>NC_090921.1:60431583-61056583 GCF_040938575.1 Ambystoma mexicanum | reverse complement strand
TTCGAATTCCAAAACATAAGCCGCCGCCTATATAACGCATATATTACCTACCTAGGCGACGGTGGACATGACATGGGGGGACGGGTAAGTGATGGCCGGGGCGGTCACACACAAGCAGGTGGTGGCGTCGTGGCAGCTCGAGTTCCTCGCAGCAGTGAGCACCACCAGTGTCTGCAGGCACAGGGTGTTTCTCACACCTGCTAATGCCTACTGTGCATGTGCGCATGCAAGGAGAGACCCAGCAGGGCACGTGCGTTTGTGCTCGGCTCCCTGCGCACAGCCACGGACAGCAGCACTAGTAGCAGCCCAGGAGGCAGCAGTGTTCGTGTCACGTTGTGTTTTTGATTCTATGTAATCACAAACGTTGCGACTGCATATATCTGTGCCGCCGGCCCACCATTAGTAATTTCGATTTCCCAGGCACGAGCAAAGGATCCGGCCAGGGGCGTTGCTAAGGGGGGGCTAAGGGAGCTATAGCCCCTGATCTTTTGGTTGTAGCCCCGGATAGAATCTCAGGAGCTACAGCCAAAAGACTAGCTAGCCCCCAGTCCCAACAGTTCCAACATCAGCGTAGCCCCGGGTCTTTTCCAGACCTGGCAACTCCCCTGTCCGGGGCTATAGCCCCTCTAGCCCCCTCTAGCGACGCCCCTGGTAGGGCTTATTTGGGAAAATGTGTCATTCCTCACACCATTGAGGACAAACTTTTAGCTCCGCTCACCATCATTCAGGCGAGTATTACTTTTTGAGTTAATTAACAATTTTTCATTTCAACTTTCACCTTTAATATTTCTTATATCTTTAGTTCTGGGAAGGACTGCCGCCTTATGTTCTACCCCTGCCGCATGGTGGGGCTATTAATGATTCATTGCCCCTCCTGTATTATAACATGTTCCTGTCCTTGCTTTTTGCAGTTCTACTTTTTAGAGAACTTGCTCTGATGGTCTACATTTATTTCCCAAGACTTACCATCTGGAAGTCGGGACCAGCCTTTGGTTGAGACAATGGTAATTTTGCAATTTATTCTTTTAAGCCCTGTTATTCTCCCATAAACAAGTATAAGGGTCCTTTCCGGACATTTCCACAGGGTGGGGGCCCACAAGTCCGTTATTCACAGATCATTTTTGCATGTTTATTTAACTTTTAGCCTGTAACGTAATCTTTCATGATTCTGTTTGATTGTTTGTCTTTTTGTCTCCCCTTTTTAATGATGTTTTAGGCGAGACAATGGATTCAGCTTGTATAATTTTCATAGCTGATTGTACTATTGTCCTATATATATCATATATATACCAACATTTTAAGTGACAACTATCCTAGTGGGAGGGCGCTGTCCTGAAGAAGATGGGCATCAATCGTGAAACAGCTTAGATGCTCTGTAACATTGAAACTACCCTTTTTTGCATCCATGCCAGACCTACTGTAAAAAACTGGGTTATGACAGTTTAGTAGTTGACGTACGGCACCCCTTATAGTTCTAGAGGAAATCATTGCTGTATTGACCATGCATTTGTGATTCTTTTTAAGTCTGTAACGCATCCGTAGCCTCTGACCACCATCCGGGTGATCCCCTTCACCCAGTGTGGTGCCCAGATAGCTTGGTAGCACTATGTTAGCATTGACTGTATTGACAGTCCTGTTTTTATACAAGCAGTTTGTCTGATTGTGCACTTTATTTCTATACACAACATGCTTATATTAGATATGAGCTCATAATAAGGTTTAATATGTATGTTTTAAACAAACAATGAAATTAAAATAAAATAATCATATAATTCCTAATAGTTTGTTTCGTCTGTTTTGATCTGTGATTCCGAATTGTGGGCCCCCTGTTCCCTGACCTTTGCCGGTTCCCTTTATAATTTGTTTTCTCATTCCGCTGACATGATTTGTGTTCTTACTATATTTGCTGCTTCCTCTCTGTTGGCGAAGTAGAGGTTTACCCATCTCCTGTTTTGATTGTTTCCCAGGGTTCTAACTTAGCCCCCTGGTTCTTCAACATCTACATGGCTGCCCTGGCATGTGTGATTGTCACTTTCATCTTTAACTTCCAGTGTTACACTGATGACATGCAACTGTTCTTCAGGCTACCCTGAGCAACCTCGTATACCTTGCTCGTATCTTTTGTCTGTCCGCAATTCAGCCATGGTGTACTGCAAACTACCTCTGCCTCAGTGCCAGTAAGACTGAGATCGTTCACATCAGGACTCCTGCTCCCACATTCCCACTCTTTCTGGTCCGCCTCCCTTGGCCCTACACCTGCACCCACCTGTGAGGCAAAAAACCTTGGGGTCATCTTCGACTGCACTCTCTCCTTCTTCACGCACATTTCGGACATCTCTAAAAAGTCCAACTACCAGCTGCACCTCCTCAGAGTACTTTTCCTTTTCTCACCTTCCCCCAGCGACTCACTGTCACCAGAGCCCTGGTTCTCTCAAGGCTGGACTACTGCAATAGCCTCTTTCTCAACCTCCCTGCCTTTACTCTATGCCCTCTGCAACTCATCCAGAACATAAACCCATGGCTTATCCTTGGCCTCAAGCCCATGGACCGCATCTCTCCGGCACTGAAATTCCTCCACTGGCTCCCTGTGTCTGCAAGGATCAAGTTCAAGACCCTCTGCATTGTCCACAAGGATTTCTGGGGCATGGGACCTACCTATCTGCACCAATGCCTACCTAAATACTGTCCTTCCCGAGCCCTCCGCTCATCTACCTCCAACCTTCTGCGAGTGAGCCGGTTCTCAAAGCAGAGATTTGGAGGGAAATCTTTAGCCTCCCTGCTGCTCTCCGTCTTGAGCCTGATCTCCTTAACTTCCGCAAACTCCTTAAGACATTCCTCTTCTCCTCTTCCTTCTCTATCCCTCTACCCTGCTAACCTCTTTCTCTGCTCTATCCCTCTCCCTTCTTTTCCGCACAGTTTTCTGACTGGCCGCCAGGTGTACTCCAGACTCTCACAGGTCCAGGGCACCCTCGCCAGTCCCCTCGCACTTGCCTCTGGGCCTTACACTTGCCTCATCGTTACTGCACTTGGTCAATGACCCATGAAAGGGGCATCTCTCAGCACTTACATCAGCTTCTTACTGACTGGGTGCACTTAGACTCCCCCTACCCCTTACACTTGTCCTCCCCCACCCACCTCCCCTCTCCTATACTGTCTTGCACTTGCATGATCTGAACGTGCTATGCCTTGAAGATTCGTCTACCTGTCTTCCCTTGTCCCCTCCTTGCATGGTGGTGCCTCAATGCACTTGGAAAAACTGCAGAATCGTCGTCATACCTATTTGCTTTCATCTACACTGTTAATTGTATTATATGCACTTACTCTGCCTGTGCAGATTTGTATCGTTCAGAAGTTCAAGGCCTCTGAATGACTGTTGCTTTTTCCCCTGGTCCCCTCCCTCCTTGAGTGCTTTGAAACACATGCGTTGTGTATAGGCGCTTTACAAATGAACATTACCATAATATACCATACCATACTATTCTTACTCTTCCTCGCCCCAGTACGATCTTCCCTTCCCTCCTGCCCGTTGAATGAAGGTTCCCATGCCCAGGATTTGGTTTATTGCCGTGGGCTGGTTAGTTGGGGGGGTTAAACCTCATGGGAGGTGGGGCGGCCCCTGAGTAAATGAAGAAAACTGTATCTCTGAATAGGAAGGGCGTGCTGACTTCAGACTCGCGTCATCTGATTTGCCTTAGAATGTAGTTCTTAAAAAGAAAAGCATATAAAGATTTGAAAATGTAGAGTACGTGTGATGCTGAGAGCTTTTGTGAGTTTTAAAACATGCTGAGCCCACTCTCAAATTGGAATGATGAACCTTCCTCCTCCCACAGCTGTCCCAAATCACTCCCCATCCCCTTGTTCTATTAGCACACAGGTGGGAGGTGGGTAGAGAACATCGCCCAATCCCTTTTGTGGGAATTATGAGAAGTTTGCAATGTCATTTGCCTTATCAGTAGATCAGTTTGCATTAGAACTGGACTTCTTCCACTAATTCTGAGAGGCAAACTGCTGCTGACATTTTGCGAGAAACCTCCCAGCAGAGAGGCCTAAAACTTGCATTACAGACAGGAACCAGGAGACATAGAAGCTGACTTCGGACCCTTTGGAGAATTTAGAGGAGACTCTCCTTGACTGACATCCTTGTTGTCCCAGAGGTGCCCTGTTGTTCCCTGATGCCCATTCCAAGGCCTTTCGTGTAAGTTCAACTATCGCCCAACCCATAGATTGTGTAGGCACTGAAATTTTCAAACATCATTTTAGTTACTTCCCCATAGAAAATATCCTATCTGTTTGTATATATCATTAGGATATATACAATTAAAGTACATCAATTAATTTCCCTATAGAGATCACAGGGTGTGTTTGTTGGAATTAGAAACCAACAAGGCCTTCCCAGTGTGTTTTGAGCCAGTATAGACATAAAGATTTGCTAAAAGAATTAATCTCAAAACCCTGTTTCGATGTGAGTGTGCAGTGTACAAAATGAAATTCCCCATTGATCCCCTTCATTTTAAATTAGATGTGTGAACCCTTGTAGTGCCTTAGTATGTGCAATGTGCAAAACAAAATTGCCCCTTTGTACCCATTGTGCTCTGACCAAAACCCCAAAGCCCTGCCTGTTCTTTTTAGGTGTTAGGTGTGGCAAAACGAAATTCCCATTGATTTCCTCTCTCTCATATTGCATCTGTGATCTAATCCCAAAACACATTTTCCCATTGTGTTCCCACTCTTTGCCACTGGCCTTCCATTCAGAGGGTTCAGGTCTAATTGATGTTTGCGGGGTGGGGGCCGCTGGGTGAAAAGTATCATAATTAAATCTGCAATCACTGTGTGTCTTGAATTGTTCTTTTCTGTAATGGTGTTTCATTTCAGAAGAAATCATTGTGACTGCATCAGTATCATCTCTGTGTAGGTGCCATTACGGTAGTAATTTATCTTGTTGTGTTGCCACAGCATTGATGGCTGATGTTCATCTATTTGTCAAATTTGGTTTAAATAAATTAATAAATATATATATTCTAAATACACACTGGCCTAGTTCCTAGTCCATGGTGGTACCGGGTACTTGTTGGGGGTCGGGTGCGAGACGGGTTGGAGGCCTTACCAAAAGACCCTGAATAAAAATCATAGTGATTTGTTGTGTGCGACTTTCATTGGGAGGAATGGAACTCCCTGGGTTGAGTGTGATTTCGTAATAAACCGCGACAAAACTGGGGGCTCGTCCTGGATTGGTAGAGCGTTTTCACTCATGCCAGTGAATTAGCAGCAGACCATTCATTTAGGTGTAATTGCATTTCAATAGATGGAAAGTTGTGTTGCATTGTGAATGCACCATTCAGACCTGTACCCTGGGTTTCCGGGTGGTGTATAGATAAATGTATTCATTGGTTGTCATTGGAAGTACAGACTAATCAGGAGCAGGGTTGAGATTTTTCCCTTGCCTAGAGAGCATATTAGGTGCAGACAACATTTCATAATGAGCACCGTAGAAATCAATACAGCCAGGAAGCACCTTCTATCCAAATTGTTTATAAAGGGTGAATGGGTAGCACAGGAGCATGAAATGTGGCAGGCTAGAATGATGCAGGAGGGTACCTCTGCAAATGTTGATATGTGGCAGGATAATGGGCTGTTACATCAGGCCCTGACAGACATTTATATGACACGGACAAGCAGAGATGAGCAAATTAAAATGGTGCAGCTCACAGCATATATGCACTTCCATATGATGATCATGGAAGAAAGATACCATAATCCAATCTGAGCTTTTAGATCAAGCACAGAGGGAATCAAAACAATTAGAGAAAAAGAGACAAAATTCACAGTTAAAATTGGAAAACGTCATTCAGCAGCTGAAGATGAGTTAGTGACTCAACAGCAAACAAAATCAGAGTGTGAGGCTCAATTTTCCGAAATGAAAGAGGAGTATCAAGAAAGTGTTGAAGACTTGAGCACAAGACAACAAAAAATAAGTGAGCAAGTTGTACACAATAGAGCTTGTTTAGAGGACATTTTTGCATTTCAAATTAAACAACTGAAAGCTGAATTAGTCGGTTGGTCATTAGGGATGTTTAGTTTAGTTTAGTTTATAAATTTGTACCGCTCGCCGAACCCTGAGGTAACTAGGCCCCATAGCCTTAGAGCAATTTACAACAAGTTACACATATACATGCAAGATAAGGACAGAAAGTGCATGTGACTGGGTTACATGGTGGTCAGAAGGAAAACAAATAGGATGATACAGTGATGAGGCAATGGGTGAGCCAGGCAGTGGAGGAGTACTTGTTGGCCAGCCAGGACTTGGTTAAGGCTCTGAAGGTCCAAAAATAGGGTTCTGCTCTAAGTTTCACTGGTATGGTGTTCCATAGTTTGGCAGCTATAACCAGGAAGCTGGAGCCGCCTGCTTTTTTTAGGGAGAATTTGGGGATGGATAGGCAATGAGAGTACAGCGTTCTCGTTGGTCTGGCTGAAACGTGTTTGCTAGATTTATCTGCCAAGTATTTGGGGGTGTCATTAGAAAGGTACTTGTGGACAATGACAAGAGATCTGAGTGCAATTTGGTCATGTACTGGGAGCCAGTGGGCATCTTGTCTAAAGCTGGAGATGTGAGAGTGTCTGTCACGGCCCTCGGCCAAAACCCCCTCTGGCAAATCCATTGGCCAGGTGTAGCCAGGACTCGGGCCTCTAGAGCCTGGCATCCTCTTCAAAAGCCCTCATGGGGCCAGTCCTGGCACCTATGGCGCCAGGCTCATACACCATGAACAACAATGTTCTTGGGAACTACTTTATTGAATTGTCAGCCAAAATGGAGGCATCCACATAGCTTGGTTCATAATAACCAAGCTATGCGGCCTAGTGTTTTGGGTGTGGCAGGCCTGGAACTACTTTCCCTGGTACTACTTTACCTGGGCTATATAAACCACACCCTGACTGCAGAACATGCTTCGTGTTACTTTGCAGCTTGCAACGTGACGCTCACCGTGTCCAGCTATTCCCTCGAACCTCGGAGAAGCAGAACCTGCAAGGAGACAACAGGAGCATCATTAGCAGCAGCATTTTACCTGCAGTCTTCATCTTTAAACACTTGCAGCTACTGAGAACAGCTTCCTCGAATCTGCACGACTCCCGGACAGAACGACCTGAAAGAGAAAGATAGAGGCAAGAGACATTTACAAATTACGAACTGCTCAAAAGGCTTACCTGGCTGGTCGCCTCTCGGCTGGCACCACTCCGGACATTCCACTCACGATGAAGAACACAGCGACCTACAAGGAAGGAAAACACAGGTTAGCAAAGGCAAGACTTTGCAGCGCTGCGCATAGCGCTTACTTACCGCATCATAGCGCTCTTAATGCGCCATCATTTACCAGCGTGGCTCAACCAAGCCAGTTCGCCGCGCTGAAGCTCCGCATACCTAAGGGAGAAAAAAGAGACATTTTAAACAAAGTAAGGCATGCAGAATAGCAACAAAACTAAAGAACAGCAATAACACCTACCTGAACAATATCAAACGGGCTGGTGTCAGTGAAGTAACTGGACCGCACTCTCCCATGAAAGACAACACGCCCCTGCAAAGAAGGCAGGATGTAGACCACGCCTAATTCTACCACAAGGTGAGGAGAGGGCACCAGAGGGACTGAAAGCATACGGGGGTGGAGGGAGGATACTTACCCCAGTCGGTCAGTCTTGAACACAGTCCTCCTGTATTTTCAGGCAGAACCTTCCCCGCAGACCACATCAGGGCAAAGCTGAGAAGCATACCAGCGAGTAACCCAGCTGGGTGGCGTCCCTGTGGATAAAAGGTGAGCGTACCAGAACACGAAGCCTACCATAACAAAACCACCTGGGCGCCATGGAGACATCAGAAATGGACCAATTGGCCCAATTACTAGGAGAGCTTCGTGCTGAGGTTCATTCTGCCCGACAAGAGACCAATGCCCTCCGGAGAGACCTAATAGTGACCAAAGAATGCACTGAAGAGATTAGCAGGCAATACTTGCAATTACAGGCAGGACAGACGCCTCTACCTGGAAGCAATCCAACAATGCAAAACCCTGCCATACCACCCACTCCGGTACAGATCATGTTACCTGGAACAGTGCCCCTGGCACCACCAGAAAGGTTTTCAGGTGACCCAGGGAAGTATGCAGCATTCATCAATCAGTGCCGTCTTCATTTTCTTTGTAGGCCTGGAGCATTTGCAAACGACCAAGCTCGGGTAGCTTTCGTCTTATCATACGTGAGTGGTATTGCAGCAGATTGGTCGGTGCCATTGGTAACCCATGACGATCCTCTATTACATGACTTTGGGGGGTTCCAGAGAGAAATGGAAAAACATTTTGCTCGCCATACCCAGGAACAAGCAGTAGACAATGAACTCTTGTCCCTCCGACAGGGGAATCAGGACTTGCTAACGTACATTGCTACCTTCAACAGACTGGTTGCCGAAGCTAGGTGGCCAGAAAACAAAAGAACCACGTTATTCCATCGAGGCTTACGAGGCGAATTAAAGGACATTTTAGCCCAGGTGGTTGATCCTCCCAGAGACTGTGCAGAATTCATAAATCTGGTTGTGCAGCTAGACCACAGGTTGCAGGACCGAAAGGCAGACCGGTCTAAGGCGGACTGTCGGACCGTGTATGTTCGACCAAGGGAAAACACACCCCATGTACCTGAAAATGCTGTAGAACCCATGCAAATTGGAGGGATACGGCCTCCATTAACAAAACAAGAGCGGGACAAAAGAAGACAACAACAGCTTTGTTTGTATTGTGGGAAACCAGGACATTTCCTGAAGGACTGTCCAGTAAAACCTCCAAGAAGAACAGTCGGGGCCACAGAGAAGGATGAAGCTAAGGAATCGGGAAACTACCAAGCTCGACAAACGTAGAGGTCAGTTTGTTGAGTGAGAAGACCGAGTTGCTGACCTTGCACTTTGCAATACCAGTGATCTTAATTAACCACTAACAGTCGTCAAGAATGCATGCCGTTGAAGCATACATCGATAGCGGAGTAGTTGAAAATTATATTGATCAAGAACTGGCAGCAGAGATGGGGCTTCCTTTGTGTTCTAAGCCAACTATGGACAAGGTAACCACCGTGGATGGGACAGAAATCGCTTCCGGACCAGTAACCCAGTGTACCGCCAGGGTAATCTTGCTGTGTCAGGACGGACATCGGGAGTCTATTTCATTCGATCTCATCAAGGCACCTCAGTTCAGGTTAATACTAGGGATGCAATGGTTGGTTGCTCACAACCCTTTCATAGACTGGCGGGCATGAAAATTAACCTTCCCCAGTGACTGCTCCCCTGCCTGCTATAACCAAGAGGAGAAACCCGACGTCTGTATCCCCATGACTCCCGGAGCGACAGTATCAACCCTGGGAGCACTAATACCTTGCCAAGTGAATACCATAAGAACCAAGCTATGCGGTCTAGTGTTTTGGGTGTGGCAGGCCTGGAACTACTTTCCCTGGTATTACTTTACCTAGGCTATATAAACCACACCCTGACTGCAGAACATGTTTCGTGTTACTTTGCAGCTTGCAACGTGACGCTCGCCATGTCCAGCTATTCCCTCAAACCTCAGAGAAGCAGAACCTGCAAGGAGACAAAAGGAACATCATTAGCAGCAGCATCTTACCTGCAGTCTTCATCTTTAAACACTTGCAGCTACTGAGAACAGCTTCCTCGAATCTGCACGCCTCCCGGACAAAACGACCTGAAAGAGGAAGATAGGGGCAAGAGACATTTACAAATTACGAACTGCTCAAAAGGCTTACCTGGCTGGTCGCCACTCGGCTGGCACCACTCCGGACATTCCACTCGCGCTGAAGAACACAGCCACCTACAAGGAAGGAAAACACAGGTTAGCAAAGGCAAGACATTGCAGCGTTGTGCATAGCGCTTACTTACTGCATCATAGGGCTCTTAACACTCAGAAGGCCCGCAAGGTGGCCTCCAACCTGCAATGCGGAGAAGACCAAGCCCCTAGAGAGTCTGTGCAAGAGCTGAAGCAGGCATTTGCCCAGACGTCTATGCGGGTGAACACAAATAGACAGGAGTTCATGAACACTTACTTCCATGCACTCCTAAAATACATTATGACCCAACTGATAAGGGAATACCATGAGCGTAGGACCCTGGCTTGGGTGATAGATCAGGCCACCCAGATTTTTGGAGTACACACGCCCTCTGAGAACAAAACCAACCCTAAAAACCCCCAAACCATCAAACACACCCACTGCTGCAAAGGTGGCATAGGTAAACAATCCCCCCATATTGGACTTGGAAATGGGGGGCCTAAAAATACTCCTTCCACTAATAAGGAGAATGAGAGGCAGAGGATACCCTCTGATCCTTTACATTTGGGTGGTAGCCAGGAAGGGAATACAAACAACGCTCCCTCAGCCCCAGATACAAAGCCAACAGACCCATCTCTGGATACGTATGGACTCCCCCAGCACAATGGGGTCCAATCAGTACTGCCCCAGGAATCCTCAGTCCAAAACTTCTATCAGAACTTCCACTCAGGCTCCATCACCCGAACCTAAGCTTCTATCCCAGATACCCTTCAAACCCGAATTTCCCGAATAATCCTCTCTCTCCCCGCTTTCAGGTCACTAGATTCCTAAATCAGGGAGAAGGGAGACCATGGATGGAGGGGTATCAGAGAAATTCACAGTACCCAAGCTACTCTGGGAGAAGGGACAGCTACTCTTTCCGGGAGCAGCAAAGGTATGAATCCAGACCCCCCTACCAACCAGAAAGGATGTCTCAACTGGAGCACCAGGTCCAACATTTGACAGAAGACCTGGGGCGCATGTTGAGGGCTCAGCAGAGCAATATAATTTAATTTAATTTCACATAACGCAACAACAGTCTGACCAAATAGAACTTCAGTTTAGGAACAATCAAGTCCCAGACACCACTGTCATATTTGTAGGAGAACAAACTGGTGATGGGAACCCTTTTTTCATTTTTAAAAATGAAACTTCCTCCCAGTTTTAAGTGGCATTCCACACTGGAAGGAAATACTGCTGGGCATGCTTTAGAAATATGAATAATGCCGGTAACCCAGAGCTGTCAATTCCCATAGACAGCTATACTTGGATAAACTTTCTAACAAAAAAGTTTAAAGGAGAATCCTTAAAACCTGAAATTCCTGGAAGACCTCTAATATCATTCCTATTTTTAAGTGTGGTCAACGTAATCTTCCTGAGAACTATAGATTAATAGCCCTTACCAATGTCCCTAGCAAGATTTTCTGCACATTGATACCAAAAGAAATCAATAAGTGGATTGCTGGTGAAAACATACTAGATAAAGCCCAAACAGGCTTTAGGAAAGGCTATGCTATGATAGATAATACCTTCATATTAAACACACTAATTGAGCAGGCTAATCAAGATAAAAATGTACCACTAAATGTTCTCTTTGTAGATTTTACCTTCGCCTTTGACTCGGTAGATTGGGGGCGACTTTGGAAGAAACTCGTGGCTCGAGGCATGCCCGCAAACTTGTTGTAGCTCTGTAGGATGATATATGATGGTAGTAAAGCCCAGATACGCCTAGACAATCGAGGTACCTTATCTGAACCTTTTAATATCTTAAAAGGTGTAAGACAGGGATGTGCAGTAGCGCCCATTTTTTTCAATTTGTTCATGTCCGATTTTGGCAACATCTTTAAAGATAAAATGAACGCCTTTCCCAAAATCAGCTCCCATAAGGTGGGGTGGATCTGCTATGCAGATGATATTATAATCATGGACAATACGTATGTGGGCATTTGTAATAGTGCTTCTGCCCTGTGTGAATATGCAGATAAGAATGGCCTCATAATTCATCTAAAAAAAACACAAATTATGAGCTTTGGGGCCCATTGCTGTAAAAAAAACACCATACTACGTTCACTGGGAATAATAAAAAAAGTTAACAGCTACAAATATTTAGGCCAGGAAATATGTGGCGAAAGGAAGAAAATGAATCCACTAGTTCAAAAGAACAAACGAACGAAGATAATGGCAACCTTAGCAGCAGTTGTAAGTTTTTCTAAGAAAACAGCGGGTTTTCGCCTGTTGGGAATTATTAATATCTATAAACAAAAGTTGGTGGAAATGTTCCTGTATGCCTTGGAAGCATCTTTCTCTGATTGGTCGTATTGGGCGGACGTGACAGAAGGTGTGATATGGAGGAGAATATTAGGTCTCTCTAATTATACACCCATTCAGGCCATTTGGTTATAAATGGGGCTGATTTCTCTATCTACCCAAATCGACCATAACAGAGCAAAGCTTTATATCAAAACAAGGTATGCACAGCAAGGTTCATTAGTGCACATAGTACATGACGGGCTTAAGGGAGGAAATATGTGGGCCCTGAATAATTTCCAGAAAAAATTCAGGATATATTTGAGAGAATTGCATTTGTCCCAAAATGGTAATATGGAGAGGGGGCGGTTTTGAAGTCCTTGAAAGATTCCTTGGAAAAGTGGGATTGGGCATACAGCAATGATAGTGTTGTGGAATTTGGCTCATTAGGATCATTTGCAAAACTTCCTTTTCTGTACAAAAAACCTCAGTTCTATCTAAAGCTTATGCCCTCAAAGGTTAATCGGAAAATCTTCCTGGACATGAGGTTAAATCGGCTCAATGTTTTTGATGTACGGGTGGCCTGGTTAAAAATCCCGGAGGAAAGGATAATGTGCAGCTTGTGTGGTAATGAAAAAGAGAAAGAAACTATAAGACACGTGCTCACCTGCTGCAAGAGTATGAGTCCCATTTATGAGAAGTATTTTGAAAAATACTTAGTAAAATATGAATATGATCTTACCTATATTGTCAGTGAAAGGGTCTGGCTGAGATTTTTAGCAGGATGGAATAGGAACCTAATAATTGCAACAACTCAGATTTGGAAGGTGGCAAACTTTTGTCTTAGGCAGTTCGAAGAAAATGTGAAAGTATTAGCAGATTTATAAGCCTGTCTTCCTTCTGAGCAGGGGTCGAATTGAGCAATTTTGTCTCTTATGATGGTCACTCTTTTCATAGAAAATGAATTTATGTGACTTATCTACATGCAGGAGTGATGTATATTGGTCTGTTTATTCTACAATTAGTGCATGTAAAGAAGACAATGATTTTCTGTTTTAATAATGTATAGTATTTATATTGGTGACAAATTTAAATGCAGGTATTATTTTTTAGATATCTTATTGATTAATTGTGTGAATTGTTTTGACTTTCTATTTTTTTCTGTTTTGTATATGTTTTACTCTTTGTGAAAAGTTATTTTGAACTGAAACACAATAAAAAAATACTCTGAAATGTTATACCAATCCACCATCAGAATAAACCCAAATCCCATGATAAAAGGTGATGAAAAACCAGCTCAAAGTTTGACCGATATCCAGCGAAAGGGTCAACAGCTGTTTTTCCCCATTCAGGTGAATGAGGGAGGAGCCTGTTCTCACCAGATTATGCCAGAATAACGGAAGAAGCTTCATCAACAAAGCATTATTCAGGAAACTCCCAAAAGATCAGACTATTCCCAAGTTTAAGTTGATCGATACGTTGGAAATGGGCCTGGAAACTCAAATTCCAAACATCTCCTGCCTAGCAGGAGCATGCTAAAAATGTCCATTGCTGTCAAAAGCATACAACATATTTGTTGGGTTGTGAGAGATGTCCCGTCCGCCTTTTACTTAGGCAGTGACATTCTCAATCAATGTGCAATTAATTTGGACCTAATTAATTACAAAGCCTGGTCCCGCCACAGGGTAGCCCCATGGGCATTGACAACACTGACAACACTGGTCAGCTCAATTGCTGCCGTATGTGGTTGAAGTTCAAATGAGAGAAGAGGTCACCATGCCAGGACAGGTACGACAATTTACAATTCCCCTAAAAATTAAGCAAGGACGGAACCTCAAAAACAAGGACGCTTATATGAATTTGTATAACCACCTCCAAGAGCACGGTTTGTATTTACATCCGACATCCCTAGTTGAGCTAGAACATGACAGCATTCGAATATTGGTGGATAACAGCGACCCTAGAAGTATCATTCTGGGTTCAGACACCTTTATTGGAATGGCGGTTGATGCCAAAAATTATTCTATTGACTTAGGTAATGAGATCATGGGACCAATTCCAAATGACTGTTACAATTTTGATGACGATATCCTTCCGCAAAAGATTTTCACCCCGCAAGGGGGGAATATCTTGGTGCCCTCCTCCTGCCCTTATGGTGGGGAAGAGGTAACCAGTGACATCAGGAAGGATGAGGTCGTATTTCAAGTCAACAATGACTACCTCCCTTCCTTGAAACCTCATGTCCAGGCCAACAGCATAAAAGAGCTCTCTCCACCCAAGTGGAGGATACCACCGTAATTGCCAAACCCAAGGTATTTCCAGGCTTTAAGCAGATGGCTGAAGAACAAATCACTCTCGCTGATGCCTGTGAGACCATGGAGCAAAAGCAGAAGCTGAAACAGGTGTTTTTGGAGTTTCAGGATATCTTTGCATGGATTCGTACGAATGTGGTCGCACAGAGATACATTCAACCTCCATACCAATGGACCCCGAGATGGCTCCCATATTTGTGAAGCAATACTGGTTGCCTCATGTGTCTATGGAGTCACTTATAGAGATAATTACAAACTTAGAATCCCGGGGGATAATTTGTCCAGTCCACAGTACCTTTAATAACCTGGTACTCGGGATACACAAACTCAATAACCCAATGGCCACTGGAGACTTTGTGCATACCTTAGGGAGTTAGATAAATGGGTCCACATGTCAAGATGGCCCCTTCCCTACATTGATCAGGGACTGGCCCAGATCCAAGGGTCAAAGTGTATACCGCCTGTTAGGGAGAATTCTCTGTTTAGGCTGAATTTCCTAACCTAGTGAGTCCCCCAGCAGCTTTGCTGGATTTTTGGGGTTTATTTTTTCTCCTGCCAAGAGTGAGAATCTTTTACCCTCACTCTTGGACATGATTTGAGTGTGTTTCTTTGAATCTAGATGTGTTTAATGGGATATGGGGTCTTTTACTCCATAGGGTTTCATGTGTTTTTGTGATGTGTGTTACACAGCACCCTCCGTGCTGTAACACAGGGGTGTCATAGTGACCCCCCAGTATAGACTCCATACCCTGGGACTGACTACTGTCTCCCAGGGCATGTAAAGTCACCATTGACTTTACTAGTCTTAAATTCTGAACAGAACCAGTACAAACCATCATATTGTGGACGTACTGGCTGGGGCAATTCGATTGCCCCAGGGTCTGTTAGTCGAAGGGGCACGTCTCCGTCCCCCCTGATCGAGTTTTGGCTGGTGGCAGTGGATACTACTTTTTATATTCAACTGCGAATATTTTCCTATGGGATTTCCCATTGTTTTAGGCTACTATCTTTATTTAATTATTTAAGGTAGCCTCGAACATACCGCCGGTTTATTTAATTAATATTAATTTTCTGGTTGGTATTTTTTGCCAAAACTTGATTCTAAAATGGCGTTTGTGTTCTCTTCTGTGACTCCAACCCAAGTCGAGCCCTTTGTTCCACTTTTTGGCAGGCTTCTCCACAGAAGCCCTCCGAAGTGGTGGCACTATGTCTGGGGTACTTAGGAGGGGTGGAGGGGAATTTAGGCACCCTGGACTGAGTTGCCTAGGCAACTCAAGTCGCACTCTGTCCTGATTGGCCCAAGTGGTGAGCCGGCCGGCTCACCACTTAGCATGTTTGAGTGACAGCTAGCCGACCTGCCACGACACCACGACCAGTGGAGCCCTGCTGGACCGTCTCACCACTTTTCCCAACGACAGAGGAGATCTCCCGCCGGAGAGTCTTCTTCCTTTGACTGGTGGGGTTAACCAGTTTCACCGTCTTTTCGCTTTCCCGACGTATCTCGTGGCCGCCTTGCCCGTGCTAAGCACCCCGGCAACTGGGATTCCACGTTTTACCACGACCGCGAGATAAAGGTACCACCTTTTACCGGAAAACTCCACGGCTGGTTTCTGCCCTGGTGGTGCAACGACCTGCATCTTTCCTCCACGTCGAGATCTTCTTTCCCCTGGATGACGCCGCAACTTGCAACCACTACCAGGAACAACTGCCACCGCTGGAGGATCCTTCCCACTTAAGGTACCGTGTCCCGTCTGGCTTCCCTTGCAACCGACTGTACGGGGTAGATTTAGCCCCCGGCTTTCGAACCTGGGTTAGCCTGGGACACCCTGGCTAAACTTTTCTAAGCCTCTCTAAACTCTTTTCTGAACCCTCTGCAAGACTTTCTAAGCCTAGTGTAACTGTGTGATCTTGGGTGCATTTGTGCTCTGCTCTCTCTAAGAGTGGGCCCAGCCTTTGGACTTTGGCTCACCAGTGAATTTTTGCTCTCTGCCTTGCTAATAGTGTTCCTGAATCGTAGAGTGGTGTAATCCTGCATATTCTGTCTTTTTCCCTCCCTTTTTCACAACCTTAGTAGAGTGCAATCTAGTTAAGCGCTCACCTCTGTATGAAAATAAGTGGTGTTTTACTGTGATTTTCTAATAAGGGAAAAGGGGGTGTATATATCATAATAGTAACTGTGTTTAGAATATTTTACAATAAGAGTGCTGGAGTGTTTCAACTGTGTGTTTATAAATAAATAATTATATACTTTGATACCAAAGCTCTGGTCAGTGTTTGCTTGTATTATTGTATCTGAGTGCCTATTGAGTATACTTTGCATACTGCCTAACTCTTCTTGAGAGAAGTCTGACTGCTCAGCCACAGCTACCAGGTAAATCTGGGTGGTACAGACTGCTACCAAGTGGGTTTACTGCTAACACCTGTAGTCTTAAATCTTTTGCAGTGGTCCCTAAGGGAACTGCACAGGTTTCTGCCTAACACCGCCATTGACCTGACCAACTGTTACTGGACCGTACCCGTGCGTAGGGAACACCAATACAAGCTTGCCTATATCTTCTGGGGGCATCAATACACGTGGACCCGAACCCCCTTTGGATACATAAACTCTGGCAATGAATGTAACATCTTCCTACATAAGGCCATGCCCGAACATGGGTGAAAGAGGAAACCTAGCCTATGTAGATGATGTTTTAAACAAGAGCTGAACTGTGGAGGAACATATAGCTAAAATATGCAATGTTCTAACCCAGTTGCAGAAAGCCGGAGCAAAACTGTCCTTTCAGAAGGCACAGTGGTGTAAGACCTGTGTGAACTTCTTAGGTCATGAATTTACCTTTGAGGGTCTCAGGCCCCAGGTGAAAAAGGTGGAAGCATTATTGAAATTAAAAGACCCTATGACTCTGTGAGAACTAGGAAGTCTTCTTGGGCTCACTAATTATAGTGGAAAGTTCATAGAGGACTATGCAGAGGTCATGCAACCCATGTTCCTTTTACTAAAGTGTGAGTAGGGTTCAGAACAATCTGAGGCAGTAAAACAACTAAACAGAAGCCTTTCACAAGCGCTGTGTTTGGCTTACCCCATAAAAAACAAGGAATTCTTCTTGGAGACAGGGATCTCAAATACTTGCTTCACAGCAGTATTATACCAAAAGCACGACAATGTAATCTTGTAGGTGAGCAAGATTTTGTCCTCTGTGGAGGAAAAATTCAACGATTGCAAAAAAGCACTTCTGGCAACATTTTGGGCATTGAAGAATTACCACCCATTCATCCAGGGGGTGCACATCATTGTTGAGACTACTAACCAGCCCTTGCAATATCTCCAAAGTAACCGAATCCGAACAGCAAGGCTTTCCTCTGGAGATCAGATATGACCAGCCGTGGTGTAGAGCGTTGCAGCCACCCTGCAGCAGCGCCAGTAATGAGCCCAACCTCGCCCCATGCGCCAAAAACATTGCATAAATCCCCTACATGGCGCAAAGGCCAGGGGACCGGCATACAACCCCCCAAGCACAAAAACGCTTGGAAAACTCCTCGCGCACCCCTTGGAATACACATACCCCGCTCGTGCTAGCAAAAACATGTGTAAAACTCCTTGTGCACCCCTTGGAATACACGTACCTGGCCCGCGCTAGCAAAAACGTGTGGAAAACTCCCTGCGCACCGCTCGGAATAGACGTACCCGGGACGCGCTAGCGAAAACGCATGTAAAACTCCCAGCGCACCCCTCGGAATACACATACCCCGCTCGCATTAGGTATAATGCGTTGAAAAAGTCCCCCCTGTGGTGTGGGAGGCATGGGGAGGGTGGATGGGCTGCCTGCACATATTCTGGGGGTGCACGTGGACTTTTACATATGTTTTCGCTAGCGCGGTCCGGGTACGTGTATTCTGGGGGTTCGCAGGGAGTTTTACATGCGATTTGGCAGTGTGGGCCCTCCCGGGTGTGCCCTTTCCCCCCCTCCACATGCCCTGCAGGCAGCCCATCCACTCTGAACATGCCCTGCAGGCAGTCCACATGGCTCCATGCACTTGTGAGCCCCAACACATGTCCCCCACCCCACCCACCATTGACGGGCACCTAACAGCAGCCCGACCCATGTCCCCCACCCCAAAATTGACATGCACCTGCCAGCAGGCCCCGACTCATGTGCCCCACCCCACCTACCCACCCACCATTGATGGGCACCTGCCAGCAGGCCCCGACTCATGTCCCCCAACCCTCAAAAACCCACCCACCATTGACATGCACCTGCCAGTAGGCCCTGACACATGTCCCTCACCCCGAAAACCCACCCACCATTGACATGCACCTGCCAGTAGGCCCTGACACATGTCCCTCACCCCGAAAACCCACCCACCATTGACAGGCAACTGCCAGCAGGCCCCGACTCATGTCCCTCACCCACCCACCTGTTAACGGGCACCTGCCAGCATGGCCCCACTCATGTCCCCCAACCCAATTACCCACCCACCATTGACATGCACCTGCCAGCAGGACCCGACTCATGTCCCCCACACCACCCACACACCATTGACGGCACCTGCCAGCAGGCCCCAACTCATGTCCCCCACCCCATGACGTGCACCTGCAAGAAGGCCCCGACTCATGTCCCTCATTCCACCCACCCACCCAGTATTGACGGGCACCTGCCAGCAGGCCCAGACTCATGTCCCTCATTCTACCCACCCACTCACCATTGAAGGGCACCTGCCAGCAGGCCCCGACTCATGTCCACCACCCCCACCAAAATTGATGGGCACCTGCCAGCAGCCCCGACTCATGCCCCCCGCCCCACCCACCATTGACGGGTACCTGCCAGCAGGCCCAGACTCATGAAGCCCCACACCATTGACGGGAACCTGCCTGCAGGACCCGACACATGGCCCACCAAACAACATGTCATGACTAAACAGACCCATGGCCCAAATGCCAACCAAAATCCCGCCTGCCACCATTAAAAGCACACGACCATCCACTGTGCCCACTGCCAAATCACCCATGCCATGACAATCTTAAAAGACCCACCATGCCCATGCATAAATGCACAACGGAGCCACACAGTGGCAACACATGACTGAGGCAATGTTCATTGACACATGCACAAAACCAATGGTAGAACACAACACCAATCATGAAGTTAGCAAAAATGTATTGAAAACATAACAAAGTGACATAGAGGATATCAAACATGTAAATCAATATACAATGAGAGATATAATAAAAAAATAGGTAATCCAAAAAAAAAGATCATTGAATGTCATGTTGAATTAAAAAAGTGTTCCTTTGCCAATGTCAATAAGAAATAAACAATCCAAATAAAAGAAAACCATGGGAAAATTAAAAAACAAAGTATGTACAAGTCTTCAACTATCTACAATCCAAGTCCAAAGGGTCCATGATCCCCAAAGCAAATGAAACCTACAAAAAAGTCATATTTTTTTTATTTTATTTTTTTTATTTGTAACATCTAGTTTTTGCAAACTTTTATTACAACTCATTTTCCGATCATTAGTGACAATTTTTCCTTGTCAATTTGCACTGATGCCTTTTAATTTAGTACTGTGTCCAAAAAATGTATCACTGAGCAAGTTAGAAGTGTCGAGCTTCCGCTCAGAATCCGAAGCCACAGAACTTCCATCTCGTCGTTTGCAGGTTTAAATTTGTGCAGATGGGTAGATCTCAACTCATTTATTGCCACACATTCAGTTGTTAGATGTTTTAGTGACTCAGCATGCAATTTACAGTGCCGGCAAGCTTCTTCGGTGACAGGCTTCATTTTTCTTAACACCAACATTTGGTTTGTTTTCAGAAGGTTCAATCTGAGTCTAAGGAATTTATCTCTGTGATATCTCGACGGAAATTTGCACAGATAGTTTGGCATTTTGTCTACTTTGTTCTTTGTTGGCCCAAGATCTAATGCTGTCGGCAATGTTGCAAGTTTGTCCACGTTATCGATCCAGAGCCATTCTTTCAGTTTTGTTCTGGCGATCTGAGGCCGGTTAATCAATGTTTCCATTGAAATATTTGCGCTGTACATGATAGCTTTCACTTTCTCTGACCATCTTAAGAGCAGGCCATTGTGAAGATGATTTTCTCCTGATTTTAGTATTTGATAAGCCGGTTCAGGGTTCAATGTTTCTATCTTTCGTAGTAATGACAAAGATTTCCATAGAACTGTTCCGTATAGGCTTTCAAGTGCCAATTCATGACGTATTATGGTCATTGATAGATATTTTGGTAATCTCAGGACTTGGCGCCAGAATAGGCCTTCTAACTTAGACCAGATCTTTAGGTCAATGTTCCATCCTGCTTCTGCCCCAAATGTTAATGTAGGGACAACTTTTTGGGTATAAAACGTACGTAATGGCAGTACAGAAAATTTTCCATATAAGGTATGCAAACGTGCTCCTTGTAAGGCAAGGATTCGGGTCCGCTGGAATAGATCTTGAGTCCAGCACCATTCACGGATTGAGGTGTTCATCAGGATTCCTAAATAGCAAATTTCCGTAACTTCTTCAAGTAAATTATTGTCAATTCGCCATTTAAAGGATTTTTTTTTTGCAACCCAGTCACTTCCAAATCTCATGATTTTTGTTTTTTTCACATTGATTGCTAAGTCATTATCGATCATGTAGGTTTCAAGCTTTGACAGAAGTCGCTGCAGCCCTATCTGGGTCCTGTCAAACAGTACCACATCGTCTGCATATATCACATAGCTTATAGGCTGTCCATTGATTTTTGGGGGGAAGCAGTTAACACTTGCCAATGCTGTAGAGATGTCAACAATATATAGTTTGAACAAGGTGGCAGCGAGTGGGCATCCCTGTTTCACCCCTCTGGTGGTAATAATGGGTTTAGACAGATCTCCATTTGCATTTAATCTTACTCTAATTGTTGTATTAGAGTATAGCGCCTTTATCGGTTGTAGCAAGGCGTTTGGGCAGTTTTGATTTTCCAGCTTTTCCCATAATTTATTTCGATTAATTGAATCGAACGCTTGCTGTAAGTCGATAAATGCCATAAATAGTTGGTCTTTTTTGTTTAGAACGTCGAGTTTTAGCAGATTTACCAGGGTGAGGTTGTTCTCTACTCCCACGCCCTTTGTAAATCCAGTTTGTCTGACATCAATTTGGTTGACTTCTTTTGCCCATGCCGATAGCTTTTTTTGTAGAAATGTCGCCAGCACTTTACCAATAGTATCCAGTAAGGCAATCGGTCGATAGTTTGCAGGATCGTCACGGCTGCCTTTCTTATATATTGGTACTATTATTGCCCTGGTCCATGAACTCGGTACCTGTTTTCTTTCTTCTATCACCGCAAAAAGTTTGGCAATAAATAAGGACCATGCGTAGCTGTGCTTTTTTAGCAATGTGTTGCTGATGCCGTCAGGCCCAGCAGCTCTCGAGGCCTTTAATTTAGATATGGCCAGAAGAATGTCTTCTCTGGACTCAGTTATATTCCAAGCTGTGGTAATGTTTCGGCTGTCTACATTGTCTGGTATTTCCTTTCCTGAAAAAACCCTTTGGAAGTGCCTTACCCATTCACTTTCAGACACTCCATTTGACATTAAAGCGTCCTGGTTAACCGTTCCTTTATTCAAGATTTTCCATATTTCCCTAGAGTTGTTTTTTATGATCAACGTCAACATTTCTTCGCCACGCTCTTGATCTCTTTGATAGGAGAAGGATTTTAGCCAATTTCGGTATTGTTGTTTTCTCTGTTTTGATTGGCTCTGGGCATTTACTCCATGCTGTTTTTTTATTTTTGATAGGTCTTTCCTGAGCTGCCTTTTTTGGGTTTTCACCGATCTACTCCATTTGTGTTTGTGATCCCTGTTATTTTCGCATGTTTTTCCAGAGAAGCCTGTTTTCAGGCTAGGTAGCAGCGGTATATAGTTTAAGGGATCAACATTGTCATGGTTAGTCTCCTGTATTTTGTTGGATAATTTAATGATTTGATAGTTATTTATTCTTAATCTGTTTCGCCCATGATTCACTTCTAGTGCCTGACTATGGATAGCGCCTTTTTTTTTACACTTTAACGGCCAGGATAATACAAGTGGGTAGTGATCACTGTTTGTTGTAGGTATGATTTGCAGCTTGTTAATGGTTGCAAACACGTTTCTTGAAGTCCAGAAGTAATCTAGGGTCTTTTTGTATCCCATATGCGCCCAGGTGAAATTTGGTGGTATGTCCCCTCTCACTTGGCCGTTTGCCATCATACAGTCACAGGCTTCTAGTTCTTTACTCCATTGCTTTTGTTTTTTGTTTCCTGAGAAACTGTCTGAAGAATTGAGATTGATAGGTTTCATTTGGTCATCGAACCATGAGATGTTCAGGTCGCCACATAAAATTATTGCAAGGACCGGACAGGACCGTTGGTGACGATCAATTATTTGCATTACTTCAGTTATGAAAACATCAGCCAGAATTTTTAACGGGTTCCAATACACGTTCAGAATTAATAGATGTTCGTTGTTATTGGGCCCGTTCGTTGTTTGAAGTAAAGTTCCTTGAACATAACTATTTGGACTCATTTTTTCCATTATTTCCCAGGTTGTTCCTGATTTTATCATTGTAATTAAACCAGAAAATGGGCGTCCCTTGATGTTTTTTCCAGCCGGATTTAACAGTGTTACATAGCCGTCTTTTGTCGGTGGCACCCGCAACCAGGTTTCCTGTAAACAAATGGCGAAGTTATTAGTTAAGTCAACCGGGAAGTCATTATATAGGTGGTTAAAACCTCTTGTGTTCCACGATATCACAGTCATAGGCACAGCAGTTTCTTCTTTTTTCAGCTAGTGCTTATTTGATTTCTTGCCATCGATCCTATTCTTTTCAATGCAGGGTGGTTTGGAATTTAACTGTCTCCTCAGGCTATCTCGTTGCTGATCCGAGCTTTCTTTCGTTTTTATGTTATCAGCAATTGTAGTTGGTCCTTGACTGCTTGTTGAATCGTAAAGTGAGATTTCAAATCCCAAGCACCTGCGGTCTTGCTTTGCAGCTAGCAACGTTGAACGTACTGCTTGGGAGTTTATGTGGAGGAGTACAATATCTGCACGAACTTCTGATAAGTATTCAACTATTCGAATGTCGTCGGACCTGATATTCCGTAACGCTGGTACTGCGTGTAGTAGACACATAATGTTTCCACGATTCAAATTGACATCTAATTCGTTCTGAAAGATGTTTTCGATCATGATCTTTTGGTATGAGTCCTTAGATGTCATTCTGTGAAGTTCATGTAAATTAGAGGAAAAATTGCGACTATGTGCAGATGTATATTTTGGATTCAATACCGATTGGCCATTGTATTCGGACTTAGGATTGAGGTCGAGGTGTCTTCCCTTCAGTGCAGGTGAGAGTGTATCTTTTGTTCGTTCGGTTACCTTAACCTCACGTGTTGCGCTTTTCTGGACACCTGTTTTCTTAAACAGTGGTTTCCATGGATTTATCTGATCTGGTGGGTCTGGACTACAGGTCGACATGTTTGTCAAGTCCACAGCAGATCCTCGAAGGGTTGCTTCAGCCTCGTTATCAGAGTATGTAGACAAATTGCATAGAGCTTCCATTAGATCTCCAGGGTCAGAGGAACTCTGATCTGATTCAATTCTCATCCGCTTTTTTGGGGGTATAACCAGTTTGCACTTGGGTCCAACTTTCGTCTCTTCTTTTCCCTCTTTGCTGGTTGCTTTCGTTTTGTCAAGACTTTTGTTTTCGCTTGACTTAGATTTCACCGGCGTGGTCAAGTTTCTTATAAATTGTTTTGTATTGCTTCTGTGTTTAGGATTAGCCTGAGTGTTCTTTTTTTTTCTAACTTTTTCTTTAGATGGCCATTTGTCTCTGTTGAAGATTTTCCTTTGTTTACCGTAGTCTCAAGGGTTTTGGCAGTGCCCCTAAAGATGCCATATGATGCCGTTGCAGAAGAGCTTGATGGATGCTCAGAGCTTTTCTCCGGTGCCATGATTATCTCTCCACTTCTTATGCGGGACTCAGCAGTAGAGTCGGTCGTACCCTCCCCCAATGGCTGTTTTGAATTATTCGTAGACTTATTTTTCTCAGACACTACTCCGTTTGTCACAGACTTTGTCATGATGTTTGTGCCATTGCCTGTTAAGTCAATGGGATCATTTGGATTGGCTCCGATAACTAAGGTATTTTTGCCATGTAAGTTGTCTGTTACCGATGATTCTGCTTCTAGGTTACATTGTGTCTCTGCATCTGTTCTTTTGTGAGACTTATTCGCGGAAGGGTCTCTTTTCTCCTTTTCGTATGATAGCATTTGTTTTAATTTTTCAAGCAATTCCTCATTACGTTGGTCGTAACCCTTCTGGTCCCTCTGCAGCTGTTCAAAAAGTCTGCTCATGTATTCGGAAGAGTTGGTGTTTTCAACTTCTTGTCTCAGTTGGAAGGCCACAAATTCTGTTTCAATTTTGGTTATTTTGTCGTCTATGTGTCTTATGATTGCTCCGTTGTTTTGGGCAGTTTCATTCAGGCTTTCATATAGTTTTATAAATGGAATCAGGGCCAGAGATGTGGCAGCTAAGACGTTGTTATGTATCTGTATAGCAGCCGCAACTGATAGATTCGATTTTTATCTCTGAATCTCTACTTTGCGAACTGCCTGTGTTGTCGCTGTTTGGAATACTCTTGTCTTTCGTGCTAATTGCAGGGATTCTTTTCTGCCGTTGATAAGTATGCGCATCATGGGCTTTGCCATCTTGGCTCCTCGTGTTTGAACTGATGTTGTTACTAGTACAGAAGTGCTGTCCTTGAATTTTTAAGCATGGTGTCAAATCACTCACCGGATTTTGGTCATGGCGATTGGTTGTGGATTTCTGCCCCAAGGATTTCTGATTCGAGCCTATTGCTGTGTCGTCGATGGAACATTCATGGTCGCCTTCATTAAGTATGCCAGAGACATTTTCCACTGTGTTATTATTTCTTGAAGCTCCAAAAGTGAAGCTTGTTGTTAGTCTTTCTTTCATTTCTTCAAAATCGGCTAAGAGTCTCTTCGTCAAGCGTGCTTCTCGCGCTGCGAAATCGATTTCTTTTAACGGCGAAATGTTGCAGGGTCCTTGTTGTGGACCATCGGTCGAGTTTCTAATTGCAGGTACCAAAATCCCTTTGGTTGGTATGTGTGCGAGATTTGCCACAGATCCATTGCCTGTTATCGTAGCCGGTTTTAATTGGTTAAAAACCTTAGCGCCATTTGTGATTTTTTGTATTGGCGTGCTTTCTTTGCGTTGATTTTCGTGTGATTTGGTAGACAGAGGAAACGTGAATTTCAGCAATTTTGGATCAAATACGATGTTTGGGACTTCAAGCGCAAGCAGTTCGTTGTCTGTTACATCGAAAGGTGATTGAAATGCCTCCGCATTTATCTCGATCACCTCTGGTTCCACTATTTCTCTGTTTAAGTCAGCTTCTGCAAGACTAGTCCCAGGCCAAGTATTTGCGCCTAAAATGAGGCTTCTCCTAACTTTAATGCTGTTTCCACCGTTGTCACAGTGGGAGTTCGTAATTTCGGGATAGACTTCAAAGGAGGTTTTTGCCTTGCTAGTTTTTTCGTTCTTCAACAACGCTGTGCGCTCAGCAGCTTCAAGAGCGTTTCCGCTTGTTGCTCGATCACGCAGGTATAATTGTTGCGGTATTGACAGTGAATCTACTTCAGAGTTCACTGAGGGATTGGCTTTGGAGGTCTCAGCCGTCTGCTGGGTTTGGCCTGTAGTGAGGTCATCCGAGGCCGGCGCACGTTCTTTCACAAGCTCTGCAAAAGGGCGAGCTTCCATTGAGCCCGATGTTGCATCTTCTGTGCGCACTTCCAGAATTGTGTGCGTTAGGTAATGAGTAGTGGGGATTGCAGGAGAAGCAGGATTACTCAGTCCTAACACGCTACATTTGCCGGCCCCCTCGGTGATGTCGAGGGGTGGACATTGACTGTGTTCATTTTCGGGAGCAAGGACACTTCTAATGGCACTATTTAGGTGCAGTTCGGTGCACATAATGGTATTGTCAATTTGCGGCAAGAAATTCTGTGTTTGTTTTAACTTAAGCCGTGTCCAAGGCCTGTTATCCCCCATGAAGGTCTTCTTGTCTGTTAGCCTGTTAACTCGCCTGCAGACGGTAGCCGCGGCGGCTTGCGGCAGACAAGACTCTCGCACGGACTCCGCAGGCTCTTATCAACGACCTTTAGGGAGTATAAAGTTGACTTACCTTTGGCTCCTGGTCGGGATCAAAGAGGGAATACCTCCGCAGTCTCCCGTTCCCTAGTCTCTAGTCGCGCGGTCAGCGCCAAACAGCCGCACAACAGCCAACGCCCTCCACCCCTGCCGGGCTCAACGCCGCAAGGGTGAGCGCGGGTGCGTTTTCAATCTGTATCCTGTCACGTGATGGATCAGGTGACCTCCAGCAAGCTCCGCCCCTCCAGGGAACGAAGCAGGGACGAAACGGCAGTCAGCAAGAGTCCCAGCCAACTCGCAGTGCAGTGAACAGCCCTGCAGCTCCAAAGGATAAGGTAAGCACAAGCAAAAGTTTTTTCTGAAATGAAACGCCAAAGTCATATGAAGAAAAAACTATATACATGAAGTGGAGCAATGTCCATTAACTCCAAACTAAAAGAAAAAAGAAAGGAACCTAACACTAATGAACTATGTACAATGGCAGCGGGCAAGTCCTACGGCTCACTCTTTGATGTTCTGGGCCAGGGCATCATCGAACTTGGCTTGTTCAAACTCCCTGCGAGTTGGCTCGAGACACTCAGCTCGCCTCAATGCCCTGCGCATGGAGTTCTCCACCCTGACCATAGTGAGCCATGCCTCTTCCGCCCGCCGCTGCTCCGCATCTATTTGCTGGCCCAACCGCTGCCACACAGAAGACACTGCCAATCCAGGGTCCTCCTGCCCTCCGGCCGATGCCTGCCCCTGTGATGTAGATGGCCCCGAGCCATCTTCACTCCCACCTTGAGCCTGCTGCTGCTGTGCATGTGCCCTGCCTGTCGATACCTGCATGTCCTCCTCCTGCTGGGGTCCAGTTGTTGGGGTGGCCACTCTTGCTGGACCTCCGACTCCCGGCTGTGGCAGGAATGTGTCCTCCACCAGCCTGGCCGCTGGGTCAGGGGCAGCTCCACAGGGTGCCCAGGTGATACGTGGGCAGGAAGATGGCATGGAGGAGGACTGGTGCATAGGGGGTTCAGTTGAGGAGGTGGTCACCAGAAGTTCTAGCACACAGAGGAACCCAGCCTTGCTGACCTGTCCTAGTAGGTCGACGCGGTCAATGAGGTATTCGAAATGACGACATTGTCCTCACGAGAACCCTGCACGTCATCCCGAATACCACGTTGATGCAACGCCACCCCAGCTAGGACAGGCTGAACACAGTCCCGGATTGCCACGTCCGCAGGGAGAGAAAGGCCAGTTGTTGTGTGCGCATCCCCTCCCTGAAAACAGGTCTGGACGGAGGCATCCCTGCTGGTGCCGGATGATGCAGTCACAGGATCGGGGACGGGATTACACACAGGCACCTCCGCGGCAGACTGTGCTGCCTCCTGTCCCTGCCTGCACCACTAGCACCAGCGGAATCCCCCCTCCAGGCCCTGTGCATGGGCCTTCCACGGCCTCTTCCTCAACCAAATCCCCCCACCAACCTTGATGACTCCATGCCATCTTCCTCCAGAGGCCCTGTGCGGACTCAGCTGCCCCTTCTGCTGCCGAGGAGTCCACCTCTGACCTCTGCCTCTTGGACCTTCCCTCGGCAGCTGTGGCCGCAGACGCGGCACCAGACTCCTCATTCCCCGAAAAGACGTGAACCCGGGAGGGGAGCTGGGCCTTGCGTCTCCGGCTGACAGTGGGATCCCTGCCGCTGTGCCCCACAGCACCGTCTCCGCCCTCTTCATCAGTTGACGCTGCAGACAGGGAGAGACAGAACCCAGGCATCAGGGCACTGTACAATGGTCTGATACACACATGACATTTGCACATGAGTGGCAGTGTCAAACCTCACAGATGGCATCACTCTCCCCAACACACATATCATTTGAACCCACACACATGCACAAATTAACAGGAATGATGCAACAGGCAGCAGCATCCATACACATACAACATCATGAACATCCGAAGGTTAGGCTGAGGTCACATGCAACACGGGGAGTGCTGAACACATGCACACATGCCACCAGACATACATGCATCTGTACATCTCCACCACCTCTCACAGTGAAATCATGGGCAACTATGTCACATCTACCAATCGGGTTCCCACATGTCTGTGTCACATGCATCCATGGCATATCACATTTGCACACATGTCAAACACACAGGCACATGTATGCCGTGCATGTACATGAAGGTGGAACCAGCATCCATGCCTCACACCACAACCATGTCACAGTAAATACACAGAAATGTTAACATGTGTGAATCCCCACATGCATACGTGCATCAGGCATTTGAACACATACACCATTGATGTGCCTCACACACACATCCATACATGGGCCTTTCCAGACATATGTCCAAGCTGCACACTCCTGGCACACCTCAACATGCACTGCGTCCAATCAGTACGCATGGACACTTACTGCTCAACTCCAGACGGGTCTGCATCTGAAGGACCTGGAGGTGGAGCGCTGGGTGTATACATTCCAGGACCCTCATCTGGTTGTCGGTAAGGCGGATGCAGCAACCCTCTGCATGCGCTGCCTCCAAGAGGCGCCGGGCGTTCCTGAGGGTCCTGGACCTGAATTCCTCCCAGCTCTTCCGGACGTGTGCTATGTCGCGGGCTGCCACCCCCTCCACGTTGATGGCAGCCACGATGTCCTTCCAGATCCTCTTCCATCCTTCATTCTCGGCGCGTGGTCTTCCGAAGAGGGCATCATAATGCACCAGGACTTGCTCTACCAAGATACCAAATTCTGCGGCACTGAAGCTGGTAGCCCTCTGCCTCTCTGGCTGGGGGTTGCCAGTGTTCTCTGATGTTGTTTCCCCTGACATGGCAACCCCCGAGGCAGGTGTGGGTGGGCAACTGGGTCCTGGCGCTGGGCTGTGGAGCAATGGAACTTCAGTCGGGGGTCTTCTGTTCCAGCAGGGGTGGTCACAGCAACTGGACCCCTACAGATGGCTGATGTGCAGGTACCAAATAGCAGGGCACATGGCAAGCAGGCAGGCAGGCATCAGCAGATGGCTGGTGGGAGCCGGCTTGGGGTTCTGGGGGCAGGAAAATGGCCTTCTGGGCAGGAGCGTGGTCTTCCGTGTGTTGTCGCATGTCCAGCTTGATACGGAGTGATTTGGCAAGTAAAAAAACGCACGTCAGCGTGTAATTGGAGGAAAGGCCCTTAGCGCGTAAGCTCATAAGTGACGTGGCACGTGTGGGCACGGTTAAAAGGTACGCGTAGGATGCAATTTCTTGTACATGCTTTTTGTGGAGAGCGAGCACGTGATTCTTGTACTTCTTGTCGGTTCACACGCAATTACTTCACAACGGTTGCAGTTCGTACTCCTTGTTTACTCAGACAATGTTCAATTCTTTTTTTGGTGGGGGTGTTGCCAACGCGCTCACGTGTGTCTTATTCACATTCTTTTTCCAGGCAGACGGTGAGTCGTGCATGTATGTTTCAACTGTGATTGGCGCCGTGTGTCGCATACCCATTCAGAGGTTATTGTAGACTGCGTGTACTACGCATACGCTTATTTTTGTGTTTCTGGGTGCCACAACATGGTGAGGTCCTTTATTCCATGCACGTGGGCTACCAGGGGTTGCGTGCACGTTAAATTTTGTTTTTGGGGTGCCTGAGCATTGCGTGACCTGTCATCTTCCCCCAGGGGTCACAGGCAGCCTTGCTAGAGCACAGGGGTATGTATTCCATCTAGTACCCTGCCCCCTCCACCCCAATTGCCCAGGACAATTGTTGACTGCACCTCCCATTCGCACAAGAGCATCAGTGCCATGGTTGGGAGGTGACCAAGTGGTAAGGGAGGCAAAGGTGGCCGACCTCCAAGAGGTGTCCACGGTAGGGGACGTGGCCAGGATGTGCAGGGTGGCCCAATAGGCCAGTGTGTGGAGGACCAATCAGAGACACCTATGCCCCCCAATGGGTGGGGGAGAGGCAGCTGACACCATCCCAGCTCAGGCCCTGTTAACCCGGCCCATATTGTTCACCGAACTGGCACAGGATGACTCACAGGCTGATTTCCGTGTCACGAAGTCAAAGCCACGTCTGGCGGTGAAAATTGCTGTCACCAGGCCACGTGGATCTGGGGCAGCAATGCCATCTGCTGCCCCAAGTCACCAGGGTGAGGAAGCTGCAGGGGCAGCTGCAGCTCAATCCACCCCAGCTCTGAGTCACCCAGCTGGGACAGTATTGGTCCCAGACCATCACACCAAGGTTGGTCCTGGCAACCGCACCCAGCAGCCAATGCCTGCAGTGAGACCTTTGGTCATTGTGCCTTTGGCTACTTCCAGTGCCAATCCAACTGCGCTTCAGCCCCTACCAACTAGAGTGGCGTAAGCCACTCAGGGTCCGCACCACCTCCCAAGAGGAAAAAGCGTGCTCAGGCTGGGACCCCAGACATGACTCACCCCTCTGGCACGTCAAGGAAGAGGAGTTTCAATGATGTGGAACTAGACGCACTTGTGGGATACGTGTCGGGCCATGGCCGCGAAATGCTGGTGACTGCAGGGTGCAAGACTACGACTGCTCAACGTAGGGCCCAGTGGCAGTGCATCCCGGACCAGATTAGTTCCCTTGGATTCGTGAGGCGCACAGCTGATGATTGCTCAATGCAGTGGAATGACCTCAAACATAGAGCAAAAAACAAGCTGGCTTCCAATCATGCCTCTACTCTGGTGACTGGCAGGAGGAAGTACTCACAGTCAATCGCTGGAGGCTTCATCACAGAGGATCAGTCCCAAGGCGTGGGAGACCTACCAGATCTTGAGGTAATGTCCGGTGAGTGCCCATGCATGTGTGTGCAATCCAAGTGTATGTTGCTTGGGTGATTGTTCTGATTGAGTGCCAGGTGAGGCTGTGTAGTCATGACTGTTATAGGTCACCCATGTGGTGCCTCCAAACCATCCCCCGCCCCTGGGTTTGGGTTTCACAGTATCCCTTCTGACTGCAGGTTACACTTTGCACCTGATTACTGCACTTGCCCTTCAACTGACATTATGCCACAACATTGTTGATACTGTTTTCCTGTTCATTCTGCCTGATTGATGGAATCATTTGCATGATAAACAAATCTTCCAAACCCGGGGTATTATCAGAACCCCGTATCAGTCTGAGCGGGTATCACAGCTAGAGCGCCAGGTCCAAAACATGGCACAGGATCTGGGTCGCATGATGAGGGCTCAGCAGAACCCTCAGATGAGCATGCCGGTACAGAATGCCTCAAACTCTGGACCTGGTGCTCCAGAACAATGACGGGGGCAGCACCCCGACAGCCCACCGGTTCCCAGGGAGGAGGCACAAGGGGAAGGGGGGTGTAAAGCATTGGAGGAAGCTACCTTCCCCACTTGTAAAAAGCCCCTGGAAACCCAGGAACCAGAACCAGAATCTCCTGCCCCTGAAAGTCTGCCACCCAAGGAGCAATTTGAAGGAGAGGGGTCCTCAGAGGATTCTGGCAAAAGGATCTTCTCCTTCAGAGATGGGGGCACTCCTCCCAAGGAAAAATGGGTCCCACGGGATTCAAATCCAGACTGGGTAAATGTGGGGACTGAGCTAGCACCGCCCATCATCCAATCCAACAACCAACATCACAAAAATCCCCTGGTTCAAACCCATCCTGGTGACTGCCTCCAGAAAGGGGGGGCAGCCCAGAGCCAGAACCAGGGGAACTCAAAACTTCTCCCATTTCTAGTTGCCACCTTTTTCTTTCAGATTCACAAGACACCCCACAGAATTCTGCCCAAATCTCTTCTCCCTCAATGTCCAAAACTAGAAAATTGACCCACCAGTTGTCCAAAAATGTGCATTATATGTGCCCCCTTGCAGAGAAGGAGGGAAGATACTATGCCCCGGTACAAATACAGGGGCAGGGTACAATTTTGGCACTGGTGGACACTGGATCCCAAGCTACCCTTCTGTCCAAAAAGGCCTTTGATTAACTGAATTCAGGAAGGGGGGAGAATTACCAATTTCCTCTCACCCTTCTTCCTGGACAAATTCAGAACTTTGACGGGAAGGAAATTCCCGTCGAGGAGACTGCGGACTTGGACATTAAAATTGGGCGACACAAGGTGAAGCACCCGGTCATAGTTGTAACTCCAGAGGGCACCCCTTGTTTACTAGGGAATAACCTCCTGAGAAGGTTGTCACCGCTATCAGACTGTGTAAACAAGGGCCTCTGGACCCAGACTAGCCAACCAATAAAGTTAAAACAGAGTGTCAACCATGTTAGTTTAAACGGCACATGCCACATGGTTGAACAAAAATCTGACAAAGTAGAATTTCACTTCCAGAACAATTAAATTCCAGACGTGACAGTAATAGCAGTAGGACAACAAACTGGTGATGGGGGGTCCTCTCTATTCCTGAAAATCAACCTTCCTTCCAGTTTAAGGTGGCATTCCACTCTGGAAGGAAACACTCTGAAATTCTTTACCAATCCACAATTAGACATTCCCACTCCTATAGTCCAGAAAAATGTGAAATCAGCTCAGAGCCTGGCTGATGTTCAGCAAATTGGAGAGCAGTTGTTCATCCCTGTTCAGTTAAATGAAGGGAAGGACTCTATTCTTACTCGAGTGTGTGTGAACAACAGTAAGAGCTTCATCAGCGAAGCCATGTTCCGCCAACTCCAAAAAGATCCAGCCATTCCACATGTAGACTCATAGACAAATGGGAAATGGATCTGGAAGAGCCCAATTCCAAACCTCTCCTGCCAAGCAGGTGTATGCTCAAAATCTCCATAGGCAACAAGAGCATAATCCATAATTGTTGGGTCGTGTGAGACGTCACTGCCGCCTTTTACTTAGGCAGAGACATTCTCAATCGCTTTGCCATTAGTTTGGATCTAATAAACTTCAAAGCTTGGTCCCGATTAGCAGATAATCCCATGGGCTTTGATGACCCAGAGAAAGCACTTAGGTCAGCTCAACTGCTGCCTTATGCAGTTGAAATTCAGATTGGAGAGGATGTCACCATGCCAGAAAGGGCCTGACAATTCTCCCTGGAAGTGAAAGTTAAAAGAGGACAGAAATTGAAAAACCCTGATGCCTATATTCATCTAAATGCTTCTCTCCAACAGCAAGGGTTGGGGGTAAACCCAACACCACTAGTCAATATAGAATATGACACCATTCCAATAGTGGTGGATAACAGCGACTTAAAGAGTATCACTCTAGCCGCAGGCACCATTATTAGAATGGTGGTTGATGACTGACATTTTTTCATAGATTTAGGAAATTAACTGTTAGGACCAATCCCCAAGGACTGTTTTGACAGTGACAGTAATGACAACACAACACCAGATAGGATCTTTACCCGTCATGGGGGGAACTTCCTGGTGTACACTTCTTGCCCTTATGGTAAGGAAGATGTGACTTGTGACTTCAGGAGGGATGAGGTGATTTTTCAGGTCCGTGCCGACTGCCTTCCCCACCTGAAGCCATCGGTCCAAATCCGCACTTTGACCAGGGACTTCTCCACCCAGCTGGAGGAGGCCACTGATATAGCAAAACCAGAAGTCTTTCCAGGCTTCAGGCAGATGGTTGAAGAGAGAGTCAACCTAGCTGATGCCTCTGAGACTCTGGAGCAGAAGCAAAAGTTGAAACAAGTTTTCTTGGATTTTCAAAATCTCTTTGCGCTGGAATAATATGACTGTGGTCGCACCGACATCCACACAACAACAAATCCCACAGACCCTGGCATGACTCCAGTGTTTGTGAAGCAATATCGCTTGCCTCTCGCATCAATGGAGTCCCTTACTGAAATAATTTAGAACCTTGAGTCCCGTGGGATAATCCGTCCAGTCCACAGCACCTTCAATAATCCGGTGCTGGGGATATTGAAGCCAAACGACCAGTGGAGACTCTGCGCCAACCTTAGGGAGCTCAACAAACAGATCGATACTTCCAGATGGCCTCTTCCCTACATTGAACAAGTTCTGGCCCAGATCCAGGGGTCATCGGTATTCACTGCAATAGACCTGACCAATGGATACTAGACTGTACCTGTCAGTAGGGAGGACCAATACAAGCTGGCCTTCACCTTTGGGGGGCAGCAGTACACATGGACCCGGACTCCCTTCGGATACATCAAATCCGGCAATGAATTCAACATTTTTCTACATAAGGCCATGCCCGAAATGGGTGACCGGGATAATCTGGCTTATGTAGAGGATGTCCTCATCAAAAGCTCAACTGTGGAGGAACACATAGCGAAGATCTGTTATGTTCTGACACAGTTGAGGGCCGCCGGAGCAAAGGTTTCCTTTCAAAAGGCACAGTGGTGTAGAACCCGTGTCAATTTCTTGGTGCAGGAGATTACTCTCAGGGTCTCTGACCCCAGGAAAAGAAAGTGGAAGCACTCCAGAAATTGGAAGACCCACAACTCTGCAGGAACTAAGGAACCTCCTTGGACTGACTAATTACAGTAGAAAGTTCATTGAGGGCTACGCAGCAAGGTCTGGTTGACTTGCATGATTGTGCCAGAGAAAACTGTCTCGAGGACGAGAGTCTGAAAATCAAGGACAACATGGAGGCATACGTCAATTCCCCACACAAAGTCTTTGAAGAAGACAAGTGTGAGGGAATGTCCACTGTCTATGTGGACGGATGCTCCTACCATGTTGACAACAATGGGGGAAAAGAACGTGTGGCCGGCGTAGGGAATGCATGGGTGAATGCGACCCCAGAACCCTCCACTGGGTACAAGATTGGGCCCCGAAGTAGTCAAGAGGCAGAGTTGACGGCTGTGCATCAAGCCATCCTCACTGCGGTCCAACATCAACTCCACAAACTGGTCATGATCACTGATTCGAATTATGTACAGAACGGGTTCGTGGAGCACCTGGTTAACTGGAAAACCAGAGGCATGTTATGTGCTAATAACAAACCCTTGAAACATGGGAAATTAATTCAAAATATTGATGATCTGGTCACCTCGAATGGGATGACCATCTACTGGAAAAAGATCAAAGGTCATTCCAAAGTAGAGGGACCAGACAAAACTGGACATGACTTAGCTGATCAGCTGGCCAAAACTGGAGCCATCCAAGGGGATCTACTAGAGATCAAGTCCCTGTTGGGGGAGATCCAGGTCACTGCTATCACTAGGTCCCAGACAAATGCTCACAATGAACTCTCAACTGCACAATGGAGTAAGGAGACCCCAGATGTTGATTTGATTACGGCTCAAAAAGGGGATCCAATAATTGGAAAGTTTTATCAATACATTGAGGACCCTGAGAACTTTCCCCTGATGGATACCGATTACATAGGGAAAGAGGACCTCAGAGTGTTGATGAAATGTCCAAAAATGTTCTGAATCCAAGACGGTTTGTTGGTGTGGAGATCCCTAGCTGGCCATGATCAGTGGGTGGTCCTACCTCATTCCGAAGCCTGATGTTAAGTCACGCCCATGATGCGGCCACAGCCGGTCATAGTGGGTTTCATACAACACTTGAAATCTTAAGAAAGGTTGCATACTGGCCACACATGGGGCAGGACCTCGACCAATACTTGAAGGGGTGTCTTGTGTGTGCACAATTTCAGCCAACATCCCTCACAGGCCGTGCGCCTCTCAAAAGAGGGGAATGACACTGCCATGGTCAGATTTGCAAGACGATTTCATCTGGCCCGTGATTAGCTCCTCTAGGAGAAACAAGTACATGTTGACTGTGACATGCTTGTTTACTAAATGGATGGAATGTCTCCCGGCCCCAAACTGCAAGGCAGAAACAGCCGCTGCCCTGATGATCAACCACATCTTTTCGCATTTTGGACAACCCCAAAGGATCGAGTCAGACCGAGGTAGCCATTTCACCAGTGAAGTAATGACAAAGATGTGGAAGATACTTGGGGTTAAAAGGAAGCTGCACATTGCTTACCAGCCAGCCTCTAGTGGTGGAGTGGAGAGATACAACAAAACAATTGTGAGCATCTTAAAAAAGTTTGTGACAGATTCTGGGCCAAGTTGGGATATTCGATTACCTCTTGTCCTAATGGCCATCAGATCTATCCCTTCATCTGCAACTAAAATGTCACTGTTTGAGATGATGACTGGATGCAGGATGGTGCTTCCCCAACATCTGCTCTACAGAACCCAAGAGCAGACATTGATCAATGCCTCCACTACTCATGAGTATGTTGAAAATCTAAGAAAACACCATCAACATGCTTGTGCCTATGCTCAACGAAATCTAGAGAGATATGCAGACAGCATGAAGACCCACTATGACCTAAAGAATACAATGTAGGAGACCAGGTCTACTTATACAATTTCCAAAGGAACCAGGCCAAACAGCGCACATTTTTGCCTACCTGAAGGGGTCCTTTTGAAATTGTAGACAAAATCTCACCAGTCGCCTACAAAATCTGCATCCCCAAAGGCAGTTTGGCAGAGGGGGAAGATAAGTGGGTCCATATCAACCAACTAAATTGTTTCCATCCTAGGCACACGCTGCAGCAGATGGAGGAGGCTTCTGGAACCCCAGAGGGGGTCATTCCAGCTCCATAAAATTCCAACTATAAAATATTCCATATATAGTCTATAAAATACAAAATAAAAATGTATCCTGATTTATCAAAATGTATGTGTCCACCCCACAACATTAATAGTGGTGGGGAAATGTCTACAAATATATTTTTGCTTTGTCATCCTAGGATTGGAAACCATGGAGTCGGAAACCAAGGAGGACTACCTAGGGACCGAGAGCAAAGATCCAAGGGCCCTGGAGTATCTATGGGTCAATACTCACATCAGGACTGGGCGAGGAGAACTGGTCGATCCACCCGTGATGGAGGAAAAGATGATGAACTTTGCCATTTGTGGAATCAGAAGAGATGAAACTGACATTCCAGTCTTGCGAATTCCATTGATGGTCGATCAACACCAAATTGCAAGAGGGGGGCTTGTGGGATGTTTTAAAACCACTAGTCCATGCCCTGCAACATCACTGTTCATTGCTTGCATCGGAAACATCAGAAATGACTGCCGGAAAGCATTCTGTTCGTTAAAAATCACCCAGAAGTGCGCAGGAGAACCTGAAAAATAGGCCGCCAATCCACTTTTAGCCATGTCAGTGGTAACACAGAAGACCACTGCCAAAACTCATCATTTGGCTGCCCAAAGAGCAAAATCATTGCAAGGGAAACACAGAGCTGCTTTAAAAATGTGTTTTTCCTTGCTGCGAAAAGAGCAAAAATCATGGTTCTGAAACATCACAAGAGATCCAACTTTCTTGTTGGGTGTGAAACATCACTTATATAACGAATTCACCTGAGCACAATGTTAGCAGAAACATATTTTATCAGAACAAAATCCACATTTAAAGATTCTTGCTTGAAAGAAATATGTAAAAAATAGGCGCTATACTGTTACTCGCCTCTGTCAGAAGCTGCCGATCTCTAAACCTGTCATTTTAAAGTTGTACATTGAATCATATGCCAAAGAAGAGAATTCCTATCAAAAGCAAGATGGGTTGCTATAATTCAATCCCTATATTTTAAGAAGGCTGAAATTAAGAGATTTGTGGATAGTTGTTAAATATGTAATTTGTATTTTAGGACAAAACTGTTAAACTTGGGTTTCAAAGTGAGTAAAGCCAATTACACTGGGCTTCAAAGACATTCCACACCCTTTTACCCAACACAGGAATTCTTCCCCCTGCTCTCTGCTAAGAAACTGGCAGTATGGTGTGAAAGAAACTGGGAAGGGGACTTGGGCCTATTGTGCTGCTCGAAGACAAAGGACTCCGTTGAATTGAATGGAAATGCTAATTCGGGTGTGAACAGAAACCAGCCATGCCAGGAAGACAAGCCAGTGTGACTCTCTAGCCCAGCCAAGACCTTGGAGGCGGAGACAAACCATTGTGTGTATTCAGAGAGCACAGAAAATATTGTTTTGGAAAAGACTTATAAAAAAATTGTCCCGAACTGGCAAAAATATGTAATTTAGAGATTATAAAAATGAAAAGATTTCTCACAAGTAGAAACTACTCTGGAATGTTTGTGATGTTCAGAGACTGAACTATCAAAATATGGACTTTGTAGCAGTTGTGATTATGTTAAAAATATGGAAATTTACAGGAATATGTCCAGAGGGTATGTGCATGTATGTATAAAAATGTGTATAGATTTAACATTGAGAAACCAACCAAAAGCGCAAAAAATTGTCATTTGGGAACCAAAACTCTTATGAAGATGGGATTTGAACAGAGACGTGCCTTAATTAATCTTTAATGTGTATATGTAATAGTAACAAGTTGGGGATATTAAGAAGATGTCTTTTAGGAAAAATAGATTTTCTGGAACAGAAGTAAAGGGGAGGGTTTTTCTTTGGGCCATGAACACAGTGTCACTCTGACATATCATGACACTCTGTTCCTTCTCAAATCAGGGGACAGGGAATTCTCTGACCTATCAGATTCTTAGAGGGTTGGGAATAGTATAATCAGCCTCCCCACCCCTTTGGAAAATGGATAAATAGGGACTGCTGAGAACAGGCAAGACACACACACATTCACCCATCACTGATCGACTGGCGAAGCACTCTGAAAGAAGATCCAGACTCCAGAACCCTGAAGCAGAGGCCCAGCCCAAAAAGCCGAACCCTTCTCAGTGGGCTTTTAAACTTTAAAATCTTGCAACCTGATTTAACCCCTAAACTTCCACGGGGCCTAACCCAACTAATCCAACAGCCTGGCTGAGCTGTTTTGCTGCTTCTTGCTAAGAACACTTGCTAGAACCCCAGATCCGGATCAGTCCAGCAGAGCTGTAACCCAGAACCACCCATCAGATCCAGTCCAAGAGGCCGTGCAGACCAGAGTGCCTTGCTGAGAGCAGAACCAAGCACCTGAGACCTGTCCGGTGGCTAGCGAATTCCAGCCAAACCTTTGACCAGATCTCTGACAGGCCCAATCTCTTAGTTTAAAGTAATCCTATCCAACCCATTCCAACATATCCAGATTGCATTGTAGAATCTCTTGTGTCCATCCTGAATCCTTCTCTAATCCATATAATTCTGTGTTAATCATAGTGATAATCATCTTGGCGCTAATATATTTGCTGGAGAAAGGCAAGCGTCTCATGCAGATAGAAACCATCCGGAGGTGCCTCTAGATGGGTGGCTGTGCTGTTGTGTAGCTTGTGGCTCCATAGACTCTCTAGTGTTAAGAAATCCTTGTTCCTAATCTTCCAAAGTGCATCTTTCATTTTGAAATCTTGACTCTTTTGAGAAAAATCTACCTTTCCTAAAACCTCTGTAACTTCTGAACCGTACATGCTAGGAATGAAATTTAAATGCCATTCTGAAGATAACATCCTCAGCTTCCATTCGCATCAGGAACCGCACTCCTATTCCTTATATTTTTTCCGTAATCACATTTCTCGCATGCTGAAAAGTTGCAGCGAATTTGCACTTGGCTCAATTTCACTCCATATAAAAATAGCTATCCTTGCATTCAACTTCTGAATTTCGTTTTCAATCTGCTAATCATTCAACAATCATTGCTTGTGTATATCTGAACCATTCCAAAGCAACTCTCACTAGTCCTGAATCCTATTTAGTGAGTTAAAGTCATTTTTAGCATTTTCCCATTCATTTCAAATCACATTTAAAAGCATTTGACCTGTTTTAGACTCATTCTCTTTCTCTCTAAGATTGTGGGGGGAATCGGGATTGAAACTGCAATTGTTGATGGTTATTCCTGAAACCTGTGTGCCCTCATTCCATCTCGTTATATTACATATTGGGAGGAGTAAATAGTATCGGGGGAAAGAGTGATTACATTGTCTTTGATTGAATTCATATCAAATTTCATTTCTGTGTTGCATTAATTTCATATCGTTGCATTTCATTGAACCCACACAAAGTTTTATTCTCTGCTACATTGTTCTTCCTCTTCCTACTACTACTTGATTAAAGAGATTGTTGATTATTGTCATATCACCCATTGCTGATCATTGTAGAAATATTCATAAGCGTGATATTCAGATATTGTTCATATTCATAAAAGTGTGATATATATATATTGTTTAATTTATCAAATGAATCTTTTAACTTTGCAAAATAAACCTATTTCTTGGTTCAGTGAGACCGGGGGATTCAAAGAGAGGGGCGTTATATAAGGGTACATCATCCAAAAGAACTGTTGACATAAATATATATAAATAAGAGTTTCAATTGGGCATCCCATAATAAGCATTGACTTAGGTGGAGTGCTGGGTTGAAACCACTTACAATATGCCACTCCTGCTTCCTCTTTCCATGGGCTTGCAAGGTTGTGACCAATTGACAGTAACTTACACAGAGGTATTGGGCTCCCATAAGTATACACCCCTAGTGGGGATTGGTCATGATTTCTCCACTGCATGGTTGATTTGTATATTGTATTCCATGCAGGACATTTTGCATATTTGCATGTAGCTTCTTCATGTCTTAACGAGACGGTCTCCATTGCAGATGCAGTTCATGTTGTATGCAGTACACTGCCACATTGACCTACCAGCAACACACTGAAGATGGAAGGTGTCGATGTGCTGCCTTTGTCAGGTTGTGACACTTGCAATACTTTCATTTTTTGTGCGCTCCACTATGCCCCGGGTTGCAATATGGGCTGTGTTGTATCTTCCCTCGGGTGGTGTGCTGGGGTTCCGTATTGGCGTCATTACGTAGGTGCTCAGAAGGTAGGCACTGTCCCCTGGGGAGGTGATAATGGTTGTCATTAGTTGGTGTTAGGGAGAATTCTCATTTTATGGCTAATTTCCCTTACCTAGTGAGTCCTCCAGCAGCTTTGCTGGATTTCTGGAGTTAGTTTTTTTCACTTGGTAAGAGTGTGAGCTTTTCCCCCACTCTTACCCGTGTTCATGTGTATTTCATCTGTTTTTGGGATTGTGGACTCTGGAGTACACCACTTCAGTAGCACCCTTCTTTTGTGTGTTTTTACACAGCACCTTCAGTGCAGTGACACCGGGTTGTCTTTGAGACTTCCCACCAACTCTATTTCTGGGGCTGATTACTGTCCCCCCAAAAAAGGTAAAGTTGCCATTAACTTTACCTAGTCATTTAACCACAGATCCAGTACACCCCATCTTACATGGAGTACTGGAAAGGGTTAATCCTTAGCCCTTTTTATCTGTACTTCCTAGAGCCTTGTTTTGCTCTTTTAACATTTAGACTTGGCTGGTGGCAGTGGTATCTACCCTAACTTTTCTATCGCGATTATACTATCCGTGGTATTGATTTAGGCTATTATATTAGCCTTGGACATAAACCCGCTTGACCAAATACTCTTTCTTTTGGCTCCGGCCGGGTTTATTTGCTATTTCTTTTTGTTAAAGTCCTTCTTGTGTCTTACTTTGCGCGGCAAACCAGGTTTGCCTTCTTTGTTCACCGTCTTCTGGCGGGCTTCTGCCAAGAAGCCCTCCTCTGGGCGCCTGGGTGTCTAGGTGGGCTGAATGTGAGGGAGGGGTGTAGGCACCCCCTGCACATGGTAGCCTAGGAAACCCAAGTCGCACTTTGCCATGATTGGCTGAGGTGGTTGTCCGGGCGGGACAACCCCCTGCTGTGTGATTGACAGCCAGGCTGTGTGAATGGGGGATTTTCGCATAAAAGGCAGGACTCTTGGGCTGGAAGTCAGAGTCACCAATGGACCTACAAGGAACCAAAAAGAAGCGGAGAAGAAGTCGGCTGCTGCAACTACCCTGTCCTGGTGAAGCCCTGCTGCAGTCCTGAGCTATCTACCCTTCGACAACAAGAGAAGATCCAGTCCAGGTGGGGTCAACCAGCTCATCTTCCACAGCCAGAGGATGCTCTCCGTGATTGAAATTGCTGCACACTGCTGTAGTGGTCCGGATAGCCATCTGAAGAGCCTCTCCTGTTTTAAAGGAGCACACCTTTTATTCACCATCGCTGCTGCTGGCTTCACCCCTGTGTGGTGCAGACCCTTCCAGACGTCGTCCTTCTTGCCGAAGCTCCAGGAACCGTGGGTCTGCAGGAAACCAACAGGATCAACCACCGTGGCACCAGCTTCTTCATTGAATAAGGTACTGTGTTCTGCTTGAGGAACTAGGGTGAATCCTTTTTCTCCTCCTCCAAGGCTTGCCCTTGTCTTTTCTCCTTATAACTTTTGTTTCCCTTAAAGACAATATCTAAGTACTCCTCGCAACGTTGAATCTTGAACTGTCTGTGTGATCCTTGACAACAGGAACCCGGTTCCACTTGACACTGGCTCCGACCTATTGACTTTTGTATTTCTGTCAGCAAGTGTTCTCTGATTCTGTCTGCCTTGACAAAAGTATTGCATGTGATTTTTGCCCCCAATTCTCTCTGGTTAGCCGAGGTGCTAAGTGTGTTTTTGTCCCGGTAACATTTCCTGCCGTGCATACGCATTTCTTTAATACGACCGAGCTGTCAAAAAGTAATTGCATGTTTATCTCTGGTAATGTCTTTGTTTCACAACACCGGTCCGCCAAAACAGAAGATACTTACCTTGAGTTATTATGTGCCAAGAGAATTGGTTGTTTGTAGTGTATTTTACGTGTGATTTTGAAAATATGGAAGTCTTGTGTTTTACAGATGGTTTAAAAAAATAATGAATGTACTTATATTTTTTTACCTGAAACCTTGAGTCAGTGTTTGCTTGAGTCACAGTAATTGTGGTCCCTTTGTGTAATCTCTGCTACTGCTCATATACTCTTAAGATAAGCCTGGCTGCTCCACTACTGCTACCATTTTAACATAGTAGTACAGGCTTGTACCAAAGGTGAACTTGTATTACCACTTGTGGTCTTAATTATGTGTAGTGGTCCCTAAGGGCACTGCACAGGATTCTGCCTAACAGTTGGGTTTTCCCATTTCTCAGTGTCTTCATGCATGTGCAGAGGCATTTGTACTCACCAATGAGCCATGCCTTCCAGCTTCCAGGTCCCGGTTTAGGGGTGACATTCTGAATATGAAACTATCATGGCTGGACCCGAGATAGTTGGCATATACTGAGGTGATAATTCCTTTGGCATCACATACAACCTGCACGTTGATGGAATGCCAGTGCTTGCGGTTTCGATAGATGTGCTCAGTGGCTCTGGGAGGACGTAGAGCCACATGGGTGCAATCAATGGCACTTACACCTGTAAAAGTCCTGGACCACGGCCTGCCTTTCTGCAGGTGTTCTGGGCATGTATATGTGCCTGCGGACTGAGGGGCGTGTGGTCATGATCGCCAACACCTGGTGTAGGCAGCGTGACTGCGTGGCCTGTGAGACACCCCCAACTATGGCACTTGTCCACTGATATTACCCAGTAGCCAAGAAATGCAGTACATTGAGCACCTTTTTCCAAGGGGCTCAGTGCTTGGGAGCACAGGGTGGGTGATGTGAGGTCATCCTCCCATTCCCTGACCAGTTCTAGGATTATTAGTGGTGGAAACCTGTACCTCCCATAAACGTGGTCATCAGGCATCCCAAAAAGGCTGGTCCTGGGTAACAAAATGTGGGGTCTGGTTATCCTCCTCCTCCTGCGGTGTCCCACGACCACTGCTGCGAGGAACGGTATATTCATCGTAGCGTATGAGCTTGTTTGTTGTTTGCGTGCACTTTTATGCTGTGCAGGGACGTTTACGCCTGCTTCCTGCTGGCGTACATGTTTCCAGATTAGCGTGTCTTTTTTGGCACATGGGTTTCCCCTATTCGATTCCATGAATACGTGTTGTTAGCGAGTGTGTGGGCATTGCGAGCATTTAGCTGCTGTACTTCCCCCGTAATGCCCACATTGTCACGCATTGTTCCCCATTCCGTGTGTTCTACCCTGTGTTCCGCCCCCTTTTGTTGTGTGTGCTACACGTTGTGCGCTTTCGCTGTGCGCGTCGCTCACTTCGTTAGTGACCTGTGCGCCCATGTGCGCCACCCAGGGATTTGGATCAAAGAGGGGGGAAAGGAGATAGTGCAGAAAGGATTGTCAGACAAAGCTAAATTAGTACAAAATAAATTGGTGAAGGTTGCAGCAGTAGCTGCCGCCCTCCCCGCAGAGCGGCTAGGAGAAGGAGAGGAGGGGCAATAGCAATACAGGCGGCAAACGGACAGGAGTAATGGGCTGGCGCGGAGTAGTATGGAGGGCCACAATTGCAAGGAAGGGGCGGAAGAGGAGGAACAGGTGGGTACAGAGGGTCGAGAGGGGGATACAGAGGACAGGGGCCCAGAGGAGGAGGACAAGGAACATTTTGGAACTGTAGAAAATGGGCCATTTTTCAAGAGAGTGTCGAAGCCGCCCCATTGCACATTACCAGAATGAACAACAGTATGGTCAACCCCACCCCGGTAGCCTCCATGGCTTGCCAATGGGTTGATTTAGATGCAAAGAAAAAGTAGATCCCCAGTACAAAGAGCACCCCAGAAAGGCATGCAGGAACACCCACCCCCACAGAATCATATGACACTACATGCAGCAACCCATTTGCCACCACAGCGAACAGCGCACCGGTACCATTCAGGGGAACAGCTGTAGTGGGAGACAATGTTTTCAACAATCATGAAACATTGAGACACCCACCATAGGACAGCCTACCGAGAACACGTGCGTGTCCAGTACTATCAACGACCCTTCCCTCAGACGAGGAACCACTGGTGGGTGCGGCGATAGGAAACAAACAATTCATTTTTATGGTGGATTCGGCAGCGGAAAAATTATGTCTAAAAGAATGCTGGTTCCCACTCTCAAATCGAAAAATGGAACTGCTGGGATTTTCTGGGGCGGTGGTCGAGGTTCCATACACTGATGACTTGGATGTAACAGTGGGGGAAAAACTGTGCGATTACCGCTGTTGTACTATGAAGACTCACCCATAAACTTGCTGGGGAGGGACCTCCTCAGCAAACTTAATATGACAATATCCTTTACAGAAAGAGGCATAGTATGTTCAACACCAGGGATATGTGCCATGAGGGCTATGCTACTTATACACACACAATCAAAGGAACAAACAGTGCGTAGAATACCCGTTGCCCAGACATGTTTGTGCAGGGGATACAGGTGTTGGTGAGAGTAGTGCCAGAGATAACGTGGCAAGAATGGCGAGTACCGTCAGAATTTGTATTTTGCCCCATGGTGGTGCCCGGGTCGATAGTGTCCATAGATCTGCATGGTGTGCAAGTATCCGCACGAAGGATTGCGATAATAGGAATGGACATGCATGGATGTGTGTGGCGGACAGTGTTGTGCATAGACCCCAATGTGGCGCTGCATGATATATCAGATGAAGAGCTGTTCATTGACAATGATACTGATGGATACATTATCATGGATGTTTCAATACCATGTGAGATAATGATCCAACATAGACAAGTGTCAACCCCTCCTCATGGCCATTGTCAGTGCACCGCCAACATTTTCCGACGAAGACATGCAACAAGTTGTTACGCTCACCTGGCTCCCACAGGGGCGTCAATCCAAACTGGACTGCTGCGTCCTCCATCAAGATGACAGACTGGACTGGCCCACCCAGCTTTGTTTGCTTGGCCCGTAGGAGTATTCTTCTGTAAATGGAGAAAGGGAATTAACCACCCGTGGAGTTGAGAGTTAACCCCCATCTTCCCCCCCTGCAGTTCTCCCCACTGATAGCCTCTAATGTCCCTTCTTATAGTCTCCCCTGATGGTTTGGAAGGATGAGCTCTCCATCCTGCATCATGCGCAGGGGCGCGTAGATGACCAGTTGCTTCACTGGTTAGAAGGAATTGGTGAGTTTCAGAACATTGTAGTTCGTAAGAGTTCAAATGTCTGACTTTCACTCTTGACCGATTCTTTGCAATTTGCAGCTTGACCCCAGCGAAGAGTTCCTCGTGGTAGCTGACGAAGTTCAGGTAAGGATTTGTATTATCCAACACAGTTCAATAAAATAATGCCAGAATGGAACCTGTTGCTTTTTCCCTTATTCAGGTGCGGAGAGAAAATATGAAGTTTCGGGGAATAATGCCTCCGGCGGTAAAATTAGGTAAGTCTATTGTGGTGAGAAGGATTCTTCTTGTTTGTCCCTTTATCTCACTTTGTGGTCCTTTTGTTCCCCTTAGGGGCCGGGGTACGGCGAGGATGCAATGGAGACTGCGCCGACCTGTGAAGAGGAATAGTACCCCCGGCGGTAAATCAGGTAAGTCTATGGGGTTAGTTACTATTGCCTCTGTTTATTCCCTTGGCTCACCTTTGCTGTTCTTGTGTTCCCCTTAGGTGCTGGAGTGCGGCGGGAACGTGCCGAAGCATGCGGTGGATCGTGAGGATGCTGCGAAGGCCGGTGAGTTCAGCGCGGCGCTGCAGCAGGCGAGGCGGCGCGTGTAAATACTTCTTTCTTCCAGCTCGAAGGCACGGTGGATCCGGAATTCAGGTAAGGATTGAAGGCATTGCTCTTGTTCTAACCTTTTCTCCTTCTGTTCCCCCTTTTTCTAGGAGCTGCAGACTCGAGGCGGGCGTGGCAGAAGACTGGATGCAGGCTTGCAGACGTGGTGAGCGTTACGCTGCTGGAAGCAGAATAACGCGATGCGTGTGCTGCTCTTCGGGCGTGGTTTAAATAGCCTCCAAAGTAGTTCCAGGTAAGTATTCCTCCCCAGCCCCACCCGAGTAAAAAATAGTCCTTAGGTAAAATAGTCCTTTCCAAGCCTCATTTGGCTTGGAGCTCTTGCAGCATGGTCTGCATCAGGTAAGTTTGCAGCATGGTCTGCATCAGGTAAGTTTTACTCTATGAGCCTGGCGCCTATGGCGCCAGGACTGACTCTCCATATGAGCCTGGCGCCATAGGCGCCAGGACCGCACCCAAACAGCCCCTAGCAGGGGTTTTTGGGCTTGCTCAAAATAACTTGGTGCCTGCTTCCGGGGTTGCTGGACCTGGCCTGGGTCCCCAGGGGTAGGCATCACGACGGAGGGCTCCTGCAAGAAGTGACTCCAGTAAAGTTCAAGCTTAAACCTGGTGCAATACTCCCCCATGTAAAGCAGAACCCACTATCTAGAGAGGCAGACAAGGGTATAAAAGGAACAATACATGCCTTATAAGAGTAAGGGATTATTGTACCATCAAATTCACCATGTAACACTTGCATTTATCCAATCAAAAAATTTAATGGTGGGGCTTGGAGTATGATACAGGATTTAAGGCCTCTTAATGACATCATACAAAAGGAATTTCCACTTGTCCCACACCCTGCGTCCATTCTGTGCAGCATCCCAAAGTCAGCAACATGCTTCACAGTGGTGGACTTGACAAATGCATTTTTCTCGGTACCACTGGACCCAGAGTCACAATATTTAACAGCATTTACCCTGGGGGAAAGAGGTATGAGCACTGCAGATTGCCCCAGGGATATTGCGAAAGCCCAAGTATTTTCAACAGGATACGGCATGAAGACCTCGGAAATATTGACAAAAAGAGTACCATTATTCAATATGTAGATGATTTGCTATTTTGTGGAGAGAATGGGGAAGGGTGCAGACATGACTCAATAATACTGCTCACCCTGTTAGCCCACAAGGGGTACAAAGTAGATAAAGAAACATTGCAGTACTGCCTAACTGAAGTGTTGTATTTGGTACAGTTCATATCAAAAGATGGTAAGCGAATAATACCAGACAGGGCAGCAGCGGTGCGCACAATAAGTAATAAGGAAACCAAACACGGCAAAGGAAATGCAAACATTTTTGGGCATGTGCGATTACTGCCGTATCTGGATATTAGCCTATGCAGCATACAAAAAAAACCTATTGCACTCACTGAAAGATACACAAAGAGAAAACAAAACATTAACATGGACACCAGAAATGAGCACTGCTTTTGACACACTCAAAGAATTGATTTCAACAGCACCCGTTTTTGCAACCCCTGACTATGACCGTGAGTTCTACCTGTTCTCACACTGTAATGGAATGCTGATGACAGCAGTGCTGACACAAAAAACGTCCCTAGGACACAAGCCTCTAGAATACTACTGCGGAACACTTGACGCAGTAATGCAAGGGCACTTTGCATGCGAACAGGCTCTCGCAGCCACCACATTCACGATTGAGTAAAGCGCCACAATTGTAATGGGATGCTCAGTGACTCTTTTCATTGAGCACTCATTGTTTGCCATACTCAAAAGAGCAAAATACACACTGACAACACAGAGAGCCAAAGCATATGAGATAATTCTGTCCAGTGCAAGCATACACATAGTGCGGTGCAAAACAATACATCCAGCTATGTTCCTTACCGAGGGCTGCACTGTAGAAGATATGCAAAGCCATGACTGTGCCACATACAGAGGGGAGGATGATGACATGCCCAAAGCAAACAAGAATTCCGTGGAGGAAGGGGAAGTATACTTTATGGACAGATCAGCGTCAATCAACTCAGAGACAGGAGAAAAACACAGAAGGGCCAGCAGTAGTATGATTGGAAGATGGGGAGTATGAGTCAATAGTACAGAAGAGGTTGCCACCACACTTTTCGGCACAAGCAGGAGAGCTGGTAACACTAATTGAAGCATTACGCACAGCAAAAGGGTACGCAGTTACCATTTATACATACTCAGCTTACATGACCATGACAGTGCATGGAGGATTGTCACGTTGGGGGAGGAGAGGGTTCAGGAGAGCAGATGGGTCCCCAGTACAACATGCTGAGCTTTTGAAAGAGCTCATAGAAGCATTAACAGAACCAACAATAGTGGCCCTGGTTAAGTGCCAAGCACACACGAATAACGATGGCGTCATCTCCTTCTGCAACGCAGCAGCGGACGCTGCTCTCAAAGTGGCCGCCTACCTAGGAAGGGGGTTGCAAGGAGAATTTATAATAAAAGGAAATGGTGAAGAAGAAAGAAGCGAAGGGCACAACTCAATGTCAGTTTCACAAATAATAGAGCTGCAAAAAAGGGCACCATTGGAGGAACAGGAATTATGGGCAAAAAGAGGCTGTACACAGTCATCAACTGACCTTCTCTTGTGGCAAAAGTGTACAGGGAAGGTAGTGATGCCAGTGGATTTACTAGAGGTAACGTTCCAGCAATTGCACGTCCCGCACACACAGCAAAACAACACATAGCCGCAATGAAAATGTGTTTGTGCCAGGATCATAGGAACACGTGACAAAATTGGTGATAGAATGTACAACATGTCAAACATAAAAATCAGGAGCGACTTTGAGAACATTGAGAGGAACTCTGCCCCGCCCCACTGGACCACTCCGTGAACTGCATATTGACTATGCAGACATGGAAGAAAGGTACAATGGAGCACGATACCTAATTGTGGTGGTCTGGCCCTTTTTGCGGTGGGTGGAAGCGGGTCCCTGCGCCCACCCAAATGCGAAATGTGCTGCAACATTTCTATTGAGGGAGGTATTTCCCCAGTGGGGCATCTGTGACGTCATACGATCCGACAATGGAACGCATTTCGTCAACGAGTTATTCAAAGCAGTGACTGCACTGCTAGGGATAAAACACAAACAGTGTTCGATTTATCACCTGCAGGCTAATGGCATTGTAGAAAAAATAAATGGCCTCCTCAAAAGCAAGTTGTCGAAATTGACAGGGAGATGCATATATACCCCACTATCACCCCTGAGAAGAATGTCATATGCACACAGAACAGCCACAATACTAGGAGAGGAGTGTTAGGATGTGCAGTGCATCCAATGTTTTATCTGCTAAACTACAAGTGTCTAATACTTCCTTCTCTTTGTCTTCTGTCACCTAGTTACCATAGAACATAGAACTGCATCTTATGTAGGAGAGTTCTAGGGTGGGTCAGTGAAGAAGCAGGACCCTAGTGGGAAGGTTGTGTTCCTCCTGCTGGGGGTCGTCCTATGTTGTCAACTGAACCTTTCCTTACAATAAAAGTTCCCATCTTAAAACTGCTGAACATGTGAAGACTGCTTTGTACATAACATTTGGCAACAAGGATTTCGAGTGGAACCCTGAGGACGACCCCCGGTGCTTCTGGAGGGCCTGGCGTGTTAGCTGTGGAGTGGAACCTAACGTGCCTGAGAGAGGGCCTCTTTCTGAGGATTATTGACGGCCCGACACAGACCCTGCTGCCCGGTGTGCAGCACTTGCTGGACGAACTTTGCAAGTGCTCAGGGGAAACCCTGAAGCCTCTGTGGTCTACGGGAGCTGAAATTGGACCCCCCTGCATTTTGATGGGCTTGTGGAGGCTGGACCAGCGAAGGTACGGTAGTGGCGCTTTTGTCACTGTGACTGCGGCTTGCACCGGATATTAGATATGGGATTGCCAGGCGGCGGTTGACATCCCAGCGCCACCCTGCTTAGTTGACATTTGAACGCTCGGCGCGTTCGCCTGCAGGAAGATCACTCACCTTGCATGCGCCTTGTCTCCTCACGACTCCGCCGTGGATGCTGTCCCTGCCGGCTCTTGTGCGGTCCCGTGTCTTCCGTGTGACGTTGTCACGCGTTTGAGGAAGGCACCTAAAGGCATGGTGGCCATCTTTGTTTTGACGGCGTTTCCTAGGCGATTTGGCCGGCACTTGGAGCAGCTCTAAGCTGGTTGCTGATGCGACAGTTTGTGGGCAGCCTTGCGCCCCGTATATGAGATGAAGTAAGGGAGGGGAGCGCAAGGTTGCGAAGGGAGCCGCTGCTGATGACTGTGCTGATGACTGTGTTGAGGTGATCCAGGGTGAGTAGATGAAAGTTCATTAAGGGAGATTATATTTTACCCTGCATTGTGTGGCTTATGCTGAGTGGGTGAGAGCTCACTTAGTGAAACCAGAATTGCAGGTTGATTTTACAATTTCGGTTTGCACCTGCAGCATTGAGACATGGTGAATGTGCCTACTCCTGTGTTTTTTCTGGCAGTGCCAGGTGAACCCAGGGTTAGATGGGTGGACTGGAAAGAAGGATTCAACAAGTATGCTTTGGCAGTGTTTGGTGCTAACTACTCCAATGAGCGCAAGGAGGCACTGCTTTTTCATTGTTTGGGAACTGCAGGCCAAGAGGTCTTAAAGAGATTGCCAGAGCCCTCTGATATTTTAGATGCTGGCCCATATGAAAGGACATTGGCGAAATTGGACAGGCATTTTAGAGTGGAGGAGAATATCATATTGGAAAGATATAAATTCGCCACAAGGGAGAAGAAGAATGGTGAAAGTATTGAAGATTTTGTCACGGCTCTGAGGGGTTTAGCGGTAAAATGCAAATTCACCCACTGTCAAGATGAGCACTTGAGAGACCAACTAATGATTAAATGTTCCAATGACAGTATTAGGAAGGAACTATGGAAAGAGAGGAACCTCACTTTGGATTCAGCAATCGAGATAGCAAAAATGGTGGAACACACCGATAAGTGCATTAAGGTTCTTCAATCAGATACTGTGAACAATGGCAAACCCAAGTTGGATGAGAGTGAGGGATCAGTGCAAAAGGTGTCAAAAGTCGTTCAGAGGCAAAGTACTGGGAATCCAAGACGCGCCTCTCAGAATGAGAAAAAGAGTGAAGAGAACAGACCTGCAACTGGCAGAGGGTGGCGTCAATGGGTTCCTGCAAAGGATAGCAGAGGGACACCTAGAGACATGAGTTCATTCAGGATGGTTAGGGATTCAGGACCGTCCAGAGGTTTTCCAGGGAGACGATGCTTTAGATGTGGAAGCTTGTCGCATATAGCATCGGATAAGGATTGCTTTGCTGTTCATATCATATGCAATGAGTGTGGTGTGAGAGGGCACATTGCCCGATGTTGTAGAAATTTCAATGCTGGGTCAAACCAAGTGCATGAAATAAGTGCAAGTTATGAAGATGAATCATATTGTGAGGACGGCAGGGAAGTAGTATTTACAGTGAATGCCGTCAATGGCAGGGTGAAAAAGCAGAAACCTTATGCTGAGGTTTTAATTCAAGGTGTACCCATACGTATGCTAATGGATAGTGGTGCTGATTACACCTTGATAAGTGTGGAAGTGTGGAGAGACAAATTTGATATTTGCGAACTGTGGGAAAAATACTGTCAAAGCAAAGGCTTATGGAGATGTTCCTATAGACATTATAGGTTGCTTTGATGCTGAACTACAGTTTAAGGACAGGAAGGCCAAAGGTTACGTGTACGTTACCAACAGAGGGGGTGAGTTGTTGTCATAGAGTGATCAGGCCGAATTGAAGATAAGGCTTGAGGCAAGTCACCCCGAGCAGGCAATGTCTGTTGCGGGAGGAGATTCTGCAGGGATACAAACACCCTTGTCTGGGAAATCGGGGTGTCTGAAGGGATTTGTACATGTAATTCGCCTAAAGAAAGGTGCTGTCCCTAAGATTGCAAAACTGCAAACCATTCCACTTGCCCTTAAAGGAGATGTAGAGGAGGAACTCAAGAGAATGGAAAGAGATGGGGTCATTGAGAGGATAGAAGCATCTGAGTGGGTTAGTCCCATAGTGGTGGTCAGAAAAGGTAATGGCCCTCATTACAACTGAGGTGCTAAGTGCACCAACTTTACCACCATGGTGTAAACTATGTTTACACCATGGTGGATGGCGGATTTACCGCCCCATTACAAGGTGTGTGGGGCGGTAAATCCCCATTTCCCATTTTCCCTTCCCCATTCCCATTTTTGCCCCATAGGGCATAATGGGAGTGGGGAAGGCGCTAATTACGGCACCGTAAATTACGGTGCCGTAATTAGCACCAAGGTGCCTTAGCACTATGGAACTTAACGCCTGCAAAAAGCAGGCGTTAAGGTGGGAATCAGGCGTTAAGGGTTAACGGTGGCGTTAACCCTTAACGCCTGAGTTGGAATGAGGGCCAATGGGTCTTTGAGGCTCTGTATTGATCTTAGACATTTGAACAGCATGGTTGTGGCAGACAGGTTTCCTCTTCCCAGAATAGACGATTTGATGGTGGGAGTAGCTGGGTCAAAGGTGTTCTCCATACTAGATCTGAAGTCGCCCTACCATCAGGTTGAATTGCACCCAAATTGCAGGGACTTTACCGCCTTCATTACCCCGATTGGTTTATTCAGGTGTGTTTGCATGCCATTTGGTTTGGTCTCAGCTGCAAGTGTGTTTCAGAGCATTATGCATAGATTACTTGGAGGTGAGAAAGGGGTGATGTGTTATCAGGATGATGTTCTTGTGTGTGGGAGTGACGAGAAGGAGCATGATGATCGGTTGAAGAGAGTTTTAGACATTTTGAAGGAAGCAGGCCTCACTGTTTCCTTGGAAAAATGTACTTTCAAAGCCAACAAAGTGGTGTACCTGGGTCATGAGATCACTGGGGAGGGGGTTAGACCCAAGGAGGAGGCCATTGAGGCCATAAAAAGAATGGAGGAGCCTAAATCCAAAGGGGACATACTATCATTTTTGGGACTGGTTGAGTTTTATGGCAAATTTGTCAGAGGCTTATCAGAAATGTCAAGGAACATGAGATTTCTCACCCGCAAGGGAGTAACTTTTAAATGGAGTGACCAGTGCAAGAAATAATTTAAGATGATAAAAGAGGCTATTGTCAATGCTCCCATTCTGAAGGTATTTGAGGAAGGCAGACCCACATTACTCTTTGTTGATGCCAGTGATTATGGTGTTGGGGATGTTCTGATGCAGGAGGATCAGACAGGTTTACAGACTGTGGCTTTTGCATCCAGGTCCTTGAAGGGCCCAGAATCTAGGTACTCTGTTATTGAGAAGGAGGCTCTGGCATGTGTTTGGGGAGTTGAGAAGTTTAAAAGGTTTTTGTGGGGGAGGAGTTTCACCATTTGCACAGACCATAAACCCCTGGTTGGTATTTTCACGAAAGGTGGTTTGGAGGGAGTGTCAAGGCGCATTATGAAATGGGTCACGGCATTGCAAGATCTACAGTATACCATGCTCCACGTAAAGGGGCAGGTTAATGTGGTTGCAGACGCTTTGTCCAGATCTGTCCAGAGGGAATTTTCAGATGGTGGTGATGTTACAGGTTCAGGGGAGAGTGCAGAGATATTTCAGGTGCATGAAACACTAAAGAAGAGTGAGTGGGATGTGTCTTGCACTGAAGATGATGTATATCAAGGAGTACTTACCCTGGTTGTAGAAGGTAAAATTAAGAGCCACAAAGGCGAGATGAGTGGTTTTGCCAAAGTAAAGGACGAGCTATGGGTTCAGGATGGTTATTTATACAAGGGTCACAAGATGGTTGTGCCAGTTGGTATGAGGAAATCTGTTTTGGAGTTGGCCCATGTTGGGCTTTTGGGTCTGGCCAGGATGAGGGGTCTGGTGAGATCCGAATTTTGGTGGCCTGGTGTCGACAAAGACACTGAGGAACAAGTCAAAGATTGTGTGGAGTGTGTTGAGGGAAACAAAGGGTTGAAGGTGCAAAAGGTTCCCATGATAGTGAGGGAATCTCCACGTGTCCCTTGGGATGAAATTGCTTTGGACCTCCTCGGTCCATTTAACATTGGTGGTGGCAGAGATAGCTACTTATTGGTAGTCATGGATTTATTATCAAAATGGCCGGAGGTGTGTGTACTCAAGGACATATCCAGCGGTAGTATAATGAGATTTTTGGAACAACTATTCTGGAGAGAAGGGTTTCCAAGGAGGTGTTTGTCTGACAATGGGCCCCAACTTGTTTCCAAAGAGTTCAAAGAATTCTTAGAGAATCATGGTATTGAGCAGGTGAATACCTCTTTATATCATCCCCAGAGTAATGGGTGTGTGGAACCGTTTAATAGGACTCTAATGGAGGCTATCAGGATAGCGGTGGCTACTGGAGGAGATTGGGTGAGAACAGTGATGGAACGAACGTTTCAGTATAGGTTAACTCCCCACAGTGTCACAGGTGTGAGTCCATTTGAGATTTTGAGAGGAAGAAAACCAAATACCCATTTATGTCCAGGTTGGATGGGCAAATCGAAAATGGTGGGGGTGGATCTAGAGAGTGTGAAAAGGAAAATCTTTGAAGCTGGAGTTAGATCCAAGGAGAGGTATGATCAGAAGAATTGTGGTAGGGAACTCAAGGTCAAAGAGGGTGATTGGATTAAAATCAAGCTCCCCAGCAAAGCTCATAAAAGAGCCTAGTTGTTTTCTGAACCCAAGCAAGTTATGAAGGATTTGGGTTTGTCAGTGTTGGTCAAGGGAGGAGGTATTTGGAATAAGGAAAGGGTGGCTCTTTTCTTTCAATCTTAATTCTTCTTCAGTTGGTTGGAGGCAGGGACTTCCATGTGCAAGGACGCTACCCAATCATTTACTGGATGTACTATCTCCATTGTTTTATTTTGATAAGATGTGTGTGCATCCAAGGTTATGATTACCAACTTTCAAGTGCTTAACATTTGCTTTACAAGTTGTCTAATGTTTATCTGCTAACCTACAATCTAACATTTGCCTTACAAGTTGCAGTGCATCCTATGTTTTATCTGCTAAGCTACAAGTGTCTAATATTTTTTTCTTACAGGTTTCAATTTCAGTGGGTCCTCACCCACACAGTTGCTTGTTATGTTTAAGGAGGAGAGGTGTTAGGATGTGCAGTGCATCCAATGTTTTATCTGCTAAACTACAAGTGTCTAATACTTCCTTCTCTTTGTCCCTAGATACCTTAGAACATAGAACTGCATCTTATGTAGGAGAGTTCTAGGGTGGGTCAGTGAAGAAGCAGGACCCTAGTGGGAAGGTTGTGTTCCTCCTGCTGGGGGTCGTCCTATGTTGTCAACTGAACCTTTCCTTACAATAAAAGTTCCCATCTTAAAACTGCTGAACGTGTGAAGACTGCTTTGTACATAACAAGGAGTTTCAAGAGTATATAAGAAAACTGACTAAGCCAGCAAGTATAATTGCAAAGCAAATAGCCCCAGCATTCCCCCGAGAAAGTGAAAGTGATACAGTAACTCCAGCAAGTGATAGCCCAACCATCCAACTAATGCCTGGGGAGACGGTGTATGTACGCAGCTTTGTGCAGCAATGAAATGCTCTAAGATTTCACGGCCCCTATGAGGTTTGATACTGTACACTCACTGCGGTGAAAGTAAAGGGGCTGAAATACTGGATTCATCTATCGGACGTACGCAAGAAGGGGGAGAAAATGTTGAGGAAAGAACGACACAGACGTAGCATTAATAATAATGATGAGTGCTTATGCAGCACACCGTCCACAAGAGAAATTCAAAATGTGAAAGAGTGAGCTGTAAAGGAATAGAAGAAAAGGTTGTATATAATAGAGTGGATCAAATGTACATAAAAAGGAATGATATCGACAAAAATGCAAACGCATATAAATTTATTTGGTTTAAGTCTCTCTCTTTATCTGTCTCTCTGTCTCTCTGTCTCTCTGTTTCTTTCTTTTTCTTTCTGTGTTTGTAAAGGTTTTTAAGATGTAAATTAATGTTAATGTAATACGTTTATAGTAAGAATAGTGCAATATAAAAAGCAAGTGTATAGTGCATACTTAACCCAATTATATCTCACACTATAGATACAGAGATGGCAGAAATGAGGGCCCTCAATGCCAGTGGTTCTACAATAGATAGCAATAGGAGAAATGTTAGAAATATTAGTGCTACCAGGATGTATTCCTAAGAGTGTGGGATATGTTTTTACGCAATTTTATTTTGTACATTGTTTGGCTTAGCATTGTATTGGGCAATATTGTTCATATCTATAGATATAAAAGAGGGGGGGAGTAAACTTGATACAAGAAGGGGCCCACTTAGTATGGGACAGTTTTAAGCTAATCTGGCCCCACAATGTTCCCACAAACCTTACCACCCTGCACAAAAATAAAACTGTCAGAGCCCCACTGATAAACTACTTCATAGCTGACTAAGAAATTGATTTTAATGTGTACGACATGAATGACCCCAAACCCTCTGCTTTCACAGTGCCATATGATGATCTCTCTGCAACCGCACAAACTACATCAGACAGCGATTATGTAAATGATGAATACCAGACCCCCTCCCTGGCTAATGATAAATTGGAGGGTCAGCAGAGGGATGGGTGGGGAGCGGAGATAGTAACTGGAATGTTCCCACTTGAGTACCAGGAATTAGTAGAAACCCAGAGTGGTCCAGGGGGAGTAGGAGGAGAAAAGGGGGGCGGGACAGAAAAGGTATGACGAATATCATGGTTTAGGTTTAGACACAATAGAAGATCCACAGGAACCACATCAGTCCAAAAATGGTACGCAGACATGAGCACAATGGCAAAGCAGACTACCAACGAAAGCTGCTATGTGTGCTCCTTATTACCCCATCCCTCGGGAACACCTAAAGTGTTGTTACCACAAGAGGCGCCTATTGCGGAAGCCCAGTGTCTGGTTCATCTTGCAATGTGTAGAATAAAAAGCACCTACCAAGCGCACACAATCTCACTGCAAATGCTGCAAAATGTAAAAATGTGTTACCAGAAGCCACAAGGAGTTGTCTGCCTAAAGGAACCTTTCTTTGTAATACAAGGGACAATGTTTTCTGACAATAAGTGGCAGGAAGAACAAGTAACATGTAAGGCAGAGGCTCTGCGAGGATGGTCTGACGAGAAACTACAATGGATCAAGAACACATGCTCCCCGGTCTGGTCTCAGCACATCGCCAAACTAACGTGGGTTACAGCTCTTGAGAAACCGATCAAGGTACAACGCAAAATACCATATGAACTGTGCTTCCATGGAGAAGGAAAGGTGCCCTGGGCACAAAATAAAACTGTAGCAAAACTGTCATCATCCCAGACATGAAAAAAGTAACAGCAGCTTTAATGGACACTTACTGGGTATGCGGAAAACAGGCATCTTTGCACCTTCCATAGTCATGGAGGGACACATGCGCCCTGGCAACACTACACTCAGCCCTGATGGTGATACCAGAAAGCCATGTCCAAGGGGATAGGGTGCCAGCAAAGATGTCACATGCACCCCCATCAACAACCGAAGAACCCCCTGCGTATGATGTGTTATCCAAAGAGCAGCTGCAAAGAACAGTATCCCGGAAACAGAAATCATCAAACTATATCCCTGCAGCATCCCCTGAACTTTTGGCGCACATCCCTGATAAGTTCAAGTTTTCATGTCAGCAGAAATTTTCTTTGCGTCCCTCATCCCAAGCATTCAAGCTCGAGCGAACGCAAAATGGCTTCAGATAACCCGCTGGGAACTCATCCAGCGAGCCAACAACGCAGAAGAAGGATTCAATATTATCAAGGTAGAACTAAGAGCCTTGCAGCTGATGACCATGCAGAACCGCTACGTCCTAGACCTACTAACTGCAATGGACGGTGGTATTGGCCGAAAAATCGGGAAGACATGTTGTACTTTTGCACCCTCTGCTGACCTGGACAATGGGACACTATCATATGTGATAGCAACGGTGCATAAAATCGGCGAACATATGAAGAAAGAAGGAGGTGTGCAGCCCAGCACGTGGTTTGACAACCTGTTTGAGTGGGTCCAGTCATGGCTTGGAATGACCGTGAAGCTACTGATACCTATCATCGTCTTCTTTCTCCTGATATTTTGTGCGTGCCTATTAGGTTTCTGGTGCTGTACAAAATCTATTCCTATCTATGCAATGATGATGGTGACAATGGGCGGCGCAGCAGGAGTAGTACAGATATCCCATGAGGCCGAGGTCCAAACGGGAGAAGATTCAGAACCAAAATATGGAATTACTTCTATATACAACACTGGGTACATTGTAGTTCCATTTTGACATGCCACAATTAAGGAGCCCCGGGAATTATAATGCTATGATGAGGTATGGGTAGACTTAGAGGGAGGTGGGGGTTGTATTTACAGGAACTGTACCCAGATAAATATGCACGAGCAGGGGAGTGCTTGAGGGTGGTGTGTCGGGCCTTCATGCCAAGAAAGGGAACTCCGGCTTGGGATGAGGCAGTAGTTGAGGAAGCCGAAAGGAAACGTTTGGGAGAATTACAGTATTCGTTACTTAAGTAACAAAAGGGGGTAAAGCAAGGGAGGAAGGGTCTCCCAGGCCCCATTCATTCATATGTTAAGCACATGATATGCTCATTCCACGGTTGACAGTGTGCCTCTGACCAAGGTGTGGGGTACCCATTGAATGACACATAACTGTGCATGACCTACAAGACCTGAGACTCCATTTTGTTTAGTTACTGACTTCATTTTCTATTAGGCTGCATGAAGATGCTGAATGCAGGCCTGCACCTCTCCCCTTGGTTGTCCGCACACAGCCAGCAAGCCAACCCACCACCTCCTCCCCTCTGCCATCTCAGCAGCGGCCCTCTTCTCACAGAAACTTGGGTGAGAAAAGTAACAAACTAAACACTGTATCTCTCGCCTTTCTTTTACAACACTGCCCTGTGAATGACCAGGCCAGAGCCTGGCCCTGGAAAAAAACATCCATCTCCACAAATTTGCCTTAGCACTAGCAGACTCCATCGAAAGAAATATAGACCACAACCCCCCTAACCCTACAGCTCTTTTGATGTAACAGTTGCATTCCCCTCGGCCATGTGCCACCCTACTTCACCCCTTAGTACTAATCCCATGCAGCCATATATTCTTCTTGTATTAACAAACAGTAAAACACCCCCAACAGATCCAAGGAGATACTTGATAAATGTGTTATTGAAATACTTAATTTTTGATTAGACAAGGCACCTGAACCCATGTACCCCTACTTTTTGTTGTCCAGGTTAAAAGTTTACTGATATGTATTACCTGTTGAAATTTATATATAATGATCAGATATGGTTCTCTGGCGACTTCGCCCCTATCGCCAATGAAGCCTTCCTACCAGACTACTCCCTCATCCCACTGAACCGTCCCTCTGGAGGAGGAGGAATAGCAATCGCCTTCAAGTCTCACTGCTACACCTCAATAATTGACAGCCAGCCATCCATTCCTTCCTGCGAATCACTCCTCGTAAAACTGTCCCTCCCCCTTCGTTCTCCCACAGCTTCCTAATCATCTACAGGCCCACAGGCTACGATAGACAATTCTCAAACAACCTCTGCGACTCTATTGCCACTCTCCAACTAAACCATCCCACCCTCTCCCTTCTAGGAGACTTCAACATATGGCTTGACATCCCCACCAACCCTATGACCCACTCTCTGGTTGACGGCCTAACTGCGATTAACCTCCATACCCACATAAACTGGCCGACTCACTATAAAGGACACACACTAGATGCCATCTTCAGCTCCCACAAACTGATACATCTAAATCCGCCACCCCTATCATTTGGTCCAATCACTTCATTGTTTCTTTCACCATTCGTTCACCCAACCCGCTCCCATTACCCGAACCAGAACCTCCAAATCTATGCAAATGCTGGAACAAACTAAGAATCCTTCCCGACCTAGCCGATGCACTCCTTCAGTCTCCTCCCCCTACCCGCCTACTCAACGAACCCCTAACATTCTATGCCTTTGACTCATGGCTCAACACTTCACTAATCCTGCTCACCCCCTCTTGCAAACCATCAGCTCGCCATGGCCTTTTTCCTAGATGGCTCACACCAGAATTTAAGGCCACTAAACAGCTATATAAATCCATAGAACGCAAATGGCGGAAAGACAAAACAGCCCTGAGCAGATCCTCCTTGGCCCGGCACCATTGCCTCTACAAGGCAGAAATCAGGAAAGCTAAAAAAAACCATTACAACTCCCGAATCCTAAACTGTAAAAACCCCAGCAAAGAACTTCACAAAATCATCGCCGAATTCACCAAACCATCATGTACCACCTCCCTTGCCACCCCCTCATAATCACTGACTCTCTCTATACTTTTATACCACAGCTCTTGAAAGAACAAACTATCTAACCAACAAACTAGCTCTCTTACACCCACCACGCAATCATCCCCCCTACCTGCCATCCCACCGCCTGTGACCGCTACCCAACTTTCGACTCCTTCACTCCAATATCAAATTACCAATTTCTCAAACTTCTCTCAGGCCGCAAGCCATCCGGCTCCCCGCTCGAACCCTACCCAGCCACAACCCTCAAAGAAATGTTTGCATCTACCTGCGCAGGAGAACACGCAAGAACGATCATAAACGATTCCCTCTCCTCAGGAATTTTTTCCAACGTGTTCAAAACTGCTCATGTCAAGCCTCTTCTAAAAAAAGCTTCTCTCGACCATCTCGAGCCCAAAAACTACCGCCCCATCTCAAACACCAGGTTCCTTGCCAAACTCATTGACCGAACCGCCTACTCCCAACTAAATGCCTTTGTCGAAGCCAACAAACTCCTAGACCCCACTCAATCAGGTTTCAGAGCTCGACACGGAACCAAAACTACCCTAACCTCAATCTGGGATGACCTTAAAAACACTGCGGATTCTGCGGATGTGCCTCACTAATCCTTCTTGACCTATCCGCTGCCTTTGACACAATCAACCACTCAATCCTCCTTGACCGCCTCCACTCCCTGGGAAATCCCTGGAAACACTCTCAAATGGATAGGATCCTTCCTCAACAATAGGAACCAAATAACCCTCCTCTCCACCTATGCTTCCCACGCCCACCCAGTCAACACTGGAGTTCCACAAGGAGCATGCCTATCAGCCCTCCTGTTTAACCTCTATATGTCCACCCTCCCACAAATAATCTGCTCGCACAATATCCTTTGCTACAACAACGCTGATGATACACAACTAATCCTAAAACTCCTGAATTCAAAACCCAACTGCCAACCCGACCTTGCTTCCTGCCTCCTTGACATAGATCACTGGATGACCACTAACCACCTCTTGCTAAACCCCTCCAAAACTGAAATCATGGTATGTGGCAACACTGAAATTCTCCCACAGCTGCTACCCTGGCTATCTGCCATGGGCAATTCCCTGACACCCTCAAATACAGTAAAAAACCTTGGATGCACCTAACCCTCTCGCTCCAAGTCAACAACATCTCCAAGTACTGCCACTACCACCTTAAAACCCTTAGGCGCATTTTTCCAAACCTCTCCTTTCCCAACAGACTCTATGCAGTCCAATCAGTTGTTATGTCAAGGCTGGACTAGGCTAACCTAGTCTAGGCTAACCCCCTCTACCTCGGAGTCCACACGTACCAACTGACTAAACTACAAAGAGCACAAAACGCTGCTGCCAAACTGCTACTGGCACTTGGCCCAAGAGATCACATCTCCCCAGCCCTCAAAACTCTGCATTGGTTTCCGGTTGCCCGAAGGGTGACCTTCAAAACCTTATGCATCTCTCACTGAGCAATGCATAAAACCGGACCTCAATATCTCCAAGACAAACTAAAACCCTACCATCCTCCACACACTCTAAGAGCGACCTCTGCCGGCCTCCTAGTCATGCCAAAAACCGACTCAGTCAGGTTAGGCGGATCATCATTCTCAGCCCTGGCCCCCACTCTGGGGAACGCACTTCCACCCCACATCCGACTCACCGAGGACATCATGTCTTTCCGCAAATTACTGAAAACATGGCTCTTCCCCTAAAATCGACTCTTAACTCAAACTCGATATCAGCAATCAATGACCTTTGTCCAAAAGCTGCCTTATCTTAAATAAAAATCCTGCATCATGAGCGAGAAATCAAAAACTAATAACCGCTAATGTAAATTAAGCGGATAAACCGAATTGAATGAGTGATATGGATGAAAGTAGCGAAGTGGATGAAAGGAATAAACTGGATGAAAGCAGTGAAGTGGATGAAATTAACGAAATGGATGAAATAAATGAAATGAACGAGAGGAATGAAGTGGACGAGTGGAATAAAGTGTACGAGAGGTGGAAAGGAGGAGTACATGATACAAATGGAGTGCATGGAATAGATAGAGAACATGGAACAGACAGAAGGCATGAAAGACAACGTGCATGAAAAAAAGGAACAAATGGAATAGATGAATCAAGTGCGTGACATGGATGGATTGCACTGGACGGATGGAGTACATGAGACAGATGGAGTGCAGATACGGATTGAGTACATGAGACGGATGGAGTGCATGGGACGGATGGGGTACATGGGATGGATCGGGTCCATGGGACGGATGGGGTGCATGGGACGGATGGAGTGCATGGGACAGATGGGGTGCATGGGACGGGTTGACCACGTGCAACGGATGATGTGGGTAGAACGGATGAAGTGGGTGGAACGGATGAAGCGGGTGGAATGAATGAAGCAAGTAGAACGGAGGATGAGTGTGGAGCGGATGAAGAGTGTGCAGTGGACGAAGAGTGTGGAGCGGACGAAAAATGTGGCGTGGATGAAGAGTGTGGAGCGGACGAAGAGTATGGAGCAGACGAAGAGAGTGGAGCGGACGAAGTGTGTGGAGCAGATGCCGTGTGTGGAGCAGATGCCGTGTGTGGAGTGGATGCCATGTGTGGAGTGGGTGCCATGTGTGGAATGGATGCGTGTGTGGAGCAGATGCCATCTGTGGAGCAGATGCCGTGTGTGGAGTGGATGCCGTGTATGGAGCGGATGGCATGGTGGAAAGGATAACGTGTGTGGAAAGGATGACATGTGTGGAAAGGATTAAATATATGGATAGGTTGAAGTGTGTGGAAAGGTTGAAGTGTGTGGAAAGGATGAAGTGTGTGGAAAGGATGAAGTTTGCGGAGTGGATAAAGTGTGCAGAGCGGATGAAGTGTGCGGAAAAAAAGACGAAGTGTGCGGAAAAAAGTATGAAGAGTGCGGAAAACAGGATGAAGTGTGCAGAAAATAGGATGAATTGTGTGGAAAACAGGATGAAGTGTGCAAAAAACAATTTAAAAGCGCTGAAGTGTGCAGAAAAGATGAAGTGTGTGGAAAAGATGAACAAGATGAAGAATCTGGAACAGATTTTGGGCTTGGAATGGACATTGTGCAAGAATGGTTTGAGTGCATGGAACGGTTCGAGTGCATGGAATGGTTGGAATGCATGGAATGGTTGGAGTGCATGGAACAGGTGGAGTGCATGGAACGGTTGGAGCACATGGAACGGTTGAAATGCATGAAACAGCTGGAGTGCATGGAACGCTTGGAGTGCATGGAATGCTTGGAGTGCATGGAACAGTTGGAGTGCATGGAACGGTCAGAGTACATGGAACTTTCGGAGTGCATGGAACGGTCAGAGTGCATGGAAGGGTTCGAGTGCATGGAACGGTTGAAGTGCATGGAATGATTGGATTGCATGGAATGCATGGAGCATGAAGACGCTCAATCCCAAGCACCTACTGAAAACCACCATATCAAATTGCCACGCTTACTCTCTTCTATACACCACCACTCAACTAGAACACAGCGATACTATGACACATTCGGTATAGATGTTCTCATACCAACACTGGCCACAGACTCCCCATCATCCTAACTAAACACAGCTGGTTGCACACCCGCCAACCTAGGCGTTCTCCTCAGGCCTAACACAGCCACAATCAGCCTGATATCACCCTGCCAGAACAAACACATACTCCTGATCTCCCAACCACCACACTGAGGGGCCAATTCATAGAATTCGGCGCACAAGTGGCGCACGCGGCTGGCGCACAGTGTGCGCGTGCGAATCCCTGCGCCAGCCGCGTGCGCCAAAACCCATTTCCGCGCACAGCGTATTCATGGATTCCAGCCACCAAAACCAGCCGTGGCGCATAGTGGCGCAGCGACCTTGCAGCAGCGCCAGTTACGCCCCCAAGAACGCCTTCCGCGCAGGGAAAAGCCATCAAAATCCCCAATCCAGCGCAAAGGGCTGCGCTAACCCTGTGCCAGCACGGCAAGCGGGCTACGTGTATTCCAGGGGTTCACGTGAAGTCACTCACGCGATCAGGCCTGGGGGAGCGGGCTACGTGTATTTCAGGGGTTCGCGTGAACTTTTTCACGCGATCGGGCCTGGGGGAGCGTGCTACGTGTATTTCAGGGGTTCGCGTGAAGTTCCACACGCGAATAGCCTGGGCGCGTGTATTTCAGGGGTGCGCGTGAAGTTCCACACGCGATTTCAGCAGGGTACGTGTATTTCAGGGGTGCGTGAGAAATTCTACACGCGAATAGCCTGGGCGCGTGTATTTCAGGGGTGCGCGAGAAATTCTACACGCGATTTCAGCAGGGTACGTGTATTTCAGGGGTGCGCGAGAAATTCTACACGCGATTGGCCTGGGTATGTGGATTTCAGGGGTGCGCGAGAAATTCTACACGCAAATAGCCTGGGCGCGTGTATTTCAGGGGTGCGCGAGAAATTCTACACTCGATTGGCCTGGGTACGTGTATTACAGGGGTGCGCGAGAAATCCTACACACGATTAGCCTGGGTACGTGGATTTCAGGGGTGCGCGAGAAATTCTACACGCGATTGGGCCTGTGCGAGTGGGGCAGTGTATTACGTGGGTGTGCGGAAAGTTGAAGAGGTGAATTGCCAGTGTGGGTCCTCCCAGGTCTCCCCTCTACCCCCTCCACGACCTCTGCAGGCAGCCCACACCACAGGGGACTACCCTGCACCCCTGGTCATGTCCCACAGGCAGCACATCCACCATGGGCATGCCCCCCAGCCAAGCCACATGTCCCCTTGCACCCCCACCCCCCAGCAGGCCCCCACTCATGTCCCCTTGCACCCCCACCCCCCAGCAGGCCCCCACTCATGTCCCCCTCTACCCCCACCCCCAGCACTGTGGGGCACCTGCCAGCAGGCCCCCAACCATGTCCCCTTGCACCCCCACCCCCCAGCAGGCCCCCACTCATGTCCCCTTGCACCCCCACCCCCCCAGCACTGTGGGGCACCTGCCAGCAGGCCCCCAACCATGTCCCACTCATGTCCCCCTGCACCCCCACCCCCCAGCAGGCCCCCAGTCATGTCCCCTTGCACCCCCACCCCCCAGCACTGTGGGGCACCTGCCAGCAGGCCCCCAACCATATCCCCTTGCACCCCCACCCCCCAGCAGGCCCCCACTCATGTCCCCCTGCACTCCCACCCCCCAGCACTGTGGGGCGCCTGCCAGCAGGCCCCCAACCATATCCCCTTGCACCCCCACCCCCCAGCAGGCCCCCACTCATGTCCCCCTGCACCCCCACCCCCCAGCAGGCCCCCACTCATGTCCCCTTGCACCCCCAGCACTGTGGGGCACCTGCCAGCAGGCCCCCAACCATATCCCCTTGCACCCCCACCCCCCAGCAGGCCCCCACTCATGTCCCCCTGTCCCCAGGTCCTGACGAAACGCAATCATGTCAGTAATGGGCAGCATACCCAGCACAAACACCCAGCCAAGGATTGCATCCACCCACATAGTAGATGCAATTACATGATACAACCCCAATGGCAAGTATGTAAATGAACACATGTCCGTCACACACACATACACAATGGGTGCAAGTGAATGTCAAAACCCATATCTTGACATGCATGAAACCAATGAGAAAATACCACAAATGTAAGTAATAAATATATGTATTAAAGATGAAAATGAAGTAAAGAAAAAAAACACACAACAATGGGGATGACAAAACTAATGGTCCATGTCCGAGAACTAATAGAAAAAATCAAAAAACAAAGGAATCCAAAAACTAATGTAGTCCAAAGCAAAATAATGGGGGGAAAAAATAAGGAAAAACCATTGCCTCATGGTGAACGGAAATTTAAATCCAACAAATGTTTTCCAAACATCAAACTATGTACAAGAAGATCCCAGGGTCCATGAGCCCAACACCATAAATAAAACCTACTACTACTAACTAATGAAAAAAATATATACAGAAAAGTGGCCATTGTCCGAGCGGTCCAAAAAAAACTTAAAAAATAAAGGAAACCTAACACTAACTAACTAAAGAACTATATACAATGGCAGCGGGCAAGTCCTGCGGCTCACTCTGTGATGTTGCCGGCCAGGGCATCATCGAACTCCATGTCGATGTCCCGGAGGCGGGACTCTGTCCTGGCCCCGAGGTCTCACAGGGACAACCCCGTGTCCACCTCAAACTCCCTGCGAGCTTCCTCGAGGCACTCAGCCCGCCTCAACGCCCGACGCATGGAGAACTCCGCCCTGACCATGGTGAGCCGCTCCTCTTCCGCCCGCTGCCGCTCCGCACCTATCCGCTGGACCAACTGCTCCCACACGGAAGACACTGCCATCCCAGGGTTCTCCTGCCCTCCGGCCGATGCCTGCCCCTCTGATCTTGATGGCCCCGAGCCATGATGCCTCCCACGTCGAGCCTGCTGCTGCCTCCGACGCCACTGCCTCTGCCAGCACGACGGCATCCAGGCTGATGGAATCCACCGATGCCGTCATGCACGTGCCCTGCCAGATGATGCCGGCACATCCTCCATCTGCAGGGGGACAGTTGCTGGTGTGTCCACCCCTGCTGGACCTTCGACTCCCGACTGTGGCAGGGATGGGGTCCCCACCGAGCTGGCTGCGTTGGTCGGGGCAGGTCCACAGGGGGCCCTGGTGGCATCTGGGCCGGAAGACGGCATGGAGCACGACTGGCGCGTAGCCCCCACAGAGGAGGAGAGGGTCGCCAGAAGGCCACACACATGTAGGAAACCCCCGACCATGGCGGCTCCCAAATGGTTCACGTACGCACGGTGCTCTTCGTGATGAAGTGCATGCTCCTCCCGGGAAGCATGCACCTCATCACGAATGCCAGCCGTGCACAACGCGACACCAATCAGGACCCTCTCCACACGGCCAGGGGTCCCCTCGTCCGCAGGTAGAGGAGTGTCAGATGACATGGACATCTCCCCTACCTGCGGACGGGCCTGGGATGGGGCATCCCTGCTGGTGCATGGTGGTGCAGTCACAGTGTCAGGGACAGTGACATGCACAGGCACCTCCACGGCGACCTGTGCTGCCTCCTGCCCCTGGCCCTGGACTGCACCACTTGCACCAGCGGGGATGCCCCCACCAGGCCCCATGTGTGGCTCAGTAGCGGCCTCCTCCCCCTCTGTGGAAACCACCAACCTGGATGTCTCCACGCCGTCTTCCGCCGGTGCAAGCCCCTGTGGGGGCTCACCCACCCCTTCCGCTGCAGCCGTGGCGGCATCCCCGCCGCTCTGCTCCACAGCGCCTTCTCCGCCCTCTTCTTCACTTGCCACTGTGTAGAGGGAGACATAGAACACAAGCATCAGGGTACTGTACAATGGTCCCCTAGACAGGAAGCAACAGCAGATGAGTGGCACTGTCATACATCACTTCCATCATGTCCCTCCACAACACATGGGTCAGTGCAGGCAAAACACATACAGTAACAGGCATGGGGCAGGCCATGGACATTGGCATACATGACCAAGGGCCTCATGATTCATACAATGTTGGTTTCAAACTCACATGCATCATGGGTCTTTCCATCACATGCACACACCTCACTATCCATCTGGCCTCGTGCACCACAGACGCAGTGGATACAAGGATGACTAGGCTGCATCAGTGAATCTGAACATTGTCACAGACATGTGTCATGCATCCATGGCGGTGACAAGTCACAGACACGCAGGTCAGACACACACACATGGACACCATACGTGTACATGGGACCATCACCCATCCCTCACCCCCACCCATGTCCAGGAACAGAGACTGCCATGCTTCCATGTGTCCATTCCGCACAGAGCCCCCCATGTTGCAATAGAACACATCACTGTACTCACATGCCTGACCATGATGTCCCTGCACACACACATACGTACATGGCCTATGTCACACATACAGGCAGGTATCAGACAACCAGCACACTGCAACATGCCCTGTCTCACACAGCAATGCTTGGCCACTTACCGGCCAACTCCAGATGGGTCTGCCTCTGAAGGATCTGGGCGTGGAGCGCTGGGTCTACGTGTTCCAGGACCCTCATCTGGATGTCACTCAGGCGTGCCCGGCCCCCCTCCGCGAGGCGCCGGGCCTTATTGAGGGTCCTGGACCTCAAGTCCTCCCAGCGCTTCTTGATGTGCTTGATGTCGCGGGTTGCCACCCCCTCCGCGTTGATGGCAACCACTACATCGTCCCAGATCCTCTCCCGTCCTTCCTTGTTGGCGCGTGGTCTTCCGAAGAGGGCATCATAATGCCCCAGGACATGCTCCACCAGGACACCAACTTCCTTCTCACTGAAGCTGGTGGCCCTCTGCCTCTCTGGCTGGGGGTCGCCACTGGTCTCAGATGGTGCTTGCCCCGACATGGCGACCCCCGAGGCAGGCGTGGGTGGGCAACTGGGTCCTGGGGCTGGGCTGTGGAACGATGGTATCCCAGTCGGGAGTCTACTGTTCCAGCAGGGGTGGACACAGCAACTGGACCCCTGCAGATGGCTGATGTGCAGGCACCAAATGGCAGGGCACGGTGGCAGCAGGCAGGCAGGCAGGCAGGCAGCAGCAGATGGCACGTGGGAGGCTGCTCGGGGCACTGGGGGGGCAGTGATTCGGCCTTCTGGGCAGGAGCGTGGTCTTCCGTGTGTATTCGCGTGGCCAGCTTGATACGGAGTGATTTGGCACGTGAAAAATCTGCACGTCAGCGTGTAATTCGAGGAAAGGCCCTCAGCGCGTGAGCGCGTCTGTGACATCACGTGCGAGGGTGTATCCCTCATTGCACGTGATGACAGAACACACGTGGATTTCAACCAATCGCGTGTGAAAGTTCACGGCACCCCGGAACACACGTACCCAGGCTAATCGTGTGTAGGATTTCTCGCGCACCCCTGTAATTCACGTACCCAGGCCAATCGCGTGTAGAATTTCTCGCGCACCCCTGTAATACACGTACCCAGGCCAATCGCGTGTAGAATTTCTCGCGCACCCCTGTAATACACGTACCCAGGCCAATCGCGTGTAGAATTTCTCGCGCACCCCTGTAATACACGTACCCAGGCCAATCGCGTGTAGAATTTCTCGCGCACCCCTGTAATACACGTACCCAGGCCAATCGCGTGTAGAATTTCTCGCGCACCCCTGTAATCCACGTACCCAGGCCAATCGGGTGTAGAATTACTCGCGCACCCCTGTAATAGACGTACCCAAGCCAATCGCGTGTAGCATTTCTCGCGCACCCCTGAAATCCACGTACCCAGACCAATCGCGTGTAGATTTTCTCGCACACCCCTGTAATACACGTACCCAGGCCAATCGCGTGTAGAATTTCTCGCGCACCCCTGAAATCCACGTACCCCGCTCAATCGCGTATTTGACTTCCCGCGCGCCACTTTTTTGATGCGCTGGGACTCTACCGCCTGCCTTCGTGTGGCGGCCGTGTTTCAGCTTGTGCGTGTCTTTGGCTGTGCGTGGCTTTGCCCTATTCGATTCCATGAATACGTGTGGCTCGAGTGCGTGTGGGCGTTCCGTCTGCTTCCCTGCAGTACATCCCCAGTTACGCCCTTATTTTCCTGTGTTGTTCCCCATTCCGCGCGTTACGCCCCATGTCCCGCCCACTTTCTGGTGTGTGCGCTGAGGTTGTGCGCTTTCACTGTGCGCGTCGCTCACGCCTTTCGCGATGTTGCAGTGACTTGTGCGCCATGCATGGGTTTGGCGCACATCCCGCGGTGAACACGCGCAGGGACTTCCATGAATCGCACGCGTGCGCGTGCGCCTGTTTTTTTCCGCTTGCGCATGCTTGCGCATGCTTGCGCGAAGATTTTCGGCGCACGTTTGTTCCATGAATCTGCCCCTTAGTCTCATTCCCTACTGGGGTGTGTCCATTATTGTCTTTTATTTGGTTATTTTACTACAATTGTGGGGAATGCCAGCTTTCAGAATTTAGAGGAGACCTAGACTGCGATCCTTGTTGTCCCAGCAGTGCCCTGTTGTTCCCTGATGCCCATTCCAAGGCCTCGCCTGTAAGTAAAACTATAAACCCAAGCCATAGATTGTGTAAGCACTGCATTTTTCGAGCATTGTTTTAGTTATTTCCCCAGGAAAATATCCTGTCTGTTTGTGTATATCCTTAGCATATTGAATTAAAGTAAATCAATTAATTTCCCTACAGAGATCACGGGGTGTGTTTGTTGGAATTCTAAACCAACAAGCCCTTCCCAGTGTGTTTTTAGCCAGTATAAACATAAAGATTTGCCAAAAGAATTAATCCCAAAATCCTGTTTCCATGTGAGTGTGCAGGGTGCACAATGAAATTCCCCACTGATCCCCTTCATTTTAAATCAGAAGTGTGAAACCTGGTAGTGCCTTTGCATGTGCAAGGTGCAAAACGAAGCTGCCTCTTTGAAACCATTGCTCTGACCAAAACCCCAAATCCCTGCCTGTTCCTTTTAGGTGTGGTAAAACGAAATTTCCATTGCTTTCTCATATTGCATTTGTGATTCTAATCCCAAAACTGATTTTTCATTTGTGTTCCCACTCTCTGCCACCGGCCTTCCATTTAGATAGGTCAAGTTTAATTGATGTTTGGAGGGGTGGGGTTTGCTGGGAGAAAAGTATCATAATCAAATCTGCAGCACTGTGTGTCTTGAATAGTTCTTTTCTGTATTGGTGGGTGATTTAAAAAGAAATAATTGTGACTGCGTATAAGGTAAATTCTGAAAATAATAATTTGGAAATTGTGGATTTATTATAATATATTGCATTCTTAGCATAAACGTATGTAGAACTACCAGGATATTTGTTACAATACATCATATCTAACATTTACAGATAAACTCCAAACATACATGGAAATTGTTGGCAAAAAGATAGTACACCATACTCCTACGTCCTGTCCCCTTTCCTCCATACTTATGGGACATTCCTCTGTCCTGTGGGACGGGACCGGAGCACTTTGTAAAAGCATAAAAATGTTGCAAACATTTTAGTCCTTCTTCTCTTTTATGCGGGGTACTGCACGCAGATATAACCCCGCCCATCTTAGCTCCGCCCTACGCATCACCCATCAGTCCTTTTCTCCGCTCGATCGAGACTGGGTGCACTTGCATTTGCGGAAGATTTTGTCTTCCAATTTCCTCCTCTCTGGCTCTCACTAGCGATCGCGTGATAGTCCATCTATGCCGTTTCAGCTAGACTTCCCGAATTGTTCTTCCTGTCCGAGACGCTTCGCTAGGGCGGATCCCCATTCTCTTTGTTTAGAGTGTTTGGGTCCTGAACACCGGTGGGACTTGTGTTTTTATTGCGATTCCCTTTCGGTCCGGGCACCTCAATGTCGGTTATAACGGTGGGAGGAGGTGTTTCAGCGCACTCCTCCTACGCATTTTCAATCCTTCATCGACGAAAAGAAGAACAGCCCGGTAAGTTCCTTACTTTATAGGGCACCCCGGCCGGGGGACTCCTTCCCGGGGTCTTCCCGGACCGGAAGGAGCGTTAAAATTTCTATTACCGGGGCTTGCCCTGAGATGCCCTCTGGGCCTAAAAAGTGTACCAGAGTTTTCTCTGAGGGTCTCCGTAAGGGGCCTATAGACACCGGATTAGAATCCGAGGACCCTCCTGTGGGGGCTGTTTGCAGACCCAGTTCTACTGAGTCATGGGGTACCAGAGCTTGCTCCGAAGCTTCCTTGATTGGAGCTTTCCTCAAAAGTACCGGGGTGCGCCCCGAGGCTTCGGCTGGGCTTGTTCATACTGAACGGAAGTTTGAGGCCCGGCGTGAAGAGGCTTCTACTTACCCGGGTCTGAGGTCCCTCGTTTAGAGGCTAAGGTGACCAATAGTTCTGAGAGGCCTGTTAAGGCCTTGTCGGTGAAAGGTTTTCTTCATCGTTCCCGCTCTTGCAGTGACTCCAGAGCTCTTGAGGGGGCAAGGAGTGAGGTTTCGAACCGTAATTCCTCCTTTACCGGCAGTTACGAGGTCCTTCGTGAGAAGGCTAGTTTGGCTATTAGCATGTCACAAAAACATCCTAGGCCACACAGTACCGGCTCGGCTGAGGTTCCTTGTGTAAAGGCTAAAATGAAGACCCCTGACCCACCTGTGGGGACCCCTGTCTCACTTCCACACATGTCGCAGTTCTCCTCAGGTGCCGACAAAATGGTAGCTGTTCCTGTTCCTGCCAAGACCACGGCTGCCATTTTGGATGCATCCCTTAAAACTACGCCATCGGCCTCAGGTGTAGGGATTAGCTCTCTAGGTGAACGTCTGTTTCCTTGTGCTCATCCGTTCATCCAGTTTATGACTGGAACGCCCGGATGCCCCTTCTGCACAATGTCTTGCTGCCTGCAGCATCGGCACCTTTTATTTATGTCGACACCTCTGGGATGGACCTTCTTGACAACTCTCCCCCCTGCAAACCTCCTCATGAGAGGCCTCCTCCGGCCGCTCCCAAATTGTCGGCAGAGGACGTCTTTTTCGGCAGGTTTCAAAAACGTATGCATTCTGACACCATGAAGGAGTATTTTAAGGGTTTGTTAAGGGAGATGTTGGTCCCACCTGCGTCTCCAGTGGTTCCGCCGAGACCGCCCTTGCCTGCGGGGCCTCCCCCTACTCTTCCACCCTTGCCTCTGTAGTCCCCAGTGGACAAGGTTGTTGTGGTGCCTGTTGTGGTTCAGCTAGACCCTGACCTGTCAGATGACACACAGGGCGATCAGGACAGCGAAGACCAGCCCCGCTCTATCAGAGCCTTTCACGAGCGGGTGCTGGACATGATGTATTTGTTGGATGTCCCAGTGCCCGAGGCACCCGCTCTGCAGGAGGGCGTGCTTTCAAGGGCGTTCACCTTGTCGCCTTCGGAGCGTACCGGTCTGTTCTTGCAGAAGGACGTTTTGGCCGAGGTCCGTAGAGTCTGGGAGAGGCCACACTCTGGACTGTTCATCAATAAGAAAATTGACGTGTGCTACAGGCTGCACTCTACAGAAGAGGTGGCCTTAGCATCATGTCCGCCCCCCTCCTCCACGGTGGTGGTTGCAGCTCATCATATTGACACTTCGGCCCGGGGCCTTATGCTTGGAGTGGATTCCTCTCGGAAGTCTTGGCTGCACTCCACAAAGTTCTCCAAGGAGGTGCAGGACTAGGTTTTGCACCTGCCGTTTGACGGAAAGGAGCTTTTTCATTCCTCAACGGATGTGGAGCTGACTAAAACGAAGGATAGCACCAAGACTGCCAAATCCTTGTCTGTCCTGGTAAAACCACCTTTTAGGATGCAGAGACCGTTGTCACAGTCCCAGCCCTCCTCTGGTTTCAGGGGTTTTCTCAATCGAAAATCCTGCAGAGTCGATACTCCTTCGGGGAACTCCCGCCGGAGGCAGCAACAGAGTCGATTTTCCTCCCACTCCTCAGCCTACTCCTCAGGTTCAGGTGGTGCCGCCATCAAAAAACCTGCCAAATGTGGGTTCTTTTTGCTCGCACGAAACCTGGGTGGGAGGACGCATTGCGTCTCATTGGGAGGCATGGCAGACCATCACCGAGACCGGTGGGTCTTGTCAGTCGCTCAGGCGGGCTTCCGCTTACTCCTTCCCCCTACCCCACCCATCAACCCTCCTTTCCAGCAGTCGGGGACGCCCTCCCTCAGAGCCGAGATTCAGAAGTTGCTGGATCTCAGGGCGGTGGAACCCATTCCCCTAGGGGAACGAGGGGAGGGCTTCTACCCCCAACTGTTTACGGTGCCCAAACCCAACCAGGCTGGCCTGCGCACCATTCTAGACCTTTCCCAGTTCAATCTTTTTCTACCCCAAGAGAAATTCTAGATGATCGTGCCAGGTCAGATAAAGTCCTTTTTACAGATGGGTGATTGGCTCATCTTGGTGGACCTTCAGGATGCGTATATACATATTCTGATCTGGAATCCATACAGGAGATACCTCAGTTTCTCTGTGGGAGAGGAGCATTTCCAGTTCCGAGTGCTTCCTTTTGACCTCAGCTCGGCACTGCATGTCTTTACGAATATGATGTCGGTGATTGCAGCTTATCTTCGTCTGCAGGGTATCCATGTGTATCCGTATTTGGACGATTGGCTGTTACGCAGCCCTTGCCCATTGAAAGCAGCGTGCAATCTCAGTCTCTCTTCCAGCTCCTTTTCCACCTCGGGCTGTCAGTGAACTGGCGGAAATCTTCCATGACGGTCACTCAGGACTTGATTTTCCTGGGTTTTCGCTGTAACATGATCAACTGCAGAGTTTACCTGACCAGGGACAGAATGGCGGATCTGTTGGCCACATGTCAGATGTTTGCGCAGTCGGAGACCATGTCAGCCTGGTGTCTCCAGAGGCTTCTGGGCATCATGGCCTTGTGCGTATTGGCTCTACCTCTCGCTCGTCTCAAGATGAGGCGGACTGAAATGGCAATTCAGTGTTTTTGCTGCCAGGCTGTGGATCCGGACTCCAAGTTGATATTGATTCCGGCTTCCATGAGAGCGGACCTGGTTATGGTGGTCGTCTCTCAGCAACCTGTAGGTGGGTGCAGGGTTTCAAGACCCAGCCCCTATGGTAACGGTCATAACGGACTCCTCCCTTCTGGGGTGGGGTGCGACGTTGGATCCTCTTCAGGTCTCTGGAGCTTCTGGCGATTTGTCTAGCGCTCAAGGCGTTCAGGCCGGTCATTGCCAACAAAGTGGTCCGTATCCGCACAGACAATGTGGTGTCAAAGTACTACATCAACAAGCAGGGGGGCACCAAGTCTCCCCCTCTTGTGGGTCTGACCATCCAAATTTGGGAATGGGCGATTCAGCATGCCGTCTGGCTGGTAGCAGTGCACATTCCGGGCCAGCTGAATGTCACGGCGGATGCCCCCAGTTGGTGGACAACGGTCAGCTACGAATGGGAATTGAAAGCAGAGATCCTCTCATGGTTATTCCTGTGCTGGGGCACTCCGGAGGTGGACCTCTTCGCGACATCGGCAAAAAAGAAACTTCCTCTGTATGCCTCCAGAAATGGTCTGGGAGCCTCCTCTCTGGGGGATGCTCTCGAGATTCCTTGGCACAACATGAGGGCCTATGCTTTCCCACCTCTGCCTCTGATTCATCGGACGATTTGCAAGCTGAGGAACACAGTGAACTGTTCTCTTCTGCTCATAGCCCCGTGATGGCCAGCCAAGTTCTGGTTCTCAGAACTTCAACACCAGTCGGTGTGTGCACCGATCAGGCTACCGGTGAGTCCCGATCTGCTTCACCAGAGGGATCAACAGCTGTGGCACCCCTCCCCACAATCATTCAGCTTGGCGGCATGGTGCCTGAGTTCAGATCTTTAGAGCATCTCAACCTATCTGCTGATAACATGCAAATAATTCAGGCAGCCAAGAAGCCTTTGACGAGGTCTGGCTTCAGTTCTGTCACTCGTGCTTAGCCAAACAGCTGGACACTAGGGTGGCTACGATTGACACGGTGCTGTCCTTCGTGTCTCACCTAGCAGAATCGGGCATTCATGTTCTGTCATGCAGAACGTATCTTTCGGCGGTAGCCGCCTACCTGTCCATGCATCAGTGCTCTTATTCACTGTAAAATCCAGTGGTTAAGAGGCACTTTGTGGGTTTGACGCGTCTTTATCCTCCGGTACGCAAGCCGCACCCGACGTGGGATCTGAATGTGGTTCTTACGGCGTTGTGCCATAAGCCGTTCGAACCAATGGCCACGGTGGACCTTAAATACCTTTCGTGAAAGTGTCTTTTTTTGGTTGCCATTACTTCAGCAAGATGGGTGAGTGAGCTCCAAGCTTTGTCGGTGGAGCATCCCTTTTTGCTTTTCCACAAGGATAAGGTGGTCCTACGGACGAATCCTTCTTTCCTGCCAAAGGTGGTCTCTGATTTCCATCTGAATCAGTCAATCTCCCTGCCGGTCTTCTTTCCAAACCCAGCTTCAGAAGCGGAAAAGGTTCTTCATTAATTGGATGTTAGAAGCGCTCTTAAATTCTATCTGGACAGGACATCTGAGTTTAGGAGCTCTTCTCAACTGTTGGTGACCTTCGGTAATCCACAATGTAAACAGGCCTCTAAGGCGACTATCTCCAGATGGATGTAACACTCACCTGATTCCCGTAGAGGCGCCGGTCTTGACTGGGCGTATACTGTATCTTCAAAGGTGATGTGTAACACACGGCTGGCTCTTTGGGCTGGACCTCTGTGCACTGTATGTCTGACTCGAAGGGTAAGATGTCTGCAGATAGAAAATATGGGATTAAGGAACTGGGTTATTGAATGTCTCTCTCTTCTTCCCTTTCTCTTCTCCTGTAGAACCCCAAAGGTTAACGCTCTCACCTTAGGTAAGTGAACGCTGTGCTCTCCATCTGCCTCGGGGCAGGGTGCTGTAACCAGTTTCTTCACTGGATAAGGGGAGCAGGCCTCTTGACTTCAGAGGACTGCTGTCCGTCGTTTACTGCACGAACGGTAAGTTTCGAGTAATTCTAATGTCTTTAAAGTCTTTAGTAATGATGTCTCTTGTTTTGCAGGGTTCCGGCGATGGCGGATGACGGGCTGAAGTGAGTTGAAGATGGAGCCCGTGTGATGAATAGAAGCGCCTGGAAGCACGTAAGTAAGCGCTTGTTGCCTGCTTCACGATGTGCTCTAACTGTCTTTTTATTTTTCAGGTACAAGTTCGGAGCGGCTGCAGGGTGCCGGAATACCCACTGGGTTAGATGTGGAAAGGAGTAATGGCACGTGAGTATTAAAGTTCCCCAATGTCTTTAAACGCACCTTGTTTTGTCTTTCAGATGCGGGATGCAGCGCCGAAGGCCTCCGGAGCGTGCGAAGAGTTGGTAAGCTTTTGTCTTTCAGATGCCGGAATGCAGTGTGAAGACCTCCGGAGCGCACGATGAGTAGGTAAGCCTTTGTCTTTCAGATGCCGGAATGCAGCGCGAGGCGTTGGTGACAGCCGATGGACCAGGTAAGTGAAGAGCTGTCACTGAAGACCGTAATGCTAACCTGTTCTTTCTTGTCTTTATAGGTGTTCCTGAAGACTGGATTCAGGATGGTAAGCCTTTTTCCTTAGGCCCAGGATCAGATGCAGAAGACACGATGAGCGTTCTGCTGCAGAGGATGCAGAATAACGCAAAGCAAGATTCATCCATCGGGTGTGGTTTAAAGAGCCTCCTGTAGTGCTTAGGTGTCTCCTTCTACAGCCACGCCTAGGTAAGAAAAGAGTTCCTGCTTTCCAGAAGAGTTCCAGTGTTCTGAATCTAGGGAGTGGCTCCTGCCCCACCCAACAGGAAAAGTAGTTCCAAACAGAAGAGGATCAGAGGCTCAACTGGCAGGCAAGTAAGCAGCATGGTCTGCTGCAGGTAAGTCCACCCAAGCATTATGAGCCCGGCGCTTCCAGCGCTGGGACTGGGCATATTTATGAGCCTGGTGCCACTGGCACCAGGACTGGGTCCAAAAGGTCCCAATTGGGACTGGTTTGCACTCGGAACCTGGGTCCAAGGGAGTTGGGAAAACCCTGACCTTTTGGAAGCAGAGATCATGACAGTACCCCCCCTCAAGGCCCCTCCCAAACCGGGCTTCTCCGGGGGTTTTGGCTTGTCAGGAAATGTTCGGTGAAATCTTTTGATTAGGCGAGGAGCGTGGACATATTCAGCAGGTTCCCAGGATCTCTCTTGGGGGCCGTAGCCTTTCCAGTCAATTAGGTAAAATAGTTTAGATTTGGAGATCTTGGAGTCCAGAATGCTTTTGACTTCAAACTCGAATTCTCCATCAACTAGGATAGGTTTTGGAGATTTAGTTAGTCGGGTTTGAGGTTGCACGGGTTTTAATAGAGAGACGTGGAAGACCGGATGTATCTTCATGTGCGGGGGCAAGTCCAACTTGACCGCTACTGGGTTTACTATGGTAGTGATGGAATAGGGACCAAGGTATCTTGGGTTGAATGTGCGTGGCCCTTTTAGAGGTAGATATTTGGTGGATAACCAGACTTGATCCCCTACTTGATATTGAGGGGCTTCCTTCCGATGTTGATCTGCTCCTTTCTTGTATTGTTCTTTAGCCCTTTGAAGGTGAGAAACAGCTTCCTTAAAGGCTTGGGTGATTGTAGAATGCAGGTAGTCTACTGCTGGTGTTTCAAGATCTTGGAGGGGATCCAACTCCGAGGTTCGAGGGTGACTGCCGTACAAAAGAAAAAACGGTGTTTTCCCAGTTCCCGAATGGACAGAGTTATTGTAGGCATATTCGGCTATCCAAAGGATGTCTTTCCAAGTTTTTTCAGTTTGTTGCAGCATGCAGCGTAAATACTGTTCCAGAGTTTGATTGGTCCTCTCGGTTTGTCCGTCGGTCTGAAGGTGGTGACTGGTCGATAGTCTCACATCAATTTGAGCCGACCGACAGCAACTTCGCCAAAAATGAGAAATAAATTGACTACCTCGATCCGAAATTAGAACCGAAGGAAAACCGTGCAGTCGGACGATGTTTTCGAGAAATTCTCGGGCCAGAGTTGCTGCTGTTGGCAAGCCTTTGAGCGGAATGAAATGCGCCATCTTGGAGAATAAGTCCACGATTACTAGAATCGTATTGTATCCGGAGCATGGAGGTAGATCGGTGATGAAGTCCATAGAAAGCGTATGCCAAGGGCGAGGTGGGATGTCAATAGGGCGTAAGAGGCCTGCTGGTCTTTCCTTTTGACTCTTGTTTTGGGCGCATACTCCACAGGACATTATAAAGTCTCTGATATCTTTTTTCCAAGACGGCCACCAGAAGTAGCGCTTGATCTTTTCTGTGGTCTTGGCCATACCGGGATATGTCCTTCCATTAAAGAATCGTGATAACAAGAGATTACTTTTTTCTGTAAATCTGTGCTGGGTAGGTATAATCGTTCTTGGAAATACAATAAGTTGTCCTTTACTGCAAAGTCCTTTCCCTGCAGATGCCAATTCTGTATGTCTGCTGGAGTTACAAGTTGCCTGGCTTTATCCTTAACTTCCTCTATGGATTCTGTGGCGATTACACCCAGAATTCTTTGTTCGGGAATGATTGGTACAGGTTTAGGGTTGATCAAGTGTTCTTCCACTCCCATCCGAGAAAGGGCATCAGCTTTACCGTTCTTTGTACCAGGTCGATAGGTAATTATGAAGTCAAACTCGGCAAAGAATAATGCCCAACGGAGTTGTCTAGAGGATTGGGCTTTTGCGGTTTTCAAATATTGCAGGTTTCGGTGATCCGTAATCACAGTAACAGTGTGTCGGGCCCCCAGCAGATAATGCCGCCAAGCCTTAAAGGCAGACTTGATAGCCAGAAGTTCCTTGTCAGTAATCGTGTAATTGATTTCAGGAGGCGAGAATTTGCGGGACCAAAATGGGACCAAAATGCCACGGGATGCAACTGATTGGTTACCGGGTCCTTTTGTGATAGAACTGCCCCCAGGGCAAGGCTTGAAGCATCAGTTTCCACGATGTAGGGGAGTTCCGGGCGAGGGTGTTTTAAGATTGGTGCAGAGATAAATTTAGTCTTCAAATCCTGGAAAGCTTGTTCCGCCTCGGTAGACCATTCAAAACGTTTGTTTTTCTTTAACAAGGCAGTGATGGGCTGGACTATTCGAGAGAATTCGGGGATAAACCTGCGGTAAAAGTTAGCGAAGCCTAACATGCTTTGCACACCTTTAACGGAGGATGGTGATGGCCATTTGAGAACTGCATCGACCTTCTTTGAATCCATACGCACTCCGCCAGGTGATAATATGAATCCCAAGAATTCAACTTCAGTCACGTTGAAAACACATTTTTCCAACTTAGCGAAAAGTTTGTGTTGACGCAATCTTTCGAGGACCATTTTCACGTGTTTCCGATGTTCAGATTCCGATGAAGAATAAACGAGGATGTCGTCAATGTAAACAACAACACACACGTCTATGAGCTCTCTGAGGACATCGTTCATAAAATATTGAAAGGCGGCCGGGGCATTGCAAAGTCCGAAGGGCATGACCTGATATTCAAATAGCCCATACTTGGTGCGGAAGGCCGTCTTCCATTCATCGCCCTCTTTTACTCGTACCAAGTGGTAAGCTCCTCTAAGATCCAGCTTTGTATATATGCATGCTTTTCTGACTTGGTCCAGGAGTTCAGGGATCAAAGGTAACGGATATCTATTCTTAACGGTGATCTGGTTCAGGGAGCGATAATCTATACAAGTTCTAAGGTCTCCTTCCTTTTTTGGAACGAAGAACAAAGCTGAAGAAGCAGGGGACTTGGAAGGACGAATAAACCCATTTGCCAGGTATTGATCCAGGTATTGTCGAAGGTGAAGGTTCTCAGGCTCGGTGAGGGCATACATTCTACTACAAGGAGGAGTAGATCCAGGTATCAGGTCTATCTGGCAGTCATAAGACCTATGAGGAGGTAGAGAGTTAGCCTGATCCTTCCGGAAAACATCTTGGTATTCTAGGTATTCGGGAGGTAACTGGGGAGTCTCTGAAGAAATTGCTGCCAGTGCAACACCAGGTGGAGGGTGACAAGTAGAGACACATTCTGGAAACTGGACCGTTCTTGCTCGCCAATCGATCAGAGGATTGTGTTTCTCTAACCAAGGTATTCCTAGAATAATCTGAAACTGAGGGGCCTTGATCACATCGAACATGATCTTCTCATGGTGTCCATCTTGACTTACTAGCGTCACCTCTTGAGTGGTATGCGTTACTGGCCCGGAGGCTATCTCCGTACCATCCACCGTAGTAATGACATCCTTTACAGCCTTGGGACAAAGAGTTAGATTCATCCTCAAAACCATTTCATGATCCACATAATTGCCGATGGCACCGCTGTCGACGTAAGCTTCAATTGCATGTAATCGATCCGGATTATCAGGGCTAATGAGGACCATAGGTATCACGAAATGCAAGGTCACGGAACTGGTTTTCACGTTCGGCAAAAGGACCTCTATTCTTGTCGGGCGAGGTCGTTTCCCTGCTCAGAGTTTGTAACTTTGGTAACTGCAGCTCCTACTGCCTTCTTGGCAGGTTTCACCGGACAGTCTCGAAGAAAGTGCCCTGAGTTTCCGCAATAGAGGCATAATTGCAACTGTTTTCTCCTTTCCCGCTCCTTTTGTGTTAGAGGACCTTTCAGACCCCCTATTTGCATGGGTTCCCCGGAGTCTACTCCTTTGGAAGGAGTTGGCGGTTTGGAAAATACTCGAGCATCAAACTTGGAACGATCGGCCTTCCTGTTCTGCAGTCTGTGATCTATTTGAACGACTAAGTCTATATAGTCCGAACAATCTTGTGGGGGATTCACTACTTGGGCTAACACATCTTTGAGCTCTCCACGTAGACCTCTATAAAACAGCGTAATCCTTTTGTCCTCAGGCCATTGAGTTTCCACTATCAGTCTGTTGAAAGACGCAATATAAGCCAAAAGGTCTTGATTACCTTGTTGCAACGAAAGAAGCTCATTGTCCAAGGCCTGCCCCTGTGAATGTCTTGCGAACAGTTTTTCCATACTGAGCTGAAAATCTTGAAAATCAAAGAGGACAGGATCATCTTGATTTACTAGAGGGATCGACCAGTCTGCCGCATTGCCACTAAGGTACGAAAGCACGAAAGCTACTTTAGCTTGATCAGTTGGAAAGGCTGCTGGCCGGCATAAGAAATGCAACCGGCACTGATTGATAAATACTGCAAACCTCTTTGGGTCACCAGAAAATCGTTCGGGCGGAGCCAGAGGTACATTCCCAGGTAGGTTGATCTGCACTGGATTCATAGAGGATGTAGAAGGAAGATTTCCCCCAGATGCGGGTAACGGGGTCTGTCCGGCTTGTGACTGTAGCAATTGTCTAGCGAGATCATCTGTTCGCTCCTTGGAAATAATCAGTTCCCTTCTTAGAGCGTTCGTTTCCTGACGGGCTGCATGCACTTCTGCCCTTAGTTCCCCAAGTAACTGGGCTAGCTGGTCGGTATCCGAGGTTTCCATAGCGCCTGGACGGGAGTTTTGTGGTAGGCTTTGCGTTCTGTAACGCTCACCTGATTCCCGTAGAGGCGCCGGTCTTGACTGGGCGTATACTGTATCTTCAAAGGTGATGTGTAACACACGGCTGGCTCTTTGGGCTGGACCTCTGTGCACTGTATGTCTGACTCGAAGGGTAAGATGTCTGCAGATAGAAAATATGGGATTAAGGAACTGGGTTATTGAATGTCTCTCTCTTCTTCCCTTTCTCTTCTCCTATAGAACCCCAAAGGTTAACGCTCTCACCTTAGGTAAGTGAACGCTGTGCTCTCCATCTGCCTCGGGGCAGGGTGCTGTAACCAGTTTCTTCACTGGATAAGGGGAGCAGGCCTCTTGACTTCAGAGGACTGCTGTCCGTCGTTTACTGCACGAACAGTAAGTTTCGAGTAATTCTAATGTCTTTAAAGTCTTTAGTAATGATGTCTCTTGTTTTGCAGGGTTCCGGCGATGGCGGATGACGGGCTGAAGTGAGTTGAAGATGGAGCCCGTGTGATGAATAGAAGCGCCTGGAAGCACGTAAGTAAGCGCTTGTTGCCTGCTTCACGATGCGCTCTAACTGTCTTTTTATTTTGCAGGTACAAGTTCGGAGCGGCTGCAGGGTGCCGGAATACCCACTGGGTTAGATGTGGAAAGGAGTAATGGCACGTGAGTCTTTAAACGCACCTTGTTTTGTCTTTCAGATGCGGGATGCAGCGCCGAAGGCCTCCGGAGCGTGCAAAGAGTTGGTAAGCTTTTGTCTTTCAGATGCCGGAATGCAGTGTGAAGACCTCCGGAGCGCACGATGAGTAGGTAAGCCTTTGTCTTTCAGATGCCGGAATGCAGCGCGAGGCGTTGGTGACAGCCGATGGACCAGGTAAGTGAAGAGCTGTCACTGAAGACTGTAATGCTAACCTGTTCTTTCTTGTCTTTATAGGTGTTCCTGAAGACTGGATTCAGGATGGTAAGCCTTTTTCCTTAGGCCCAGGATCAGATGCAGAAGACACGATGAGCGTTCTGCTGCAGAGGATGCAGAATAACGCAAAGCAAGATTCATCCATCGGGTGTGGTTTAAATAGCCTCCTGTAGTGCTTAGGTGTCTCCTTCTACAGCCACGCCTAGGTAAGAAAAGAGTTCCTGCTTTCCAGAAGAGTTCCAGTGTTCTGAATCTAGGGAGTGGCTCCTGCCCCACCCAACAGGAAAAGTAGTTCCAAACAGAAGAGGATCAGAGGCTCAACTGGCAGGCAAGTAAGCAGCATGGTCTGCTGCAGGTAAGTCCACCCAAGCATTATGAGCCCGGCGCTTCCAGCGCTGGGACTGGGCATATTTATGAGCCTGGTGCCACTGGCACCAGGACTGGGTCCAAAAGGTCCCAATTGGGACTGGTTTGCACTCGGAACCTGGGTCCAAGGGAGTTGGGAAAACCCTGACCTTTTGGAAGCAGAGATCATGACAGTACCCCCCCTCAAGGCCCCTCCCAAACCGGGCTTCTCCGGGGGTTTTGGCTTGTCAGGAAATGTTCGGTGAAATCTTTTGATTAGGCGAGGAGCGTGGACATATTCAGCAGGTTCCCAGGATCTCTCTTGGGGGCCGTAGCCTTTCCAGTCAATTAGGTAAAATAGTTTAGATTTGGAGATCTTGGAGTCCAGAATGCTTTTGACTTCAAACTCGAATTCTCCATCAACTAGGATAGGTTTTGGAGATTTAGTTAGTCGGGTTTGAGGTTGCACGGGTTTTAATAGAGAGACGTGGAAGACCGGATGTATCTTCATGTGCGGGGGCAAGTCCAACTTGACCGCTACTGGGTTTACTATGGTAGTGATGGAATAGGGACCAAGGTATCTTGGGTTGAATGTGCGTGGCCCTTTTAGAGGTAGATATTTGGTGGATAACCAGACTTGATCCCCTACTTGATATTGAGGGGCTTCCTTCCGATGTTGATCTGCTCCTTTCTTGTATTGTTCTTTAGCCCTTTGAAGGTGAGAAACAGCTTCCTTAAAGGCTTGGGTGATTGTAGAATGCAGGTAGTCTACTGCTGGTGTTTCAAGATCTTGGAGGGGATCCAACTCCGAGGTTCGAGGGTGACTGCCGTACAAAAGAAAAAACGGTGTTTTCCCAGTTCCCGAATGGACAGAGTTATTGTAGGCATATTCGGCTATCCAAAGGATGTCTTTCCAAGTTTTTTCAGTTTGTTGCAGCATGCAGCGTAAATACTGTTCCAGAGTTTGATTGGTCCTCTCGGTTTGTCCGTCGGTCTGAAGGTGGTGACTGGTCGATAGTCTCACATCAATTTGAGCCGACCGACAGCAACTTCGCCAAAAATGAGAAATAAATTGACTACCTCGATCCGAAATTAGAACCGAAGGAAAACCGTGCAGTCGGACGATGTTTTCGAGAAATTCTCGGGCCAGAGTTGCTGCTGTTGGCAAGCCTTTGAGCGGAATGAAATGCGCCATCTTGGAGAATAAGTCCACGATTACTAGAATCGTATTGTATCCGGAGCATGGAGGTAGATCGGTGATGAAGTCCATAGAAAGCGTATGCCAAGGGCGAGGTGGGATGTCAATAGGGCGTAAGAGGCCTGCTGGTCTTTCCTTTTGACTCTTGTTTTGGGCGCATACTCCACAGGACATTATAAAGTCTCTGATATCTTTTTTCCAAGACGGCCACCAGAAGTAGCGCTTGATCTTTTCTGTGGTCTTGGCCATACCGGGATATGTCCTTCCATTAAAGAATCGTGATAACAAGAGATTACTTTTTTCTGTAAATCTGTGCTGGGTAGGTATAATCGTTCTTGGAAATACAATAAGTTGTCCTTTACTGCAAAGTCCTTTCCCTGCAGATGCCAATTCTGTATGTCTGCTGGAGTTACAAGTTGCCTGGCTTTATCCTTAACTTCCTCTATGGATTCTGTGGCGATTACACCCAGAATTCTTTGTTCGGGAATGATTGGTACAGGTTTAGGGTTGATCAAGTGTTCTTCCACTCCCATCCGAGAAAGGGCATCAGCTTTACCGTTCTTTGTACCAGGTCGATAGGTAATTATGAAGTCAAACTCGGCAAAGAATAATGCCCAACGGAGTTGTCTAGAGGATTGGGCTTTTGCGGTTTTCAAATATTGCAGGTTTCGGTGATCCGTAATCACAGTAACAGTGTGTCGGGCCCCCAGCAGATAATGCCGCCAAGCCTTAAAGGCAGACTTGATAGCCAGAAGTTCCTTGTCAGTAATCGTGTAATTGATTTCAGGAGGTGAGAATTTGCGGGACCAAAATGGGACCAAAATGCCACGGGATGCAACTGATTGGTTACCGGGTCCTTTTGTGATAGAACTGCCCCCAGGGCAAGGCTTGAAGCATCAGTTTCCACGATGTAGGGGAGTTCGGGGCGAGGGTGTTTTAAGATTGGTGCAGAGATAAATTTAGTCTTCAAATCCTGGAAAGCTTGTTCCGCCTCGGTAGACCATTCAAAACGTTTGTTTTTCTTTAACAAGGCAGTGATGGGCTGGACTATTCGAGAGAATTCAGGGATAAACCTGCGGTAAAAGTTAGCGAAGCCTAACATGCTTTGCACACCTTTTACGGAGGATGGTGATGGCCATTTGAGAACTGCATCGACCTTCTTTGAATCCATACGCACTCCGCCAGGTGATAATATGAATCCCAAGAATTCAACTTCAGTCACGTTGAAAACACATTTTTCCAACTTAGCGAAAAGTTTGTGTTGACGCAATCTTTCGAGGACCATTTTCACGTGTTTCCGATGTTCAGATTCCGATGAAGAATAAACGAGGATGTCGTCAATGTAAACAACAACACACACGTCTATGAGCTCTCTGAGGCCATCGTTCATAAAATATTGAAAGGCGGCCGGGGCATTGCAAAGTCCGAAGGGCATGACCTGATATTCAAATAGCCCATACTTGGTGCGGAAGGCCGTCTTCCATTCATCGCCCTCTTTTACTCGTACCAAGTGGTAAGCTCCTCTAAGATCCAGCTTTGTATATATGCATGCTTTTCTGACTTGGTCCAGGAGTTCAGGGATCAAAGGTAACGGATATCTATTCTTAACGGTGATCTGGTTCAGGGAGCGATAATCTATACAAGTTCTAAGGTCTCCTTCCTTTTTTGGAACGAAGAACAAAGCTGAAGAAGCAGGGGACTTGGAAGGACGAATAAACCCATTTGCCAGGTATTGATCCAGGTATTGTCGAAGGTGAAGGTTCTCAGGCTCGGTGAGGGCATAAATTCTACTACAAGGAGGAGTAGATCCAGGTATCAGGTCTATCTGGCAGTCATAAGACCTATGAGGAGGTAGAGAGTTAGCCTGATCCTTCCGGAAAACATCTTGGTATTCTAGGTATTCGGGAGGTAACTGGGGAGTCTCTGAAGAAATTGCTGCCAGTGCAACACCAGGTGGAGGGTGACAAGTAGAGACACATTCTGGAAACTGGACCATTCTTGCTCGCCAATCGATCAGAGGATTGTGTTTCTCTAACCAAGGTATTCCTAGAATAATCTGAAACTGAGGGGCCTTGATCACATCGAACATGATCTTCTCATGGTGTCCATCTTGACTTACTAGCGTCACCTCTTGAGTGGTATGCGTTACTGGCCCGGAGGCTATCTCCGTACCATCCACCGTAGTAATGACATCCTTTACAGCCTTGGGATAAAGAGTTAGATTCATCCTCAAAACCATTTCATGATCCACATAATTGCTGATGGCACCGCTGTCGACGTAAGCTTCAATTGCATGTAATCGATCCGGATTATCAGGGCTAATGAGGACCATAGGTATCACGAAATGCAAGGTCACGGAACTGGTTTTCACGTTCGGCAAGAGGACCTCTATTCTTGTCGGGCGAGGTCGTTTCCCTGCTCAGAGTTTGTAACTTTGGTAACTGCAGCTCCTACTGCCTTCTTGGCAGGTTTCACCGGACAGTCTCGAAGAAAGTGCCCTGAGTTTCCGCAATAGAGGCATAATTGCAACTGTTTTCTCCTTTCCCTCTCCTTTTGTGTTAGAGGACCTTTCAGACCCCCTATTTGCATGGGTTCCCCGGAGTCTACTCCTTTGGAAGGAGTTGGCGGTTTGGAAAATACTCGAGCATCAAACTTGGAACGATCGGCCTTCCTGTTCTGCAATCTGTGATCTATTTGAACGACTAAGTCTATATAGTCCGAACAATCTTGTGGGGGATTCACTACTTGGGCTAACACATCTTTGAGCTCTCCACGTAGACCTCTATAAAACAGCGTAATCCTTTTGTCCTCAGGCCATTGAGTTTCCACTATCAGTCTGTTGAAAGACGCAATATAAGCCAAAAGGTCTTGATTACCTTGTTGCAACGAAAGAAGCTCATTGTCCAAGGCCTGCCCCTGTGAATGTCTTGCGAACAGTTTTTCCATACTGAGCTGAAAATCTTGAAAATCAAAGAGGGCAGGATCATCTTGATTTACTAGAGGGATCGACCAGTCTGCCGCATTGCCACTAAGGTACGAAAGCACGAAAGCTACTTTAGCTTGATCAGTTGGAAAGGCTGCTGGCCGGCATAAGAAATGCAACCGGCACTGATTGATAAATACTGCAAACCTCTTTGGGTCATCAGAAAATCGTTCGGGCGGAGCCAGAGGTACATTCCCAGGTAGGTTGATCTGCACTGGATTCATAGAGGATGTAGAAGGAAGATTTCCCCCAGATGCGGGTAACGGGGTCTGTCCGGCTTGTGACTGTAGCAATTGTCTAGCGAGATCAACTGTTCGCTCCTTGGAAATAATCAGTTCCCTTCTTAGAGCGTTTGTTTCCTGACGGGCTGCATGCACTTCTGCCCTTAGTTCCCCAAGTAACTGGGCTAGCTCGTCGGTATCCGAGGTTTCCATAGCGCCTGGACGGGAGTTTTGTGGTAGGCTTTGCGTTCTGTAACGCTCACCTGATTCCCGTAGAGGCGCCGGTCTTGACTGGGCGTATACTGTATCTTCAAAGGTGATGTGTAACACACGGCTGGCTCTTTGGGCTGGACCTCTGTGCACTGTATGTCTGACTCGAAGGGTAAGATGTCTGCAGATAGAAAATATGGGATTAAGGAACTGGGTTATTGAATGTCTCTCTCTTCTTCCCTTTCTCTTCTCCTATAGAACCCCAAAGGTTAACGCTCTCACCTTAGGTAAGTGAACGCTGTGCTCTCCATCTGCCTCGGGGCAGGGTGCTGTAACCAGTTTCTTCACTGGATAAGGGGAGCAGGCCTCTTGACTTCAGAGGACTGCTGTCCGTCGTTTACTGCACGAACGGTAAGTTTCGAGTAATTCTAATGTCTTTAAAGTCTTTAGTAATGATGTCTCTTGTTTTGCAAGGTTCCGGCGATGGCGGATGACGGGCTGAAGTGAGTTGAAGATGGAGCTCGTGTGATGAATAGAAGCGCCTGGAAGCACGTAAGTAAGCGCTTGTTGCCTGCTTCACGATGCGCTCTAACTGTCTTTTTATTTTGCAGGTACAAGTTCGGAGCGGCTGCAGGGTGCCGGAATACCCACTGGGTTAGATGTGGAAAGGAGTAATGGCACGTGAGTCTTTAAACGCACCTTGTTTTGTCTTTCAGATGCGGGATGCAGCGCCGAAGGCCTCCGGAGCGTGCGAAGAGTTGGTAAGCTTTTGTCTTTCAGATGCCGGAATGCAGTGTGAAGACCTCCGGAGCGCACGATGAGTAGGTAAGCCTTTGTCTTTCAGATGCCGGAATGCAGCGCGAGGCGTTGGTGACAGCCGATGGACCAGGTAAGTGAAGAGCTGTCACTGAAGACTGTAATGCTAACCTGTTCTTTCTTGTCTTTATAGGTGTTGCTGAAGACTGGATTCAGGATGGTAAGCCTTTTTCCTTAGGCCCAGGATCAGATGCAGAAGACACGATGAGCGTTCTGCTGCAGAGGATGCAGAATAACGCAAAGCAAGATCCATCCATCGGGTGTGGTTTAAATAGCCTCCTGTAGTGCTTAGGTGTCTCCTTCCACAGCTACGCCTAGGTAAGAAAAGAGTTCCTGCTTTCCCGAAGAGTTCCAGTGTTCTGAATCTAGGGAGTGGCTCCTGCCCCACCCAACAGGAAAAGTAGTTCCAAACAGAAGAGGATCAGAGGCTCAACTGGCAGGCAAGTAAGCAGCATGGTCTGCTGCAGGTAAATCCACCCAAGCATTATGAGCCCGGCGCTTCCAGCGCTGGGACTGGGCATATTTATGAGCCTGGTGCCACTGGCGCCAGGACTGGGTCCAAAAGGTCCCAATTGGGACTGGTTGGCACTCGGAACCTGGGTTATGGATCTGCTTCCAAGGGAGTTGGGAAAACCCTGACCTTTTGGAAGCAGAGATCATGACAATGGATCGCTGCCTGTATTACAGAGTCTTACACTGTCCAAGGACTGCAGCCTCCTAAAGGTATTCATGCACACCTGGTGTGGGGCAAGGCAGCTGCAGTTGCCTTTCGGAAATATGTTCCCTGGGAGACCATCGCAAAAGCGGCTACTTGGGCCTCTCCATCGGCTTTCTGTAAACATTATTGTCTAGACCTGAGCTCCAGATCTGATGCTCAGTTTTTCCACCCACCGGTAGTTCCTGTGAGGAGTGCTTGGGAATCTCCCATAAGTATGGAGGAAAGGGGACGGGACGTAGGAGTATAACCAGGTTACTCACCGTAGTGACCAACTTACTCCTAGTCCATAGTCCCCTTTCCTCCCTACGCCCACCCGTCGTCCCCTCTAATAAGGTTCCTCTATTATTGCTTAACGATCTCTGACCTGGTGATAGAAAAGGACTGATGGGCGAAGCACGGGGTGGAGCTAAGATGGGCGGGGTTACAGCCGCGTGCAGTACCCTGCGTAAAAGAGAGGAAGGACTAACATTTTTGCAAAATTTTGATGCTTTTACAAAGTGCTCCGATTATGGTTATTCCCATAAGTATGGAGGAAAGGGGACTATGGACTAGGAGTAAGGTGGTCTCTACGGTGAGTAACCTGGTTATTTTACTCCTTTAATATAAAGAGAGCCAACTCAGTAGAAAGTATGACTTCATGAAATATGCAATAAGGCTGAGTCACTCCAATTTGGAGAAATTAATACATTGACCTACAATTTGAGAGACAGAAAACGTGCTCTTTAAAGTTCACATTCCCATTGTATTCCACACTTCTCTTTTATTTATTTGCCTCATGCTCTCTTAGATTCTTTAAGTTCTGGTTGTTTGAAACCTCCTGATGCTCCACTGATACCTCGGTTGAGAAACACGTTTATATATCAGCCTGTTAGGCAGAATCCTGTGCAGTTCCCTGGGGGAACACTGCAAAAAGATTAAGCCTACAGGAGTAATCAGTAAACCCAACTGGTAGCAGTCTGCACCACCCAAATTTACCTGGTAGCTGTGGCTGAGCAGTCAGACTTCTCTCAAGCAGAGTAAGGCAGTATATAGAGTATACACAATAGGGCCAAAAACACAGCGGAACAAGCAAACACTGGCCAGAGCTTTGTATCAAAAGTATATAATTATTTATTTAAAACACACTTTAGGTGATACACTAACGCTCTAAATCAAAAGCAAGTTCAAACACAGTTATATGAAGTATAAACACCTCCCTTGATAACTATTAAACAAGTCAGAGTTAAAACACCACTATTTGTTAAAACAGATGTGAGCGCATAACCGAGATGGCACTCCAATAGTTAAGTTAAAGGGAGAGAAAAAGGCAGAGCATGAAAATAAAACAATTCCCAACACTTCTCTAAGTCCAAAGCAAGTCAGTGAAGGCAGTATACACTGTAGAGCCAAATTTCATAGGCCAGGCCCTCTATAAATGGAGCAAAGCGAAATGTGCCCAGGATCATACGGTTTAAAATGCACTAGAAATCTTTGCAGAGTGTTCAAAAGAGGTTGGGGTGGTTCAAGAAGTAAAGTTAGAAGGTCTGGAGCCAGCCCAGTTGGAAAGCCAAGGATTTAATGGTTACCTTTAGCGTTCCGAAGAAAGGGAGGCCAGGTGGAACACAGTACCTTAAAAAGAGAGGAAGCTCCAGCGGTGGCAGTTGTTCCTGGCAGTGGTTGCTGTTCATTGTCTCGACCAGGGGAAGAGAGGATCTCATCGAGGAGGAAACTTGGAGTCGATGCACTCCACAGGGACAAAACCAGCCGCAGAGTTGGTCGGTAAAAGGTTTGTTCCTTTTATTCGCGGACAAAGTGGTGAAGCTTGGCTATCGGCCGCTGGGGTGCTTGGCACGGGCGATTTGACCAAGATACGTCTTTGGAAGGCGAAATGGCAAACTGGTTGATCCCACCAGCTCAGAGGGAGAAGATTCTTCCAGAAAAAGATCTCCTCTTGTCATCGGGAAAGTGGTGAGGTCGTTGCAGCAGGGCTCCACCGGTGGTGTCCTCGTTGCAGATGGCTCAGCTTCTTCCCTCTATGGATTCTTAGGTCTTGTGGCGACTTCTGAAGTTCCAGTCCCAAAAGCCCTGCTTTTATGCAGAAAACCCCCCATTGAACAGCCTAGCTGTCACTCAAATATGCTAAGTGGTGAGCCGGGCGGCTCACCACTGGGCCAATCAGAATAGAGTGCGACTTGAGTTGCTAAGGCAACGCAGTCCAGGGTGCCAATTCCCCTCCCCACACTTCCTGTGGAACCCAGACAGAGTGGCACCATTTGGAGGGCTTCTGTGGAACAAAGGGCTCAACCTTGGTCAGAGTTACAGAGACGGACACAAACGCTATTTTAGAAAAGAGTTCTGGCAAAAAGACCCAACCGTGAATTTAATATTAAATAAATAAACCGGCGGCATCTTTAACATTGCACCAAAAAGTGGTGTGTTTAAAATCAATGGGAAAATCCCATAGAGAATATTCCGGCCAGAAATTCGACAAGGGGGGACTGGTCAGTGCCCCCTTGAAAACAGACCGTGGGGCAATATAATTAACCCCTTCCAGTACTTCCACAATATGATGGTTTGTACTGGTTCTGTTCATAATTTAAGACTAGTAAAGTCAATGGGGACTTTACATGCCCTGGGAGACAGTAGTCAGTCCCAGGGTATGGAGTCTATGTTTGGGGGTCACTATGACACCCCTGTGTTACTGCACTGAGGGTTCTGTTTAACACATACACAAAAAACAGATGATACCTTATGGAGTAAAAGACCCCATAGCCCATAAGTACAAAAATAGTCAGAGACATCCCTCAAATCATGCCTAAGAGTGGGAGAAAAAGAGTCTCACTCTTAGCAGGAGAAAAAAACAAACCCCTAAAATCCAGCTAATCTGCTGGGGGACTCACTAGGTTTGGGAAATTAGCCTTATAAGAGAATTCTCCCTAACACACCCTTAAGACATAAAGGGAATTATTCAAGAATGAAAGCTGGCGCAAACTGAAAGACCCTTCTAAGTAATGAATTCAGGTTACAGAAATGTCCATGTGCCTTGTACACCTGAGCCTATGCTGTGACCCCTGTAAATATGGGAAAACATGGAGTCCTTGTCATGCCTGCATTTAATGAGTGGGCAATAAAAGAACAGATTGCCTTTTGCCATTGGCAGAATTTAGCAAAACTGTTTTCGCTATTAAAACGGAACAACAATCTTGGAACCTGATTAAGGGTAAACACAGGACTTAAGTGTTAGGTACAACAACAGGTATATCCCATAAGAACACTTGTAAAAGGAATATTAAATACAAGTGATGCTAGTTTACTTATCACCATTCAATGTGTATGCTACAACAATCCCTATCCCTATAGAGTGACACCATCCCTGGGTCGAAGATGGTGCGCCGCCTGTCTAATAGGAAAGAAGAACGAAGTGTTGTCGCTGCATCTACAATGTATACAGTTCCAGTATTTGTAAACCAGTAAAATGGTTGGACCAAGTCTGCTTTTCCTACATGGACATTCACTAGAGGAATTTTCCCTTTAAAGCACAATGGCCGTATTCTTACTTTATTCACCAACAACAGGGGTGTGTACATGTGGTGAGGATCAGATGGTAAATTTTAGTATGGTCCAACACAAAAAACGTAAAATTCATGGCGATTTTTGTGAATCAAAGTTACGTGACCTCAACATTTCTTGTAGAATAGGTACTCCGTTTTCAATATTTTCAATATTGTATATTTTATTTTTTATTTTACACCAAGAGATCATGGCGGCCAATGCCAATAAACGAGAAGAGAGACTCTCCACTACAAGATATTCCTTTGTCCCATATTTCCATCAGGGATATCTTGCATTATGGTGGTGGACATGCTGGTTCTCTTCATCTTCTTCAGGACCTGTAGTTTGGGAACGTCTTTTTCAGATCGCCTTATCCATCCGAGATGCTGGTGCCTCCACCTCCTGACCTGGAGGGAGAATTTCATACATCTATTTTGGCCTGGGTATCTTTAGCAGCCATGCAATATGCAACAACCATTATTTGATATCTCATAGATCTATTAGTCCTCTGCCTGCTGCCCCAAGGGCCCACAGCACCCCTGTATACTGGGCATGTTTTATGTGTTCGCATTCATACTCTTCAAACAATAAGCTAAAAATAAAATTGATGGTGACATGGTTTTTTTTAGTTTTTTTACCTTGAGCCCAAATGTAATGAAGATCAATCCGGGCTGCCGGACAAGGGGCTAAAAAGTATATTGATTTCCCTGAAAGAAAATATCAAAAATTCTATCTGCTCAAGTTTCCTCTAATTTTACTAGTCAATGGGACCGGGAAACACCCCTTAGGTGCTTGTTATGGGATCAGGTGGACGAAGATCTATTACATTTTCTGTTCTTTTGTCCACTGAGCAAGCAACTGGGAATGGCTAATACCACTTTTAAAGAAATAAGAGCAATAAGAACTGCACTCAGACTTTTAAAGCTTATTGAGTCCCAATGTTTCTAATGAAAGCATGAGCATCAAGAAAGAAATATTTATTAACATGAATTGATAGATCGTCTACTAGCGGTTTGGCTCTGCCACTTTTACATAGCATCCGAATGGAAGCTCTGTTGTTGTATTAGTTATTGTCTAGTCTGTTAAATCTATCTTGGATTCTGAAATGTAATGTTAAGTTCTTTGTAGGCAATCCTGTCGGCGTGATTCGCCCCGCCTCCAACATGTTCTTGTGGTATCACGCCCGGTTGCTGCATTTTTTTTTCCTCTTATCGACATGTTGCTGGAGTTCACATATTGTCTTGTGTTAATAGTATGTGTGTACATAAACAGGTTGCCATCCAGAAGTGCAGCGGATGAGTGCAGCTAGAAAGTGCCACTCACGGCGATGTTGCGTGAAAGTTAAGACAATCTGTGCTCAAATGGACCTTGGGCGGATAGTTCCTCTTGTAATTTGAAGTCACATTTATCAAGGGCTCTACCCTGCACATTTTTACTGCAGCAGGCACCTATTGATATGATCTTACCGACAAGGTTTAATGTTTCCTCTTCTGGATTTCTGATTCTGCATCTCAGCCCGAAGACTCACTAAAAGGTTTTTTTTTCAATTATCGTTCCCTTGGTGCACATGCAGCGTCGTGCTATGATCTTTTGCAGGTGTACTCTTTTGCCTGTGTGATAGAAACATGGCTTAGTTAGTCCTCAGGCCCCTCTGTAGTACAAGCTCTTATGATTATTTATATCATACATTCGGATCGTGTTTCCTCTTGCCCTGGCGGTGGTTATGATTCTGACTTTGTTAATGTCTTTTCTGAATTAGCTGCTAGTCTACAGGTTTGTTTTGCCAACATATTAATAGTTGGAGATTTTAATCTGAAGCCCAGTGAGCCGTTAGACCTTCAGGCCTCCTGTTTGATTTCTGCTATGGGTAACTTGGATTTATTCCAGGCAGTGGCAGCCCCACTCATCAGCTTGGTAACACAATGGAATAGATTTTTGTTCACTGGGCCTCATTACGAGAAAGGCGGTAAGGGGTTAACGGTGCCGGTAAAGGTGCCGGAGCCGTTAACCCCTTACTGCCCTATTAAGAGGTTTGCTCACGGGACCCGGTAAGGATGCCTGGTTTTACTAGGCGTCCTTAGCGGGTCCCGCGAGCAGCCCAGCATGCTCACAACATGCCCGTTATTAACAGGCCCGTTGTTAGCATCCTCCCCCTTCCCATTGAGCCCTATGAGGCCTCAAATGGGAATGGGGATGGTCCGGGTCCAGGTTCCGTGAATGGGGAAATACCGGGCCCTCCAAGGTCGGAATGGCCCGGTATTTCCCCATTCTGGGAACCCAGACCCAGGTTTGGGGGTAGCCATGCCCTTGTTAACGGCATGGCTACCGCCAAACTCGTAATGAGGCCCACTGTCTTCCTTGATTGCTACCTATTCTGCTTTTCCTGGTCTCTGGTCTTATCATTTCATTATTCCAGACATGCCTAAGAGAGAGACCCTGGCGTGGAATAGCCACTCCCTCCATCTCCTCCATTGTTGGGTGGCAGTGGCAGAAGTGGCAGCACCTTCATGTTCCTGTGCAAGGAGTGCTAGCACAAGTTTGCATGCCAACATTTTGTAGAATGGAATCTGTGAATGGGTGCAGTGTGCCTTAATAATCTCATGTCAGCTGCCTGGAAGTGTGTGTAGTTGTGCATGGTCGCTCAGTTGTATGTGTGCCCTCTAGATGTGTTGGATGCAATCCTCCTGTGGATGGGTCTTGCAGGGGTGTTTGGTTTAGTAAAACCCGCTAAGTGTTTTGCAGTGGAGCGTTTCTTCACTTTCTAGATTTGTGTGTTTAAATCCCATGTGGTGTTGCACTGCATGTCTTTGGTAAGTGTTGTGCTGTCGTACTGCACAAATATGTATTTATTTGGGGTCCCTTGTCTTATTGGGCAATTTGCTGATGGTTTTTGTGCATAATAGTATTTTATGAGATTTTCACTGGCCAAGGTACAGTTATTTCAGAATAAATGTGGCTCTTTCATCTTTGAATGGCGTACTTTCTGCCTACCACTGTAGAGGGACACTAGACGCTGCCCGCCCCTCTCCTCCCCGTCAACCGGTACAGCTGTACCCCTCCTCTCTGCCACTCTGTATCCCACGCCACACTGTATATCTGTTCTGTTGCTACCTCTGAAAGTGCTGCGTTATGCATCTGTACTGTTGTATACCTCTGTAAAGCACTCTGTTGCTTCTCGGAGCTAGGTCCATACTCAAAAAATAAAATAATAATAATAATAATAATAATATTAATATTAATAAAAGAGGGTATACGTCCTTTTAAAGCCGCAGTGTAGGTTACACCCAGGAAAAATTATGTGATCTTGTTGGCATAACTTCTAATTATGCTATTATGTGGGGCTTAGTAAATCGGCCCCAACTAACTATGATTCCAGAGTCAACTCATGCAGTGATGGTGGGCATGTTAGTGAACTATTGTATGGACTGTAATGGTGCCATCTGGGTGAGTCTTACCTTCTGTGCATCTTAGGTAAAGCAGAGACATTGGTACCAACCATCTCTGATGTTGCCCTCTTTGGACCACAACATTTTACAAGTTTGAAAGGGTTATTTAATTTATGACAGTGAGGATACATTCTGACCCCAAGGAGGGACAAACTGAGTTATCAGAGCTTTGCTCTCCTCTTGTTGCTGCAGTGTCAGATCAGAAGAGAGTTTTATTCCTATAGTTTCATTTGAAGGGTGTCCACTGAGGAGATCAGGGAGAGACTCACTCTACTCCTCCTCTTGATCAGAGGCTAGAAGCAAAGCTCCTAGTTCTGGTCTGGAGACATAAGCCTTCAGCCGATTAGTGTGAAAGACCCTAGGGGCCTCCATGGGGTTGCCCAAGTCCACCAAAAATTTGACCTCACCAAGTTTGCCTACAACTTTGACGGATCTATCCATTTGTCCTGCAAGACTCTTTGTCTTGTGGGAACCATAACTAAAACTAGCTGGTCTGGAACAAACTCTGAAGCTACAATCATCCATTGTACCATCCCCTTCCTGAGGCCTAGCATATAGTTACACAGACTGGCTTTAAGGGTGGAGCACTCTCCAAACCTTCTTTGATCAGAGCCAAAGGGCCTCTGACAGGATGACCGTAGAGGTGCTCAGAGGGGCAGAAACCCCTCCACCTTAAGGCACTGCTCTATAAGCAAAGAGACGGCATGGCAGAAGAAGGTCCCACTTTCTTCTCTGGGGTTCTTCTAAGGCACCTATCATGCCCTTCATTGAATGGTTACACTACTCTACCAACCCAGTTGTTTGAGGGTGGTAGGCAGTCGCGAACGTGTAAGTAACTCCACAGTGTTTCTGCACGGCCTGCATGTACTGGGACATACAATTTGACCCCCCTGTCAGAGATTACTTCCTTAGGAACGTCTACCCTCATAAAAATACAAAGTAGGGATGGAATTTAGCCACTGCTTGAGCAGTAACAGTCGTCCTAGGTATGTCCTCAGGTTATCTAGTAGCATGGTCTACTACAACCAATATCAATCAGTTCCCTGAGGAGGTTGGAGGGTCTAGGGGACCAACAATGTCAATCCCCACCCTCTCAAAAGGAACTCCCACGATAGAGAGGGGAACTAAAGGGGCCACATTCTTGGAACCACTGTTACGAGAGAGCTGGCAAGTGTGGCAACTTCAACAATGTTTTTCAACATGTGCGCCCATCTTGGGACAGTAAAGGTACAAGGAGAGTCTCTCTTTGGTCTTCTTGGAACTCAAGTGACCAGCCAGAGGGATCTCATGTGCTAGTTGTAGAAACCTTTGCCTTATCTCTTGGAGGACCACCAGACTCTGAAGGTCTCCTGGAGTAGACTCTGTAGGTTCACTGTAGCAGAGTCCATCCTCCCAATAGAGTCAGTGCTTTCCTGGCTCTTGCGCTTCCAGTTTGGGGGAGACTCTCTTTGTCCTCTGCTTAAATCTGCTCTAGAGGGCCCACCTTCTGCAAGCAATGCTTGCTTCTCAGGATGATTTCTAGGATCCAGATTTTCCAGACAGGGAAGGGTCTCTTCCAGTTCTGTTTCTGCAGTAGTGGGTTTATCAGGAGTTCAACCACCAACTCAGCCTTAGCTGGAATTGGGGTCACTGGGATGACCTGGGAATGCCCCCTCAGGGGAAGTCCTTTTCTTCAGAGCAGGTTTGGGATTGAGGCCTTTTTTCTTCCCATAGAATCTGAATCTCTCTTTGGTCTGTTTCTGCTTGCCTGTGGATTCGAGATATTGGATTTCTCCTTAATCTCAAACAACTGAGAGTCTCTCAAGGTTTCTTCTGTGGCCAATCTTGTCAGCTCCTTTTACTGTCAGGCTCTGGTGTGCTGGAGATTACTCCTAGAGTCTTCGAGTCGTTACCCAATAGGACTCTTCCAGGTACTTCAGATTGCACACTGACAGGAATTCTCACAGTCATGTTATTACACTGAATGAGGGCTGGCAAAATGGGGACCATTTGGATAGCCCCCTCCGAGAAAGCTTAGTGGGATCTTTGAGTCCCTTAGTTACATCCTCAGGCTTGAAGAAACTTTCCTCAACCTCTGTAATGCTGGCACCAGTGTCTCTAATGGCAGGGTTTTCCTCACCATCTACAAGTACTCTGTCCTTGTAATATTCTTAGGTGTCATCAGGGATTGTATTATACATATCAATATTCTGTTGTTCCCACAGACCCAAGGACACTAAAGAAACACTAGCTTCAGCTAGTAAGTAAAAGTAAGCATCTGTCATGGGAGCTTCATCCTCGGGGTTGAAGGCTAAGGAGACAGATTGGACCTTTGAAGGTTTACCCTTACTTCTGGGATCTCCTTTGACATGGTCAGCAGGTTCGCAAACAACACATTTACCAAATGTTTACCAAGGCTGCTTTTCAAGTGGTTTCCTTAGAGGATCCTTCTAGATTGCAGTCCAGAAGGCAGTTGGAAATGGCTGGCAGGAACAAAGGCAGAGACCCACTGTCATGCCTGCCCCTACTGTTGATATAAAGCCTGCCCCTGCTGCTGATACATACAGGAAAAGAAGGCTCCTTACTGGTGTGTTTCATAAACAACAGTTCGCTCGTACGACGGCAGCTAGACCATTCTACTCACGTTACAAGTTAACGGGGAGGTTTCTATGGAGATAGTGGTTGTGTCTGGGACGCCCTACTCCATGATCACATGCTGTTTACTGGGATCTTCGCATCATATGACATCTAGTATCACGTGACTTATGGGCGGTTCATACATTATTTAAATGTTGTTATGGCTGGGAGTCTAGTGCTTCTAATTGTTGCTCCGACTGTGGAAGCTCTGGTTGACTTTCCGCGTTCTCGGGTGGCAACACTGTATCCAGCTACTTTTTTTGCTACGTTCAACTTCTTGCCGTTCTATCAGCATTTCCTTCCCTACAATACCGCTGGGGTTGAGGCCAGTTACAGTCACGTTAAGTACTGCCAATACACCCGCGGCGGCTATCATTTGGGCCACGGTTTGCGAACGGGGCCGTATTGCTTCATTTTCAGTACGCTCACGCAGCGCTTCAGCTATTTTCTGCCTTTCTGTTCCTGGGGCCATGATTGTTAATCCTGCTAACGTGGTCTCCTACATCACTACGCATGTGATCTACGGACCACGTGTGCATTCTGGCTCCGGTTACTGAATGTCTTAACCCACTCCTTTCCAATATTATCTACATGCTTTCAGCAGGGGCCTTTATTGGGTTTTGGCTTTTATCAGGGCTGCATTGGGAGCTGTCGCACCGTTCTAGGATTTCTGCACAATTGAACTGGCAATATTATCCATGAACTCACCTTTGGCATACTTCCTCTGGATCCATGGGAGACATGTGCACTGGACTCTAGGATGCTTTCCAGGGAACTACTGTGTGCACCAACCCGACCCTAGTGCGTCCCTCATGCCTTACGGGTACAAGTTCCTAACTAACCTTCCTTTCCTTCTGAACATCTTCTCAATAAGGTAGGAAAAGCCATAGGGGATTTGTCTTTCATGTGGGTGCAAGAGGGACGGGGAGAATCGCTTAAGTCTTACCATATGTTGAAATCAGTGCATTTGCCTTCTTAGGAGAAGACACATCACCCCAGATGAGAATTACCGCTCTGCAACTGGTTCTACCTGTATTGGTGGACTCCTCACCCTTTCCAGTGATTTAATGCTCTAGCTTTCAAATTTGTTTCAACTAGTTGGGTTGATCATTTCGAAGGTCTTTTTACATCTAAAGATTTTGCATTGCACAAGGGCATAACAGTTAACCAGGACGTGTGCTGTATTCCTGGTGATTCACTATATTCCTCACTGAAATTTCTTCGTTGTCTACTTGGTGCCTGTTTGTGACACACACCTTACTTTTCCAACCAATTGCCAGGGGGAATACAATTGACAACCAGGACAGCCAGAGTTAAATGGAAAGTTCCATTTGTGATGAAGATCTTCATAGGAAAAGTTAGTTAACCAGTCAGTGGTTCTTGAAGAAACACAGGAGCTCAAGGAGAGCCTATCTGATAATGCATAGACTGCAAGGCCTGCACAGGGGAGTTGAGGTTGACTCTCAATTGAATAAAGCAGCACTTCCCAAGCCAGAAAGCACCGAGGAATTGCACAAGGTAATTACAACCCAAGACCCACAGTACCTTCAGAGTGAAGCAGAAATTGTATCTGGCTTGCTTCTAGTTGCAGCATTGCAGACCCTAATTCCTGCTCCTTGGTCAAGAGAAGGGGCCGGCAACAATGGAATGAGCTCTCTCCAGAGGCTCTTTGTGGTTTTGTCACCATTTTCTTAGTGCCAAGAAGAAACAAATATTGCTGGTTCTCTTTGATTACTTGGGCCTGAGCTCTGGTGAGGGGACTATTGGTGATGAATTCTTGCCTCAGGAGGTCCACCAGATGCCTGCAAAGTTTCAGACAGGAAGATGTGCACCCAATAATGGTACGAGTACTCTGGGTGTTGGGATTCTGCTGCCCAGGAAAGTTTCAGTAAGTCGGGGAAGGCCCAAAATGAACAAGCACCTGAGGCTAATGGGTCCCACCAGCCTAAGGGAGGAAGTCATCCTTGGCGGGTCTTCCCTGTTCATGTGAAAACGGGGTCAGCGCAGCTGCAGGGCTTCACCAGTGCTTCTGTGGTCCTGGAAGGTTCTGCTTATGTTTCTGCTTGTCTTCTGCGTTGGATTCCTTGTTCCAGTGGTTGACTCTGTCTGTAGTCCCAAAATCCTTGCCTTTTATGCTGGAACCCATTAATTCACTCCCATGGAGCTATCAATAACCTGGGAGGTGGCTGTCCTCCAGTACAGACAGTGACCCATTTAGAACTGGATTCAGCCAGGCACACCTACAGACAAAGGACAGTAAGGTTCCGGGCTCCTCCCTCCCTCAGTCGGTATGAATGCGCCACTTTCAGAATATATGTGGCAGTTGCTAGGATGGGTGGGAAACCAACCTAGCAACCGCCACATTTGTTACCTGTCATTTAAGACTGTGCGTTAAAGTGGCACTCATATACAGTACTATTTTGGTGCCAGTGTTGTGGAGGAGTGCCACAGGAAGCCCGTCGCAGTGCAGGTGGCTGGACAAACATTAGTGTTTGGGGGGTGGGATGGGTGATACACTGGTTGCATTGAACCCTGTCTCACACCTGTATACTAGCACTACCTTACATTTTTTTTAAATGTGCTGTGCAAATACAGCACAGAGCAATATCCCATTCCATGCTGCAGTACTCTAGTGGAAGACGGAAACAGTTTCCTTCAACCAGAGTAATGTGGCGTAAAGAATGTCATTAAGTACTCATGTATAGGTGTGGTCTCTGCAGTACGTTCGTAAAAAATATTGATTATGTCGTTATTTAAGGAAAGTGCTGCTGAGATTTTTCATTTGCGCCCGTTGTACCCAAAAACAGGTAAAAAGAAGACAGTGCACTGTTGTGCACTATGAGGACGCCCCAGGCCCACTTTAGAATAGTGGTGGAGCCTGGTCATCCAGATGTTGCCAATGAGCACGAATCACTGCACCAACTTCAGAATCGGGCCCTGACAAGTCGCCCTAACAATTTGACTTGTACTAAAGCATGAATATAAAGAGCAAGGTTATATTGTTGACATGAGAACAAGGAGATTCTGGGTTAAATTGAACATTAATATGAACCTAACCTGATGCTGTAGTTGTAGGCTTTAACATCAAATGTGAATGTTTCTTGTTATTATCAGGTAATCATACATTAACTGTTTTCAACGAGTCTAATGCTCATTTTATTAAAATACATTGCTAAAGATAATCGATTCCAATAAATGAATTCTAGTCTCGTAGTAAGTGAGTTCCGGCGAGTAGAGCATTTATCCCTTTTGCCAGGTGGTGCGGGGAACATACATGTATCGGGTGGATCTTTCTCTATTTCTTGGTGGAAACCCACCCTTTTGGGAGCCGTCCATTGGCTGGTGCTTACATTCTCATTCATCCTAGGCTTCTGTCTCTGACCTGCAAGGTTGAATCTATTGTTTCAAGTAGAGGTGACAGAACCATATGTTATGCCCGCAAATAGCATAACACATGTATTTGTACAGTGCACGCTCATCCACAGAGGAGCATCCTGTCGCTATTGACAGATAACTATAATTATAATGTTTCTTTTATAACAAGGTTAATACCAGAGATTTCTAAGCACGGGATCCGGATTCAAACCTGTGTTGCGCTGCGTTGTCTTCCTTCCAAGACAAACACGTCCCTGAGCTATTGTTACCCAACGTACTGATGATGAAGGGCTGAGTGGGCCTGCCAGGGATCGAACCTGGGGCCATGAGGTCACACACAGGCCCCTGTAGTGGATGCATTAGTCCTCTGCGCGACAGACCCAGCTGTATATAACCCGTTTCCCACTCTAAGAGCCGAACGCATTACATGGATCATGCATTCAGCCCTATGCGTAACAGATCTATATTGTGAGTAAATAAAATGGCCACTTACTGAAATTTATGTCCACTGGCCTGGCTTTGAGACCTGCAAGAGAGCAGACACACAGAATGAGATCTTCTATGTTTGCACTGTACATAGTTTCTTTTACCATTACAAGCATTGCTTCTAAAGGGAATAGTCACTAATATTACACTTAGGACCCTTTATGCACTGCTCTTGACAATCTTATATTGTGCCCATTGACTGAGCTCTGGAAGTGTGACAGGTGCCAGATCCATATGGTTAGTTGAACTTAAATGCATTATACAGTGAAGACTGCAAGTCCTGTTCAGTTTATTGTCATTATAAAAGGGACGACATACATGAAGGTACACAATGTTTATACCTTGTGCATTCCTCATTAGTGCAGAATACCAACTCAGCTGTGTCAATGACACAGTCATTGCTGCAGTTGTTTAATGTGTCCTTGAACAATGGGGACAGTGAAGAAGGTGATGGCTCTCCCATGTCCTGTTTCATTCACTGCGAGAAAATACCAATGTCAATACTTCAAATCTTCTGTTAAATAAATGTGTATCAAACTTCATTTAGTGGAGAAAAAACACCTAGAGCTCTACACACTGCAAGTGCTAAAAAAGTATTTATTAGGAGAAATTCATAAAATTAGTTGTTCATAAAAACATCCCCTCATTACACAGGGCAGACCTACAAGACATTATCAAGCTTACATGAAATGACTGGTCTCTTGCAGATCACAAACACTGTTGAGCAACATTTGATCAGCAATTAATACAAAAGTTTAAATCTATTATCATAATGTTCTGTCAACACACTGTGTTTCGGAATCTCTTTGAGCATATTTCTATATTGCTCTCTTGGTCTTTGGGCCTTCATCAGGACAAATAACCATTTTCTATGCACAGTAAATACATTCCCATGTGAAAATAGCCCACTGCAAGAAGCAATACAGTTCACACATGTACAGTGGTGCAGACTGATGAAGACTGAAAACGTATTGCCCCTGTCGTTTAACTTTAGACACTAAATTGACGAACATATAATGGCTGCTCAGTGGGATGATGTTCACACGTCCATAGTTAAGGTCAGTATGATTTGTTATCATATGGGCCGCAATATTAACAATATAGATGTGGAGAAAGGGGAAGTTACACTGCTTCTTGTGTTAGTTTGCCAAATAATGTACAATGTAAAACTATTTGAAATAAATCATTACATCATGTCAGAGAGGAATAAATGTTGCATTTCATATTGATCATACACTTGCAACTTTTAAACGTGGTTGGAAGAGTATACCTATTTGAATTATGGTTTTGAGAAATGCACATGTGCAACACTACCTCAAAACGTCCGCCCCGCTGTACCCTGTTAGGGTGAACCGCCAGACAGGCAGAGCCGTGCTAGGAGTCAGTGGATGCCGAACTCATTGAAGGCCTAACTCCTTGCCTTAGCCCAAAAGAACTCAGGGTCCACACAAGTAGCAAGGAACTACAGAGGTTTATGACAGTCAACAAACCACCAGGGCTATATGTGCGGTGGGAGGTCCATGCACATCTCAGCAAACTCTGGCTTGCAGGCCAGTTTTGATGACATGTGACGTCATTCTCTAGGCCCTTCTCCAAAACCTCATTCCATTCCGTATAGGCAGAGGAGTGGTAGTTCCCCTATACAATCCCTTATAGTTATTAGATTATTGGACTAAGCAATGTCAGGTGTCAGGCTTGGACTATCCCCAACACTGTTACACTGGAATGGTTACAGTGAGCAGACCCTGTGATTGGTCAGTGACCCTCACCATGCACCCCCAGCGTCATGGATTTTGATTGGTTGAGCAGTGGGCCCCCAAGCATGGGATGGACTCTGTTCCCAGCCCGCAAGGCACCTGTGAATGTTGCATGTGCAATTATGTGTCTGCAAGGTGCAACTATGTGTCAGCATCATAATCATGTGTGTACCGTTGCTGCTGGGAGCGTGCTCCATTCCCAGTGTAGAACTGTAGCTTGGTTGTACACATTTTGTTGCGACCAACATCTGGTCTGTGAGACGGTGTGCTCTTCCCAGCCACCTGATCTTGGCACGTCTTCAGCTCGGCCAGATCACGTGAATGGAGACCACGTTTGTGAGTACAGGAGTTCAGAATATATTCTGTATTTTGCTGAGAGGGGGCCTCTCCTACAGCCCATGTTACGTGAGTTCAGAGTGCGGAATGTCATTTGCAACATTGCGACCTATGCAGCAGTGTCCTTCCCTCTGCACTGGCTTTGCTTACACAACATGCTGTGAGGTTTGAGTTTTCTCTAAAACCTTCGGGGCCCACTAGATTTCCTAACCCAGAGTCTGGCTTCTACTGTATGGGTCTTCAATAGTGTCCACATACTAGTGTGTCATGGCTCTCAAGTCCCTCGAGTGCTCCTCTCATACCATAGGGTTATTTGCATATAAGCATCTGCAAGCATTTACACAAGCTTGTCTTGTGGCTTGCGTTCCTGCGTTGCTTTAGCAAGCCTAATGGAAAAAGAATAAATATGGAGACAGTATGTATATGTCACTGTCCTCTAACTCATAGAGCTGTATATGTGTGTTCTTCGTGTAGTTGGGTGTGTGAATGTCCTGACTATGCAGATGGCACGTGTGCTTCCTGTCTAACTGAGCTATGTCATCATGTCTCTAATGACTTGTGACATGTCCATGTAGCTGTCTCCGGCTCTGTCTTGTGTGTCCTCATCCACCCTGGGTAGAGTTTGTGCTGCTGCAGTGTTGTAGGGCCTGCTGAGAGGGTATCTTTTGTGGTAGCTGTTCATCGTAGGAGCAGTGGGGATTGATGTTAGTTCATATGATCGGAGGCCATATTGCTTTTGGTGCTTCTTCCAGATGGAGGGTTTTCCAGGGGTTTCTTCCTTGTTACAATTATTGGTCTGTTGTGCATCATGTGTTCATAGAAGAGCCGGTTGTATTTGCTTAATCAGTGTATTCTTTTTTTATTATTTTATTGTGCATTCTGTTATTGGAATAAACCTTACGCACATTTAAGAGAAAAATAAACAATCAGCTTCAAAACAAATCTAAATTTCTATGCACTTAACTAGCTTAAAAGTAAAGAGAATGTCACATTGGTTTAAAACATTTAAAACTTACAGAGTTACTTATATAGAAGATACAATGAACGACCCACTAGGAAAGAGCTCTGCTGTTTCTTTCCAAATGTGCAGGGCAGCAGCAGTAATAACAATTGATTTGGCTCCAAGTAGCATGCTCCAAAATTGTTCAAGTTCAATGCGTTCAAATTGTGTAACAAAGTGACCATATGACATGATATGAGATGGCATTTATAACGCGCCTGTACACAAGTGTTTCTAGGTGTTACATGACAAGGAGGGGGAAATAGAGGGAGGACAAAACAATGATATTACTAGGCCTTGTCATTCAGATCGCGCAAGGGCAGGGAAGGGGAAGGCGAGAGGGGGAGGGTATGAACAAGTGCAGGTAATCAAAAGTGCAGGCCACCGGGTGGCTCAGTGCAGGTGAGCTGAAGGGTTATAGATACAGACCCCAAGGGCTGGGAGAGCCAAAGACAGTGTGCAGTGCAACTGGACAGGCAGGGACCTAGGCCCATGTTCACAGAATGGCCTGGTGACCAGTGCATGGACCGGACTGGTCATCAGAGGGGAGAGAAAGCAGAAGAGAAGGGGAAGGTTTTCGGTTGCTTCCGGAACTGGAGGTGGTTCTGCTCAAGTTTGAGCGAGGCAGGGAAGCTGTTCCAGAGGGAGTCCCCAGCCGAAGAAAGACATCTGCCACCAACTCTCTGCTTGGAAAAGCGACTGACCCTCTGAGAGACCCATAAGGGGGTTACTCTCCCATGTGATTTCCCCTGGGAACTATTGGACTGTGGAATTAACTGTAATGAAGCTTGTGTTTTGCAACAGTCACTCAAGTGATTTTGAAGTGAAGAGACAGAACTATTTTTGCGAACTGGTGAAAAGTCCTGATGACAATAGAGTTGGGAGGTGTCCCAAGGAATTGTTTTGTTTTTGAAGAGCTGGAAGATTTGAATTCTTAGGGAGGTAACACTGATACTTTGTGAACTGTTTTGAACTTGGGGAAGGGGAAGCTGATTACAAGCCAAAAGCTGGATGAAGCTCAGAACTTTATTTTGAATACTATTTATTTTGATGCTGACATCCTTACGCAGACTATCCTTAATTTCTTTAGGTAGGGAATCCCCCTTTTGCATAGGGCAAGGTAGGCCTTACTACATCCTGAAATTACAGATGATAAAACTTTCTTTAAAATGTGACCCTGTTGTCTGTGTCTACTTCATGATGCCTTCACACCTGACATTAGGTCAAAGGTGCTGAGAAACTTGGCAGTTCTATGTTTGCCCACCACCTCATCTGTCCTAGTAAATGGATGGGCATCAGTCTTGGTGACTGCATTCAATGTCCTATAGTTCACACAGAACATGAATTCCTTGGTGCCTATTTTTGGTACTAGTACTATTGGACTAGCCCATTTACTTGTGGAGTGTGCAATGACTCCAAGGTCAAGCATTGTGCTGATCTCTTCATTAATGTGATTCCTCCCTTGGTCTGACATTCTGTAGCCCCTGATTTTCACAGGGACACTCTCACCAGTATCAACATCATGCTGACCCCAAGGGGTCAAGCCTAGTGGTAGTGAGAATAGAGAGGCAAACTTCATTAACAAAGTTGTGCACTCCTCTTGTTGTTGCAGTGTCCTCTATCTGAGGCCTAGCACATAGTCAGTACCTTGGACTGGCTTTAAGAGAGAAGCACCCATCAGCCCTTCTTCAATCAGGGTTAAGGGGCCTCTGACTGGATGATGGTAGAGGAGCTAAAAGGGGCTATAGCTCACTCCAGCTTGAGGCACCTCTATGTAAGCAAAGGGAAGGCATGGCAGTAAAAGGTCCCACTTTCCTCTAAGAGGTTCCTCTAAAGCACCTACCATGGTCTTCATGGTTCTATTAAACCTCTCCACTAACCCATTGGTTTGTGGATGGTAGGATGTTGAGAACTCGTAGGTGACTCCACAGTTTTTCCACATGGCTGGCATATAGTGGGACAAAGTTTTACCCCTGTCGGCAACTACCTGCTTAGGAAAACCTACTCTGGTAAAAAATACCAGGTAGAGCCTTAGCCACTGCCTGAGCAGTGACAGTTCTTATAGGTATGGCCTCAGGGTATTGTGAAGAAACATACAAACCCCTCACTGAGGTCCTCCATAATACTTCTTCCAGGTGACGAGGGAAAGACAGATGCTTCCTGATCCTGGCCTTGGGGGTGGTGTACTGCTGGATGATCACCTGGGAGGAGACAACCCAGGGTGGGTGGTGAGGAGATCCCGTGAGATGAGACACAGCTTTTGCCCTCTGAAAGGAAGTACCTTTCTGGGTTACTGAAACAGGTAATAGCATATTATCATTATAATGTCCCTGTCCCTCATATAAAATATGTGACCTGGGGTACAAGGTCTCCTAAATCTGAGAAAGCCTTATTAACAGAAAGATGTTTCAAAGTATATCAGGATAAACACACTTCTTAATCCTAAAGGTATAATGTAAAAGGGTCAAGATAAAATGCCGTAAATCCAATATCTTCCTGTGTAACAACCAATTCTAACAGTTCATATTTAATGAGTTTAAACAAAATAACTCAATATTTAAAAGAACTAACTTTGTTGAAATGGACTACAAGTCCCAAAATCCCATGCATAATGGGATGAGGAATAGAACTGAAGAGTCATGCAGTTGCAGTTGTCATGCAATTAGGCCTAACAGCCTAATCCTTAGAGAGCCTGAGAGGCATAAAAGTCCCCCTCAGTGTCAGGCAATTGGAAGCAAAGGAAGAAGCTGGAACTGTGCCTGGAATGTGAGCTGTAGCAGTTTCAAACCAAGCAGAAGGGGCGCCGGAAGGAGGAGACAGCAGATTTCGCCTGTTTGTTTTGAGAGGGTCCTGTTCCCCCAAACTCTGAAGTGCAAAGTCTGCACAGTGGAAGGCATGCAAGAGAGCTGTCTGTCCCCATGTGAGCCTGATTGCCATGGTTGCCACATAGTGAATGTGCTGGAGGCCGAGGCAAGGAGCAGTTGTCAAGCCATGGGGCTCCATAAACATGTGGCCGGACCAGAGACACCTTCAGAGAGGAAGGATGGGAGTCCCTAAGAAGCCAGAAGAAGTAGATGCTGTAGCAGAAGTTGTGTAAGCAGTGCGACCCACAGAACAAGTGTTAAAGAATCAAGTGAGTGAAGCAGAGTATTCCAATACCTTGTGCGAGCATTGTCGGTAACAGTATTCGGTTCCCTTGACACTCGCGTATGGTTTAAAGCTCGTAGAAGTCCCTATGATACCTGAGCAATGGAAATGTAGCACTCACATATAACATAAATCTCTGGAAACATTTCCAATACAGAGAACTAAATCAAAACATGCATCAGTCTGCAAACCTCACCTGTGCTGTTTTTTAAAAAGCATTCAGATTGGTCTTCTTTCTAAAGATGCACAATCTATCTTAAATAATAGACTCATCAATGAGCTATATGTGCATGACATATCTGCTCCTGATGTCATGGAACAATCAGCACACAAAAATGTGAAATGTATGTCCTTAATGTTAACCCTAGCAAGCTGTAAGCAATTCGAAAAAAAATCAATGCTTCCATTGGTGCATATTAACTCCACAAACGAACTGGAAGTGCACAGCATGACACTCCCTGTGTGTCAACAAGCAACAGCACAACTGAATAGCTTAGAAATCTGTAGCTCCAACACAGCTGGTTTGTAGAAAATGTTAACATTGTAGAGTAATTCTGAAACGTAACCTTGAAGAGAAGCAAGGTTTAGTTAATGGAGCACTATGATCAGTTGTTGACTTTCAGACATATCCACTTGACAACAACATTCAGAAGTTAAAAGAATAGGACGCTCAACAGCAAGATTTCTTCTTTTCAAAGACATGTACCTATGCACAGAACAATTCTCTCTGTCTCTTGCATATGCAGTGACTATTCACAAACCTAGATCAGACATTGATTGGCATTGGCAGCATAGTATTTAAAAGAAGGTATGAGTTACCTAGCCCTGTCACATCTACATACACTCGGAGGAATATTTCTAGTCAATTTTGATACAAACAAATTGGCATTCCTTGCATCATGGAGTACAATGAACTATTTGCACTCTACACACCCCATCTCGATATGTACTCTGTTCCGCAAAAAAGTAAACTTGTTAAAGGAAAAGTAATGCAAACAGAACTTAGAAGAGATCTCCTAACAGTACCACTAAAGAAACTGAAAGCAGCTGCTACTCCATCAAGTAGCACAACCACAAATATATGTAGTGCAAACACAAGAGCGCATCTAACAGCACAAACAAAGAGAAATATGTCTTCTAAAACAAGTGGAGGTCCAGAAAATGACACAGAAGCAGAATTCTCTGGTCCATTTAAATTTTCCAACACAACTGGTGTAAATTGTTATGCAAATGTAGCAATCAATCCTCTTTTCCAATTTCCAACAATTGTTCAAAACATTTACTTGAACGGCTCAGCCCAGTTGTGTTTGCAAATGCTCCTCCTTTACAGAAATGCAACAAACAATCCTGACAACACTTACAGTGTCTCAGGAATAAGGCAAGCATTGGACTACTGTGTGGCGATGGTAAGATTCACCATTAACACACAGGAAGATCCAAAATAATGTCTAATGTACTTACTGCAAGTATTAGAAAGCAAACATATACCTATAAATGAAATCTTCAAGATTTCATATTTTTGGAAACATGCATGAACTCTCTGCAACCCTCATGAACAATGTGTGTATGTATCTATACCTAATTGTGAATCCATTCCATTTCAGCAGCTGGTGCAAAATGGAAATGATGGCATATTATATACTGTTTGCAATACAGTCAATCGTCCACCTAACACAGAAACTCACATAGCCAATGCGTTTAAGGTACAAAGCAGAGGGTACTAAAAACAACTGCAAGCTTACTAGCTTCACACTCAGGCAAGTATTTCTTGGCAAGAACTCCTTTACAACAGTAGGCAATATCTGCCACACTGGTGCCACTTAAATAAATGTGTGGTTCATTTTGAATGCAATGACACGTCCATTGCTCTTAAACATAGATTACCAGCAAATCTAAAAAATGCCTACTTAATATTCCTTAAACCTAAATTTAGTCACTGACCTGTAAAACTATCATAAGTTAGTGCACAATAGACACCAACGGGTATCTAAGTGCTAAAATAAAATATCCTTCTGAACAGTAAAAGTATGAAAATTTAGTGTACACAAACTGGTATGTAACTAGATCCGTAGGGCTACAATGTTGTTTGTGAACTGGAAAACAGTTTCAATATGCCAACAGTTGTACATGTTGTACATTGTTGATAATGCTATACAGTTTTCTCCACAATGACCAAATGATTATGCACACAGACACAACAACTGCGCAAAACATGCACTAATGTTGTTTTACCCATAGTACGTAAAATGTACTGATTAGGAGGGTCTACAAACTTTAGTCACTAACCTGGAAAATTATCAACCGTTAGAATACGCCACCTGCCATATACCTGCACACATATCACTGCAATGTTACTTTCCAATAGTGAAATAGTTGGAATCCACCATCGAGAGTGAAACTGTTTCAACACATACCCATCTAAACTACAACACTATCAACAGTTAGAATACGCCAACTCGTATCTAACTGCACCCATAATAGCACAGTATCACTTTTCAATAGTGCAATACTTGAAATCCACCAATAGGAACGAAAGTGCTTCAAAACATATCCCACAAAACTGTAAAACTGTCAAAAGTTAGGATACGCCAATTGCTAACTAACTGCACCCATAATACTGCTGTATTACTTTCCAATAGTGAAGTTACGCCAACTTGTATCTAAATGCACCCCTCATACTGCAATATTAGTTTCCAATCGTGTAAAAATTGCAATTCCCCAACACTATTGAAAGTGCTTCAAAACATACCCTACAAACCTATAAAAGTAGCATCAGTTAGAAAACACCAATAGGTATCTAACTGCACCCATAATACTACAGTATCACTTTTCAATAGTGCAATACTTGAAATCCACCAACAGGAATGAAAGTGCTTAAAAACATAACCCACAAAACTGTAAAACTCTCAAAAGTTAGGATACGCCAACGGGTTACTAACTGCACCCATAATACTGCAATATTACTTTCCAATAGTGGAGAAGTTAAAATCCACCAGAAAAAATGAAAGTGCTTCAAAACATAAACTTCAAGACTCTTAAAGTATCAACAGTTAGAATACGCCAACTGGTATCTGACTACACCCATAGTACTGCAATATTACTTCCAATAGTGAAACAGTTAAAATCCACCAATAGGAATCAAACTGCATCAAAGGATATTCTTAAAAATTGCAAAAATATAAACAGTTAGAATATGTCAACGGGTATCTAACTACAGCCATACCACCGGCAATTTCGAAAAGCAAAACACATACACCATTTGAATGTATCCTGATGCAACAGTGCTTGTAACAGCAAATGCACTTATTTGTGCACCTTAAACATTAATGTAAGGACTGCACACTTCAAACAAACATAGTGTGACATGCAACATCAAATGAATGTACTAGTTTTTTTTAAATCCTGCGTGTATTTTTTCCCACATAGGCAATGATTATGCAACCAAACACAGCAACTGTGCAAAATGTAAGGTAATGTTGTTTGAAGCATAGTACTTGTAACATACTAATTATGAGGGTCTAAAAAATAAAATCCACAAATATGTGAGATTGTGTGCAATGCGACATTGTGAAGTACCTTACCAAACATGTTATGCTGTGTTTTTCACAAGCAAAGATTTATCCTGCATTACCATGTACAAAAAAGACAATGGGCCTCATTACGAGTTAGCCGGTCCGGATTTAACGATGCCAGTAAAACCGTACCGGCACCGTTTTCCGGACTGGCTAATGCTGAGTTATTTGGCTGTGTGGTGTTACACCCACTAGTTCTGACCTGGCGGGTGTAACGCCACCGGCCTCACACAAACGTGGAAACACCAGCACCATTACCGCATGGTGCTGGTGTTTCCACTGCCCTCATTCCCATGAAGTCCTATGGAGCTCTACGAGAATGGGGAGTAACGGAATGCCGGCTCCGGAATTACCGAACCACCGGGGCTGTAATGCCCGAGTGATTCTGGCAAGTCCGGAGCCGGTAAATCCCAACGCGTCTGGCAGCAGCCTGACGGTTTTACCAGCACAGCTACCGCCGGACTCGTAATGAGGCCCAATCTGTGCATCTAAGTGCACATCAATGAAAAGTACCATTTCCACTTCAATGGTGTTGTGTCATCGTCTTCCAAAAAGTATAGGCAGCATGTATAATCACTATACACACATTATTGTAATGGTTCTTTCCAGTGGCCAAATTCCATTTCTCTACACATATTAGTACAATGCTTATAGCCAGTGGCCATAACCAACACACGATAATTTGCCCTTAACTTCCAAATTTAAGACCATCTGCAGATATCAAAGTAGACCGCCAACCCAATTTTTCACCAATGGCAATATCACCATATCATCTAGATTCCACTCCCCTTCTCTAACAAGCCCTCTTGCAGTCATCAAATAACCCCAAACATGTTTCTACAACTGCCCACCAAAAACTACCTAATGCAATAGTTGTGTCCACATTCTTGGTTGCCTGGCCGTATGATTCTGCAGTAGTTGTGCCAGTACCTAGATTCTTGGGTGCATGGCCTATTTTATGCAAACATCCTCATATCATCTACATTCCACTCCCCTGCCCTAACGAAGCCTACATACCAGATAAACCGAACACCTAAGGCCCTGTCCGCGGACCACTGCAGTGTCTGTGGAATGCCGCGCCCCACATGCTCTTCTTCCACCTAAACAAATAGCCCCATATCATGCATCTTTCACTCCCCCACCATCGCCAGCCCCTCTTCTTAACACCAAATGACTTAAAATGTGTTTTCCAGCCGTGTTCCCCACTGCGACAGCCGCCGATATCCACGGGTAGAAAATGGCAGGTATTTCGGGAAAATATGATGAACGTCGCTCTTTTTACCAACCAATCTGCGGGCACGTTGGTTGTCGATGGATATTACGCTGCCCTCCACATCCTCCTGTTTTAAAGAAAACTACTAGACGGATTTACACCAAATTTACAAAAGTACGTTTTCAGGACCAAGCTGCTGCTCCTGCCGCAAATTTTGTGAAAATTGGTCCCGCGGTTTCAGCCTTAGGCGTGAGCACAATTTTCATGCCATTGCGTCTATGGAAAGAAAATTTTGTGACCCCTCCTACAACTTTGCCCCCCTTGATGAAACTTGGCAAACAAATTCAGAGCGGCCATAAACTTTTTTGCAAATTTTGGTAAGGATTCATCCAAGGGCAGCAATGTTGTAAGCCGCCCAAGAAGTGTTCTTCCTATGAGTTGAGCAACTTAGCCATAACTACATGGCCGCTAACGCAGGCCATGTAAAGTCATGGAAATGCCAGTAAAGGTATATAAATGTATGTGTAAAGGTTATTTTAAACTATTCACATTATAAACAAATTAATACATGAATAGTTGCTTAGGGGCCTTATTCCAATATAACAATATATCATCATTGATTTTTAATGTTTTTCTAAACATGTCTCCAGTTGTATATGTATTGCTTGGATGTCTTATAATCCTGTCGGGATAAGCCCTTGATTGCAATTTCTTGTCGAAATTCAGGCATGCGCTTAAAAATATTTGTATTGCAATTGCACTCAATCTGTAAAAACTGGCCAAATGGAAGATTCTCTTGCAACGTACGAGGATGGAAACTACAAAAGTGAAGGAGAGTGTTTTTATCGGTCGGCAGGCTTACAGTATAGAGAAGTAGTTAGACCTACTGCTTGTTTTTCAATATAAATATCCAGGAAGGGAATCTTCTCATTGTTGTGCTGTTGTAAATCCTAAATGTGTGTTAGAACTATTGAGCCACTTGTACAAATGATTAAAATCCCATATAGTACCTCTCCAAACATGATATCATCTATGCACCTATTCCAGATCTCATTCTTCTCATACAATTGATTGATGGAATAATAAATGAATTTATTTTAAAGGTAAGCCACACATAGATTAGGTATATCTGGATCAAAAGTAGGTTGTATGCTTGTGTCTTCCTCTTGCCTGTATAACTGTTCTTTAAACAAGAGATCCTTCTTAGTGAGAGATAATCATGCACAATCTACAATAGATTTGCTAGTTTTCACTTAAAGTGAGGATAGTAGATAGTAGAGTCTAGATGGTAACTGTGACCCGGATCTCATTGTCGCTAATTATAACCAGTCCTTGTCTAGCATTATAGATGATATTGCCCCATTTCCAACTAAGATTGTGAACACAGATAGAACCAGCAATACATGGTTCTCACCTACCCTTGGAAAACTCAAAACATCCCACAAAAAAACAGAGAGAAAATTGAGTATTTATTTATTTATTCACATTTGTTGAGTGCCCAGGAGCCCGTAGGCATTGTGGCGCTTGTTACAGTTTGTGCTTAACTTAGTTACATACAGAGTTAACGTCTGTATATGTTACATTGGAGGAGATGGCTTGGTTACATACATACAATGAATGGTTGGTGTATGGCTGCGAGTAGTTAATTGAAAAGAGCAGTTTTGGGTTTTTTGCGGAAGGTATAGAGAGATGTTTCGGCTCTCAGGCCAGTAGGGAGATTATTCCATAGCTTATGGGTGAGGTATGGGAAGCCTATTCCCCCTGCCTTGGTCCTGTTGATGCATGGTACCGTAAATTGATTGGTGTATCATAATCTAATCGGTCTGGTAGATTGTGATCTAGATATAGTGTCAGATAGGTATGAGGGTGCTGAGAGGTTGATGCATTTGTGTGTGGTTGTGAGAATTTTGAAAGTGATACGGTCCTTGACTGGGAGCCAGTGGGCGGTCTTTCTTGCTTGTTTAATGTGGTCTCTTTTAGGTATACTGAGGGTGATCTGAGAGAATTATTTTGGGTTGTTTGGAGTCTGGCTAGATTTTTTTTGGAGGTGCCAGCTCGGAGCGCGTTGGAGCAATCCAGTTTGGCTCCTATAGTTGCTCTGGCGATGGAGAGGCAATTATCCTGAGTTAGAAATGACTTTATAGCATTGATACATTTTGTACTCAGTGCGGAGGCAGAGACTATGGTGCTAACTTGTTTATCCATGGATAGTGTAATATCAATGTGGACTCCAAGAGTTTTAACTGAAGAAAATACTGGGATGACACAGTTAACTCTGCTGAAATTGAGTTAAAGCGGGTCAAGATTGGGTTGTGTGGATTTCTGACCAATAATGAGGATTTCAGTCTTGTCCCCATTCAGACAGAGGCCGTTAGTGGCCATCCATGCTCGTATTGTGGAGTAGATTTGCTGTAGTGTTGTAGCATCTTGATGATAGTGCCCAGTGAGGGGAAGGAGCACCTGGGTGTCATCAGCATAGTTTGTGTATGTGATCCCAAGTGCATCCAATTTATCAAAGAGAGGCTTGGTAAAAAGATTTTATAAAGTAGGGCCAGTACATGATCCTTGGGGGATACCGCAGTGGCTGATAGTGGGCTCTGAATGAGCTGTGTTGGAGAACACTTTCTTGTGGGCGGCCTTGTCTAGTATTTTCAGAAGGAATGGGACTGTTGTTATGGGCCGGTAGTTATTAGGTTTAGAGGGGTCTAGCTTAGGTTTTTTTAAAAGAGGGCGCCCCCATGACTCTTTGAGGCTATCCGGGACTATGCCTGTTTTGAAGGAGGCATTGATGAATGCAGTAAGGAGAGGAGCAAGTGGTTCTGCATATTCCTTAATGATTTTCGGAGGGCCCACATCGCCCTTGCATTGTGATGGTTTGAGATGTCTAACGATGTCTATGACATCTGCTTCAGTGATTTCCATAAATGAGAATTTGGGCAGGTTGCTATTTTTGGCGTTGGGCTGTGTCTGCGCGTAAATCCCCCAATAAGGAGAACACTATGAAATACAAACTAGAAGCTCCAAATATCAGCTTATTGTGATTAAATCTAAGCTCATCTATTATGCCACTCTAATTGATGAAGCTTAGAATTTCACTAAAAAGTTAATTAACTTCCTAACCTCATTGATTAAACATATGTGATGTCTTACTATTCAGGAACCCTCAGTTGAGTGGTGTAATACTATTCAAATTATTTTTGAAAACATACTCAATATAAGAACTAGGTGGACTCATTACAAAATAATAGCCACATACAATGCAAGCAATTCACTCCTCCTGCTCCTTTTGCAGAGAACCCAACAACTAACAAGAAGACAAAAAGAACCAGAAAAAAACAGAAGGGAGGTGCTGCACAGTTAGTAACTAATTGTACCAGGCTGAGCAGTTCACAGAAACTGGGAATGGAGCACATTCCTGATGAATAGATTAGTGCCACTGCTGTGAAGGACCAATATGACTAAGAACAATGCTGTGGGTTCATGCATTGCCAAGGCAGAGAAATAGGTTGGGGTTATACTGCCCCCAATGCGAGGAGGAAACACCATTGGAACTGCAACACTCACACTGAATAGAGAAAATACATTAGGAAATTAATTCTGAAGAGTATGGTCTCACCTGCTTGTCAAGAGAAAAAGGGAAGATGCATGCAAGGGAAGCAACATGTTTCAAGGTGGGAGTCGCAAGAGGTGTTGCCAAAGAGTACAGCTGCCAGGTCAAAGAAGCCATTCGGGTTGCTGAGCTGTCTAGTCTTATGAGAAAGCCCACTTAATTGGTACAAGATGTTAACTTCTTTGTTCACACTCACCCATGATTGGGTCTCCTTGAGGGGCATGCACACCACAAAGTATCTGAAGTTCCTTTGACTACCCCTTTAATTGGATCACCCAGAGTTCTGTCGGCCGGTATAAGAAGCACCCCTGTGCAGCTGTGCGAAGTGGTGAAAAGTGTTTGGTGGCAGCCTTTTTGCACTCTTACTTATACAGCATTTTTTTCTGGAGTACCTGCCCTTTTAATCGGATCACCCAGGGTGCTGTCTGCTGGTATAAGAAGCCCTCCCTGCGAAGTAGTGTGAAGTGGTAAAAAGTGTTTGGTGGTGTTTGATGCGGGTTTCCAGGGGGTATCGGCTTCTGCAGCAAAGATAGCCTTTTGGATCCTGGTGTGGTCTGTGCTCCTGCTTGCCCTGCACCTTTTTCACCTTTCCCCACTGGGTGCCTAAATGACGGATTACACAGATCTGTAAGTGACTTCAATCCAGCACTCCAACCAAGTCAATGCTTAATATGGGATGCCCAATGGGAGCCCTTATTTATATATTTTTATGTCAAAGTTCTTTAAATCTGGATGATGAACCCTTATATAACGCCCCTATCTTTGAATCCCCCTGACCTCACTGAGCCAAGAAGTAGGTTTGTTTTGCAAATTAAAAGGTTTATTTGAAGAATTGAACAATATATATATCACCCTTTTATGAATAGAACAATATCTGAATAGCACACTTATGAATATGAACAGTAATCAGTAATGGGTAATATCACATTATCAACAATCTCTTTAATCACTTAGGAGTAGGACTAGAAAGGATAAGGTAGCAGAGAATACTTGGTATGAGTTCAAGAAATTGCAAAACAGAAAGAATGCAACACATGTGGCACATGTTCTAGAGGTCCTGTCCAGTTGCAAAAAAGAAAGAAGTTAAATGTTGGCGAGCCGCATGTGTATACCTGACGATTGGCATCCAGACGCTGTAGAGACATTGGTGAATCTGGGTTTTACCCTCAAACAAGTCTTTTTTCAAAGGTGGAACGGATTTCCATACATTCACTCGGTGCATATTTGCTTTTGATCTTACAGTTGATCAGATTGTGTTACCGTTTCCCCCAGCCTGCAACCAGTAACTGGTGGGCCATAAAGTCCCTCTTTCTTCTCTATCATCTGCTCTTTTTTTTGTTTTGGAGTGTACTCTCTTAGCCACCTCAATGAAGATAACTATTGAAACCGGTGTTCCTCCGCAAACAAAAGCCTGGCATAGTGGCTTGGCACCTGATGCCTACATAGGGGAGGAGGCCACACAAGATACCCCCAGCATCATTGATTTGGTTTCCGGCTCGCCTGTGTGTGAGGAGAGGCTAACAGTTGTACAAACTCAGCTTCTGAATAACGCAAATGGGCTGTGCATACCATTGGAGGAGGGCAACCTGGAATTTCCACAGCTACTAACACTAGAGCTTGGAAGAGGTAGATGGCTCCCACGCTGTGCAGTTGGAATCTACGAATATATGGGAGGAAGGAGAATCTTCTATACCAAGAACTATGGCGTCTTCTAGCCCTCAACAGGGCATACTGCACCTCACAGATCAGGTAGTGGGTCTGCGGATGGATCCCACCTTAAAGACTCTACATTTTGTCCCGAACTCATTGGTCAATGTTTTTGAAGATCTTAGAGGAGAAGTGCAGACAAACTCATATTCTTCACTGGAGCTGTTAAAGAATACAGAAGACTGTGTCTCTGTGCTAGTGGGCCTACAACACTCCATCAACCTGGGCATTGCAGAGAAAGTCAATGGATTAAAACTTGTAGCCTCGGAACAACGTATGAGACTGGAAGTTTCGCAGTCGAACATATCCAATATTAACAACCGTATGGCTAACTTAGAAGGCAATGTAGCCTATGTCCTTCATATGTTGAAAGCTAATTTGCCTGGTATGATCTTAGAAGTAGTCTTCAAGAAGGGGGCCCCCGTGATCCTCTCATAGATGAGGAGGGCTCAAGAAACAACTTTGATGATACTCCTCACTCAGAATCTACAATAGAGGAATTTATAAGGCTGGTACAACTATCTTGCAACAATGTTATGGTCACAGACATCATAATGGGTCTCAATCACCTAAGGAGGTTAGGGCAGTGAGCAGTTCTTAAATGAGAGGGGTTCTGGTCTCCAAAATGAGAAAGGAAGATGGAACCAGCCACAGCTTTCAGATAAGGATGCAGTGTCTGATAGAAAGAAAAGAGCGGTGTTGAGTTGGTCCCGATTTCCTCTCTGTGGAAAGCTAAATAAAATATAAATATATTTAATCAACAACACAAGATCTATTCCCCAGAGGAGGACACCATCCTGAAATTAAAAAAGCAAAAGCATAGAAGAACAAGAACTCAGGGATTAGGAATTTTATAAGGAGATTAAGAGGGAGGAACCTTAAAGAACCACTCTGAGTCACCAACCGCCCTGATCGCAGCATTGCCCCAAGTTAAACCTTATGTCCAGGAGACTCAGGAAGCAAGGGATTTTTCCACACAGACGGAATCTGGCACCAACACTACTGCTCCTACAGCCCAGCCCAAGGGGGCTGTGTATGGCCCTCTTGCTCATACTATTAACTTGGCTCCAATATTTATGCAATGAAAGAAACAGGGTATGGTTCCAACAGGGGAATCGCAGGCAGTGTCAACAGCTGTGATAGAGGTTAGGGGCAGAAGGTTTTTCACTAAGCCGGTCAAGTGGCACAGCGAGTAGAGCGCCCGCTTTGACACCCGTGCAGAGCCTGTTAACGCAGGTTCGAATCCCGGCGGGGCCAAACTCAGCCTTTCATCCTTCCGAGGTCGATAAATGAGCACCACACACCGTGGGTAATAATAAGCAGCGCTCAGATACCTGAGGGTTTGTAGCGCTATATAAAAGCCTAATTATTATTATTATTATTATTAAGTGTCTGAGAACTCTCAGTGCCCGCATGATCGTGGCTTAGGAAGTTTAGGAGAATCCACATATGGACTTGGCGGGGGTGCCTGAGAGGCTCTTCAATGCGAAACCATTTGCATTGCCTAGTGTATGGGTATATCTGCTGCCGGGGGGAACAGTGGTTGTGTTTTAAACAGGATGCGAGGGCTGTCTATCACCAGATCTATTGCTGAAATGTACTTATTATCTACTTTGGATATAGACTATGGGCCTCATTGTGAGTTTGGAGGCAGCCATGCCCTTAATAAGCTGCCTCCAAACTCCGGTCTGGGTCTGTGGTCCCAGAATGGGGAAATAACAGGCCATTCCGACTTTGGAGGGCCCGTTATTTCCCCATTCAGGGGACCCGGACCATCCCCATTCCCATTTGAGCCCCCATAGGGCTCAATGGAATGGGGAGCATGCTATCAACAGGCCCGTTAATGACGGGCCTGTTGTTAGCATGCTGCTCATCTGGGTTTGCATGCTTTTCTGGCTGTGGGCAAGGAGTATAAGAAACTATGTTTTATGTTAGTATCCACACCCCCTAGTGTGGCCAGGATGGGGCAAGTGGTACCTCAGGATGCAATACCGGGTGTCGAAGTTTAGAGAGTTAGTAACATTGTGAAAGAGGAAGGGTCCTCAATTAGGCCTGGGGGAAGCAGGCATCAGGATGGGCATACAAAAATAATATTGCTCCCACCCAAGATCATCTCTCAGAACGTCTCACAGCTTGGCTTGGTCCGCGACAATGTTTTGTTGGAATATGCAGAGTTCCAGTAGTTTCTTTAATCATAAGAGAAGGTGCAAATATTTTTGGCTCTTACGAGATAATGCTTCTCCAGGAAACATGGCTCCTCCATCCCTTTGTGAGAGATGGTTTCTCTGTTATTGAGTCTTTGGCTGTGCACCCCAATGGGGTCATCCCTCAGGAGGATAAGTAATTGCTACAAGGAATGCCACATTTACTGATCTCGTAAAGATCTCTGTTGATAAACCGGGAATAATAGCCACAATAGCATACTGTAGAACGGGGAATGTTCAGTTAAAGCCTAAACTGTCAGTACTGATAAATCTGTACTGGATCCCTGCCTCCTCTATTCGTTTCAATTTCTTGTTCTCTTCAGCGTCACTGCTGTCTAATATACCAGTTTTAGAGGAGGGTGCTGGATTGATTATTGCATGGTATTTAAATTCCTACTCCCTAATTCAGGATCTCCATGATGGCCCAAAGAGAAGTAAACCCATAGCCAATGGGTGGATTTGGTCTAATTTTATGCAGAGGTGGAATCTGAAGATGGATATTGGCGCTTTTCTGGGTGACATTCCGCCTGCTCCCATAAGGAGCACAGGCCCGCTAAAGTTGATTATCGACTATGTTTTTCTATCTGGGGAGTTATTTGGTCAATGCAGCCACTTTGAAGTAATATCATCATCTCCAAGTGACCATGACATGTTAGCCCTTACCATAAGTGCTTACATTTGCCAGCCGGATAACATGTTGTACCTGACCCTAGCTGTGAACTAGGCCGGGTCAAGCATTTCAAACCGAAAGGGAAATGGGAAACTATAACAAATTACATTCTGTCGTGCAACATGGAGCAGTGGGGGAGCTGTAGGGCCTACATACTCCAAAACCCTTTCAGGACATCTTGTGGTCACTTAACGCACCTGGCCATGTGTCTGCTGCGAGGTGGTGCCTACACAAACATAATTTTGATGAGACCGCAAACAAGCAGAAAAGGGCTATGAGGAGGAAAATTTGTTTACTCAAAAAAACAATATCCACTCGCGATACATATCTTGTGAGGGAATTCGAAGTGATGTTAAGAAGTCTGGGAGGTCAATCCTCGAGGAACTTTAGGGAATTAATAAATCGGGATGGGGAATTCCCAGTCATCAATGCAGGCAAACATGGTTCCTGAAGAGGCATCGTGGTCGCACTGCCTTAAATTATACAGGAAATGTGATAGTGACAAGTTTAAATGGGATAATTTGGTCCTGTGGGACATTAATCTTCCCAGGGAAATCATTGAGGCCTTGATAAGGAAGACATCTTCCCCTAGAGCAACAGGACCTGAACGGGCTGACTAATTCCATCATGAGGGCAGACCCTCTGTTATGGTCAGGGATTCTGTGAGATTTGTTGAAGAATATTCTAGAGTTTAAAGTGCTACCAGACTCGTTTGAAACTGCAGTAGTTATTCCCATCTATAAAAAGGGGGATTGGAATTCAACCCTCAACTATGTACTGCTATGTCCCGTCCCCTTTCCTTCAGACTTATGACGGGACCGGAGCACTTTGAAAAAGCATCACAATTTTGCAAAAATGTTAGTCCTTCCTCTCTTTCCACACGGGGCACAGCACACAGCCGTAATCCCACCCACCTTGGCTCCGCCTTGCGCATCACCCACCAGTCCTTTTCTCCGCTCGTTCGGGACTGGACGCACTTGCATCTGCGGAAGATTTTCTTCCTTTTTTCCTCCTCTCTGGCTCTCGCTAGCGATCGTGTAATAGTCTGTCTACGTCGTTTAAACTAGACTTTCCAGATTGTTCCTCCTGTCATCAATGCTTCGCGAGGTCGGATCCCCATCCTCTTTGTTTAGAGTATTTAGGTCCGGATCACCGTTGGGACTCCTGTTTTTATTGTGATTCCCTTTCGGTCCGGGCAATTCAACGTTGGTTAGAGCGTTGGGAGAAGGTGTTTCGACATACTCATGCCCTGCGCATTTGCAATCTTTCATTGACGAAAAGAAGAAACGCCCGGTAAGTTCTTTACTTTTCAGAGCACCCGGCCGGGAGACACCTTCCCGAGTTCTACCCGAGCCGGGATGAGCGTCGACCGCTCTATCACCGGGGCTTGCTAATAATAGTACCAGAGTTTTTTCCGAGTGTTTCAGTACGGGGCCTGTGAATACCGGAGTACACTCCGAGGCCCCTCCTGTGGGGGCTGCTTGTAGACCCAGTTCTACTGAGTCATGGGGTACCGGAGCTCGCTCTGAGATCTCTTTGTCAGCTTCCCTCAAAAGTACTGGGGTGCGCCCCAAGGCCTTGGTCAGCCTTGGTGTTACCGAACGCATGTTCAAGGTCCACGCTGGAAAAGCTACTACCGGACCTGGGTCCGAGGTCTCTCGTACCAAGGCTAAGGATACCAACATTTCTGAGGGGTCTGAGAAGGCCTTATCGGTGAAAGCTGTTTCTCACCGTTCCCGCTCTTGCGGCGACGCCAGAACTGTTGAGGGGGCAAGGAGTGGAAGTTCCTCCTTTACCGGCAGTGCCGTGGTCCTTCCTGTGAAGGCTAGTTTGGCTATTGGTATGTCGCAGAAACATTCCAGTCCGCATAGTACCGGCTCGACAGAGTTCCTTGCGTAAAGGCTAAAATGAAAACCCCATATCCACCGAGAGGGACTCCTGCCTCACTTCCACACGTGCCGCAGTTCCCCTCAGGTGATGGCAAAATGGCAGACATTCCCACCACAACCACAGTGGCCATTTTGGGCGCTTCTCCCACAACTACGCCATCAGCCTCAGGTGTGGGGAGCGGTTCTGTAGTGGAACATAAGGTTCCATTTACGCACCCGCTCTGTCCAGTTTGCGACTGGAATGCTCGGATGCCTCTTCCGCGTAACATCTCGCTGCCTGTGGGTTTGGCGCCCTTGATTTATGTGGACATTTCAGGGGACGGGCCAGCTTGGCAACCCTCTCCTCTGCGTCCGTGGAATTATCCCCCTCATGAGAGGCCTTCTCCGGCAACTCCAGAGCTTTCTCCTGAGGACGCTTTTTTCCGGCAAATTTCAGGTACTCATGCGTACTGACCCCATGAGGGAGTATTTCAAGGGTATTTTTAGGGAGATAAGCCCCTCTGGTGGTTCTGCCGGTGCCGCCCTTGTCTACCGTGCCTCCCCCAACCCTTCCGCCCTTGCCTCTGTTGGCCCCCATGGACAAGGCGGTGCCTGACATGGTTCAGCAGGACCCTGACCTGTCAGATGATGCGCAGGGCGATCAGGACAGTGAAGACTAGCCCCACTCTATTATAGCTTTTCACGACCGGGTACTGGACATGATGTGCCTATTGGAAGTTCCAGTGCCTGAGGCACCGCTCCGCAGGAGGGTGTGCTTTCGTGGGTGTTCACCTTGTCTCCTTCGGAGCGTACCAGCCTGTTCTTGCAAAAGGACGTTTTGGCCGAGGTCTGCAGGGTCTGGGAAAAACCACACTCTGGACTTTTCGTCAATAGGAAAACTCATGCGCGGTATAGGCTGCATTCTTACGAAGTGGTGGCCCTATCATCTTGCCCGCCCCCCTCCTCCACGGTAGTGGCTGCAGCCACTTTCCAGTCCAGGCCTGCATCATCCTCTTCTACGACGGCTACTCAGGTCCTGGGGAAGGAGGACAAGCTCTTGGGAGGAAGATTTTTGCTAACTGGGCTCTGCAGCTCTGGCAGGCCAACGCAGAACTGGTGTTAGCGGGGCGAATATCAAGATGTGGGTAGGTCTGTCGGAGTTTGAGGAGTTCATTCAGGTCGAGAAGCTGAGAGACGTTAAGGCGGGATTGTCCGATGCCAGGGTCTTGGCCCTGGATCTGCTGCAGGCCGCGGCTCATCACGTCGACACTTCGGCTCGGGGCCTGATGCTGGGAGTTGGTACCTCTCGACAGGCGTGGTTGCATGCCACCAAGTTCTCAAAGGAGGTTCAGGACAAGGTGTTGGACCTGCCGTTTGACGGTAAGGAGCTTTTCCATTCGACAATGGATGTGGAGTTGACTAAAATGAAGGACAGCACCCAGACAGCTAAATCCTTGTCCGTCCTGGTTAAAACTCCTTTTAGAACCCAGAGACCGTTGTCACAAAGCCGGCCTTCCTCTGGTTTCAGAGGGTTTCTAGATCGGAAAGCCCGCAAAGTGGATAACCGTTTGGGTAATAACTGCCGGAGACAGCAACGGATTCGTTTTTTCTCCCGCTCCTCAGCCTCCTCCTCAGGTTCAGGTGGTAACACCACTGAAAAGCCTGCCAAATTACAGTTCTCAGCGCTCGCACGAGACCCCGATGGGAGGACGCATAGCATCATTGGGAGGCGTGGCAGACCATCACCGAGGACAGGTGGGTCTTGTCAGTCGCTCGCGCAGGCTTCCGCTTACCATAACCCATACCCCACCCTTCAACCCTCCTTTCCAGCAGTCGGGGTGGCCCCCCCTAAAAGCTGAGGTTCAGAAACTGCTGGACCTCAGAGCTGTGGAACCCGTTCCCCTTGGGGAGCGAGGGGAGGACTTCTACTCCCGGCTGTTTACGGTGCCCAAACCCAACCAAGCTGGCCTGCGCACCATCCTAGACCTTTCCCAGTTCTTTTTCCTACCCCAAGAGAAATTCAAGATGATCACACCCGGCCAGATAGAGTCCTCCTTGCATACATTCATATTCTGATTTGGAGTCCACACAGGAGATATCTCTGTTTCTCTATGGGAGAGGAACACTTTCAGTTTTGAGTCCTTCCTTTTGGCCTCAGCTCGGCGCTGCATGTCTTCACAAAGATGATGTTGGTGATTGCGGCCTATATTCATCTGCAGGGTATCCAGGTGTATCCGTATTTGGACGACTGGCTCTTACTCAGCCCTTGCCCGTTGAAAGCCGAGGGCAATCTTCAGTCTCTCCTTCAGCTCCTGTTCCATCTTGTGATGTCGGTGAACTGGCGGAAATGTTCCATGACGGTCTTGCAGGGCTTGATTTTCCTGGGTTTTCGCTGGAACACGATCGACTGCAGAGTGTACCTGACCAGGGACAGAATGGCGGAACTGTTGGCCACGTGTCAGATGTTTGTGCAGTCGGAGAACATGTCGGCCTGGTGGTTCCAGAGGCTTCTGGGCCTCATGGCCTTGTGCGTGTTGGCTCTTCCTCTTGCTCATCTCAAGATGAGGTGGACCCAGATGGCTCTTCGGAGTTCTTGGCGTCAGGCTGTGGATCTGGACTCCAAGTCGATAATGATTCCGGATTCCATGAGAGCAGACCTGGAGTGATGGTCGTCTCTCAGCAACCTGTCAGTGGGGGCAGGGTTTTTGGACCCAGCACCTATGGTGACGGTTACAATGGACTCCTCCCTTCTAGGGTGGGGTGCGATGTTGGATCTTCTTCAGGTCTCGATTCTTTGGTCGCCTCAGGACAGGCTCCTCCACATAAATCATCTGGAGCTTCTGGCGATTTTCCTAGCGCTCAAGGCATTCAGACCGATCATTGCCAACAAAGTTGTCCGTATTCGCACGGACAATGTGGTGTCAATGTATTACATCAACAAGCAAGGGGGCACCAAGTCTCCCCCTCTCGTGGACCTGTCCATCCAGATTTGGGAGTGGGCGGTTTGTCATGGTGTCTGGCTAGTAGCAGTACACATTCCGGGCCAGCTGAACGTCACGGCAGATGCTCTCAGTCAGCGGATTATGGTCAGCTACGAGTGGGAATTGAAGGCAGAGATCCTCTCATGGATTTTCCGGCATTGGGGCACTCCGGAAGTGGACCTCTTTGCGAAAGCGGCAAACAAGAAGCTTCCTTTGTATGCCTCCAGAAACGGGCTGGGAGCCTCCTCTCTGGGGGATGCACTCAAGATTCCTTGGCACAACATGAGGGCTTATGCTTTCCTGCCCCTGCCTCTGATTCATCAGATGATTTGCAAGCTGAAAAACTTCAACATCTGTCAGTGTACCCACTGATCAGGTTACCGGTGAGTCCCGGTCTTCTTCAATAGGGGGATCAACAGCTGTGGCACCCCTCCCCTCAATCGTTCAGCTTGCCGGCATTTTGCCTGAGTTCAAGTCCCTAGAACATTTCAACCTGTCTGCGGATAACATGCGCATTATTCAGGCAGCCAGGAAACCCTCGACTAGGTCTCAGTACAGGAGCAAATGGCTCAGGTTCTGTCATTGGTGTTAACACAAACAATTGGACCCAAGGGCGGCTACAATTGACACTGTACTGTCCTTTGTATCCAACCTCGCAGAGTCGGGAGTTCACGTTCTGTCATGCAGAACTTATCTTTCGGCGGTATCCGCCTACCTATCTACAGACCAATGTTCTTACTCTCTGTCTAATCCTGTGGTTAAGAGACATTTCGCAGGTTCGACACGCCATTATCCCTCGGTTCGTAATCCGCACCCGTTGTGGGATCTGAATGTGGTGCTTTCGGCGTTGTGCCATAAAGCTTTCGAGCCAATGGCCACGGTGGACCTCACGCACCTGTCGCGGAAGGTGTCCTTTTTGGTTGCCGTTATCTCGGCGAGGCGGGTGAGTGAGCTCCAGGCTTTGTCGGTGGAGCATCCCTTTGTGGTTTTTCACAAGGATAAGGTGGTCCTATGGACAAACCCTTCTTTCCTGCTGAAGGTGGTCTCTGATTTCCATCTGAATCAATCAATCTCCCTGCCGGTCTTCTTCCCGAACCCTGCTTCAGAAAGCGGAAAGGGTTCTGCACTGCTTGGATGTTAAAAGAGCTCTTAAGTTCTATCGAGACAGAACTTCTGAATTTAGGAGCTCTTCTCAACTGTTGGTGACCTTTGGTAATCCTCAGGGTAAGCAGGCCTCTAAGGCGACTAATCCAGATGGATTGCTGCCTGTATTTCAGAGTCTTACACTGTCGAAGGACTGCAGCCTCCTAAAGATATTCATGCACACCTGGTGCGGGGCAAGGCAGCCGCAGTTGCCTTTCAGAAATATGCCCCTGGGAGACCACTGCAAAGGCGGCTACTTGGGCCTCCCCATTAGCCTCCCCATCAGCTTTTTGTAAGCATTACTGCCTAGAACTTAGCTCCAGATATGATGCTCAGTTTGGACAGGCTGTGCTGAAGAACCTTTTTCAGTAAGGGGTTTTCCACCCACCCGTAGTTCCTGTAAGAAGTGCTTGGGAATCTCCTATAAGTATGGAAGAAAGGGGACGGGACGTAGGAGTATAACCAGGTTACTCACCGTAGTGACCACCTTACTCCTAGTCCATAGTCCCTTTTTCTCCATACGCCCGCTCGCGGTCCCCTCTAATAAGGTTCCTCTGTTATTGCTTAAAGGTCTCTGACCTGGCGATAGAAAAGGACTGATGGGCGATGCGTGCGGTGGAGCCAAATTGGGCGGGATTAGGAAGAAGGACTAACATATATGCAACATTTTGATTGTTTTTTCAAAGTGCTCCGGTCCTGTCCCACAGGATGGAGAGATGTCCCTTAAATATGGAGGCAAGGGGACTATGGACTAGGAGTAAGGTGGTCACTACGGTGAGTAACCTGGTTAGTCCTATAACGCTGCTAGTCGCTGCTGGTGTGGGGGTATTCTCCATAGACAGCAGATTGGCTTCAGGAGGGCTTTCTCTACATCTTTGAACGGCTTGATTACGAATGTGGCAATAAGGTGAGCATGGGTGAGGGGGGGCAACTTTGTACTGTGCATGGCTAGACCTCTCTCTTGCCTTTCATAGAATAAATTGTGGCCGTCTTTGGAGTAAATTACAGAATGTATGTATCCCACAGGATTTACTCACTATCCTGATTCATTTACATACTAATTTGAAAATTAAGATCCACCTCAATGGCGAGGGAGATTTGTCTCAGCCCAATCCGTCAGGCAGGGGAGCAAGGCAGGGGTGCAGATTGGCCACCTGTTTTTTAACCTGTACCTATCGGCTGTTTGGCAGGCTCTGCCACCAAGAGCTCTGGTTAGTCCCAAGATTGGGCTAAGGAATATTTCTTGGTTGGCATATGCAGACAATGTAGTCCTATTGGACTACAAGCCTTTTGGTCTCCAAAGGCAGATTGATGCCTTTGTTCATTATGCAGAAGTAAATGAATTTATCATAAAACTCACAAAAATAAATATATTAGATTCGATCAGACGGGGAAACGTGTCCCCAGATTTGACTGGCATCTGAACAGTATATCTGTCCCTGTGGTGCCTGAGGTAAACTATTTTGGATTTATCCTTACTTCATCGCCAGCTAGGGCACCTCTTGTGAATAGGCTGAATCAGGTGGCAGATCAACTCTGTTCCCAAATGAAGAGATTAAGCACATTATACTGCAGGTTTTCCATACTACCATTAATTAGATTCGACAGCAGTGAAGATATCCCAAAAATCCTTTATGGTATGGCGATCGACCCGGGTTTATGGTCTATTGACTGGGTGAAGAGAAGGGGCGAATCAGGAAGAGAGAGCACGGAATCTCCAACTATCACTCCCTATGGCTAATCTGCGTTATGAACTGGGTTTATCATCTCTGGTGGCCCACCTAGACAGCAGACTTATTTTTTTACTATAGGTGCATATTACTTCCGGAGAAGGAGACCCTGTAACAAGACCTCACCCTCCACTCACAGATGGGCACGTCCTCTGTGCTGTGTGGATTGAGGGATATTGTGGATACAATCTTATGCAATATCAATAGACTATTGGGCAATGTTAAGGCAAATCCACTGGGTGTTAAGAAGGCAATAATGGACTAGGATTGGGCTTGCACTATAGAACAATGCGGTCATCACACATTGCTCCTTTCCACTCAATAAAGGATAAGCCTAGAGGGTGTCGGCTGAGTTATCTATCTCATCTCCCTAACTCCAGGTGGAGATCAGAGTTCTTAAGATCGAGGTTAAATATGATAATTACCCGAGAGATAAGGGAGATTCAAGCTAAATCAAGAGGGGATCAGAAGTCCCTGGGGTGCAGCCTATGTAGTACTCGAAAAGTATCAACTCTGAAGCATATCTTAATAGAATGTATTGCTGTTCAAAGCACTCCTATAAAGCCCTTCTCTCATTTTGTGCTGACTGAGGAATGGTTTATCCCCACTCCTTCTTGGCGAGATAAACATCGGGGCATGAACTAAGTGTGGTTTTGGAGTTACTCAGATACCTTAATGTTTTAGGTTTCATTAAATTGTTAAACAATTTTTTATATTTTTGTGATGAATTAAGGTAAATGTACAACATAGGGATTATTGAGTTATATTTTTGGTATGTTTGCTGTTCATAGTGTTTTTCCTTCTTCCCTCTGCTGTATTTTTTTAGTTTTCTTTCTTTTGTTTTATATTTCACCCTGTGTAACTGTAGATCATATGTTAGAAACTTTTTTTTTGCATTTTTTGTATTTGTGAAAAGATTTTTGACTATACCATAATAAGAAAAAAGCAACAAACCAATGGCCAGATGAAGGTATTAGGCCTGAGAGTAGGAAGGGAGTGGACTTCTTCAAACTGATTCATAGCGGTTCCGCCCATCTCTCCTTCCCCACCACGCATCCCGGCATCACATCAAAAGTGCTCAAGGTCGGAGGAGCAAACCACCGGCCAATTAGGATTGTGTCTGGCAGGTTGGCCGCCGGAGCATGGCGCCAACCAATAAGGTAGCAGAATATAGCGTAAATGCTTTTAGTAGGCTGACCCCAGGAGATGCTATCTTAGGAGAACCCATGAGTTAAAGAAGATACAATAGTAGTAGCCGTTATGTGTGTCATACTCCCTTAACCAATGGTCGAAGATGTTTTCTTATCACTAACTATAATGTCACGTATGAAGTATTTTGGAGCTTGTGTTTTGCATTCTAACATTGAGAATGCTTTTTGGTGTTTTCACAGCCGATTCAGGTTTGAATAAAGCTGGGTGTTCTAGTGAACTTGTATTTACTCAATTTTCTATATTGATTATTGATTGGGACCACCTTAACAATTATGTCATTCACAAAGGAGCACAAATACTCCCCGGACCAATAGGGTAATGAAATATAGGTGATGTTTAGATTTATGTATGGGGCTAGCTAATAGGAAATGTGGGTTTAACTTGTAGGTGATAAGTCTTGCATATGTAGAATTTGCGGTTTTGGTTGTGAAATGTATAACGGAAATGGACGTGTGGAGAGTGTTTGCAGTTTTCCAGTTTGATGGAGCTAGATGAACCTCTCGGCCGTATTTGCAAATAATAAAACTTGTTTTTCCTGCACTACTTTTTGACCCCGCAGAATATAGTTTATCATTCGATTTTTGGGCCTACCTACAGAATTGAAACTTTTCTTTGTCTCAAGCTATTATTGTGATACAACTTAATTTTATTTATTCCAAAATGCAACACAAAATAACATATGATATTTCCTGGAGGTCCCCGATTGTGGAGTGATGAACTATAAAAATTCCACAAGCATAAGTTGTATTCCCAATCATAAGTCTCTGTACTCTCTCCTTTCTCCTCTTCTCCCATTACTGGTGGTACTCTTTGGGACGCCCTCCTGGCCTCCTTCCTATCCTCTAAGGTCATCATTAATGTCTATTCTAATGGGACCATCTTGCTCCAAGGCCCTCAGGCCAACCTTCATCTCTTTGATAGACGCTTTCCGCGCCTCATCAACTTCCTTTCTTCTCCTGCTGTCACCTCCCGCTTTCCCTGGCTACCTTGCCTCCCCCTTCCCGCTTTGCCCCCCTCGGGTGCATTCTACACTTCCGTAGGGTGTACCTCTGATCTGTACCCCTCCCCAGAAGTCTTTAAAGGAGGGCAACCTTCTCCACATTGCCAATCTTAACTCCCGCTCCGCTGTCAAACACTCCTCTGATATCTGCCGCCTTCTTGAAGAACTTGACCTCGATGTCCTCGGTCTCACTGAGACATGGTTTACAGCCAGCTCTGTCACCAGCTTTGACACACTCCTACCCGATGGCTGCAAGATCCTCTCCGCTTCCAGGCCCAACCACTCTGGTGGGGGCATAGCCCTTATCTTCCCGGAGTGGATTCCTGCCAATGTCATTCCTACGCAGGCCTGTTCCTCTTTTGAATGCCTTGTCTGCAGGCTCTCTCTCTCGCCTAGCCATTCCCTTACCGTGGCTCCCATCTATCGGCCACCTGGTCAGGTCTCTTCCTTCCTCTCCGAGTGGGCGGATCTCTCCTCCTCACTCCTGGCCTCAACCACTCAACTCCTCCTCCTCGGAGACTTCAACATCCACCTGGATGCCTCCGGTCCCCCCTCTGAACTCTTTTGCGACCTCTGCGACTCTCTTTCTCTCACCATTCTCCCCTCTGGCCTGACTCATTCTGGAGGGCACACTCTCGATGTTCTGATCTCTTCTGACCTTCCCTCTCTGTCCCTCTCTCCTGGAGTGACCACTTTCTCCTATCCTCCCACCTCACCCTCCCTACCCTGCAGGCCAAGCCACCTCCATCACTGCCACCCGCCTTCTCGGTCATCCGACCCATGAAGCGCATGTCAGTTGAGGCTTTCGCTGCCACCTTCTCATTCCCTCCTCCCCCCCTGGCTGACTCTCACCCTGACGCAGCCCTCTCCACACTCCACTCTTCTATATCTGATACTCTGGATATACTTGCCCCACCACGAGAATCCTCCTGAAGCCCAAAGCCAAGTGTAACTCCTGGTATGACTCCGACCTCGTCACCCTAAAAAGTCTAGGGTTGCCGAGAGGAAATGGCGTGCCTCAAGTTCATCCTCTGACAAACTGGCCTGCCACCTGCTACAAAGGAAATACCGGCTCTCCGTCCTCACCAAGAAGAGAGCTCATGTCCAAGTCCACGTCTCTGCGGCATCTAACAACTCAGCTGAACTCTTTAAAATCTGCAAGGAACTGGCCAATCCTGCCACAGTCTCTACCTCTCCTGTACCTTCCAAGGCCCTCTGCACGGCGCTGGCTACTCACTTCATCTCAAAAACTCAGGACATCCTGTCCTCACTCTCCTCCTCTTATCCCCCTCCCACTGTTCCCTGCTCTTCCACTGGCCCTTCTGCAATCACCCATCCCCCCTCCTTCTCTGCCTTTCCCCTTTTATCTCCAGACGCGGTTTCTAGACAAGTCAGATCTATGAAAGCCTCATCAAAACAGGTTCACCCCTGTTCCTCCAAAACTATCAAGGACCACATCGACTCCCTGGCCCCTGCCCTTGTGGATTTCTGCAACCACTCCTTCGCCACTGGTGTCTTCCCTTCCCCCTGAAGCACTCCCTTGTGCACCCTCTTCTTAAGAAACCTTCTACCAACCCCTCCTGCACGGCTAACTATCGCCCAATCTCCATCACTCCCTTCCTGGGCAAGCTCCTGGAGAAACTGGCCATCTCCCTGCTCAATCTCCAACTGAATCTTTTAGTTGTTTTTATGACAATCAATCTGGCTTCAGAGCTGCCTGAAGCATGGAAACTGCTCTCCTGAACACCCGTGAAGACCTGCTCTCCAACCTCGACTCTAACACCCCTTTCAGTCTTATCTTGCTTGATCTCTCTTCTGCCTTTGACACTGTCAACCATGCCATCCTGCTCAACCGTCTCCGTGATAACCTGGGTATCACTGGCCAGGCTCCGGAGTGGCTGACTTCTTTCCTCTCTGACCGACCCTCCCAGGTCCAACTTGGGTCCTTCCTCTCCGACATCTTTTTCTCTACCTGTGGTGTCCCCCAGGGATCTAACCTCTCTCCCTGGCTGTTCAACCAATACCTGGCACTCTGTGCCCACCGCATCGCTGCTCTCTGTCCCAACTTTCAGTGCTATGCGGATGATACCCAGCTCATTTTCAGGCTACCCTCGACCTCCTCCTCCTCTCCTTCCCCATCTCTGACTGTCTGTCTGCCATCCAGGAATGGTGTGCGACCTCTGCCTTAATGCCAGCAAGACTGAGATTCTACTCATCGGCACACCCACCCCCTCCTTCCCTACAGCTCTCTGGCCGGCCTCTCTTGGCCCTCCTCCCACTCCAACCTGCAAGGCTAAAAACCTTGGGGTCATCTTCGACTCTGCACTCTCCTTCTCCCCTCACATCTCTGACGTCTCTAAAAAGTCACACTGCCAGCTGCACCTCCTCAGAGGTATTCTTCCTTTCCTCTCCTTCCCCCAGAAGCTCTCTGTCTCCAGAGCCCTGGTCCTATCTAAGCTGGACTACTGTAACAGCCTCTATCTAGATCTGCCTGCCTTCCCTCTCCGTCCTCTACAACTTATCCAGAACAGGACTGCAAGACTTGTCCTTGGCCTCAAGCCCAGGGATCCTAGCTCTCCAGGACTGAAATCTCTGCACTGGCTCCCAATGGATGCAAGGATTAAGTTCAAAACCCTTTGCATTGTACACAATGCCTTCTGAAGTCTGGGGCCGCAGTACCTTCAACTCTCTCTCCCTAAATATCTTCCTTCTCGAGCCCTTCACTCATCTGCCTCCAACTCCCTCAGGGTCAGTCGCTTCTCCAAGCAACGAGTTGGTGGTAGATCACTCTCTTCGGCAGGGGCCTCTCTCTGGAACCATCTCCAGTTCCGGAAACACCTCAAAACCTTTCTCTTTGCTTCTGCTTTCTCCCCACCCCTCCTGTGCTTAATTCCTGACTGAAACTGCACTGGTTACCTGGCCAGCCTTTCTGATCTCTGGCCAAGGCCCTGTCAATTGCCCACCTGCATTGCCTCCCTGGCACCCCCTGCACTTGGAGACCATTTTTCTGTATCCCTTCAGTCCCCCTACCAGCACTTATGTCTGCACTTCCTTGCACTTGCCACTAGCTGGCTGTTTTATTTGTCTTACTTATCTTATTTATTCCGCTTTCCCATGTACTTCACTTTCCCCTCTCTCTTCCCCCTGCGCACTTCTCCTTTCCCCCCTTCCCATGCACTGGCGCGATCTGAATGACACCTGGCCTAGTAGGATCTTTGTTTGTCCTCCCTCTGTCCCCCCCTTGCCTTGCCGTGCCTATGAAACACTTGTGTATAGGCGCATTATAAATGCCATATCATATCATATCAATCGTGGCACTTTAATGCATTTCCCCTTCAAAATCATTGTTCACTTACCGTCATCGGAAAAATCACCTGCAACAGTGCAAAAACACAGATTTAATTATTTCATACATTGGTCTTCTCTGTACTATAATTGCAGTTCATGGTTCATCATTTTCATGAGTTACACACTGCATAACTTTATCATTACATACTAGCGCAGGATGCATTAGACCTGTAAACAGGTGTGTTCTTTCATTTATAAGCGGTTTGCTGTGCACAATATGGTCCTTCAGCCAAAGGGTCAATGGGTATTTGCTCATGGGCTCGATTTCAGAAAAAGGGTCAAGCCAAGATCTGTCCCTCTGAAGGCAATAGTAACTGGGAAGGTTCTATGTTCATTTTTCGACATTAATTTTTTTGGAGGTTTTTTTTGGTGGATTTTCTGTCTCGAAAAAAAAAACATTGAAAATGTGCTTTTTCTTTTTATTGGGTACCCCTAGAACATCTTCCCCTATTAATGTAACTCTATTCCTGACCACCCCACCCCTTTTAGTCCCTTCACCAGGCCCTCTGTATTTTTCAGTTTTTTTTTTGGAAAATATCAGCAACAAAACATCAAAAAATGACTTTCAATGTATAAACATTGTACCACTGGGACTGCATTCAGAGACACTTATTGAGTATTCTTCGAAAGTTCTGATGTCACAATGTAGTTGTGTTTTTGATGTGTGAAAGATTGCGCTACATTTTCTTGATTTAGAACACAATGTTAGTGCCACCCACTTCCTAACTTTGTATTACTTTCTGGTTGTTACGAAAAAACAATTTGACTGGAAGTCACTGTATTGAGCTGTGGAGGATGAATCCTGGGTAAGCGCTAGAGGGATCCACATCCTATGACCGGAGATTGATAAAGGTCTGAGATGAACGAGTAATAATGCAGAGCTATTTTTCCAGGTTACTCTCAAACTTTGTAATTATCAGCTTGATATTGGGCACTTTGACACTTCAATGTATCATATCATTCACACCACCTCATCCCCTCCCAATTTAAAGCTTCTTCTGTGTCTTCTCACTCTGATATGGATCTAGGACTAAATCTAGAACTATTCACAAAACAAGCCATAATAGGTTCTGGCTCTGTCATTGTTAGGGAGAATTCTCATTTTATGACTAATTTCCCTCACCTAGTGAGTCCCCCAGCAGCTTTGCTGGATTTCTGGAGTTTATTTTTTTCACTTGGTAAGAGTGTGAGTTTTTCCCCCACTCTTACCCTTGTTTTGCCATGTGTCTTCTACCTGTTTTTGTGATTATGGACTCTGGAGTACACCACTTCAGTAGTCCCCTTATTTTGGGTGTTACACAGCACCTTCAGTGCAGTGACACAGGGTTGTCCTTTATACTTCCCACTGACTCCATTTCTGAGGCTGACTACTGTCCCTCAGAAAAGGGTAAAGTTGCCATTAACTTTATCTAGTCATTTAACCACAGATCCAGTACACCCCATCTTACTTGAAGTACCGGAAAGGGTTACTCTGTATCCCTTTTTATCTGTACCTCCTAGAGAATTGTTTCACTCTTTTAACATTTAGACTTGGCTGGTGGCAGTGGTATCTACCCTAACATTTCTGCCGCGATTATATCATATAAACGTGGTATTGTTTTAGGCTATTATATTAGCCTGGAACATACACCCGCTTGACCCAATACTTTTTCTCTTGGCTCCGGTCGGGTTTATTGGCCATTTCTTTTTGTTAAAGTCCTTCTTGTGTTTTACTTTGCATGGCAAACCAGGCTTGCCTCCTTTTTTCACTGTCTTTTGGCAGGCTTCGGTCAGGAAGCCCTCCTCTGGGCGCCTGGGTGTCTAGGTGGGCTGAATGTGAGGGAGCGGTGTAGTCACCCCCTGCACAGGATATCCTAGGAAACACAAGTCGCACTTTGCCATGATTGGCTGAGGTGGTTGTCCGGGCTGGACAACCCCCCTGCTGCGTGATTGTCAGCCAGGCTGTGTGAATGGGGGATTTTCGCATAAAAGGCAGGTGTCTTTGGGCTAGAATTCAGAGTCACCACTGAAACTACAAGGAACCGGAGAGAAGCGGAGAAGAACACGGCTGCTGCAACTACCCCGTCCTGGTGAAGCCCTGCTGCATTCCTGAGCTATCTACCCTTCGACGACCAGAGAAGACCCAGTCCTTAGTCTTCTTCCCTTGAGCCTGGTGGGGATAACCAGCACATCTTCCACAGCCAGAGGATCCTCTTCTTGGTCGAAATCTCTGCACACTGCTGTAGTGGTCCGGATAGCCATCTGAAGAGCCTCTCCTGTTTTTAAGGAGTGCACCTTTTATTCACAGTCGCTGCTGCCGGCTTCATCCCTGTGTGGTGCAGACCCCTCCAGACGTCCTCCTTCGCACCGAAGCTCCAGGAACCGTGGGTCTGCAGGAAACCAACAGGAACAACTGCCGTGGCACCAGCTTCTTCTTTGAATAAGGTACTGTGTTCTGCTAGAGGAATTAGGGTGAATTCCTTTTCTTCGCCTCCAAGGCTTGCCCTTGTTTTCCCTCCTTCTTATAACTTTTGCTTCCTCTGTTGACAATATCTAAGTACTCCTGGCAACGTTGAATCTTGAACTGTCTGACTGTGTGATCCTCGACAACAGGAACCTGGTTACACTTGACACTGGCTTCGGCCTATTGACTCTTGAATTCCCTCAAATAGTGTTCTATGATTCTGTCTGCCTTGACAAAAGTATTGCCTATGATTTTTGCCCCCAACTCTATCTCTGGTTAACTCAGGTGCTAAGAGTGTTTTTGCCCCGGTAACATTTCTTGCCGCGGATACACGTTTCTTTAGTAAGACTGAACAGTCATTACTGTCAAAGTGATTGCAAGTGCATTCCCGGTAACGTCTTTGTTTCACAACACTGCTTGGTTAAAATATAGGGTACTTACCTTGAGTTAGAGTGTGCCAAAGTTAATTGGTTGGCTGTAGTGTATTTTATGTGTGGTTTTGAATTAATAGAAGTGTTGTGTTAATAACAAATGGTTTAAAAATAAAAGTACTTATTTTTTTTACCTGAAACCTTGAGTCAGTGTTTGCTTGAGTCACGGTAATTGTAGTCCCTTTGTGTAAGCTCTGCTACTGCTCATATACTCTTGAGATAAGCCTGGCTGCTCCGTGACTGCTACAACTTTAACATAGTAGTACAGGCTTGTACCAAAGATAAAACTTGTATTGCCACCTGTAGTCTTAATTGTGTGTAGTGGTCCCTAAGGGCACTGCACAGGATTCTGCCTAATAGTCATCGGCAAAAATCGCCACATGCAAATTCATTTGCTTCTTCGTAGGAATAACTGGCTCTCTTACAATGCACTGGGTTTTACATAATTTATCATTTACAATTGTTCTTTTATAACACACTTAATACCGCAGTGAACAAGTTTCTAAGTTTGGGCCCAGATTGAAACCTGTGTTGCTCTGCGTCGTCTTGCTTCCAAGACAAGCTTGTTGTCCCTGAGCTATCCTCCTGGCCAACATGACATATATACCCTGGTGCTACAACAGAATTACACCCCTAACATTTGGAATTGGCTGTGAAAAACTAATGGATCACACGCTGACAGCTTTGTGAGGTTGAGCAACAGAGAGCATGATGTAACCTCACCCTAATTAGTCCCTGCATGAGAACACAGCACAGAAAGGTCTGTATGGCATTCAGAAATATAACTGGCAAACAGCACCTGTATCACTCAGCAAGGATTAGGAAGATGGCAGAAGATATCCAGTTTAGGGATGCAGAGGCTAAAGAACTTTTTGGAGTCACAGACAATCGACTTCTTCCTCTTTCTCATCTTTAAAGAAATTGTTTGAGCAACTAGAAACCCTATTGAAAAAAGAACTATCCAATTGGTGGGAGATTAAAACAATGGAAATGTACCTTGAGGTTGGCTAAATACCAAGAGGACTTAGGATATGCATGTTCCCATCTTTTGGAGAAGACAGAGAAGCATTTAATGATTGGGAACAGCTTTTAATCAACACATCTAAAGAAATTATGATCAACGTAATTAACCATTCAGTTACAATACATGAATGCACATTGAAAAAAATAGGCACTATTAAACAAAAAATAGAAGCACTGAATTTCCTGGAAATCACATAAAAGAATTACCAAATCTTAGATGAATATTTAGTGGATTTTACTAAAGAACTGAAGCAAAGGAAACAGAAAACGTTTATTAGAGATGAAAACGATTGTAGTACAAAAGAATGTTCACTTTTCAGAAAAAACAAGATGCAATAATGCCTGGAGACTTGAACAAAGGGAAACAAATGCCATCCACAAAACTTGCCCACCTCATCGTCAGATGTTGAATCCACAAGTGGCAGTGAGATACAACAAGATGACCTGCCTAACCAAGCATGCAATCCAATTGAATGTCCTTTTTTAGATGAACTAAAGAGATACAAGAGAATCACCCCAATGAATTACCAACAGACAGTTCAGACACAAACATAAGAAACTTTTCAAAACATAATATTATGAAATCAAGGAACCACACTGAATAGGTAAGAGGAGCAGCATAACAAAAAAACAAGTAGGACACACATGGAATGCTAACAAGATCCAAAAAACAAGGACACCACAAACAGACTTGGTTATCAATTTGTCCAATATGTGGTTGTGTGGGAGAAGGGGGTCCTGGAGCCCCCTGCCCTCCATTATGAGACAACACACTCCCTGGATAAGCCCTGATGAGGCTTCTTTGGGTTCAGGGCCTGGCCCCTTAGCAGCCGCACAGGAATACCCTTAGGAACTGTGACCCCTGAGAACAGTCTAGATCAGAGTCCAACTAGACTCCATTTTGTGTGCCACCAACTCCATTTTGTTTTCACATAATGCCAGGCCAGCCATGAAATTAGAGCGTATGCCTGCAGCTCTCCCTGCTAGGCATGCACAGCGACAGGCTTCTCCCCCACTCTGTCATCTCTGCAGCCGTCCGGTTCTCATGGGAGAATGGCCGCACAAATGCAACAAACTTCGCACAGTATCTTCTGTCTTCCATCTTACCTCATTTACCTTGCCACAGCCCAGCTCAAGGCCTGGCAGTAGAAAGTCGTTCATCTCTATAAACCTGCTCCCATCTTGCAGACCCAGGCCATTAAGAATAACACGCCCATATTCTTTGAACATGTTTAAATAGCTAGGAGCGACCCTCAAGTATATCCTGTTTGTTCACGCCATAATATGAGAGAGTCGAAGTGTCTTTCTGCACGCAATCAGAATAGGTTGCTCATGAACAGTTTCCATTACATGCAGAATAATGAAAGAACTGCAGTACAATAATGAGCATATCAGTGTGGTGTATAACATATGTATAATCAGAACACTAACTTTAGATTCGAGTTGTATAAGTGTGACGTGTATTAACGTGTAGTATAATAGAAATAGATTGTAATAACAAAATGCATAACAGAACATAACACTATGTATGCCTGCACAAAACTACCTCGTTTCGAGTTCAATGTAAATACATGCAGAGCATCGTGTAAAAGCAGTTTAGAAATCGGATGCCATAACCAGTATGATTTTACCATGATAATATGCATTAGGGCCTGCATGTAAATAATCTGATAATGGACTGCTTAATCTAGTATGGAAAATAACCTGTGCATACACAAATTATTACTATAGTTTTTTAACAATGAGAGTACGCAGCCAAGTAGAAATGATAACGTGTTCTAGATGATCATAATCATAATGTAACGACTATGTGTAAAAAAGCCGTCATGTAAAAAACCATTTCAGGAGATCTTGTCTACCCATGCAATGCAGGACTGCACCGCAAAGGTGTTTTGATTCTCCTCCACCCCTCATGGTGCCAAGACAGATTAGGAGAGACTTAATTATGTTTAGACAACCAGCCTTTAACCCCAACAATAAGACTTATGACCATTGTGGTATGTGCCTTGTGTGACCCATCCCTTTAACGTGTGATTTAAGCCTTAAAGTTAGCGTCCTCTTTATTGTACCAGATGGACATTCCAGACCACACAGTGACCTCAAAGTCTTACCCCTTTAAACAGTATGGGCCTCATTAGGAGTATGGCGGCCTCCATACCGGGCTCCAATACCGGGTTCTTTGAATGAGGAATTACCGGGTCATTCCGACCGTGAAGGACCCGGTAATTCTTCATGCACAAAACCATTCCTCATTCCCAATTGAGCCCCCATAGGGCTCAATGGGAATGGGGATGGAGCTAATAACGGGCCTGTTAATAACTGGCCCGTTATTAGCTCCGTGTTCCCCTCGCTGGACCCGGAAAGGTAGCCTGGTTTTACCAGATGTCTTGGGGGGGGGGGGGGGCCTCGTAATCAGGCATCCCGTAATGAACGGTGCTGGTCCCGTACCGGCACCCTTCATTACGGGAGTGCCTATGTTATAATGAGTCCCTATATCTTGTATTATGCTAACACACAGTTAAGCTGCTTATTGATGGATCTAACACTGGGTTTAACAGATGCATTATGACCTATGCCCAATGATAGTTAACCTGCATTTGAGAAATGTTTTTCCTTTGTTGTCAGATTCACAGGTCTCAGAGTATGCTGGACAAGACAGATTGTGATGTTAGATGAATGGGAATGTGTGGCCACAAGGGCAACTGTCAAGTGTTTATCAATATGTAACTATACGAAACTTGCATGACACTGCATGCCAACCCGATGAGCCCAGCTGACCGATTGACCTGAAGAGCATCATCACAGAGTCACACAAATCCACGCCAATCCCAGCACACTGACCCTATGGCACCCATAGGTGCCCGTCCCTAGTGACCAATCCCAATTCTTCATGTGCCCCTTAGGCCTCCCCTCTCCTGGATGACGCAAAAATTGTATAAAAATGATTTGTAACATGTTTTCTACAGAGCACTCTCGGCGCGAGTAGCCCTATTTTAGATAAATGATTTTTTGATATCACCAGCACTTGGATGTGTCCTGTTTGACTCTTATTGGGAGAATTAAGTGCATTTTTCGGGACTTCTCACTTTCACAGTTCAATCAAGACCTCTTATCAGCCCTCCATAAAGGCTTATTATTTAGTGAAACAAGGACCTCAGATTATTTTCAAACTAATGTGGACATATATAAATTTTGTAGGTGGCCGAAACTCCAAAAAATACTTTTAAAATGTACCAGAGAAAATGATCAGACCTTCAGATCTTATAGTTAAACATACTGGGGACACACTAACTTTGTTGAACTTACACGAAATTGAAGATAAATATACAATTCAACAATTTATGGAAAAACAAGGCATTGCAATGAACCTCTCAGGGGAAACCACGCTCTAAATGTAACCCGACACTACCGATTGAAAATGTGATTGATCTTTTCTAAAAAGTGCTTCCTGAGGACTTAAGACAAAATTAATTATCGAATAATAAATAAAAAATGCATCACAACCTCACCAAAGGTTGTGTAAGTCTTATAAGATGTCATGGAAAATGCATTAGGTGGGAGTTTAAAAGGACATTTGCTGCAGGGTACATGAGCCGGTCATCTATTCCAACATGAAACTGCCAAGACCTTTCCTCTGCTGCACTGAAGATAGGGGCCTGGTGTCAACTATCAATCAATTTTATTACTTAAATATATAGAAATAAATACACTGCTGAGATCAGGACAATGTTGAAAACCAGATAAGCCTATGTCTGTTCTTGCAGCAGAAGTGGCCTTGAGGTCACAGTTCCCATAAAAATTCCATTAGAGTTGCTATCATGCATTGAAGGAAGAAGCAAATGTAAACATATTCACATGTTTTAGGAGAAATGGAACTTGGAGGAACAAGGGTGCAGTCTGGAGTGAAAGAGGCCTGTGAAACTGCAGTTTAATTAATGGAAAAATACATGTTATCACATAGAAATGGCAGTGTGCATGCCACAGCGGTCATTCCAGAATTTTATAAATAGTAACACTCACCCCCTTTTAACCATGCTAAAACGATTTTTGTGTGATAAACATAAGTAAAGTTATTAATGAAAATGTGATTTGGGCCTTCCCTTTAATCCAAGAGATTTGAAAGTTGGTGTGAGCGTGCAGGTAATAATAAACATGAACAATTTATTTGAAGTGCCATATTTTTCACTGATATGGCCCCTGAGAAAATGAAGAAACAAACTGCATAGGAAGTGCATGCTGACTTCAGACTAGCCTCATCTGATTTGCCTTAAAATGTAGTTCTTAAAAATATGTTCATACATATAAATATTTGAACATTTAGGGTACTTGCCATTTTGAGGCATTTTCTGCGTTTTAAAACATGCCGAGTCGTCTGTCAAATTGGGATGATGAAGTTTTCTCCTCCCACAGCTGTCCCGAATCACTCCCCCATCCCCTTGTCCTATTAGCACACAGGAGAGAGGCGGGTAGAGAAAATCAACCAATCCCTTTCGCGGGAATTATGACAAGTGTGTGCTTGTTATTTGCCCTATGATTCGATCAGTTTGCATTAGAACTGGACATCTTCCACTAAGTCCAAGAGGCAACCTGCTGCTGAAATTTTGAAAGAAACATCACAGCAGAGAGGACTAAATCTGGCATATCAGCCAGGAACCAGGAGACATAGAAGCTGACTTGGGACATTTTGGAGAAGTCAGAGGAGACTATCCTTGACTGACATCCTTGTTGTCCTAGAGGTGCCCTGTTGTTCCCTGATGCCCATTGCAAGGCCTTTCCTGTAAGTACAACTATCCCTCAAGCCACAGATTGTGTAGGCATTGCATTTTTCAAGCACTGTTTTAGTTATTTCCCCATAGAAAATATCCTGTTTCCCAGACTATTCGTAGATGCCCTATATATTGTGTCCAAAGATGAAAAAATACAAACAGGGGTATGCGGCAATTGCCTAGATGAACAAAAAGCTTTTCACAGGGTTAGTTGGGACTTTATGTTTCAATCTCTTAATTGGCACGGGTTTGGAGAAAAATTCATATCATTTGTCAAACTCCTATATTAATGTCCTAAATCCTCTATCTGCATTAATGGCCCTTGTTCCTTCTACTTCACCCTATTAAGAGGTATGCGACAAGGCTATCCTCTTTCTCCCATTCTGTATATTTTCTAGTTGGAACCTTTACTAGAACTTATTAGATCCAATAGAAATATGCCAGGAATTCCTGGAGGAACATCACATTTTAAGGTTGCAGCTTATGCTGATGATGTCCTCATCTTCATCAAAAATCTCAAACTCCACCTACCCCACTTGCTAGACACGCTCCATCAATTTCGTCTTGTTTCTGGTTATAAACTTAATAAAGAAAAATCTGAAATTCTACCTCCTTTTGTATTAAACATGAGCTAGATTCCTTTGGTTTGAAATGGTGTAATGAGTCAATTAAATATCTTGGTATTAGTTTCGACCCCACAATTAATGATATTGTTAAACTGAATATGCAAATTTTGTCAGATAAACTAAAAGATCTTACTACCAAATGGTCCCCCCTTTATCTTACATGGTGGGGCCGACTTGATACAATTATAATTATGCTCTCCACTATTATCTTATATCGCCTTCACCTCCTTCCTATTCCACTGCCTCTTTCTTTTTTCAAACCTATTTACTCCATCCTACTTGATTCCCCCTGGGGCCCAGGCAAATACAAAACAAAAGCAGTGGCCAAACTCAAAGCTCCATATGATATGGGGGGTGTCAGATTCCCGGACTTTAAAATGTATCATTCGGCGTTTCCTCTAAAACAATTCCGATGTTGGTTTAACTCTTCTCATATGTCAGACATTCCCTCTTGGTTTAGGTTAGAGAAAAATGTGGTTTATCGATATGACCCAGCTGATCTCATCTATATATTTAACCACACTTCCATGGCCCCATCTGGCCCTATCTGATCCTATTAAAGCCTCTGGCGCTGCCCTGAAGATCTTTCTATTTCCAAACTCCTAACAAAAATCTATCCCCCCTATTATGGTTCAACAAAAACATTGTCATTTATAATAAAACTTTGAACCGAAAATCTTGGATTAAAAAAGGCATTAGATACATTCAACAAATCATTCATGGCCCCATAATCCTTTCATTCCAGCAATTGAAAAACATATTTTCTATACCGAACACTGAATTTAACTTTTACAACAAATTGGTCAACTCGTGTCTTGACGCTCTTCATCACTTTTCTAATGACATTCTCTCACCTGGTGTTCTTAGACTATTACAGATCACAGCATCCTCTGACCTCAAAGCATCTATAATATATAAAGCCCTTACCTCAAATCCAGTTGCTCAACCTGTCCGTTCTTCATGGGAAATGGACTTTGGTGTGATTGTGGATGATCATACCTGGTCCCTAATATTCTCCAAAGTCAAAGTTATTTCAGTATCAGCTAACATCATGCAACACTTTATTTTTTTCATTCATAGGGATTTTATCACTCTAGTCAAACTATCTAAGTCTAAAAATGATTCAAGTGATCTCTGCTGGACTTGTGGTTTTGCTGCTGCCTCCTATGAACACATATTTTTTAAATGTCCTTCTGTCATTACATTCTGGCAACAGGTTTGGAAATACCTTAAACTTATATTTAAGATCGAAGTTCCTTTATCTTTTTTTAATATTGTCTTAGGGAGCCTCACTATTGAATGCCGCGATATGTTTGCCTCTGGAAAAGTTTATGATCTATTCATTGCTATTGCTCTAAAACGTATAACCGTTAATTGGAAGAACTCACAGTCACTATGTATCAGAAGTGGTAGAACAATATCTGCAATATACAAAGAATGGAAGGATGTATGACCAATTCACAAAACTCTATTCTGAAGTATAATGCAAAATTGTCATATTTCATTCATTACTTGGAATGTTTCAATGTCTCCTCACATGGCTCATAATCTCTTTATTTTTTTGTTTTTTTCCGTACACAAGTTTCATTCTTGAACTTTCATTAATACATGCCATATACATTATATGATATTGCTGTTTATACTCCCCTCCCAACCCTGCCCCTCCCCAATCCTCTGCACTCTTGCTTGTCTCTATTGTTAGTCTCCCCCTTTTAGGTAAATGAATTTGATCTTTGATAGCAGACTTCATTGAATAGTCACATGTTTTATCTCTCTTGAGTATTGTTCTTTGTTAAACAATTTGCTATTAGTTTTATTACAATCTAAATGTTAACTTGCCCAACTTTTATCAGATTGTATAATCAGATATCTGCTATATATTATTATTGTTATGTTATTATAAAACTAATAAATATTATTAAACGCAAAAAAGAAAATATCCTGTTTGCTTCTGTAATATGCATCAATATGCTTGTTTAGCATATTGAATTAAAGTAAATCAATTAATTTCCCTAGAGCGATCGCGGGATGTGTTTGTTGGAATTTGAAACCAACAAGTCCTTCCTAGTGTGTTGTGAGTTGATACAGACAAAAAGTTTGGCCAAAAGAATGAATCCCAAAACTCAGTTTCCATATGAGTATGCGGGGTGCAAAACAAAATTCCCCATTTAATCCCCTTCATTTTAAGTCAGAAGTGTGAAGCCTGGTAGTGCCTTTGCATGTGCAAGGTGCAAAACGAAATTAGCACTTTGTTCTCATTGTGCTCTGACCAAAACCCCAAAACCCTGCCATTTCCTTTTAGATGTGGCAAAACAAAATTCCCATTGCGTTCCTCTCTCTCATATTTCATCTGTGATTCTAATCCCAAAACCTATTTTCCCATTGTGTTCCCACCAGATATTTCCCAGCTGTGAAAGATACAGTGAACAAAAGGCGATGGCTGCGAACTCTCAAAGTGGGAAAAAAACACAGAACAGGTTATCATGCCGTGTTCTTTCTGGAGAGGGGCGCCTGCTACCTTTTTTGAACTTGTGTGTACAGGTTCAGCAGATGAGTGCAGTGGGAACAGGCTGAAGTTGCACCAAAGTTAAGACCATCAGTGCCCATCCGGTCCTCAGACGAACCTTGGGCAGATAGTGCGTCTCATAATTTGAAGTCACATTTATCAAGGTCTCTACCCCGCACATTTTTACTGCAGCATGCACCTATTGATATGATCTTCTCGAAAAGTTTTAATGTTTCCTCTTCTCCGACTTCTGATTCTGCACCTCAGCCCGAAGACTCACTATAAGGTTTTATTTTGAACTATTGTTACCATGGTGCACATGCAGCGTTGTGCTATGATCTTTTGCAGGCATACTCGATGACACATGGCTTAATGATTCCTCAGGCCCTTCGGTAGTACAAGCTCTTATGATATTATACATTCGGATCGTGTTTCCTCTTGCCATGGCGCTGTTTATGATTCTGACTTTGTTAATGTCTTTTCTGAATTAGCTGCTAGTCTACAAGTTCGCATTGCCAACATATTAACAGTTGGAGATTTTAATCTGAAGCCCAATGACCCATTGGACCTTCAAGGCTCCTCTTTGATTTCTGCTATGGACAACTTGGATTTATTCCAGGCAGTAGCTGGCCCCACTCATTAGCTTGGAAACCCAATGGAATAGATTGTTTTTTACCATCTTCTTTGGTCGCTACCTATTCTGCTTTTCCTGTTCTCTGGTCTGATCATTTCATTATTCCTTTTGCCATTAGGATTAAACACTGTTCTATTGTCTCTAATATTGCTGGTTCTCCATGTCGTAAGTGGCATCATTTCTATTTCTACTCAGGTTAATAAGTACTGTAAGGCTTCTTAAACACTAGAATTGAATATTTCAAGACAAGCCTTCATCACCACGGATGATCTCCTTGCTCCTCTTACTTTGTTCAATTCAGGTATGAGAGAATTACGCCTTCATCATAGACAGGCCGAGCATAAGTGGTGTACTGCCAAAGCTGTATTATGCCAGATTACGGCTAGTTACCACAAAGATATTGTGGAACAAAATGTATTTTTTATACAAGCCAAGTTGAATTCTCTATTAACCAACCTAAGCAGTTTTTCAGTCTTGTTTGCTCACTTTCTTCTGTTTAGGCTTCATCTGGTGTGATTTCCACTTTACAAGCACTCTGTGACCCACTGTCTTCCTACTTTAGAAAGTGGTTACAATCTGCGAGAAAATGTGATCCTCTGGACTTAGGTTGGAAGATCCTGTGATACCATCATCTATGAGTGTCTCGCAGCACTCTTGGTATGCTTTCCCTTCTTTAACAACTACAGACGTAATTGCGGTGACTAATATGATGCAAACTGCTTCTCCCTTGGGTCCTATTCCTCTTGCCATCTTGAAAGAGACTATGGCCATTACTGCCCCTGTGGTAGCTCAAGCAGTGAATCATTCATTCACATCTTTCACTATTCCATCTACCTTGAAGCATGCTTTGGTTATCCCTCTTTTAAAAAGGCTTCTTTGGATCCCACTGTTTCAGCAAATGTCTGCCCCATTTCATTGCTCCCTTTTATAATGAAGCTTCTTGAGTATTTCGTTAATCCTTTACTCAGTTCTTTTCTTAAGGAATCCTCTTTTTATTGATCCTGTTCAGTCTGGGTTTCGACCAGGGTGCAGTACAGTACTGAGAGTGTTCTGGACTCAGCTATTGATGACCTGGCTAGACTCCATGCTCAGGGTGGTGTGGGTGCACTGATTCTGCTTGATCTTTCAGCGGCATTCAACATCATTGACCACAAAGTTCTGCTTGCCTGCCTAGCAGGGGCTGGACTGTCAGGGTCTTTTTTTATCTTGGTTTAAATCCCTTTTGACCAATCGGTCTCAATCACTGCCACGCTCTGCCTTTAAATCTGCTCTGCAATCTCCCCACTCTTGTCCAATGTCTACATCCAGCCTCTTGATAAATTCATCCAGTCCCACGGTTTCCTATGGTATAAGTATGCAGATTATACGCAGATCATTGTCCGACTTGATCTATCCCTATTTGACACTGCCTCTCCCTTGCCTTGTCGCTCTGTGAAACACTTGTGTGTGAGCGCGATATAAATAAATGATCAATTCATTTCTCTCTATTGGCTTCCAGTTTCTAAAATAATTCCGTTAAATCGCCTAGTATACTTGAACGTCTCTGAATATAACATCATAATCATCTTCAAGAGGGCCTGCGGGATGTTCGAAGAATTCAATTTTGCCCATAAACAATTACGTATAATAGAATCGAATGCTGCAGAGAAGTCGATGAATGCACTGAACACATTCAATTCTCTGCAAGACCCGGCATATTCTATTGCAGAGGACAATATTGACAACTTATGAATTGTACTCTATCATCGTCAAAAACCAATATGATTCAACAGAAGTATAATATTTTCAGATATCCATATGTTCAGTTCATCTAGCAGTATACATGCCAATATCTAAGATGATATTTCAGACATCGCCAACATTTTGTAATTGCTAGGGTCTTCCCATGAACCTTTCTTATGGACGGTAAAGATATGACACTCAGTCCACGACTTAGGATGTATACTAGATTTCCCAATTTCATCAAAAAGCTTAAATAATACTGCAGCCCATAATTCAGGGTCAGACTTCAGGAGTCTGTTACATACAGGGTCAGATTTAAAGATGCTGTTACATGTACCGTCTGGCCCTGCTGTGCAGGAATTTTTTAGTTGTTCAATTATAGTCACTATGTGTTGGAAAGACGGGTTGATCTATCAAAAAAGACTCCTTACATACAAGAGCAGCCACACTTTCCCTGGACATCACAGAAATAGAGTCTTTGATGAGCTGCATGGAAGAAAGGAAGGAAGTATTTGGAGACATCTGTGATACAAGAAAAAAAGATACCCAAGCAACTACGACCCCTGCAAATAGAAGACCTCAAAGAAAACCTCTTTCTCCGCTCTATGACAATCTAGACATGAAAGCTCCAGTGAGCCAACAGGCTAAGTTTCAGCAACAGCATAATCATAATAGCGAGTAGAAGAACCCAATGAAAACAGATGCCAATGTGAAGATACAGCTCAATGTCATCATTCACGCATACCGACCAACATGATAGATCTTCAGAACATGTTGATCACTATCACATCTCAGTCAATGATCCCCTTTTTAAAACTGCAAGAAATCAATAATGACAACATCAAGGATCAAGCTACTTTACCTGCCTTGATCCTCACTAAGCAAAACCATATCGAAAATGTTATCACCAACATCGAGAAAAGTCTTGATCAGAAAGCTCACAAAACTCATTTGTGGCAAACAATACCAGCTGACATGCCAAGGGCAGATCGTGCTGACAAATCTCAAATGTCCCCTGGTATTATGTCCTGGATGAAAGACATATCTCAGAAACATCTATCGCAACAGTTGGGAAATGTGAACACGAAAGATACCAATCCTAACCCGCCAACGGTTCAACCGAATATTGTGATAATGCAGACATCCTAGTAATACTTGATCATATTTTTAGTGGCCTTGGTAGATCAACTGAGGCTCTTTGATAGTTTGCTGAGGCCAATGGACTGGTTATAAATCATGACAAAACGCAACTCATGGTATATACTAATAGGAAAATCGCTTGCACCAAATTGTTGATAAAAAAGCTAAAGATTCCATATACACCAATGTATAAATACCTGGGAATCGAGCTGAATGACAAGGGGAGTTATTCTACATGTAAACAAGCATGTTTTATTAAAGCTGCCCAGATAACTGCAATGGTATATTGTTTCACCCTTAATTATAGGGGATACACAGTTTGGGGTGCCCGTCAGCTATACAATCAGGTATTAACTCCAATCATTACCTACGGACTGGAATCACTACTGTCTATAGACTTAAAGTGGTCGCAGATTATGGAGGTTAAATATTGGAGGAAAATACTGGGCCTCCCAGTCTGCATAACGATGGCGATAATTAGGCCAGAGCTAGGCTTGATATCATTTAAAGCTATTGTGCTGAAACAACGAGCAGAAATGTACATTACTATGTGCAATAACCCCAACAACAGATTGTTACTTGCCCTACATCAGGAAACACTTAAAGAAGCAACGACGTGTCAGCAAAAAAAAACTATGGAGACACTTTTTAAAGAGATATGTTGGATACATAGGAAAGGACAGAACATTGTAAAAATGTAACATGCACTTGCTAGACGTATTGAACTGTGGGACTGGCTGGAAAACTTTGCTCATCTGAACACTTTAAAAAAGTACCAGTCGGGCTCCCACTTGGTAGATACGTTTTAGAAACCTCAGCAGTACATGAATCTTTCACCTTCCCCAAGACTCAGACATTTTATACTGTTACTGAGACTGAACCACATGCCAGTAATGTCAGTAACTGGTCATTTCCCAACATATGATGGTGCGACCGATGGTGTAGGATTTGTAAGGATAAGGACGCTATAGAAACGGCCAAGCATGTATTGTCAGAATGCTCTATTCTCACTGAGACAAATGCCAGACTTTATGGGAGATATGTATACAATCTTGATACTACAAAGGATATGGCTTTTTGGACACAATGTATTAATACAAGGAACATGAAGGTATATATCTCGATGTATAATGTATGGCAAAAGGCAGAAAAACTCTTGGAAATAATTATATAATGGGGATTCGACACACCCTTTATTTACATATACACTGTTGAAAGTTCAAGCTAGATTGGAAATAGATGTTACTTTGGAATTCATATATTTTAAATTGGTCAATTGAAATAATTGTGGACCTATGCATTTTATTTTGTCAGAAATTATATTTTATTTTTTATGTAGCATATCTAAAATTATATTTGAAGTTGTAGCTATATAGAACATGCATTATAGATGCATTGCATTGCTGTGATAATAGAGAATATTGTAGAATGATTGAGTTGAAATGTTTGTACTTATTGAATGTGAAAAGTTTACTTGTAAACTATAACACTTTAAATAAATAAATCATAACAAAACTCTCAAAGATAGAAGATTCCATTCAACTTGGAGCAACACCGAAGACCACGATTCCTGTGCCAACCTTTGTCAATCAAACTCTCAATAAATCACAGCTGAAACAGGTAGACTCATTCCAGATCTTCACGCAGCCAAAGAATAATTCAACTACCCAAAAAAAAGTAACAGAGAAAAAATCAAAGAAGAAACAGACAGGATCAAGAGCATTTTTGAGGAATCTATCGAAGCCACAATCAAATTATTCCTCTGTACCTATTAAAAGTGATCTCCTACCTATAAATCGAGGGAACATGACTACGAAAACCAAAGCATGCCCTAAGAAGCAATCCATGATTCCATCACAGCCACCAGATGTTCACGATGAATCAGTACAACTAGCTGATCTGTTAAATCTAACGACACATATGGATGAATCTATAACAGCTTCAACTGATCTAGATAAGGATCTAGCCAATTCATCACTAATAATATTAGATCAATATGATGTGGATCTCTCACTCAAATTAATTTCAGGATCGTTGTCCTGTGTAGACATCTTGGACACAACCCTGGACTACTCGACAGAACTGACAAGATCAATAATTGAATTATCAACAATCAGTGTACCATCTCCGATTCCCTGGAGGGTGGCTAAACAAAGCAACAACGATCCAAAGCAGAACGCTCATATGAGCCTGACGGTTGAAACTCAACAAAGTAATTATCGAGACGTAGTTGGAACTCGGTGAAAAAATACCCAAGATCCCCAGCTACCAACATTTATAGATCCCCGTCAGCCTAAGGATACATTAATCATTCATTTATAATTTATTACGATATGAACAAAGAAGTACCTCTTTAATTCTTAAAAGGACGAATGTATTGCGCCTATTGCATGCAATTCCACAACTGAAGCTGATTCGTTCAGAAGACATCACGGTTGTTACCTTTGGTGATGAGAATGCCTTTGATACTGTACAGATCAAACTTTATACTAAACAAGTCATGAACCAAATGATATCAATGAAACAAACCCTACATTTATTAGGATTCCAATGGGATGAAGCTCCAAACAATCTAAAAAAATAGATATCTGGAAACACCTGAGCCAAGATTCTCGTGACAATGATGCTGATAATAGAACTGACGTACATCAAGGTAGAGCTGCATCACAAGACAAATATAATTATTTACCATCACACCACACTCTTCAGTGGGAGAATTCAATGAACATTTCGAGAACCAATTATTCCAAATACTTTATGTGGAGGGAAATAGTGGACACCCAACGGAGAGATGCAAACGTAAAAACTCATAACCACCAGTAACACTGCATAATAATATTTGGTCTCTCTGCTCCTGGAATATGAGGGGCCATTCCCATCTTTATGAACAGGCAAGCTCTAATCTTGAAAAGTTCCACATTATATTCCTACAGGAAACATGAATGGTCCAAACTCTGTGCTGTGATGGCTACATAATCCACTTTAACCCAGCTATTCAGAAAAACCAAGGGAGACATTATTCTGGCATGCTAACTATGATTAAAATTGATATAAAATGGACAATGATAAGCACGATCAATCTGAACTCGTGGGTTCTATGTTTGATTATCCTAATCCCAGAAGAAGATGCACTCCTTGAACACCAACATCTGAGTGCCGACCATTCCAAATTCCTGATGATTCTAAATGATGACATTTTTATAGACAGTGGGCCTCCATATGAGTTTGCCGGTCCGGACCAGCAACCTACGAGTTCTGCAGGCGGGTGGTGTTACTCCCGCCAGGTCTGACCTGGCGGGAGTAACACCACCCACCTGCAGGTGGAAATGGAAACACTGGCACTGTAAATTATGGTGCCAGTGTTTCCATGGCCCCCATCCCCATGGAGTCCTATTGGACTCCATGGGAATGGGGGGTAAGTTTATTCCGCCTCCGGAATTACCCGACCACTGGGGCTGTAATGCCCAGGTAAGTCTGTCAAGTCCGGAGGCGCTAATTCATCCCAGGTCCGGCGTTAACATATCAGTTTTTCCGGCACAGCTACCGCCGGACTCATAATGAGGCCCAGTGTCTTCACATGCATTGATGAAACTAGCACCAAATATTGTAACATTGAATTAATCTTATGTGGCATCCTTAATATTCATTTGTTTGATGGAAATGGGCATGCTCTAGAACGGGATGAACTCTCCACTCCTGCTCGTAGATGGACTACAGAAATCTCAATGAGAAATTTGACTTTTAGTGGAACCGCGATAGATGATCATGGCCAATTTACTCCCACCAGGATGCCTGGGAATTCTAGATCTATTATTGACTACATTTTTTCTTCCAGTGGTATAACAGACTTGATAGTGAATACGGAAAATATTCCAACGCTTAATAGTGACCATCACAAACTCACCATCTCGTGTTCAGGATCCCAGCAGATGAGAAAGAAATACCAAGTCCACCCACTGGAAATTAATGGTACAACAAGATTACGAATATCCCAAAACCAGATGGACACTTTTGCAAATCGCTTTAAAGATGCAACAATGGATGACAAGAACAAGCTCAACTATGAGTGGTTACTAATACCATTCCAACCCCTTGCGCTCCAGAAAGGAACTACCAAAAAGAACCACAAGCATCACTACAATAGCGAAATTGTGGCAAAAAGAAGAAGCTACGGAAAAACCTTAATCTCTTACGGAGAACGAGAAACAAATATTCCAAAAAAAAGATCAAAACAGCCAAACAAACTTACCATAATTGGCTAAAATCGCAAATAATGTTAATATTGCAACAGGACGCTGAGGCAATCCTCACGACGTTCAAAAATAAAAATCTTACAGAGCTGTGGAATCTCCTTAACAATAATGTGCAAAATCAGAATCAATTTATATCGAATGTGTCAGAACACAAATGGATTCAGTACTTCTCCACTCTTTACCAACTTTGATCCTCAGACTCCATATCAGCAGCAACTCGAGAAGTAAAGAAATTGAATTTCACATGGTCTAAAAATGCCATTCTGACCATGATTAAGAAACAAAACTATTCCCGAGCTCCTGGCCCGGATGACTTGATGGATGTTACCATCAAACAAGCTCCAGAAGCATGGATTGACATCATTGACCATCTGTTTTCCCTAATCGATAAACTTTATCAGATTCCTCAAACTTGGAAAATGGCAACACTAATTCCCATATTTAAGCAGAGAGATAGAGATGACCCGACTAACTACCGATGCCTTGGGCAAAGTATTTGCGACCTTCCTGTTGAAAAAACGAATTGGGCAAAAATGGAAAATAGATTTGCAATAAGACAAACTGGCTTCTCTGCTAATGTGGGCACTAACGTTAATCTAATGCTATTAAATCTTATCAAGCATGAAGCATTCCTAAACAAAACCCAACTATATGTTGCCTTTGTTGATCTTCACATGGCATTTTATGCCATCACCAGACAGATGCTATGGAATAAATAAACCACTTGGAAGTGCCCCGCAGAGATAATTGAGCCTATAAAGCTGCTATACTCAAACACCTCCATTACAGTCAGATTATTACAAGAAGGGATTGTATCAACATCTATAAAGACATCCAACGGTCTGAAGCAGGGCTGCCTCTTGGCTGCAATACTTTTCACTTTATTCACGGCCGACGTAGAAGAACACAAGCAAGTGACATTGTTAAATCCGCCAAAGATCAACTCAATATCTGTCCCAATAATGATGTACGAAAACAATATTGTCTTGATGGACAAAACCCCTAACGGCCTACAAACTAGCCTATCCATGTTGGGAACTTACATGAAAGCCAACGAATTACACTTTAATACAAAGAAAACAAAAATCATGAAACTAACCAATCTGACAGTTAAAAGAAAAAGACCCTTGATGATCCTAGACGATCAAGATCTAGGTGTTGTTATTTTTACAAATATCTTGGAATATTGACAAATCAATCCAAAATGGAACAATAATGGGTAAATCACCTGAAAGAAAAAAAAAACATAATTAGCTTGACAAGGTCGATCTCTTCACATTAAATATGGAAAATTTTCCTTGAAACCCATCATTGCCTTTTATATGCAAAAAGTCATCCCTATCCTCACCTATGGGAGCAAAACCTTGATTAAATTTTCACAGGCAATGTGGCAAAAGTATGAAGCTATATTTTGCCGCAAGATTTTAGCCCAGCCTCGAATGTATCCTATGGCCAGAATTAGATTTGAAATAGCCACTCAATCCCTCACATCTATTGCCTGCTGGAAACAATTTGATCTGTTCCATAAAATATTAACCAGTTGTAAAACTCTGGCATTCCAGATCTTCGAAACTAAACCAAAAGTTTGAATAACACCATTATGAACGTATGGAAGAAAGATATGGAAAGACTTTTGGCAATTGAAGACATATCGATGGAAATGCTGTAACTTGGTCCGGTGCATGCCAAAATCAAGCTACAGCGTAATGATTGGGCCAATACCAATGGACTAAAATCAAATTATCAAACGGATCTACATTGTGAACTTGATATAACAGCATTAAATGAATTGCCCACTTATTTAAATCTTTTTCTGGATGAGCTTATTCGTGACACATTTCTGAAAGTACGTCTGAATACTATTCCAACAAGACACAGACTTGCAAAAATGAAACAAATCCCGATTTCAGACAAACACTGTCGATTTTGCCTCAATGAATCTGTGCAAGAGACACTGCACCATATTATAATGATCTGCCCAGCCTTAAAAGAAAAAAGAAACTTTTACAGATGCCTTTTTCAGATCGCAGGACAACAAATGGATTTAGAACTAAGAAGGGCACACATTCCTGTGGGAATAGACAAAAAACTGATCTATAACATCTTTCAGTTTTTAATTAACATCATGGGATTATATGCATATATGTAACAAATGGTTTTCTTCTTTTTGTTTCACGAGCCCTCTGTTATAACTGTGTCCTAATATGTCACAATAATCTAACTGAATTCTTAATGTATGATAATGAGTTAATTGTTATAAATGAAAAGTTTAAAATGTAAACTGCATCATTTTAAATGAAAAAAAAAAAAAAAAATAGTCACTATGTCTGATACTGTGGCTTTACTTTTCCATGTCACTGTGGGTAATGGGAAAACCAGCTCTTTTTCCTCCTTTTTACCAAGGGCGGATTGAATATGTGTGCTCCACTTTGCTTCAATAATATGATTGCATGATATATATTATATGATACATAATAAACGATTACATTTTTTTTCTCATATCTATAAACCAATTTTGATTTTAACCATAGTGCATCATTAATTTGGTATCTATATCAATTTTATTTGGATGGATGAATTGAATTTAAGTAACTGGAGTTTGGAAAGTATGTTGTACTTGCGAGAACGTCTTTCATAATCTTTCCCAGTGGTTTAATCATGGTTTTATTTTTCAAGTATTTCAGATGAATGTATAAATCTGTATAAATCAGTATTATGAAATAATGTTAGATGTATGACTTCATCGTTTTTTTAAATTGCAGATGGCAATGCACTTTATGTGGAATGTTTACATTGGAATTGCCGTTGTATTCACATTGCAGTGTCTCTATTAAGAATACCCAATAATTTTTTTGTGTATCCAAGCTTTTTATGGCGATTGTCGAAACCAAGCAAAATAAACTGTGACAAAATATAAGTATACAGGAGTTATACAAAAATATTTATATCTCCTAAACAGATTTTATAATTGATTTGTAGTGGTATGAAATGATAGTTAATAGTTATAATTGTATGTTTAATTTGTAGTGCTAATGGTTATAGTAGTTAAAGTTTAACAATGGGTTTGTGGTTTTACATTATTTTGATCGTCACTGTTTGACGCATATACTATTTAGATGACCCTTAACACTTATTTAAAAAAAAAGTTTTTTGTAGACAGTTTAAAAATATACAAAACACACAAACCCGCAAACACACACATGTGTTTAATAACGAGACATAAAATGCCAGTCAAATAAATTGAGGCTTATTTTGCAGTACTTAAATAACACGGTTCTATGTGCAAGGTAAACATTTTAAGTACAAGCAGAGTTAATTATGAATAGTTATGATATGAGCCTGCAGTGGATACATTCTCTATATTGAAGTGATGCCATTTTCCCACCTTTTGGTTTTTAATTTGGTGCATTCAATCAAAATAGATTGGCTATTTCCTAAAATATGAAGAATAAACATGTTTAAAAACATCTTGCTGGAAGCAAATTTGAGTGGGCACCACGGGAGCATTAATCTGTTTGGTATCCTTAAAGGTCTTTAATGTAATAAGTCTTTATAGAAATTTGGTTCTATGTACAGGAGCCGGCTGAAAACACCCAAGCCCAAAAAACAGTAGAAGCAGAAGATTAGGTAAAATACCCAATCATACAGCCGCTCTCTGGAATCCCAATCTGGGTTTTTTTGGTGATTGCAATTTGCTGTGTGCAGTTAGTATGAACCTTACAGATATTTCATGAAAAAATTCAAAATTGTAGTAGTTTTTCAACGTTGATTTTATCTATCAAACCAAAGTTTTTTATGGAAACAGTAACAAATAGTCACTAATAGTGTTCTTAGTGAGGAAGAGTTTGCCACAAGTCACTCTATCCGTAGACTTATATTGTGCCAATGCATTTCGGAATAAAACAATTCCTTCATCAGGGCAAGTCTGATCCAATTAAACATAACATATACATGTAATTGTGCCAGTCATAAGATGATTAATACCCATATATAATCAATCCGATAATCACATGTGTGTAAACATGAACAGTCATCATCCAAATTATTAAGTAAAATACCAAATGAACGATTGCACATACCTAGTAGTATTGTATGCAGAATCAGTAGGCAGGTCGGATATAAAAGAAAAATTAGGAAAACAGATCAGTACAACGGTTAGTTATAATGCCATGTAACCAAAATAGGAGGGAAACAGTTCCATTACCTGGTGTAAGTGAACGAATAGTGGCGAATTCTATGCTTCAAAAAACTAACCGCATGAAAGTACGTATTAAGGGACCTTACTAAGCGTGACAGAACGCATCTAGTTAAAACAAGCATTGAAAGTGGCTTACCGTTTACAGAAAATTGAACGGAGCAGTTCCCTCTATGTTTACCGAAAGCAGACTGTCCTCGTTGCATCGGTGCGTTGCCGGGCAACCTGGTTTTATGAGACACGTGATCGCGGCTCCTCGGTGAAGGGTGAGAGCCACGATCCGTGTCTGCAATCAAGCCAATAGGCTCGAATAAAGTGAAAATAAACAATTACGGGACATCCTAGTCTTGTGCTGGGAAAAGTGATCTCATAAAAAGAGACAATATCAGAAAATAATGGACATAGAAAAAATACTGGATTACAAAACCTAAAGGATAAGGATAGTCAATGGGGTATCAAAAGGAATCATCAAAAAAAATGTATTATCACAGAAATGTAAATTATAAAATTATAAAGTGAATGACAGTAGTGGCTGTTCCATGAACCACAGGCTATGTTACACAATATATATGTGTGTCTTACTGTGATTATACAACAAACAAATCCTTGGAAATAAACCTCATGGATATATCATGCAATATTTATATATGTATATGTGTGCCCTAATGCCGCTAGTGGTGTCGTCCAGGCAGACGGCACCTTGGGTCCTGGATGGAGCTCCAGGATGCGCAGCATACAGGTCACTACATGGGGATCATTCTCTAGTCACATATGTATATAAGTTAAATCAATTACGGGTAACCATCAACATTCAGGTCATGTGTGTAATGGTGCCATCCGCACCTAGGTGCTAATCCAAACAGAAAACGCAACATACAATTAGAGAAAACAGTGAAAATTGATCTCCTCATTTAGTCCATTAGGTACCAAACTGCCAAGTTTGTCTATCCAGTATGTCTCTCTGCGATTCAAACGTTGGCATAAATCCTCATGAGGACTATTCTTGGTTAAAACCTCCAAAATCACAAATCTTATCTGTGACACGTTGTGTCCATTGGCCACCCAATGACGTGCCACGGCTGAATTAGTTTTCGCATTGCGGATACAGGATCGGTGTTCACCCCACCTCAACTTGGCTGTTCGTGTCGACTGTCCAACATAGAATTTCCCACATGGGCATTTGATGCCTTAGATGATGTTACTGCTGTCACAAGTGCCAAAAGTCTTAAGCATAATCTAATGCCCTGTTCTCGGATGGTTAACGGTGTTCCCTTTGATTACAAAGTAGCAGGTGACACAATGAAGGCATGGAAATGTCCCAGTTCGCTGTGTCAGCTATGGGTTTTGTTTGCACCAGTTCGTCTCTCAGGTTCCTACTGCGTTGGTATGCAAAGACTGGTTTTTCGCTGAACAAATCCTGTACTCGAGTGTCATTCTTAAAGATATCCCAGTGTTTCATGATGGTTTTCTTGATTTTGTTACTTTGCCTAGAAAACTTGGACACATATACCGGTGACTTCAATTCTCTCTTATTCTTGGGATTCTGTCCTGATAATAGAGTACCTCGTGACAAGGCATCAACTTTGTCAGATTCTAGGTCCAGTTCATTCTGCTTGTATCCATGGGCCAGGGCCACATACATATTGTGCAACATATCCTGTGGTTCATGGAACAGCCACTACTGCCATTCACTTTATAATTTTATAATTTACATTTCTTTGATAATACATTTTTTTTGATAATTCCTTTTGATACCCCATTGACTATCCTTATCCTTTAGGTTTTGTAATCCAGTATTTTTTCTATGTCCATTATTTTCTGATATTGTCTCTTTTTATGAGATCACTTTTCCCAGCATAAGACTAGGATGTTCCGTAATTGTTTATTTTCTCTTTATTCAAGCCTATTGGCTTGATTGCAGACACGGATCGTGGCTTGTGCCCTCCACCGAGGAGCCGCAATCACGTGTCTCATAAAACCAGGTTGCCCGGCAACGCGCCAATGCAACGAGGACAGTCTGCTTTCGGTAAACGTAGAGGGAACTGCTCCGTTCAGTTTTCTGTAAACGGTAAGCCACTTTCAATGCTTGTTTTAACTAGATGAGTTCTGTCACGCTTAGTAAGGTCCCTTAATACGCACCTTCATGTTCAAAGCCACTGCTCGCCGAACCCGGTGCAGCGGTTCATTTTTTGAAGCATAGAATTCGCCACTATTCGTTCACTTACGCCAAGTTATGGACCTGTTTCCCTCCTATTTTGGTTACATGGCATTATAACTAACCGTTGTACTGATCTGTTTTCCTAATTTTTCTTTTATATCCGACCTGCCTACTGTTTCTGCATACAATACTACTGGGTATGTGCAATCGTTCATTTGGTTTTTTACTTAATAATTTGGATGATGACTGTTCATGTTTACACACATGTGATTATGGGATTGATTATATATGGGTATTAATCATGTTATGACTGGCACAATTACATGTATATGTTATGTTTAATTGGATCAGACTTGCCCTGATGAAGGAATTGTTTTATTCCGAAATGCATTGGCACAATATAAGTCTACGGAGAGAGTGACTTATGGCAAACTCTTTCTCACTAAGAACACTATTAGTGACTACTTGTTACTGTTTCCATAAAAAACTTTGGTTTGATAGATAAAATCAACGTTGAAAAACTACTACAATTTTGAATTTTTTCATGAAATATCTGTAAGGTTTATACTAACTGCACACAGCAAATTGCAACCACCAAAAAAAAACAGATTGGGATTCCAGATAGCGGTTGTATGATTCGGTATTTTACCTAATCTTCTGCTTCTACTAAAAACATCTTGCTGGCAAACTGCAAAGCTGGTTCTTGAAAGCAGAGGTAGGCATTTACTGCTTCTGGAATCAGAGGTTGCAGTGCAGTCATTAACAACAGTTATTGACTATATTCTGATAATTACCATTTGCTCAGAGGAGGCCAAGGATGTGCCAACATATGGTAAGCATACTGGAATTCCAACAGCCCATATGTTATATAATTAAGCAAGGGCTTAAGAATCGTTTTCCTAAAAGAAAGAATATTTTTTTATGAATGAATAAAATATGAATGAAATAATGCACCACAGATTTGCAAAGGTGCAAAACTGTCTGTTGTGGGAGATACATTCCGAACCCCTCTCAACCTCTTTTATATGCATTTTTTTTCTAGATTAATACTCAACAAAAATCTTGGGGTTGATTGATCTTCTATACCCTTTAGTTTCTTGGCATCTCTCTTGGTTCAGCTCTAGGCATTGCTAATTCCAGGTTGTATTGCTTCTATTGTATGTCAGGTTCTTGTACACTCACATAAGCAGAATCATCCTTTAGGCAATATTTGAGGGTGATTTTTGGTCTGTGGCCTGAATTTGTTGCTCAGTGATATTTGGTATCGATATCTTAGGCAGAAGATGCATTCCTAGATCCTTTCCTGACCATATCCCTAATGGAAATTAACAAGGGGGGTCCTGGGAGTCTCTCTGCCAGACATTAGTCCTGGTTGCGAGAGACTTACCCAGAGTCTTTAGCTCACTATCTTTCACAGAGAAGAAATATCCTAAACATATCAGTCTTTGTCCTGCCCTGGGGCAGTCCAGCACCAAAATGCTAGGCAATTCTCCTCTGAACAAGAGTATGAACAGCATCCCCAGACACGTGTTTTGGTCTGGTTGGACCTCATCAGTAGGGAGGAGCTGTGCCTCTCTAAGAATAGTGAGCAAGGGGTCCACGTCTGGATTCCCCTAGTAACTTAGGGTGAGGCCCAAAGTTACTTGCATATGCAAATTAACAAGGGGGGTCCTGGGAGTCTCTCTGCCAGACATTAGTCCTGGTTATGAGAGACTTACCCAGAGTCTTTAGCTCACTATCTTTCACAGAGAAGAAATATCCTAAACATATCAGTCTTTGTCCTGCCCTGGGGCAGTCCAGCACCAAAATGCTAGGCAATTCTCCTTTGAACAAGAGTACCAACAGCATCCCCAGACACGTGTTTCGGTCTGGTTGGACCTCATCAGTAGGGAGGAGCTGTGCCTCTCTAAGAATAGTGAGCAAGGGTCCACGTCTGGATTCCCCTAGTAACTTAGGGTGAGGCCCAAAGTTACAGAGACTTACCCAGAGTCTTTAGCTCACTATCTTTCACAGAGAAGAAATATCCTAAACATATCAGTCTTTGTCCTGCCCTGGGGCAGTCCAGCACCGAGATGCTAGGCAATTCTCCTCTGAACAAGAGTACCAACAGCATCCCCAGACACGTGTTTCGGTCTGGTTAGACCTCATCAGTAGGGAGGAGCTGTGCCTCTCTAAGAATAGTGAGCAAGGGGTCCACGTCTGGATTCCCCTAGTAACTTAGGGTGAGGCCCAAAGTTACTTGCATATGCAAATTAACAAGGGGGGTCCTGGGAGTCTCTCTTCCAGACATTAGTCCTGGTTGCGAGAGACTTACCCAGAGTCTTTAGCTCACTATCTTTCACAGAGAAGAAATATCCTAAACATATCAGTCTTTGTCCTCCCCTGAGGCAGTCCAGCACCGAAATGCTAGGCAATTCTCCTCTGAACAAGAGTACCAACAGCATCCCCAGACACGTGGTTCGGTCTGGTTGGACCTCATCAGTAGGGAGGAGCTGTGCCTCTCTAAGAATAGTGAGCAAGGGGTCCACGTCTGGATTCCCCTAGTAACTTAGGGTGAGGCCCAAAGTTACTTGCATATGCAAATTAACAAGGGCGGTCCTGGAAGTCTCTCTGCCAGACATTAGTCCTGGTTGCGAGAGACTTACCCAGAGTCTTTAGCTCACTATCTTTCACAGAGAAGAAATATCCTAAACATATCAGTCTTTGTCCTGCCCTGGGGCAGTCCAGCACCGAAATGCTAGGCAATTCTCCTCTGAACAAGAGTACCAACAGCATCCCCAGACACGTGTTTCACACGTGTTTCGGTCTGGTTGGACCTCATCAGTAGGGAGGAGCTGTGCCTCTCTAAGAATAGTGAACAAGAGGTCCACGTCTGGATTCCCCTAGTAACTTAGGGTGAGGCCCAAAGTTACTTGCATATGCAAATTAACAAGGGGGGTCCTGGGAGTCTCTCTTCCAGACATTAGTCCTGCTTGCGAGAGACTTACCCAGAGTCTTTAGCTCACTATCTTTCACAGAGAAGAAATATCCTAAACATATCAGTCTTTGTCCAGCACCGAAATGCTAGGCAATTCTCCTCTGAACAAGAGTACCAACAGCATCCCCAGACACTGTTTCGGTCTTTTGGACCTCATCAGTAGGGAGGAGCTGTGCCTCTCTAAGAATAGTAAGCAAGGGGTCCACGTCTGGATTTCCCTAGTAACTTAAGGTGAGGCCCAAAGTTACTTGCATATGCAAATTAACAAGGGGGGTCCTGGGAGTCTCTCTTCCAGACATTAGTCCTGGTTGCGAGAGACTTACGAAGGACCCCCCTTTGTTAATTTGCATATCCCTAATGGAACATTTCTTAAAGTCTTAGGTCCTCACGGCTGCAGAGAGTTCCAACATCTCAGAAGATCTAAATAATTTAAGTAGGTCAAAATATTTTCCACAAAGATGGAATACCATGTGTCACAGCTGCAGAATGTCAACACAATATCTCCACAAATCACTGCATAACATTGAAGGTGAATATAAAATGACCATGCTATTACATGAAGAATGACATGCATGCCTCAAACCCAAACTTTCCCCTCCCACCATGGCCAAATGACTACTGAACGCAGGCAAATGACATGAAGACAATGACAAACCGTAATACTGACAACTTAAAAACCACCATAGCACACAGGAACCTGTTCACCATATGCATCTTAAACACACCCGCACAAACATGCAGCACACAGTCTCATTACAAGGGTACCGCAACATGTGGCAAAACAGGGACACAGTACATGACAAGTCCAAGCCACACAACACACAGACACATGTCTCAAAGCAGGACACGCAGGTAATATGCCACCCCAATGACATGTGGACTGCACCCCAATGGCAACAGCACCAATGACTTTGCCAGGATGATGCACATCAACCAGTACACACATTACTCACAGTGCATACGTGCACTGAACAGGATGTATGACATCACGCCACTTCGGTCAACAGAGAGTAGGATACTCAGTGTCAGAAATGTCACATACAGACTTGGCCAAAGATCTGCATAGAACATCACTCACCATCCCTCACACACGTTGAACCCCCTCACGAAAGTCTACAATGACACTGGTGCATGCATCACTGTGTCAACTTTAGTCCAGGCAATGCAGTACCATGTACATCACTGAATAACTTTCAGTTCACCTGCCACAACACGGTTATAGGTCAAAGGTTTGAAATACAATAGGTTTGAACCAAAAGGACTGCAAACAAAAGGTTCAAATTATTTATTTTTTTCAAATTTTTGGGGGGAGGAGGGCCCAGCCCCCGTTTTGTGGTAAAAAGCACTTTTTTACCTATACGGAAACCCAAAAAAAAATCTATAATTAAAAAAAGAAATGGAACCTTTTATTTTTGATCCTATCGACTCTCACCTTTTGCATTCAAGCCTTTTGTAGTCGCACCTTTAACTGTACACCCCACAACACTATTTGTTCAAGTGAGGAATATGCAGCAACAGATACATCCCACTGTACCCACGCACTGACAACACCACCACCATCCGCCATCAAGGCAGGCATTCAAAAGAGCACCACTTAACCGCCCTGTAGGCTCATGAAGTAACTTAAACCACTGGCAGAAAATATTTGCCCGAAGGCAAGTAGAAGACACAAGATCACATTAACCGTGTGCATGCACACATCCCTCAACCTGCCACCCTCGACAAACTACCACCGTCAAGACACAGGGGACACACCACCAACATGAGTCATACAATTCCAAACATGCATTGCCATGCAATGATGCATCAGGCTGGTATGATTCTAACACAGAAACACTGCCTGCCCATCCCACCCTCACTGCACCTACATCCCTCATTGCCTATCCCAGCTTCAAGACACATACATACAGCATACAAAGCAAATTTGCACATGTATAACACTAGGTGGCAGACGAGTGAACAGGATGTTGTGTGAGGGCAAAATGTCTAAGAATATACTGCAATGCCTGAACACTGATGGGAGCCATGTGCACACAACCATAACGTGTGATGGATTGACATGTCTCTCTTTGTGTCCACTTCCCAAATGTGTTAATTGTGAAGTACCTGAGGGTGTCCTCACTTCTTTCTCCCCATGATCCTCTACTCAGGTGGCCAGGCAAGGCCATCCCTCTTGGATCCCACCCTGGTGGTGGAGATGCGAGAGAGGATCACCTGGTTAGAGGAGATTTGAAGACATGAAATGCTGGTTTGTGTCAAGGAAAGATTGAAGCAGCAACAGAGTATCTCACGCTTGAAGGTTGCATGAAAGAAAGCAAATGAGTAGTGAACTGCAAAAGTTACTTATAACTGTGAAGCCAGTGACAGAGAGTAGTGGAGCGGCCCAGCGAAAGGAAATAGCCAGTGTACAAAAAGAAGTAGTAGAACTATGTTCCCGCTGGCCTACGCAGCCCCCCATAAACCCCATCACCACGGCCACTCCCACATGTAAAACAAACCCCAAAACAAACACACCTGCTGTTTATGGGAATTTTCAGTACTCTGCACTGAAGTGCAAGCTTCAACTTCTTCCTAAACTTTAATTTTAAAACTAAACCATTCCCAAATGGTTTATTTTGCTCCCAACCATTCCGACCCACTTCAACCTCTTAAATAGCCCACTCATAAAGTCTCAGCGAAATTTTTGATGTTTTGTTATAAAGCCACAAAACGAAAAACTTTGAAATGTGCAATGGTCAAAATGAATCCCGTCAAAAGGGGAAGTTAAAGGTGATTCCTTTAAGAGAAATATTTCTTTGAACTTTTCTGAGTATATTATGGAACTACCAAGACCAAGAGAGCTGAATTGAAAGTCGAAGTGGTCCTGCAGAGGTCTATGGAAAAGGCCTTGCACTTTCAAAAGTCTTCGACATCAAGGAAAGGTCCGAGCCCGACTGAGGGAGACCAAGAACAGGAAATAAGTTAGCAGAAGGGAACCCTAAGGAATGTGAATGAAGCTTGGGGAAGGGGACACCTGCAAGTGCTGTGATTGCGAGGTCCAAGCCCGGCTGAGGGAGATCTATGTTGAATCAGGAACTTTATGTTGAGAGGTCCGAGCCCGACTGAGGGAAACCTATGTGAACTTTTGATGTCTGGAGAGGTCTGAGCCCAAAAGAGGGAGACCTATGTGAACTCTTTTAAACTGTGAAAGAATGTTTGGTGAACTAGAAATAAGTGAGTTTAACTTGCAAGGACACATGGGCCTCACCCCATGTTATGAACTGACATCTTTTTTGATAACCTGAGCCAGGGTGTGTCATTCTGTTTACGGGGGTGGCCTTACTCCGTGCTGTCCAACATGGGGAGGAGAGCTGACTCAGCCATCTTGATCCTTTGTGTTATAAACACTGATTTTCCTTTGCATACACATTCCCCTTTACCCAATGTTTGTATAGGTGATTGGGCAGGCATTCGATTTTTTTAGTATAGGCCATTTTGATTTATCATAGAGTGACTAGAATTGTGTTTTCTTTATTATTTGATGATAGAGACTACTCCCATCATAGCAATCGGGCAAAGTAGGAGTTTTTTCCAAACCTCAAAAATGTAATAAAGGTTTTGAAACGTGTAGCTTGTGTGCTAGTGTCATACTTGGAAATCTTTGCAAACATTTTGTGGAATGGAATCTGTGAATGGGTGCAGTGTGCCTTAATAATCACATGTGTGCGGCCTGTAAGCATGTGTAGTTGTGCATGGTCGCTCAGTTGCATGTGTGCCCTCTAGGTGTGTTGGATGCAATGCTCCTGTGGATTTGTCCTTCTTGGTTTGTTCGGTTTAGTCCTGTATGTGTTTTGCAGTGGAGCATTTCTTCACTTTGTAGATTTTTGTGTTTAAATCCCATCTGGTGTTGCACTGCGTGTCTTGTGTAAATTTTGTGCTGTCATACTGCACGTGTATGTGTTTTGTGGGGGTCCCTTGTCTTATTGGGTGATTTGCTGATGGTTTCTGTGCATGATAATATGTGTGGAGAGTTTCACTGGCCCAGGTACAATGAATTCAAATTCATTTGGCTCTTTCCTCTTTGCATGGTGAACTTTCCGCCACCCATTGTAGCGGGTGTAAGTCCTTTTAGACAATCAGTGTAGGTTACACAAACGTAAGTTATGGGATCTTTTTGGCACAGTTCTAATTATGCTAAATGTTGGGGTTTAACAAATCCACACCACCTAACTTTGACTTCACAGCCAACTCATGCAGTGATGGTGGGCATATTAGTAAACTCCTGTACGGCCAGTAATGATGCCCTCTGGGTGAATCTTACATTCTCTGCACCTGATGTAAAGCCAAAACATTGTTACCAACAATCTCTGATGTTGCCCTCTTTGAAGCTGAACCTGTTGCAAGTTTGATAAGTGCATCTTATTAATGCCACAAAATTTCTTGTTTGTATCCTTTCAAGCTGCCATAAAGACTCTTATTCTGAAACTCTTCACTCCGGAGTGGTAGGCATTTAATAACATCTTATTGGGCTGGCGGGTGAAAGGGAGGAAGGGCCACACAGCCTCCCGCCTTCATTACCAACAATGCACAAAATATGCTCATTCCGTGGTTGGCGGCGCACCTCTGGTCTAGGTGTCGGGCCACCATTGAATGACCCATAACTGTGCATTTTCCATTAGCCACAAGACTCCATTTTGTATTCACTACTAACTACATTTTCTGGTAGGCTGCATGAGAACGCTGAACCAATCCTACAGCATCGATACTGTCCTGTCCCCTTTGTCCAATAATCACGACTTAATGTATCCCCTTTAGTACACATCATAGATGAGGTGTTTTCGTAATATAACATGTATATTCTGATGTTTGGGCAGAACACTCTCGGAATAGCAGAGTCCTCTGCGTGCCCCATTTTAACTTTATATAAAGTCTTTTCTTTTACTTCACTTGCACTTGGTCCTGGTCTCATTCCCTACTGGGGTGTGTCTATTAGTGTCTCTTATTTGGTTATTTTATCATAATTGTGGGGAATGCCTCTGTCTAATCGAATGTTATATGTCCTGTGGCCAATGTTTTATTTAATTTGGGTTCAGTAATGACAAAGTGACTCATGACTCAATAGTCCTACTCACATTGCTGTCACGAAAGGGGTACAAAGTAGACAAGCAAAAATTGCATTACTGCCTAACTGAAGTTTTATATTTAAGTCAGCTCATATCAAAAGATGGCAAGGGAATAATACCATACAGAGCAGCAACAGTGCACTCAGTAAACAAACCAAACACAGTAAAGGAAATGCAAAAATTCTGGGGCATGTGCAATTACTGCTGCGCTTGGATATTAGACTATGCCGCATACACAAAACCCCTACTGCATGTACTTAAAGAACACACAGAGAGAACACCACATTAACATGGACCCCAGAAATGAGAACAGCCTTCGACACGCTCTAAGAATTGATTTCAACAGCACCTATTTTATCAACCCCTCATTATGACTATGAGTTCTACTTGTTCTCACACTGTGATGGATTGCTGATGACAGCAGTACTGACACAAAAAACATCACTAGGGCACAAGCCTCTAGCATACTACAGCAGGACACTTGACACAGTAATGCAAGGACACTTCGTATGCGAACAGTCAAAACAGCCGCTGCGTTCGCAATTGAAAAAAATGCCACAATTGTAATGGGATGCTCAGTGACCTTGTTTGTTGAGCACTCATTGTTTGCCATCCTTGAAAGATCAAAGTCCACGCTAACAACATAGAGAGCTACAGCATATGAAATTATCCTGTCCAGCCAAGATATACACATAGTGCGGTGCAAAACAGTAAATCCAGCTACCTTCCTTACTGAGGCCTGCACCAAAGAAGATATGCAGAACCATGACTGTGCCACATACAGGGGGGAGGATGATGACATACCCAAAGCCAGCGAAAATGCCCTAGAAGAGGGAGAAGTGTACTTTGTAGATGGTTCAGCATCAATAAACTCAGAAAGAGAAGAAAAACACGTAGGGCCAGCAGTAGTACGATTGGAAGAAAGGGAGTATGAGACAATAGTACAAAAGAGGCTACCAACAAATTTTCAGCACAAGCAGCAGAATTGGTAGCGCTAATAGAGGCACTACACACAGCAAAAGGGTGTGCTGTAACTATTTACACAGATTCAGCTTACATGATGACAACGGTACCCGGGGGTTATCACGCTGGAGGAGGAGAGGGTTCATGAGAGCAGATGGGTCCACGGTACAGCATGCTGAGCTTCTAAAGGAGCTCATAGAAGCATTAAAAGAGCCAACAATGGTGGCTTTGATTAAATGCCAGGCCCACACTAACAACACTGATGTCATCGCCTTGGGAAACCTGGCAGCGGACACTGCTGCCAAAGAGGCAGCCTACCTAGGTAAAGTAGCACAAGGAGAATTCATGATGAAAGGAAATGTAGAGGAAGAGAAAGGTGAAGTTTACAACTCAATGTCAATTTCCCAAACAATTGACTTCCAAAAAAGAGCCCCCCCAGAAGAACAGGTGTTATGGGCAAAAAAAGGGTGTATATAGTCATCCACTGACCTTCTCTAGTGGCAGAGCTGTACAGGAAAAGTAGTAATGCCTGTGGAACTATTAGAGATGGCCATCCAGCAACTACACTTCCCAGCACACACTGCAAAACAACACATAGGCTGTCAGGGTTCCACTCCGCTCTTCATCATCACGTCCTGGACTAGGTACACATAAAAGGAAACGTCCTCATGCCTCCAGTATGTCTGCCTCGATTCCTGATAAATGGGGACTTAAACATCCATTTTTAAGCCCTCAGAAAACACGTTCATCTACAAGTTTGCGTCCCTTCAAAGAACGCTATGGGTTGCCATGGAAATGCTGGCTTCCACTGCATAGATGTTTGCTTTCAGGATCACGGCGGCGTGTTGTGCTTGCAGTCAGCTGACCCCAATATAAGCTCCACCCACACCACACGGCGCTGCTTCTGAATTTCTTCTGTAAGCTTTGTTTCATCTGTTACCTCCTTGTTTCCTGGTCTTGAACTCTTGGTCTGCATTTTGGTTACCCTTGCTTTGTCTCCTGATTCTGCTCTGCATTGTTTACCGGTTGCCAACTCAGAACGCTTACTGAATTGTCACGGTTCTCCATGTTACTCTGCCCTTACCTGTTGCCGACTCGGAACGCTTACTGGATTGTGAACACTTACCCCTTGAACGCGCCTCCTACCTGTTGCCAACCCGGAACGCTTACCATATTGTCACGGTTCTCCCTGTTGCTCTGCCCTAACCTGTTGCCGTCTCGGAACGTTTACTGGACTGTGGACACTTACCCCTTGCACGCTCCTCTTACCTGTTGCCAACGCAGAACGCTTACTGGATTGTTACGGATTTGCAATATTTCATCTTTTCACACATTTAAGAGTTTGGTTGTTCACCGCTTGCAACTTTCAAAGACCTCCAGAGCCATTGGCGCAACAGCGCAAGGATCAAGTACTTGTGTTAGGTGTCCTCGTGCTGGCGGGAATAGATCAACCTTGTGATTCCAGAACTGACATTCATCCTTCAGCAATATTCCTACAAGAACACCCCAAGACGTATAACATTCCTCCATTGGTAAGCAGACTGTTGCATCATTATTAGTTCGTTCTTGCTTTGTTTTCCATTAGTAATTGCTGCTCCTGTTCCCTCAGGGTTGCTTATCCTACCAGCCTGGAAAACCATAGTCAACCCATTTGTTCCTTGATTGTGAGTAACTATTTAGATTACTGTTTAGTTTATATCGGTGCTCTAAGTAAACATTAATCCTTGTTTTTTTTCTTTTGCAGCCAGCTGTGTGGGTACCAGGGTGTACCAAATATTTTCGGGCAATACTCACCTCAATCTGTCCTTTTGTACTCTTGAGGGGTATATTGTCAGAAAGACTCAATTGCTTAACGAGGTGTCAAGCCACCACTTCTGAGATTTAGCCCTTGGGTCTAACAATAGCCACAGACATTCAAGAAAATTGGTTCGTGGCAGGATTGCAGGAACACGTAGCAAAATCGGTGATAGAGTGTACAACATGTCAAACATATAACTCAGGAATGACTTTGAGAACATTGAGAAGAACACTGCCCCGCCCCATTGGGCCATTCCATGAACTTCATATTGACTATGCAGATATGGGAGAAAGGTGCAATGGAGCACGATACCTGATTGTAGTTGTCTACCCCTTTTCATGGTGGGTGGAAGCGTGGCCCTGTGCCCACCCGGATGCAAAAGAGAAGTGGTGAGAGAAGTGATTCCCCGGTGGGGCATCTGCGATGTCATACGATCCGACAATAGAACGCATTTCATCAATGACTTATTTAAAGCTGTGATTGTGCTGCTGGGGATAAAACACAAATTGTGTTCGATTTTTCACCTGCAAGCGAACGGGATAGCGAAAAAAAACGATCTCCTAAAGAGAAGATTGTCAAAATTGTGCCACGCCCTAAAGAAAAACTGGGTGTACTACTTACCGTTAGCCCTATTTGAGTTGAGGAGCCAGCCTAGCACAGACCACCACCTGTCACCCTATGAAATAGTGACAGGGAGACTCATGCACACGTCAATATTACCCCTAAGAAGGATGTCAGATGCTCATAGTACTGGGCAAGGAGTTCCAAGATTATCTAAGGAAATTGACGAGAGCAGCAAGGATAATAGCAAAGCAAATAGCACCACCCTTTACAAGAGAAAGTGACATAGTAACACCAGCAGGGGATAGCCCAACTACACAACTACTAGTTGGGGAGGCGGTGTGTGTACATAGCTTTGTGCAGCAATGGAATTCTCCAAGATTTCAAGGCCCATACGAGGTAATTTACTGTACACCCACAGCAGTGAAAGTGAAGGGGCTGAAATATTGGATAGATCTATCAGATGTCCGGAAAGCACATGACAGCATTGTAGTAGAAGGGGAGAGAAACGTTGAGGAAGTAACAACGCAAACATAGTTGAATAGTTAGGCCGAGAAATAATACAGGACCAGATAAAAGGAGAACTAAGATAAAAGGTGAAAAGCCATACATTAATAAAATGTGTAAATAAGGTAATGGAAAATAGTACATAGAAATGAATGATACCAGCAAAATGCAAGAGCATACATGTCTAAGACTGACTAAACCACCCATCTCTCTCTCTTTTCTTTCTTTCTTTCTTTCTTTCTTTCTTTCTTTCTTTCTTTCTTTCTTTCTTTCTTTCTTTCTTTCTTTCTTTCTTTCTTTCTTTCTTTCTTTCTTTCTTTCTTTCTTTCTTTCTTTTTCTCTCTCTCTCTCTCACCCACTTTCTCTCTTTTTCAGCGCCTTGCCTCACACTAGTCTCTCGGTCTCTTTATCACTTTAATCACATGATATGGAAAAGGTAGATGAATGTAGATTATTATTATTATTATTTTTTTTTTATTGTTAAAGATATTTCTACGTAAATGATCACAACAAAATTAAATGTGTAGTGTGTACTTAACCTAATTATATCTCACTCTGTAGATATTGAAATGGCAGAAATGAGGGCCCTCAATGCCAGCGATGCTACAGTAGATAGTGATAGGAGAAATATTAGTACAACTAGGATGTACTCTTATGAAGGGGGGATTTGTTTTTCTGGAATTGTGTTTTTTACACTATTATTTGGTTTAGCATTGTATTGGGCAAAATCTTTCATATATATTGATATGAAAGAGGGGTAGGAGGGGTAAAATTAATACAAGAAGGATCCCACCTCGTATGGGACAGTTTTAAGCTAAAATGGTCCCACAATGTTCCTGCAAACCTCACTACCCTGCATAAGAATAAAACTGTTAGAGCCCCACTAATGAAGTATTCCATAGCTGACTACTATGAGCATGAATGACCCCAAACCTCACGCATATACCGTGCCATATGATGACCTCTATACAACCGCACTAACTACTTCGGGCAACGACTATGTAAATGATGAACACCAAGCACCCGCCCTGGCTCATGATAAAGTGGGTGGGTGGGAAGCATAGTGAAGAAAGGGGGCGGAGGTAATGGCTGGAATGTTCACAGTTCTATATCAAGAACTGATTGAAATCCTAAATGGTCCAAGGGGGAACAAGAGGTGAAAAAAGGGTCTGGGACAGAAAATGTACGACGAATATCACGGCCTGGGCCCAGATACAGTAGAAGACCTGCGCCACCCACACCAATCCAACAAATAGTATGCAGACATGAGCACAATGGCAAAGCAGGCTACCAACGAAAGCTGCTATGTGTGATCCTTGATTACCCCATGCCTCGGGAACACCCAAAGTGTTGTTGCCACAAGAGGCGCCTATTGCGGAAGCTCAGTGTATATTTCATCTTGCACTGTGTAGAATTAAAAGCACATATCAAGCACATACTGTTACATTACAGATGCTGCAAAATGAAAACAACATTCTACAACAAGCCACAAGGAGTAATCTGCATCAAGGAGCCCTTTTTTGTGATACAAGGGACAATGTTTTCTGATAACAAATGGCATGAAGAGCATGTAACGTGTAAGGCAGAGGCATTGCGTGGACTGCCGGACGAGATGCTACAATGGATCAAAAGCACATGTGCTTCAATTTGGTCCCAGCACACTGTGACCTCACATGGGTAACAGCTCTCGAGAAACTGATCAAGTTGCAGGGTGAAATATCTAATGAACTGTTCTTCCACGGAGAAGGGAGAGTGTCCTTGGGAACAAACAAGAACTGTAGCAAAACTATCCTCATTCCAGACATGAAAAAAGGAACAGCAGCGTTTATGGACACTTAATGGGTTGTGGCAAACAGGTGTACCTGCACCTTCAGTAGTCATGGAGGGGCACCTGCGCTCTGGCAACGCTGCATTCAGCCCTGATGGTGATACCAGAAAGCCACATCCGAGGGAGAGGGTGCTAGCAAAGACGTCCCGGGCACCCCCGTCAACAACCGAAGAACCCCCTGCCTATGACGTTTTATCTGAAGAACAACTACAAAGCACAGTGTCCCAAAAGCGAAGATCATCAAATTACATCTCTACAGAATTCTCTGGACTTTTGACATGAATCCCCGACAAGTTCAAGCTTTTTACATCAGCTGAGACAAATTTTGCGTCCTTGGCTCCAAGTATCTTAGTTCGAACAAATGCGAAATGGCTCCAGATCATGTGCTGGGAGCTCATCCAGCTGGCCAACGACACAAAAGAAGGATTCAATGTCATTTGTATTTGTATTTCTTTTTGTTACGCGCCGAAAACCCACAGACATCAGGGTGCGGACATAAAGACAGAGGACTACGAGTAAGACAGGGCAGGAACATGTGACCTAGCTCAAGATATTAGATAACTTTATTTGAAGAGCAATGTTTTCAATTTCTTTTTGAAAATCTGAAAGTTGGCTTCTAGTCTGAGTGTGGTTGGCAGACTATTCCATTTTTGAGATGCTCTAACTGGGAAGGAGCGTCCCATTCCATTCACTTTTTTTGTCCAGGTGATCTTAATTAAAACTTGGTTTTTTGATCTCATTCATACAGGTTCATACAGGGATATTTGTTCCTTTAGGTAGGTAGGGGCAGATCCATAGATGCAGCGGTGGACGATTGAGACCGCTTTAAATGTAATGCGGTCATCTACCGCCAGCCAGTGTAAGGGTTTGCAGCCTTCTATGATGTGATTATGTCAGGGTTTCTTTTTTATAGCTCTCACTGTGTCATTCTGAATGACTTGACACTGCTCGATGCAACCATTGCTTGTTCCCAATAGTAGGGAAACTGGAGCTGAGAGCCCTGCGGTTGATGACCATGCAGAAGCACTATATCCTCAATCTGCTAACTGGTGTGGACGGCAGTGTTTGCTGAAAAACCGGGAGCGCATGTTGCACATTCGTACCCTCTGCCGATGCGGATAACGGGACATTATCACATGTGATAGCAGCAGTGCATAATCTTATCGAAAGAATGAAAGAAGAAGGAGGAGTCCAGTCCAACACATGGTTCAACAAACTTTTCGAGTGGGTCCCGACATGGCTTGGAATGACAGTGAAGCTACTGATACCCATCATCATCTCTTTCTTGCTGATTTTTTGTATGTGCCAATTAGGGGTGTCACGGTATTAGTTTTATGACGGTATGATAACCTTCTTGCCAAATGACGGTATATCATGGTTATCGCGGTATAGCAGGTGATGTTAACTAATCTTAACAAATATTTTCTAAAAGGTCATAAATTGTCAGATTTATCATCACAAACAAAATCAGGCACTCAGGGCCAGAATTGGGCTTTTCAACATACTTTCCACTAAAATGCCACCCCTTCTTCCACCAAACACACATGTGGAGAAGAGGAGGGGGGGGCCCTGCTGCGACTAGCAAAGCAAACTGAATAGCTTTTCTTAAGTGGTCATTTAGGCTTTTAGCTCCCCCACTGGCTACTGGTAAAGATGAACATGTTGCCATCTTGATAACCTGCATGCCACAGCTCAATGGAGGCTGATGGTAGTATACGCTTGTGCGCATACACACCCACAAGCACACACACACACACACACTCTCTCTTTACGTTACAGCCTTTAGTTTACTTGCGGGCCAAAAGGTGTTCAGTAATCACGGAAATGTTACCCTTTGGTATGGCAGCAGGGAATACCCACAGAGATGAGTACATTTTACAGTGTAACTTATTATATTTAAATTCAATGATAGAACCAGGGAAATCCCTCATTGTCATATGTTTAGCAAACATTATCCATTATAAATATATAAACCCCAAAGCCGCCATCCCAAAGTAAACCCTTTTCCTTCTTAGCACTGTATTTATTCTTCCTATTGCTAACATATTGATTTTATGTCAGGCACGTGTGATTTATGGAATGGCATTAAAAACTGCTCCAACTGTAACTACATGGCAGATGGCACATCCAACAGTGCAAGACCAAGACTGTGCAGCACTTGCTTACTGCAGCCTTTCCAAATCAGATTGAAAAGCACACTTAACGGTATAAACGGTATACCGGTATAAACAATGTGACGGTTATTATTATTCATTTAAGTGGTTAACGGTATCTTTAACGGTATACCGTTATACCGTTACATCTCTAGTGCCAATTGGGACTCAGGTGCTATTCCTAACAGTGCATTGATGATGGTGACAATCGGCAGCAGGGCAGGAGTAGTACAGATGTGGCCAAGGTCCAAACGGGAGAAGACTCAGAACCAAAATATCGAATGACCGCAATTTATAACACTGGGTATATAGTAGACCCACTCAGACACACAACAATTAAAGAACCCCGAGAGTTGGAGCGGTATGATGAAGAATGGGTAGATCTGGAGGGGGATAGGGGATGTACCTACATGACATGCACCCCTGATGAATATGCACAGGCAGGGCAGAACCTAAGGGTGGTATGTCGGGCATGGATTCCAAGAAAGGGAACTCCAGCTTGGGACGAAGCTGTCGCTGAGGAAGCCGAACTGAGACGTTGGAGAGCTACTGTATTTGTTATTCAAGTAACAAAAGGGGGGAATGTAAGGGAGGAAGGGTCTCAACATAGACTGACTAGGACTGTGTTTTCTTTATCATTTGATGATAGAGACTATTCCCATCATAGCTGTAGGGCAAAGAAGGAGTTTTTTCCAAACCCCAAGAATTTAATAAAGGTTTTGAAACTTGTAGCTCGTGTGCTAGTGCCATACTTGTGATACCATGCAATCATTTTGTGGAATGAAATCTATGAATGGGTGCTGTAAGGATATTTGGCGTGTTACAACACAGAGTACAGCACTACTGCACAGGTAGCAAACAGCACAGAGTACAGCACTACTGCACAGGTAGCAAACAGCACAGAGTACAGCACTACTGCACAGGTAGCAAACAGCACAGAGTACAGCACTACTGCACAGGTAGCAATTTTTTTTGCAACACCACCACAAGGGTGCGGTGCATTGCTATATGTGTTACCAGATTAACAAGGAAAGACAGGCCATTCAGTCAAAAACGATTTTAACATATAAGATGCAAATCTATTTTTACAGTTAAAAGCACACGTGCACATTCAAAAATGCACACTATTTTTCACCTGAAATGCCTATGGTGCGAGAGACACATTTGAAAATAATAACTAACCTTACTGATAACTAACCTGACTAATGAAACATAATCCACTAATAAAAATGTGTCTCCACTGCAGAATTAGGCCTATTCTGAAAGTGAACTTTTAAACGCACATCCATTTTTTTTTCTCCTCTCTGCTGCCCTGTCCACATAATTACAGGAAGCAAAAGAGCTCGAAAGAACAGGAAATCAGTCGGTTACAAAGTATTACTATAAAAATGAGCCATTGTGTAGAGAAGGAGGAGATGGCATGATTGATTCTGATTGGAGCAGCGTCATAGCAAGTATCATGCTAGAGGGAGTGATCAGAGTTTTGCTGGGGGGAGTTGGAGGAGAGAGAAGGACAGTGAAGATTTGGCAGAGCTGGGAGGAAGCCCTTTTCCTGGTTGGAGCATTCCTATCTGCAAAAGCTGAGAATTCCAGGCAATGACCCCGGTTTGAGAAGGCAGGCGTTCCTTTTTACTGGGGTTAATCTTCAAGGGAGCCACATTCAGAAAGAGAACAGCTAAAGAAAACTTGACTGAACAGATAAGGTAATTACATAAGTGTGGGAGCTAAGTGTGTACGAGACGAGAATGTTCAGTCAGAGTAGGAAAAGAGATTCCGGTGCCTTAATCACACGTTAATGTTGCAAATTATGTTCTGTTCTCTGCCAGTTTTTTTTTTTCAGTGTATTTCAGACAATGCTGTTAATGTGCTGTTTTATTTATTTCTGTAAAGAGTGAGATCGTGTTTAAATGCAACTTTTATAATACAGAAAAATACTTGAAAGCAGACAGGTGGTGTGTCTTCTATTTACCAATACAGTGCTGATGATGAGGGGAGATTTTTAAACAATACAATTGTCATTTTAAGACAGATGTGTGCATGACATATTCAGTATGGAGAGTTGAGAGTGATTGTTTGTAGCATAGCTCATTGGAGGTACATGAGCCAATGGGAAGAGAGACTCTCTGAACATAGTTCCCTACCATATATAAGGTAGTGTAAATTACCACAAAATTACCACATATAGCTCTCTGTCGTAAATAAGTCAGTGAGATCGCCCATGGTGGCACACTAACACTAACACTGAAAATGTGGTATTCCTAAAATGTAGGTCTGAGGTCTCTCTAGTGATTACACGAAAAATCTAAGCAAAGATAAGGGATTCTGGACATTGGGGCCACAAATAAAACAAGGGAATTATGCTCACCAAAATACCACCAACCACGTATACCAAATATGCATGTCTGGGTGCTGAAATAATGCATGTCCACTGTATTATTGTTGCACATGGCCAAATCTGAATACAAAGAGTGATTATTGCTAAGTTACTTTTCGGCGATAATAAAATACCGCCAGGCCCCAAATCTCCACAAAATACCCTACATATTTATGGTGCGTTGCAGGCCGGGAAAGTGATCATAGAGTACCTACTGGGCATGGCAAGTGTGTCTCACACTGCCATTTGCACATTAAAGGGAACCCATTTTATAATAGCAGTGTGCCACTAAAAACGAATTTCAGAATGTCACAAAGGGAAACCACATTCTCAGATCTAGTGCAATATTTAGAGGCAAAGTTGTTTGCACATGGGAATTGGTCATCGAATAGCACGTTAGAATGGAGTAACCGCATTCAGGGTGAGGTGCAGAAAGAAAAATTAGACAATATTTTTGCAGAAGGCAGCATAATTCAGGTCTGCCTTACAAGATTATTGAATGCAGCCGATAAAAGTGCAGAGAAAGACTGTTTAATACGGCTATGCGGCAAAATATGGTTTATTTTAAACAAGTCCCTGCGAATGCAAGAGAATGATACTCAGCTAATTAACAGGTTAAAGACTGAATTAGAGGGGGCAAGTAAAAATCAGGAAATGTTGAGAGCAGAATTGGATGTATGCCAAAAAGACATGCAATTAAAATGCAGAGACTTTGATACTCAGTTATCCAAAAGCAAGAAACAATTTGAAGATAGTGAGCAAGAATTGGCACACTTAAAAGCCTTAGTGGATCACATTAGGCAGGATAAAGATGAGGTTGTTTCAGAAATGCAGATTTTACAAAAAGAACATTGTGAAAAAGAAGGTGATCTCCAGAGTGCAGAACAAGAAATGATTAAAATGATTCAAGAAAGAGACAAGATAAATAAAGAGTTCAATGAATGCCAAATGCAAATGTGCGACATGCAGGAGGTGATTAATAAGATGAGTGATGAAAATAATTATTTGCAAAATGAAGCAACCAGACTCCTTAAAAAGTGTAAGGACTTAGAACAGCAAATGTGCATTCCCAGGTCCCAGGAGAGGCGGCAGGGTACCACATTCATGGGAGTGGAGGTGAATTCTAGCTCTGCCCAAAGAGCTAGTGCTCCAGTGACTGGGCCGGTGACTGAACTTGGTTGCAGCGCCCTTGGGGGATTTGATACTCCCATTGGGGGCAGCCACCAATCTCATACACCTGAAAACAGGATTAAATCACAAAAGTAGCCCCATAAAAATAATGAAATCCATTAAAGCCCTGATCAAACCATTTAAAAAGGGAGGTGAATGCTGCATTGAGGATCACTTAGAAGCGGTACATGACATTTTTAAAGCACTCCAGATACCTAAGGAACAGTACAGACAATATTTTCATTTAACTTTAGATGCCCCGACGGCCAGCATCATAAGGGGATTAAATGAACAGCAGAATATGACATGGCTGGAGTTTGAAAAAGAAATTAGGCGTCATTTTTCTCCTTTTCAGTCATTGCAGGAGGCAAAGAAAGTTGCGTACACAATTACTGCTGGACCTAATATATCCCCTCGCCAATTTTTACAAGACTTAAAAAGAGCATTTTCTCGCTTTGATGTATCTTTTGACTCAAATTCCAATGAGTTTAAAACTGCATACTTCTATGGGCTACAGAAAGACATCATATCCCAATTGGTCCGTGAATTTGACCGTGACAAGTCCCTTGAATGGATTGTACATCAAAGCACAAAACTATATGAGGTACTCTATTGTCAGGGTAGCGAAAGTGATAAAATGAAAGATACTAGACCTAAATCTAAAGAACCCTCAGCCACAGTAATGGAAATCAGGTCAGCCAAAATGTCCCTTGAGTCTGCTCAAAGCCAAGGTAAAAATAATGTGACACCTGAACAAAGGGGTAATCAACAAAGATCGCCATTTCCTGTACCAATGTTCCAATCACATGATCCTAGTAATAAAGAGAGCTACATCAGCCCTAGGTATTTAGGGGACAGACCCCGGGTAGGATACCGGCCTGATATGGCAGGTATGAACAATAACCAGAGATAAAATAAAGATCAAATAAATGATGGTCCCTAACAGTCATTGGGGACACAGAGCAGATTTGATCCCAGCACCATGATATATGGTAATCAGGATAGGCCCCGATATGTGGATCGATTTACTGATAATGGAAATCAACCTAGGGGCCAGTACCCACAATCTGAGAGACAGGACATGAGGCAAAACGTGAACTACAGTCCACGCCAGTACAATGATTCCCCACCAGGGGACTATAATCAAAGGATGGGTGCAACCCGCTCCACTCCACAAATGAATCAAGAGTTCAGAAACCATCCCAACCGACATCAATCACCTGAGAGGTATCAGAATAGATCCAATCAGGGGGAAAACAACCAATATCGACCTCGGCCACAGAAAGAGGATCCTAGAGAGATGGAAAGGTTCCAGTGCCTTGAGGCCCAAGTGAAAATGTTAGCTGAGCAAATAGGAAAGCTCTATGCAGCGCAAAAACAACCTTCCAAAGAGGGGGCTGATGGCCATAGCAATGACCGGGGGGCTTCCGAAAAGTGACTAAGTACTCATGATAACTGCAGTGCCAAAATGACAGATTGCTCTGATATAATTTTGCATAACGACTCTGAGATGCCTAATGGATTAAAAATGAAAGTACCAGTAAATGAAATTGTGACAGAAAGTGCAAATACTTCTAAAAAAGACGTACGGTTTAACTTAGAGCTAAATAAAACAGTAAAGATTTGCACAAATGAAAAAGAAACATTAGGAATTCCAAAAGAACAAAGGAACAGATTTAAGAAAAATGACTCATGCATGGGGAATACCAGTGAACAGGGAGTAAGTGGGGATGCTATAGCTCCTTCCCTGGGCAAGCAAAACAATGACCAAACACAGACAGAAAAAGGAAATACTCACAAGGAGGGTACAAGTCAATCACCTGAAGAATTCTTTGAGCCACATATTTTTGAAGAGGCTGAAAGGGCTGGTATTACACTAAATGATCACAAATGCACAGAATTAAACAATGACAGATTGCTGAATGATGTTGTTACACATGTTCAGTTGGAAGGTTGTAATGTGGTCCCTGATGATACCCAGATGGGTGGGCGAACAGTGGCCACACTCCAAAAAACCTCTGAACATGGAGAAATGAATAAAAAATCTCGCGCAGAAATGGGTAAAAAGGAGGGAAAAATGTCTTTCCATTTACCAATGTGCTTAGCCAAAAGTGAAAAAGACCTGAGAAAGGTGAGCCCTGAAATCAGTAAGAATTCACATTTCTTATGTGTATTAGAGGAAGTTGAGGACAGATATTATGCACCCATCACTGTAGAAGAAAAATGCCACACCTTTGCTATGATTGACACTGGCGCACAGGCCACAATTATGTCCAAGGAGCTGGTAAAGAGTATCAATGAAGGGAGACCTCCACAGAGTCAGATCACAGTGAAGGAAAATCAAGGCCCAGTGCATAACTTTAATGGGGAGGAGGTGCCCATCATAGGTGTAACTGAGGTTGACATAAAAATAGGAAAGCACAGAATGAAACAAGAGGTATTGATCACATCTATTTGTGAAATTCCATTTCTGATGGGGACAGATTGCCTGAAAAGATTGTCTCCTCTCATAGATGGGGTGAATGGAGTGCTGTGGTCCTTAACCAAAAAACCATTGAGGTCTAAGAAACTAAAATCACAAAACAGCAATATAAATGAATGTCACACCGTTGCCAAAACAAATGATGCTGTGGAGGTATATCTCCAGAATAGCTGCATACCTAGTGTCACTGTCATATTAATGTGTCAAGACAAAATGCAGAGCGACAATGAAAAACTACCTGTACAAATATGCTTGGACCCAAGGAAAAATTGGCAGACTGCCATAGATGAGCACACATTATGTTTTTATCTAAAAGAGAAAACGTGCACACAGAATATTGCTCCTAAAACAGATTCAGAAAAACACATTACCACTCTGGCAGAAATACACATGGAAGATGAGCAACCATGGGTTCATGTTGGTATAAATGATTATTTTAAAACAATAAAAGCCACTTTAGCGCTTGAACATGAAAGGAGTTTCATTAATGAGAAATTGTTGCAAAAAATAATGGAAAGGGAAGAAATCCCGAGATTTAGGATTAAAAACCAATATGTTTCTGGCTTGGACAGTCCAGACTTTGAAAACCGAATTGCAGGCAGATGCATGCTTAAAATTAGCATTGGGCAGAAAACAATTTACCATAATGTATGGATAGTGAGTGGAGCACAAAATGAATTTTACATGGGAAATGACATCATGCACAGAATGTGTATGGTGTTAGATTTCCTTAATCAAAAAATATGGTCACGCCTAGGTGGTCCGGCACCTGAGTTTGAAGACAAAAGAAGGGCTTATCATTGTGCACAACTGGTTCCTTATGCAATCGAATTACAAATGAGGAAAAATACTATTATTCCTGCATTTACAAAACAGTTTGCAATAACACTGAAATGCAAAAATGGACAGCAGATGAAAGGCTCTGATGCATTTGTATGCCTGAATGAATCCATAAAACAGCAAGGCCTGGATTATGAATACATTCCATTGGTAGACATTGGTGAGGGATCTGTAAAAATCATGGTAAATAATAAAGGTTGTCAGGATATTCATTTAGAAGAAAACTCCCCATTAGGAATGGCCATACAAAAGTCACATTATACGGCAGATTTAAATAACATGGTGATTGGGAATATTCCTGAAAAATATGTAGATGCCAAGGGTGAGTTGCCAGAACACCTGGACTCTCAGCCCAAAGGAATATTTAAAATTCATTCTGTGTATCCTTATGATTCAAATGAGACGGTGTGCTGCCATCAAGAGGATTGCATAATATTTAATTTAAATGAAAATGAAACAGAAAATCAGCCCATTGAAGTGGAAGCTGATATGCCAAAATATTTAAAAGTGGCAGCTTTACAAAAAGACACAGCCACACAGTTAGAAGAAAGCGCCGAGATTCCCTTACCAGAAGATTTTCCAGAATTTTCCAAAATGGTAGAAGAGCAGATCTCCTTAGCGGATGCATGTGAAAGCAATGAAGAGAGGGACAATCTGAGGGAGATATTTATGGAGTTTAAGGATGTATTTGCAAAAGATGCTTATGATTGTGGTTTAACTGATTTACATGTGGCCACACTGCCAGAAGGGTGTAGCAGAAACCCAGTGTTTGTACGCCAGTATAGACTACCGCTGGCATGTTTAGAATCATTGGCAGAGATTATTAAAAATTTGGAATCACGGGGAATCATCAGGCCCATTCATAGCACATCCAATACACCTATTTTAGGTGTATTGAAGCCAAATGGTCAATGGCGGCTATGTGCAGACTTGAGAGAGTTAAATAAAAGAGTACCAATATCTAGATGGCCACTGCCATTCATTGATCAGGGCCTAGCTCAGATACATGGTTCAAATGTATTTACCACATTAGATCTCACCTCTGGATATTGGTGCGTGCCATTGGCAGAGGAGATACAGAATTTATTTTCCTTTACATTTGACAGGACTCAATATGCCTGGCTTAGAGCTCCGTTCGGGTACATCAATAGTGGGAGTGAATTTGGCATATTTTTGAGAAAGGCCATGCCGGATGCAGCGGAAAGAGGAACAATAGTTTATGTGGACGATGTCCTGATAAAAAATGAAAGTTTGAAAAGCCATTTTGATGAAATAAGACATGTACTTGGCCAATTGCAGAAAGCAGGCGCCAAAGTATCTTTGCAAAAAGCACAATGGTGCAAGAAAAAAGTGAACTTTCTAGGGCATGAAGTGACTGAACATGGGCTAAATCCACAAAAGAAGAAAATAGAGGCCATACAAAGATTAAAAGATCCTAAAAATGTGAAAGGAGTAAAAAGTTTATTAGGGATGACAGGCTATAACAGAAAGTTCATTGAAAATTATGCAGAAATCACTCAACCATTGACTAAACTGCTTAAACTGAATACTCCCTGGAAATGGGAAAAGGGGCAGTCTGATGCAGTGGCTAAATTAAAGGAATGTCTTGTAAAGGCACCATGTTTAGCATACCCCATAAAGGACAGGGATTTCTTTATAGAAATAGGTTTTTCTGAACATTGTATGTCAGCATTGTTATCACAAAAACACGATTTGAATCACAAAACCATTGCATATGCAAGTAAGGCATTTTCCCAAGTTGAAATGAAATTTAATGAATGTGAAAAGGCCCTATTAACCACTGTGTGGGCGCTACAACATTTCCGCCCCATTGTTCAGGGAGAAAAGGTAATTATTGAAAGAAATCATCAACCTTTGCAGTTTTTAGAGAGTAAAAGAATTAGATCAGGTAATCTAGCGCAATCCAGAATCACTTCATGGACGCTGGCATTACAAGGTTTTCCCGTAGAAGTGAGATATGGACAAAATAAAAAGAGCCCAATTGCTCAAGGGTTAGCTGACTTACATGACTGTGCAGCTGAACAAATAACAAATGAAATGGAAGTGGAAACTAGTTTACAGGAAGTTGAACAATCACCACACAAAGCTTTTTATGAAAAAACATGCAAGGATTTGCCAACTGTATATGTGGATGGTTGTGCTTTTCACATTGAAAATGACAGTAATAAACAATTAGTGGCAGGAATAGGAAATGTCTGGTTGAAATGTGAAGGCGTTCCCAGTATAGGGATGAGGATTGGAGATAGGAGCAGTCAGGTGGCGGAATTGGCAGCCATTTATAAAGCAATTGCTACTGCAGTTGATAAAAAGTTCAGTGAAATTGTCCTGGTGACTGATTCTGACTATGCACGGAATAGCTTTGTGGAGTATTTGCCTGGTTGGAAAGCAAGAGGCATGGTTACATACAACAAAAAGCCACTTAAAGATGGAAAAATGATACAAGCCATAGACAAATTGGTGTCAGAAAATAATTTAACAATATACTGGAGAAAAATTCGTGGGCATTTAAAAACACCAGGAGAGGATAAGGAGGGAAATGATGAGGCAGACCACCTGGCTAAGATTGGGGCCGTGATGGGAGAATTGCTACCTATTGATTATTTAATGGGTGAAATACAAATTGATGCAGTCACACGTTCTAAAGCACCAAAGGAGGTAGATCAACCGGTGGTGCAGTGGAGTCATGACACGCCAGACCAAGATTTGATTGAGGCACAAAAGAATGATCAAATTTTGGGAATCTATTATAATCATTTGATAGATCCTGAACAAAATCCTTTAACAGAAAATGATTGTATGGGAAAAGAAGAGTTGAGGGTGCTATTAAAGAACAAAACACGAATTAGATTACAGGATGGACTCATGATTAGAGAGTCCATAACAGGGCAAATACAGTGGGTAGTACCCCTTTCATTCAGAGGACTAATGCTACACCATGCACATGATGCCATAACCGCAGGCCATAGAGGTTCACAAAAAACATTAGAAATACTAAAAGATTATGCTTACTGGCCACATATGTCCCAAGATGTGGAATTATATATTAGAGGATGTCTAGTATGCGCCCAATTTAAACCTGCTTCACCAATGCATAGAGCACCATTGATGAAAAGAGGCCTAACTCTCCCATGGTCAGTTTTGCAAATAGACTATGTAGGTCCTTTAAAAAGATCGAGCAGGGGACACCGTTATATTTTGAGTGTGGTATGTTTGATGTCGAAGTGGATTGAATGCATTCCTGCACCAGATTGTAGTGCGCAAACAGCAGCCACATTGCTGGTGAACCATGTGTTCTCAAGGTTTGGGTTGCCACAAAGAATTGAGTCAGACAGAGGAAGTCATTTCACAAGTACTCTAATGAGTAAGTTATGGCAAATAATATGTGTGAAAAGGAAACTACATATCGCATATCGGGCGGCGTCTTCAGGTACAGTTGAAAGAAGCAATAGGTCTGTTGTGGATATTTTAAAGAAATTTGTGGCAGAAGCAGGTTCGAGCTGAGATTTACGTTTACCATTGGTTTTGATGGCAATCAGGTCGACTCCTGCCAAAGCAACAGGTGTTAGCCCCCATGAGGTCTTAACAGGTAGGAAAATGGTGTTACCACAACACCTACTATACAGAACACATGAGCAAACCCTTGTGAGTGCATCCACAGTTCATGAATATATTGATGAACTGAGGAGGCATTTGCAACATGCATTTGCTTTTGTGCAGAGAAATCTGGAAAGAGCTGCTGACAGTGCAAAATCGTATTATGATAAAAAGACATCAGTAAAGGAATACAGTGTAGGGGATCAGGTGTAAAAGTTTCATTTTGGAAAAAGTAAACAGAAAAATTCTAAATTTCTAGCAGCCTGGCAGGGGCCATTTCGAATTATAGATAAGGTCTCTCCTGTAGTGTATAAAATTTTGAAAAATGAAGGTGAAACAGCAATAGAGCAGTTTGTCCATGTAAATCAAATCAAACCATGCCATCCCAGACATGAGATCAGGCAGCTTGAGCATGTAGAAACAGATAAAGTCCCTTGAACACAAAAAGAGAAAATAAATGGGTGTAATCAGGAGGCAGTGACAAAGAAGTTAAAAAAGTTGATTGTTATGATGGCACATAAACACTGTAGTATATGTAAAATATATAATATAAAATAAATAAATAAATAAATAAATAAATGCACATATAACGGAAGCTCATGGTTGGTGTGCAGAGAGAAAGTGTATTAAATATTGAATGCTGTTTATGTGTGCTTGTTTTCTTTTAACTTGTGTTTAATTTCAGAAAAAAAAAATGAAATATTTTTACTAAGCATGTTTTATTTTTGGCAAAAGGTTGAAGTTAGTATTATGCTATGTACTTAATTTGTTTATTTTCTATTTTGATTTAGACAATTAACATTATTTGGTCGGAGGTTCCGGGATCAGAGGCCACGGGAGACGATGGAGTCCTGGAGTCCCCTGGATGAAGACCAAAAGATGCCTGCCTCCAGGTGGAGGTGAAGACAAGATAACCAGAATGCTGAAAAAGATGACTCCTATGGATCTAAGATTGCCAAGATGAAAGTGTACTCGAATGAACCAAATAACATCGCTGGTCGGGACATATCAGAGACAGACAAGAGTGCTGACATATGGAGTTCCACGTATTTATTATTTTAATTATTTATTTTAATTTGTTATATTAATTATTTGTTTTGGTTAGTTGTTTTATTTCATTGTTTTTAATTGACTTGAAAAATCTAAACTTAGAGTAAGGCCACTTCCACTGAGAAGGCAAATGTAGAACATTTTGTAAACTAATGAACTCAGATGAATACTGTATTGATTGCAACTTTTTCATTGATGCACATGAATATTCATTTTATTGGATTGCTATATTGTTAAAAGAAAAAAGAAAGAACAATTTGTTTTTAGGAATTGGCTTGGATCGTAGCCAAATTCTAAAAACAAAAGGAGGGTATGTAAGGATATTTGGCGTGTTACAACACAGAGTACAGCACTACTGCACAGGTAGCAAACAGCACAGAGTACAGCACTACTGCACAGGTAGCAAACAGCACAGAGTACAGCACTACTGCACAGGTAGCAATTTTTTTTGCAGCACCACCACAAGGGTGCGGTGCATTGCTATATGTGTTACCAAATTAACAAGGAAAGACAGGCCATTCAGTCAAAAACGATTTTAACATATAAGATGCAAATCTATTTTTACAGTTAAAAGCACACGTGCACATTCAAAAATGCACACTATTTTTCACCTGAAATGCCTATGGTGCGAGAGACACATTTGAAAATAATAACTAACCTTACTGATAACTAACCTGACTAATGAAACATAATCCACTAATGTGTCTCCACTGCAGAATTAGGCCTATTCTGAAAGCGAACTTTTAAACGCACATCCATTTTTTTTTCTCCTCTCTGCTGCCCTGTCCACATAATTACAGGAAGCAAAAGAGCTCGAAAGAACAGGAAATCAGTCGGTTACAAAGTATTACTATAAAAATGAGCCATTGTGTAGAGAAGGAGGAGATGGCATGATTGATTCTGATTGGAGCAGCGTCATAGCAAGTATCATGCTAGAGGGAGTGATCAGAGTTTTGCTGGGGGGAGTTGGAGGAGAGAGAAGGACAGTCAAGATTTGGCAGAGCTGGGAGGAAGACCTTTTCCTGGTTGGAGCATTCCTATCTGCAAAAGCTGAGAATTCCAGGCAATGACCCCGGTTTGAGAAGGCAGGCGTTCCTTTTTACTGGGGTTAATCTTCAAGGGAGCCACATTCAGAAAGAGAACAGCTAAAGAAAACTTGACTGAACAGATAAGGTAATTACATAAGTGTGGGAGCTAAGTGTGTACGAGACGAGAATGTTCAGTCAGAGAAGGAAAAGAGATTCCGGTGCCTTAATCACACGTTAATGTTGCAAATTATGTTCTGTTCTCTGCCAGTTTTTTTTTCTCAGTGTATTTCAGACAATGCTGTTAATGTGCTGTTTTATTTATTTCTGTAAAGAGTGAGATCGTGTTTAAATGCAACTTTTATAATACAGAAAAATACTTGAAAGCAGACCGGTGGTGTGTCTTCTATTTACCAATACAGTGCTGATGATGAGGGGAGATTTTTAAACAATACAATTGTCATTTTAAGACAGATGTGTGCATGACATATTCAGTATGGAGAGTTGAGAGTGATTGTTTGTAGCATAGCTTATTGGAGGTACATGAGCCAATGGGAAGAGAGACTCTCTGAACATAGTTCCCTACCGTATATAAGGTAGTGGAAATTACCACAAAATTACCACATATAGCTCTCTGTCATAAATAAGTCAGTGAGATCACCCATGGTGGCACACTAACACTAACACTGAAAATGTGGTATTCCTAAAATGTAGGTCTGAGGTCTCTCTAGTGATTACACGAAAAATCTAAGCAAAGATAAGGGATTCTGGACATTGGGGCCACAAATAAAACAAGGGAATTATGCTCACCAAAATACCACCAACCACGTATACCAAATATGCATGTCTGGGTGCTGAAATAATGCATGTCCACTGTATTATTGTTGCACATGGCCAAATCTGAATACAAAGAGTGATTATTACTAAGTTACTTTTCGGCGATAATAAAATACCGTCAGGCCCCAAATCTCCACAAAATACCCTACAGTGCAGTGTGCCTTAATAATCACATGTGAGCTGCCTGGAAGTGTGTGTAGTGGTGCAGGATTGTTGAATTGGATGTGTGCCCTCTAGATGTATTGGATTGAATGCTCCTGTGGATTTGTCATTCATGGCTGTTCGGTTTAGTCCTGTATGTGTTTTGCAGTGGAGCGTTTCTTCACTTTCTAGATTTGTTTGTTTAAATCCCATGTGATGTTGCACTGCATGTCTTGTGTACATTTTGTGCTGTCATACTGCACGTGTATGTGTTTTGTGGGGGTCCCTTGTCTTATTGGGGGATTTGATGATGGTTTCTGTGCATGATAGAATTTGTGGAGAGTTTCACTGGCCCAGGTACAATTAATTCGGAATTAATTTGGCTCTTTCCTCTTTGCATGGTGGACTTTCTGCCTCCCATTGTAGAGGGTGTAAGTTCTTTTAGACAATCAGTGTAGGTTACACTGACGGAAGTTTTGGGATCTTTTTGGCACAGTTCTAAATATTCCATTTGCTGGGGTTTAGTAAATCGGCCTCAACTAACTATGATTCCAAAGTCAACTCATGCAGTGATGGTGGGCATGTTAGTAAACTCCTGTATGGCCTGTAATGATGCCATCTGGGTGAGTCTTACATTCTGTGCATCTGAGGTAAAGCCGAAACATTGTTACCCACAATCTCTGATGTTGCCCTCTTTGGACCTGAACCTGTTGCAAGTTTGATAAGTGCATCTTATTAATGCCACAAGCCAACCCCTCAGCTCCTCCCCTCTGCCATTTTTGCAGCTGTCCTGTTCTCACGGAAGCATTGGGGGCGAACTGTAGCAAGCTAAAACACTGTATCTCCTTTCTTCCTTTCACATCACTGCCCTGTGTGTGACCGGGCTGAAAGCTGGTCCTGGGGAAAACATCCGTCTCCACAAACCTGCCTCCACACCAGCAGACCCCTACTAAAGAAATATAGACCACAAGCCCCCTAAACTCACACCTCTTTTGGTGTGACGGGTGTGTGCCCTTCACCTGTGTGCCCTTCACCTGTGTGCCTCTCCAGTTCACCCCAACACTAATCCTATCCTATATCCATATATTCTCCTTGAACTAACAAACAGTAAGAACACCCATAATACATCTAAAAAAACAATTGATAAATTTGATGCTGATATATTGCAGTAGATAAGACACCTGGACCCAAATACTGTTAGTTTTTATCGTTCAGGTCTATGAATTATGCTAAGTGTGGCCAAAAGGGCAAATGTTGGATAGTGTGGCCAAAAGGGCAAATGTTAGATAGAGCAAAGCCCAGCGACGTGGACATTGCCTGACCCTTCACCCCGCCCAGATGAGCCCAGCTGACCTCTGTGCTCCACGAAGTCGCCAGCTCTGCACCAGCCAATATGGGAGCACCAACTTCAGCATCGATACTGTCCTGTCCCCTTTGTCCAATAATCACAACTTAATGTATCCCCTTGTTTTTGTAATATAACATGTATTTTCTGATGTTTGGAGAGAGCGCTCTCGGAGTAGCAGAGTCCTCTGTGTGCCCCATTCTAACTTTATATAAATGTTTTTCTTTTACTTCACTTGCATTTGGTCCTGGTCTCATTCCCTACTGGGGTGCGTCCATTAGTGTCTCTTATTTGGTTATTTTATTATAAATGTGAGGAATGCCAGCTTTCACGGGCAATAGATTATGTAGTGACGAGCTATAGAGTACATGTGCTGCACTAAAGGTAAATCCCCACTTGAATTTTAGGCATGTAAGCGGTATAAAAGCATTGCACACTTAACATTCTCTAGAATGTCTTGAAGGGCACCTACAGGAGGGCAGAAGTACACCTTTCAGCATTTCTCCCTTTGTTTCTTCCATGCATTCTCTGTGTACCATAGGTACATTTCTATCTTTCAGTCTTTTTAGTTTAAAAACAAGAGCGACCATTTTCATTGCAAGCAAACATTTTCCACTGTATGACTTTAGCACATCTGTTTGCAAGCGTAGTTAGAGTGGAACACTTAATTCAAACACACAGAATGCATCAGAACTGAAAGCTGAGATATCCAGCGATAATTTCATCAGTGGAAATGTCATCAGGAGACACTGGGCCTCATTATAATGTTGGCGGATACGGTGTGAACGGTGCCGGTAAGGCACCGCACCATTCATACCGTACTGCCGAATTACGAGTTCTGCTCAAGGGTGCCTGACAGCCCGCCAGGTCTTCCCTGGTGGGCTGTGCGGCACCCACGAGCATAATTCGTAATTGTGCGTCCATGCTCCCCACCCCCATTCTGCCTTACGGGGCGGAATGGGGATGGGGAGCCCGGCAATACCTCCATCCGAGAATGGGCAATTTACCATTCGCGGGTGATGGTGATGGTAGCGAGTTTGGTGGTAGCCATGCCTGTAAAATAGGCACGACTACCGCTAAGCTCATAATGAGGTCCACTGTATTTAAACATGAGCCCTGACTACTATCCAGCCCTTTCTCAAATATTCTAGGACTGGAGCTTGGAATAGTAAATAACACCAGTCCTAGGATTTGTTGGGAAGGCTTTTTAGGAGTCAGGATAAAACCATCATATGACCACTGGCATATTTCTGCTGGAGACATGTTCACATAGAAGCAAGGCAGCTGTGCTCTTAGATTCTTAAGCTGATTGCTGTGCTCCATCGAGGGGTGTACAGGTGCTTGCTCCTGGGCTGGAACACAGGTAAAGGTTTCACCCCAAGATCTGTACCTCTGAAGGAAAGAGTCACTTGGATTGCATTCCCCAAATGTGGCTAAGTTCCTGATGTGTGAAATATCTTACTAAGCGCTACAATACACAGTTGCAGGGTACACAATGCACTGAGCTAGGGAGGATAAATGGCTGGGTTAGCTCTGCTGGGATTTAAACCTGCGGCTGGAGGTTGACAGATCTGAGGTGAGCGAATAACCACGCAGAGCTAACTTTATACTTTACTTTCATAACATTGGAATTATTAGCTGTGTTTCACATAAAGGGTTATGTTTGTGCCCTCTACTTCTATGAGCCTAGCTGGCCCCATTGTGCGATGATGCCATCACCACCCCTTAGTGCGTATGGCAAGTCTGCTAGATATAACAAGCATGGGAGCCAGGACACACCATTCTTGTAGTCCAATTTCTGTGGGAAGACAGGCTGAGAAGGTACCCATACTATCTATAAAGATACTCAAATCTATGTGCCACTGTATAGCTCCTTTATGAGGGATGAACAGCCTGAGGGAATGCCACAGTTTGCTCATTTGCTCCGTAATAGATATGTATGGACTCCATCGACGTCTGCCACCAAGTTGATAAAGGGCAGATAAATTGCGAAGCAGATTTATTTGACGTACCTTCTTTAATCATATTCATGGACAATTATATGCCGATATCCTACTATCCATACTGGGAAACAGTTTTGGTAATGCATTGCTATTACCCCTTGAAGAGTGGGTTAATGATAATGGAATTTTAGGGGATCTGAAGACTGCTTTCAACGGAATACCTAGAGGTGCGTTATGGTTATATCTATTGGATTTGGAAATCCCTCTTCTGAGAGACATTACGATGCTTTATAGTGAGAATACAGCGAGAATTATGTGGGGAACTAATGATACGAAATCAACTACTTTTAATATAGAGTAAGGCATTCGACAGGCTTGTGTCCTGGCACTCTTACTGTTCTCGATGTGCAAAGATGGGCGAGCTCAAGGGATTTCCTCTCTAACCACTTGTGGGCCAGTTGCAGGCAGAGAGAAAGAAGGAATACGATTGTATCCCTGGATTCCGTCATTATTTCTAAAACTCCAGTGGGGCCGCGTCTGCAGTATTCCAAATTCCAAGAACTGTTTCTGAATATGGGTTACAAATCAATCATTGTAACACAACAAAAGCTCAAGGAAGAAGAAGAAAAAATATTAAATAAACTAAATCTCATGGTAAAAAGAAGACTGGATAGATCTGGATGATTCCTTTGATTATTAAGACATAAGATGTAGTGAAAGTGGGGAAAGGTATGAAAACCTCAAGCAATGACATTCTGTCGGCGAGAAGAGGATCTTCGGTAAACAAAAATGTTTGCCCATCAAAGGTTTCATTGGTCAAACCAGCCCTGAAGATCTTTAAGTGCAAATCACATCTGGCTACCTATAGGAGCTGAAATATAGGGCTATGCTCCCGTTAAGCCCCTGTTATCAGAGGGAAATCAATTTCTAAAGACACTATTTTACTACCGAATAGAGCTATTGCTGCATCTGGGCACCTAAAACCTGTCTGGACTGGCATAGAGCATATCATTAATCTAAGACCAGTTTATTACTGGATAAGACTCTTGTCTCATTCAGCTCTGACCGTATATTGCCGTGATCTCCAGGGTTTATTAGCCTTTGAGGGGGTGTAGTCGCTGGATTGGGTTTGTCATGTCAGAAAAGTCTATATAGATCATTATTTTCAAACATTAAGGCAATAGCCAGAATCTACAATATCAACTTGAGTTGGATATTCCAAGAGAAAGCAGCTGAATGTAATATTATTACAACGGTGGTCATGATGCAAGAAGTGTTAGAGTGTGTAAAAGAGGCTGGGAAAAACATTAAAGAGTGAATGCTTGGAGGAAGAAGATTTGCTGCTGCACAATCCCTGGATACACATGGAGGCTGGGAGGAAGCAGATGCGCTTCTCACACTTCCTGGATACACATGCAGGCTGGGAGGAAGCAGATGTGCTTCTCACACTTCCTGGATACACATGCAGGCTGGGAGGAAGCAGATGCGCTTCTTACACTTCCTGGATACATATGCAGGCTCGGAGGAAGCAGATGTGCTTCTCAACACTCCCTGGATACACATGGAAGCTGGGAGGAAGTAGATGTGCTTCTCACACTTCCCGGATACACATGCAGGCTGGGAGGAAGGAGATGTGCTTCACAACACTTCCTGGATACACATGGATTCTGGGAGGAATTAAATGTACTTCCCAACGCTCCCTGAATTCACATGGAGGCTGGGAGGAAGCAGATGTGCTTCTCAACACTCCCTGGATACACATGGAAGCTGGGAGGAAGCAGATGTGCTTCTCAACACTCCCTGGATACACATGGAAGCTGGGAGGAAGTAGATGTGCTTCTCACACTTCCCGGATACACATGCAGGCTTGGAGGAAGCAGATGTGCTTCACAACACTTCCTGGATACACATGGAAGCTGGGAGGAAGTAGATGTGCTTCTCACACTTCCCGGATACACATGCAGGCTGGGAGGAGGTAGATGTGCTTCTCAACACTCCCTGGATGCAGATGCAGGCCGGGAGGAAGAAGATGTGCTTCTCAGCACTCCCTGGATGCAGATGCAGGCTGGGAGGAAGCAGATGTGCTTCTCAACACTCCCTGGATACACATGGAAGCTAGGAGGAAGTAGATGTGCCTCTCACACTTCCCGGATACACATGCAGGCTGGGAGGAGGTAGATGTGCTTCTCAACACTCCCTGGATGCAGATGCAGGCCGGGAGGAAGAAGATGTGCTTCTCAGCACTCCCTGGATGCAGATGCAGGCTGGGAGGAAGCAGATGTGCTTCTCAAAACTCCCTAGATATCATTGCAGGCTGGGAGGAAGCAGATGTGCTTCTCAACATTCCCTGGATACACATGGAGGCTGGGAGGAGGCAGATGTGCTTCTCAAACCTCCGTGGATTCACATGTAGGTTTGGAATAAGCAGATGTGCTTCCCAACACTCCGTGGAATGCATGAAGGTTGGTAGGAAGCAGATGTGCTTCTCAACACTCCATTGATGCACCCAATGGCTAGGAGGAAGCAGATGTGCTTCTCAACACTCGTTGGAAATGCATGGAGGCTGGAAGGAAGCAGATGTGCTTCTCAACACTCCCTGGATACACATGGAGGCTGGGAGGACACAGATGTGCTTCTCAACACTCCCTGGATCCACATGGGGGCTGGGATGAAGCAGATGTCCTTCTCAACACTCCCTGGATACACATGGAGGCTGGAGGAAGTAGAGGTGCTTCTCAGCATTCCCTGGATTCACCCGCAGGCTGGGAGGAAGCAGATATGCTTCTCAATACTCACTGGATACACATGGAGGCCGAGAGGAAGCAGACGTGCTTCTCAACACTCCATGAACTGGGATGAAGCAGATGTGCTCCTCAACACTCCCTGGATACACATGGATGCTGGGAGGAATTAGATGAGCTTCACAACAATCCCTGGATTCACATGGAGGCTGGGAGGAAGCAGATGTTCTTCTCAACACTTTACTGGATACTGATTGAAGGTGGGAGGAAGCAGATGTTCCTCTCAATACTTTGCTGGATACACAGGGAGTCTGGGGGGGAAGAAGATGTGCTGCTAAACCCTTCCTGGATTCACATGGAGGTTGCAAACTGGAATGAAGTACTATGCATGTTGTCAGTTAAGCAGCTGACTCTCTGCCAGGTGCATGGCAGAAGCCACATCCTCAGCAGCACTGTTGCTGCAAAGATAGACCTCAGAGCAAAGGTCTACAGTGGAGGAGTGAAGAGGGAAAAAGGCCTAAGGATGCGGCGCTGCCATATGAATCTTAATTAGAACAAACAAGGGCCAGAGCGGTAAAATAATATCTGTCTGAAAAGGACCCTTATTTAGGGGTGTGTGAATACTCATCACAGCTAAGAGAACTAGAGCCTGAGGAGAGGTCAACATAAACTGAGTGCTGTGAACTAGTGGCCTTGGAGCTCCTATGAGAATTATGTGCTGTGAGCCAGACACTTTGGAGTTTCCCACAGAAACTGTGCTGAGAAACAAAAAGCCATGGAGAATGCTCAAGGAAGAAAGACACTTGAGTGCTGTGACCCCGGGGCCATCGAGAGGCTCATGACTATTGAATAGACAAACAAAAGGCCATGGGGAATCCTCAGGAATGAAAGACTCTTGAGTGCTGTGACCCAGGGGCCATCGAGAGGCATATGAGTATTGAAATGAGAAACAAAAGGCCATGGAGAGCTCTAACAGAAGTAAACAAGAGTAGTCAACAAGGGGTCTTGGTGAGTCCTCAGCAAATTCGGCCTGTAAACCAGAGGAGACTGAGAGACTTGATGGAAGAAGATATGGAGAGGAAGAAGGGATTTTAGAGTTGCTGAATCAGGAGTGTCCACTGCAGGGGCATGGCCAAGAAACATCTGGTATTTTTCTTTGTTTACAGGATATGAACCTTTTGGATAGTGTTCCTTTTGTAGAAAAAGACTAGTGGCCTGTTTAGAATTGGTTTCACCATTCCAGGGTTTGGTTAATAGAATAGGGGGACCCTGGAGGGACAGAGACTTCAAAGCTTAGTTAAATAGTGTATGTGGTTTGGTATGGTCATGTTTATTTGAAAAGTGCCTATACACAAGACAAGTGTTTCAAAGTGCTCAAGGAGGCACAGAACAAGGGGAAAAACAACAATCATTCAGAGGCCCTGAATTTCTGAATGATACAAGTCTGCATAAGCAGAGTAAGTGCATATAATACAGTTAACAGTTTAACAGTTTGGATTACCGCAAATAGGTCTGACGATGAGGTGCCACCATGCAAGGACGGGAGACGAGGAAGATAGATAGACGATCTTCAAGGCATGGTATGTTCAGATTGTGCAAGGGGTACAACCCTGGGGTGCAGGGAGCACGTGGGGTATGCCTTGTGTGTTGTTCCATCCTTGGTGTTGTTCTACAGATTCTTTTCATTTTTTATTAAAATGGTATCGTTTTTCACAAAACTTTTAATTTGTGATTTTGTTATCATACATATTCAAATTCTTGTAAACAAATTTAATACAATAGGAAAGCAAATAATGTTTGGATGTGTTTGTTCCCGTGATCTGTTAGCTGGGTTCGCTTTTTGTCTAATTTATTTCCACAGTAGCTGCAGTCCCTGGATTTGTCATGGGAATTATGTGATTCCAGAACGGAATGATAACCGTTGTTAGACTCTGTTATTCCCTGATAGTATGGTGTTCCATCTGTCATGAGGATTCAGCTCGGGCCACTTGTAAATATCAATCCTCTGAACAAGGATAGGCCGGTAAGATAGCTCAGCAGGTTGAATGATTGCTGCTGCGATCTGAGCGTGATCTGCAGGTTGCAGGTTCGAATCCCGGCAAGTCCAACTCAGCCTTTCATCATTCAGAGGTCGATAAATGAGTACCAATTTCGGTTGGGTGATATTGTATGTAAATATGTGCTCTGTAAAGCACTTTGGATTAAGGTGCTGTATAAATAACACATCATTATTATTATCTGATAGCGCCAGGCAGACCATTAGAACGTAGGGGAGAGTCTCAAGGGTCTGTTTTTCTTCACAGAATCGACAGAATGCTTCCATTTTGGGGATCTGCCTGTTTTTCGCCAGGAGTTCACGTGTTGGTAGTTGGTTGAGTCGGAATCTAGTGAATTGATCTCTGATCATCCGATCCGGGAATTGCCTCAAATATGATGAAAGTTCGTTAAGGGCACGGATGTCTAACTTGCAGTTCAAGTTCATCTGGTACTGGGATTTCTCTGATAAAGTAAATATCCAGTCATGTAGTTGTATTCTTTTTTTGGCACATTGTGGGCGATTCATTAGCATCTCCTGCGCAATGTTATTCACTGTCATAAGGCCTTTGACTGTGTTGTTCCATATGATCAGCGCCTTGTTAGCCACTGCATTCATCTTCTCTTGAAATATTTTGTAGGCTGGGATGTTGTCAACATTTATCATTTTTCTATAAAGATCCATTTTTTTCCAGTCGACTATACATCGTAGTGATTGAATGGCGATGTTGTGTCTGATTCTTTTTATCGGGAAGGACCAAGATTTTCCTCCAAAATAGGCCTTCCAAGACATCCCATGTTGTCTGGTCGAGGATGATCATAGACTCACTCCCATAGGTAAGAATAGCGGACACTTTCTCTTGATAGAAGATTACAATGGGTTTCATCGAAAAAAAATCCAAATCTTAGATGTAGGATTAAGCCTTGTCTGGCAAGTGAGGATTTTTTTGACTTTAGATGGATTTGCCAATCTGTTTCTACTTTCGACTGGTTCACTACAATTCCCAAATATTTGATTGATGTTTGTTGCAGCCCTGTTTAAGCCCATTATCCGAAATTATGGGTAGTGATAAGTTTCCCTGTTGTGATAATCTGATTCTGTATGTTGTATTTCTGTAGAGTTGTTTGATGGGCTCCAATATCGTCGTTGTACAGTTCAACTTTTTCAGTTTTTCCCAAAGTGTCACTCTGTTCACCAGGTCGAAAGCCATACGCAAATCTATGAACGCTGCATAAATGTTGTATTTGTTGCCGAGCACTTCATGTTTTAGCAAATTCAGGATCATGAGATTGACATGAGTACCAGTGTTTTTTGTAAATCCTGTCTGTCTAATGTCAAATTTCTCACTTTCCTTGATCCATGTATTAAGTTTATGAAGCAGAAGAGTGGCAAAGATGCATTCTTTGTTATTTCTGGGTCATTTCCCTAGTTCGTTCAGGCATTTGTCCAACCCTATATCAAAAACAGACCTTCAGGGGCTGGTAGATACCTGACCATCTCGAACATATTAAATGATTGATCTATGAGAGTTTGGATGAAATGGCCCTTGTGTATTGGTGTAAAAAATAAATCTCTCCCACATGCATCCCTCAGGGATTCCTTGCTCCTCCCACTCCTCACCCCAGGTATTAGACCTGTGCATCATTCACACAACCCAAGAAACAGACCATGTAAGGTGTGTCAACTGCCTTCCCAAATGTAACCCTTCACTCGCAGCAAAATCAGGTGGGTGTTTTTCTCCCAAAAGCTTCCCTGAGAGATTCCTTTCCCAGGTGTCAACATACAACATATTCACGCACTTGAAGACTTGAAGATGGAAACTAAGTGCTATATGATGTACCTCCCCAAACCTCATCTACTCCTCTGCAGCAAAATCAAGTGAGCATCTTTCTCCCTCTGGCTCATGTCTAGTTCTCCCACTGAAGAGATGGACACTGGCCAATGTTTCAGCTGACCCACCGACTCTCTGCTGCTGCATCACAGCCAAATCAGGCACGTGTGTCTCCCTTACAGTCTCTCGCCAAGGATCCCCAACACCTATTGCTCTTCCAACCTGGTGTCACCCGATGTACAATGGTTCTCAATCGCTCACTTCACGAGGCAGCCAGTGACTGTTCCGTCACACGTCTCTCTAAATCTCAGCTCTTCTCTTCCAGCAACATCAGGTGAGTATGTCTCTTGAAAGCAACAGGTCCCAGCACGATACCAAATTAGCCAAATAGAGGACACACCCCACTAGGGAATGAGACCAGGAGATGGAGTGCAAGTTGAACAAAGTTTTATATAAAGTTGTGCCCTGAGAGCGCTCTGCCAAACATTAGAAGAACAGTACACTATACGTTCTGAAAATATCACTATTGATGTCTTTCTATAAGTGCATGAGAGTCGATCAGAATTGGTGCAATACATAGATACATTATAGGAGATTATAGGCTGGTCCCACAAGATTGGCTGGTAGTTTGGAGGTTTGGCGGGCAGCAGGTGGGTCAGCTCGTCATCACGGGGTGAAGGTCAGGCACACAAGATGCAACATTTCTAGCTAATCTATCCTAGCATAACAGGAACTGAAGACACGAGACAAATGACTACTATAAAAGTTGGCATTTACCGGGTGCCTCAAAGTTCATTTTGACAAGTACATGGTTAACCTACCCTATACCCCCATGGGCCCCTAAACCATAGTGCCCTAAACCAGGGGCCCCTCTTGATCTAAAATGACTTGTGTTGTTTCTACAGTGGATATATGGTGCAAAGAGATTAGGACTGCGGTGGGTGCTCGGTTCGGTCACTGCAAAGGGGTTAGAGGTGTATCTGCATCAAAGCAGGGGGAATGCACACAGGGGGCTCTGTAAGCTGTAACATCTAGAGGTGGGGCTGTTGGGAGAGCACAAGCAGGTTTTTGGAGACGGATGGGCACACAAGTCATAGATTTCTCCGGTCACATGCAGGGCAGTGAGCTCATCCGAAGAAGAAGCATACTGAATATTTGCAACAGTACATGGCTGAGTTTCCATGAGAAATAGGTTTGTGCAGAGCTGCCAAGAGAGGAGGAGGGGGTGGCCGGGCTCACTGTGTGCAGCACTGGACAGAGGGAGAGATGGTTTTTAGAGATCATTGTGTGGCCTAGCAAAAGATGGCGTTCAGGGAGGCACACAATGGAGTCTATATGTCCCACCAAAATGACATGGGGAGGTCTCCCACCATTGGGGGAACACAAGATCCATTTAATGTGGGAATGTCGAGGGGTGTCAAAAGGACCTTCCCTTCCAAACACTCTACAAACCTTGACTGGTGTGTGACCTGGCTCTCATAATCTCTGGAGATGACACTTGTGTTTTTCTCTCATTTCTCTCACTTCATATCACTGCATGTCTACCACAGCACTGTGTACTGAAAACCAACTGTAAATCTGAATCCCTCATGGGGTCCTCAGTCACTCACTACCTCTCCCTACCCTTATTCCTGCTCACCTACTCTAAATGTACTGTAGTATGTTACGCCTCATACATTTCCTAAGCCTGCCTCCAGCAATGGCCCCTGCCTTTCTCCAACCTCCCAGAGGTTGGAAAGGGGCTTGAGCTGTGTGTTCCCGTCTAAGTTAGTATTGACAGCTGAGGATCTAATGACTCTCTTATGATGGTGTAGAGCTTAGCTGGTATGCAGTGGAAGGGGGGAGCATCCTTAAGAATTGCAGCTTTGCTTGGATGGTACCTTTTTTGTTTTAAGCAGGCATAGGTAAATACCACACTTCCATACTAAAGGCACAGGGACACTGTGATTAATGGTCTGCCCACACTATGAAAGAAATCACTGGGCACTTGTTTTACACTGGGCAGGGCACAGTAACTAACATTACTGCCCAGGGGCACAGGAGAATAATGATGTTTCTTTGAGCCAAAAACATCACACAACATTCCATTTTAGTGGTTAAGAAGATAGCTGAGGGTCTAGGTAAGATAGAATCCACTCCATATTAGGCACAGGAAGACAGCAAACACATTTATCTGTAATAATACCTGTTGATAACTGCTTCTCTGCCCCTCTCATGTATATTTATGTAATGTATATCTGTTGTTCTACTGTGTAACGATGCAATGTATAGAATGTAATGTATATATGCTGCTCCACTTTGCAACTAAGCTGTGAATCTCCTTGTAACCCCTGCACCCTGAAACCTACTGGTCTGGAGCACAATACAAATGAATAAACAAACAAATAAACAAACATTTAACGGTAATAATTACTTTTCATCAGGAACAGTAATCTGTTATTACGAGAGCAAGGACGGGAGTCAGTTCACGCTTTTTCAAGGGCCACAAGAGCACAACAATTTGACTTAGTGAGCACTTGAATGGGCTCAAGCTGTTCACCTTAAGCACATGGAGGGGGGATGGGTAGCGGTCAGTGAAAGGTCATTGATGGGCCAAATGTTGACATGCCAGGTAGTCCAGGTGGGCAAACCGAACAAGCAAACAGGATTATCGTTTTCTCATTGACATTTGCTCAGTTACCTGGCAAGGGACCTCAGGCATTTCTTGATAGGCAGGAGAGGCTTGGGTCGTGGGCCTGTTCCTCCACTCTCCTGTGGCAGCGGAGGGTGCATAGTAGCAAGGGCAAGGGGCTAATGTGTTATGAGAGTTTGCCCCTAGACAGGAATCCTCAGTGAACCTCATAATTTGTGCTGTGGAACGATAATCCCCTCCCCTGCGAGTTCTATGTTTAGACGGGAATCGCATGGTCATGGTCTACCAGAGTGCTATGGCTATCACAATGCAGCACATTGCCAGTCATATTTTGGGTGTGAGTTAGTGAGGGGGGGTGCAGGTAGCTAGGAGTGAGCAAGGTTGCCCTGGGCTGCCTGGATAATCAAGCACGGTTCTAAATACTAGCATACATACACATAGCCACACACACACACATACACACACACAAACACACACAGGCGCACACACACTCCAGATTCATATCATCTTAACAAACAGACAGATTCACTTTGCTGCGTCATGTGAATGCTACAGAATGCTTAATACTACCATAACATAAGATCTAATGTCTGTCTTTCTCTGTGGAGAATGGGAAGCATGTTTTCTTTTTGGTGATGGAATTTATCACAAATGTTGAACTGTGTTTGACGGTGAAGCCTTCATTCTCAGTATAAAACATGCTGTGGTGGTGGACAGTCTGCAACCAGTGCCTTGATGCCTATGAGTTTAGCACACTTACTATTTATTTATTTATTACATTCATTAAGCTCCTCTGGGAGAGTGGATTCCATCTAGACGCCCCCTCCTACGCCCCAATCAACGAATCATGAGAGACTGAAAAAGGCTTAAGCTGGTTCATCAGTAGAAAATGATTTAAAAAGCCAAGAGGAGCTTAGACAAAAATAACAGTTCAGGTTTCATGCCCAAGTTGGTGCAGTATTTGGCATTGGGTCTAAGCAAAGTAAACCACACAGGACCCATAACTCAGTTTGTGAACGACTGCTGCCAACTTAATAGGGGTAGATAAGGGTAATGTCCATCCTGGCTTAGACCAAAAATAACACATACTAGCAGTCAGCCTAGAGGCTGATGCAGGGACATGGGAATGAGAGGAACCTTCTAGAGAACCGGGGGTCACATTACAGATGCTGTGTACAGATGTTTCAGTGCATGCCCTGGAGTCGGTACAAAAGCTGATGACCATTGCACAAGTGATATCTTCCATCTATCATCAGCTCCGTCCGGCGCATAATGTCATACCTGAAACTGATACAGAGAATAATGGCGGTCATCACCTTAGTAGCTTCTCGATCGCACCACTGCTTTCTACCTGGGCATTCAGGAGCATTAGCTGAGCCTCCTAAGAGATTGCAAAAAGCAACATATAGACACCTCCTATGACAGGAAAAGTGGGAAACATAGCCACAATTCCCAGAAAGCTCCACCTGATCCCTGTCAAATGCAGAATCCCACCCAGAGCCCTCTTTATCTCTCCTCTCCAGGGGCACAGTATCCACCAAGAAGAACTTCTGACTGGTGTGTAGGGGTGAACACTTCTAGCCAACAATGCAGCCCCAGTAATAGTTCCAGCAACAACTGGGCAAATCAAGGAGCACACTTATTCTAATTACTTGCAATTTAACCTTGTAGTACATGCCCTGGAAGCTCTGAACAGTGGAAGACCACCTGGCCTTCAGACAATCTCTCAAAACCGAGCTTTCCGTTAGACCACCACAGTAAATTAGTATAGACCTGCACGTTCCAAAGACCAGCCAATCACATCCTTAAAAGTACTTGGCTATTCTGGATTGCAATCCAAAGAGTACTAGCCTCATTAAAATGAGCACACTAGTGAAGTGACTTAATTAGTTAATAGTTAATCCCACCGATGCATGCAAGCGCATGTGTGCCCCATATTGAAATCGGGAACACCATGAAGCTCAGACTCAATAGTGTCAGTGTTTCCAACTCTATGAGATACAGCTCACCAACACAATAGATAGTGATGCAACCCTCTCTGTCTCCACCTTGCACCCTACACACCAAAACACAAGAATCTCAGTCTCTCTTTAACTGAAATGCAATTCATGCATTCCCATTGATATGATAGTTAATTTATAACGCACATGTACACAAGTGTTTCTAAGCACGACAAGGCAAGGAAGTAAGGACAGAAGTAGGACAAACAACGATCTTACTAGGCCTTGTGTCATTCTGATCGTGCCAGTGCAGGAGGTAGGGAAGAGAGAAGTGCCAAGCTGAAGGGAGGATGGGAGAGGGCAAGTAACTTGTAAGTGCTGCCGGGAAACGGCTCATAAGTGCAGAGTGTCAGGGAGCTGTACGGTTGCAGATACAGTCCCTTGAGTGGTTGGAAGACCTGAAGGCAGTGCAAGGGCAAGTGGCTGGGCAGGAGCCTGGCCCCGTAAATTCAGTGAGTGGCCAGGTAACCAGTATGCGCAGCAGGCAGGGACATCAGCAAGGCAGAGGGAGAGAGTAAGCAGAAGCAAAAAGTAGGGTCTTGAGTTGCTTCCGGAATCTTAGGTGGTCCTACTCAAGTTTGCGAGTGGCAGGGAGGCTGTCCTAGAAGGGGGCCCCAGCTGAGGACAGAGATCCACCCCCACTCTCTGCATGGAGAAGCGTCTGACCCTCAAAGTTGAAGGTGGATGAGCAGAGGGCAGGAGAAGAAAGATGCTTAGGAAGAGAAAGTTGGATGTAGTGTGGTCCCCGGCCCCAGAAAACCTTGTACACAACACAGAGGGTCTTGAACTTGATTCTCTCAGCCACAGGGAGCCAATGGAGAGATGTCAGGTCTGGACAGATACAATCCTTGGGGCTAAGGCAGAGGGCAAGTCTTGCAGTCCTGTTCTGGATAAGGTGCGAAGGTCATAGAGTAGAAGCAGGCAGATTCAGAAAGAGGCTGTTGCAGTAGTCAGGACCAGGGCTCGGGAGACAGTGAGCGTTTGGGGGAAAGTGAGAAATGGAAGAAAACCCATGAGGAGGTGCAGCTAATATTGTAACTTCTTAGAGACGTCAGAGATGTAAGTAGAGAAGGAGAGGGTAGAGTCGAAGATGACACCAAGGTTCTTAGCCTCACAGGAAGGAGCAGGTAGAGAGCCCATGGTGGACAGCCAGAGTGAGAGAGAGAACGAGGAAGCAAATGTCCAAATGAGGAAGATCTCAGTCTTACTGGCGTTAAGGCAGAAGTCATTGGAGGCACACCATTCCTGAATTACAGAAAGAAGGACAGTCTGGTATGAGAGAATTTGGATGAAGAGATGACATTCAGTGGCAAAGCTATGCTCCCGTAGTTCTCTACAAAGTTACGGTAGCCTTTGAGAACTAGGAAGGCTCTCACTTGGGTTTGAGTAGTGGGGATGGCCCAGTCCTGTACAGCCAGTACTTTACTAGGCAAGGGCCTAATCTCACCACCCCCTACCTCATGTCCAAGGTAGACCACCTTACTCTGACCAATTTGACATTTGCTTGCCTTTATGGTCAAATGAGCCTGTTCAATGAACTGCAACACATATCCATGGTGATGATAACATTTTTACCAAGTGCGTCTGAGCACTGCAATGTCATCCAAGTATGCCACGCAGAAGTCATCTAACCCATTCAGAACATGGTTCCCCATCATTTGGAATGAGGCAGGTGCATTGTTTAGTCCAAAGGACATGGCCTTAAATTGGTACAAGTTCCCAGGGGTAGAAAATACAGTTTTCTCCTTGGTATGGTCTGTCAGAGCTATTTTCCAATAGCCTGAGGTTAAACTTTGCAGCTCTGAGTTTGACCACCAGCTCACCTGTCCTAGGTAAAGGATCAGCATCAGTCTTGTGACTGCATTCAGAGCCCTATAGCCCAGGCAGAATTGCAACTCTTTGTTTCCTGATTTTGGCACTAGTACAACTGGACTAGCCCATGGATTGGTAGATGGGTCAATAACACCAATGTCAAGCATCTTGATGACCTCTTCCTTTATATGACTTCTTACATGATCAGACATTCTGAATCCCCTTCTTTTGACAGGGAGACTGTCACCAGTGAGGATATCATGTTGGCCCCAACGGGTCAAGCCTGGTCTCAGAAAAAGAAGAGGGGCAAACTGAGTTAACAGAGGTTTGCTCTTCTCTTGTTGCTGAAGTGTCAGATCAGAAGAGAGTTTTACTCCTTCTATAGTTTCAACTGAAGGGTGTCCCCTGAGGAGATCAGGGAGACACTCACTCTCCTCCTCCTCCTCTTGGTCAGAGGCTAGAGGTAGAGCTCCTACTTCTGGTCTGGAGTTATAAGCCTTGAGGCGATTAGTGTGAAAGGCGCTAGTGGTCTCCTTGGGGTTGCTCAAGTCCAATAAATAATTGACCTCACTAAGTTTGCCTACAAATTTGAAGGGATCTATCAATTTCTAAACTCCACCATGTTGGCTTTCTGGCCATGCAAAGGCTTGACCAGGGCTTGACCAGCCTTCAGGTTTTCTGAAGCTACAGTCATCCGTTGTACCATCCCCTTCCTGAGGAATAGTACAAAGTCAATTACACGTACTGGCTTTAAGGGTGGAGCACTCTCCAAACCTTCTTTGATCAGAGCCAAAAGGCCTCTGACAGGATGACAGTAGAGGAGCTCAAAGGGGCATACACCCACTCCAATCTATAAGCAAAGAGAAGGCATGGCAGTAGAAGGTCCCACTTTCTTCTCAGGTGTTCTTCTAAGGCAACTATCATGCTCTTCATTGAGCAGTTAACCCCCTCTACCAACCCATTTGTTTGAGGGTGGTAGTCAGTTGAGAACTTGTAAATAACTCCAGTGTTTCTACATGGCTTGCATGTAGTGGGACATACAATTTGACCCCCTGTCAGAGATTACTTCCTTAGGAATACCTACCCTGGTACAAATACCAAGTAGGGCCTTAGCCACTGCCTGAGCAGTAACAGTCCTTATAGCTATGTCATCAGGTTATCTAATTGCATGGTCTACTACAACAAATATAAATTGGTTGCATGAGGAGGTCGGAGGGTTTAGGGATGAACAATGTCAATCCCCATCCTCTCAAAAGGAACTTCTACCATGGAAAGATGCACTAAAGGGGCTACATTCTTGGAACCACTTGTACGAGAGAGCTGGCAAGTGTGGCAGCTTCTACAATGTTTTTCAACATATCTGCCCATCTTGGTCCAGTAAAAATACAAGAAGTGTCTCTCTTTGGTCTTCTTGGAACTCAAGTGACCGGCCACAATGATCTCATGTGCTAGTTGTAGAAACCTTGGTCTTATTTCTTGGGGGACCACCAGAGTCCGGAGTTCTCCTGGAGTAGACTCTGTAGGCTCACTGTCGCGGAGTCCATTCTCCCAGTAGAGTCTATGCTTCCCTGGCTCTTGCCCTTCTACTTTGGAAGCTGTCTGCTAATGCCAATCTTCTAGAGAGGGAGACTCTCTTTGTCCTCTGCATGTGGATTTGAGATATTGGATTGCTCCTTAATCTCAAACTGAGAATCCCTCAAGGTTGCCTCTCTGGTCAATCTTGTCAGTTTCTGTTTCTTTTTACTGGGAGGCCTTGGGGTGCTGGAGATTACTCCTAGACTCTTCGAGTCATTACCCAAGAGGACTCTTCCAGGTACTTCAGATTGCACACTACCGGGAATTCTTACAGTCATTTTGTTACACTGAATGAGGCCTTGCAAAATGACGACCATTTGGATAGGCCCCCCAGCAAGCTTAGTGGGACCTTTGAGTGCCTCAGCTACATCCTAAGGTTTGAGAAAATGTTCATCAACCACTGTAATGCTGGCCACAGTGTCTATAAAGGCAGGGTTCTCCTGGCCTTGTACAAGTATTCTGTCCTTGTAATATTCGTAGGTGTTGTCAGGGATTGTATTATAAACATCAATATTCAGTTGTTCCCACAGATCCAAGTCACTAAAGAAACACTAGCTTCAGCTAGTATGTAAAAGTAAGCATCTGTCATGGGAGATTCATCCTCAGAGATAAAGGCTAAGGAGACAGCTTGGACCCCTGAAGGTTTACCCTTTAATCTGGGATCCCCTTTCACATGGTCACCAGATCCACAAACCACACATTTACCAAATGTTTATCAAAGCTGCTTTTCAAGAGGTTTCATTAGAGGATCCTTCTAGATTAAAGTCCAGAAGGCAGGTGGAAATGGCTGCCAGGAACAAAAGCAGAGGCACACCTGACTGTTCCAACCAATTGCAAGGAGGAATACAATTTGCAACCATGACAGCCAGAGTCAATCGGACAGTTCCACTCTGATGAAGATCTTCAGAGGAAAAGTTAGTTAACCAGTCAGTGGTTCTTGAAGAAACACAGGATTTCAAGGGGAGCCTACCTGATAATGCACAGACCGCAAGGCCTGCACAGAGGAGTTGAGGTTGACTCTCATTTGAATAAAGTATCACTTCCCAAGCTAGGAAGCACCGAAAATTGCACAAGATATTTACAACCCAAGCCCCATAGTACCTTAAAAGTGAAAAAGAAATTTTAGCTGGCTTCCTTCGAGGTGCAACTTTGCAGACCCTGATTCCTGCTCCTTGGTCAGGAGAAGAGGATGGCAGTAATGGATTGAGCTCACTCCAGAGTATCTTTGTGGTTTTGTCGCCTTTATTATAGCCCCAAGAAGAAACAAATATTGCTGGTTGGATTCTCTTTGATTACTCGGTCTCGAACTCTGGTGAGGGACAATTGGTGAAGAATTCTTGCTTCTGGATGTCCACACGTTCAAAGTTTCAGCCAGATTCAGTCTTTAGAAGATGATGCACTCAATAATGGTCCAGGTACCTCAGGTATTGGGATTCTGCAGCCCAGGAAAGTCGCAGTAAGTCGGGGAAAGCCCAAAATAAAGGACTTGAGGCTAGTGGGTCCCGCCAGCCTAAGGGAGGAAGTCACCCTTAGCGTGGCTTCCCTGTCAATGTGAAAACAGGATCAGCGCAGCTGCTTGGCTTCACCAGTGCTTCCGTGCTCTTGGAAGGTACTGCTGGTGTCTCTGCTTGTCTTCTGCTTTGGATTCTTTGTTCCAGTGGTTGACTCTGTCTTTAGTCCCAAATTCCTTGCCTTTCATGCTGGAACCGATTCATTCACTCCCATGGAGCTCTCAATCACCTGGGGCAAAGGACCGTGAAGTTTCGGGATCCTCCCTCACTTCCTGCCTTCCCATACACATTGCAGCCTGGGTGGGCTTCAGGGCTGAAACCCTGCCAAAGGCAAAACTCACAAAGGACTCAAATCTAAATGTTAAATGGAACATTAATATAAATCTGATGGCCGTAGTTGTAGGTTTTAACATCAAAGGTGAACCTTTTGATTGTTTCTTGTTAATATCAGGTTACTGAAAAAGAATCATACATTAACTGTTTTGAACAAGTTAAATGCTAATTTTATGAAAATGCATTGCTAAAGATAATCGATTCCAATAAATGAATTCTAGTCTCGTAGTATGTGAGTTCTGCCACATAGAGTATTTATCCCTTTTGACAAGTGGTACTGAGAACATACATGTATCGAGTGGATCTTTCACTATTTCTTGGTGGATTCCCACCCTTTTGGGAGCCGTCCATTGGCTGGTGCTTACATTCTCATTCATCCTAGGCTTCTGTGTCTGACCTGCAAGGTTGCATCTACTGTTTCAAGTAGAGGTAACAGAACCATCTGTTATGCCCACGAATAGCATAACACGTATCCTGGCACTATTGACAGATAATTATAATTCTTCTTTTATAACAAGCTTAATACCAGAAATGTCTTTCTAAGCACGGGATCAGGATTGAAACCTGTGTTGCACTGCGTTGTTTTGCATCCAAGACAAACATGTTGTCCCTGAGCTATTGTTACGCAACGTACTGATGATGCAGGGCTGAGTAGGCCTGCCGGGATTTGAACCTATGTCCATGAGGTCCAACAAGGCCCCTGCAGTGGATGCATTAGACCTCTGCACGATGGACCCAGCTGTATATAACCCTTTACCCACTCTAAGAGCCAACCACATTACCCAGATTATGCATTCAGCCCTATGTGTTCCAGGTCCACATTGTGAGTAAATAAAATGGCCACTTACCAGATCTCTGTTGCAGTGGCATGGCATTGAGACCTGCAAGAGAACAGAGACACATAATGAGGGCTTCTCTGTTTGAACTGTACATAGTTTGTTTCTCCATTAGAAGCCTTGCTTCTAAAGGGAAAATTCACTGGGATTACACTCAGGGCCCTTTATGCACTGCTCCTGACAATCTTATATGGTGCTCATTGACTGAGCTCTGGAAGTGTGACAGGTGCCAGATCCATAAGGTTAGTTCAATTTAAATACATTATACAGTGAGGACTGCAGGTCCTGTTCAGTTTATTGTCATTATAAAAGGGAAGACATACATGAAGGCACACACTGTTCATGCCATGTGCAAATCCTCATAAATAAACATAATTATAATGTTCCTGCAAAAATGTCGCCAAGGCAAAAATTTGCTGAAAAATTGCCATTTTTTGCTGAGACATTATTATATAGAACATGCAGGGGGACACCCCTGTAACCCCCAACACCAATATTTTTCAAAGAGAGTAGGGCACAACCCCGCAACCCCCGCTCCGCCTGTCCCTATATATATGGTCACCTATAAAATGTCAAAACAAACTTTTCCCAGCGACATTATGCACGGCGAACATATATAAAGAGGCATTATTACCTGATTACATTTTAGCACCATCGGCACTGCATGGGAGGGGAGGTTTTTCTATATTTTACTAGAATGTTTACTAGTGAAATGGCTTTTAGAGAAGGGAGGCCCCATTTTGTTTGGCTTGCATTCGTTTTATTGTGAACTTTGGCATTGCTGGCTGGGGAGGGGGCAATTTACAGTATGCATGTGGTTGTTTGGTTGTTGCTTGTTTAACATGGATGGCATCAGACCCTTTCACGTTTGATGTTCAAACAGGCTTTGAGCTTTAGGGGGGCACTGAGCAGTTGCGTGCATGTTGTACTGTTAAGGCACAGCAACATATTGATTGTATTTGTGATATTAAATGCGTGCTTTGCTGCGTGCATGTTTGATTCTGCCTTTGCTAGAGTCAGCATCCAGCAGCATTGCAATTACCCTGTTGCCTTTTGCTCTGGTTTCGGGTACATTAGCAAAGAGACAGAGGCCTTGTTGCCAATGGTAACACATTGATAGGAGTAGGAAGGGGGACCTTGGGAAAATGTGTGTGGTTGAGAAAGACCAGATGTGGTGTCAGGTCGGGGGAGCGCTGCAAGGCTATGTTCAAAGTTATATGTGGGTGAGGTGGTGAGGATAGTTTGAGGGTTGACGGTGGGTTAGATGAGATGGGTTGTGGGTTGGGGGTTGTGGATATCAGTAGTTGCGATGAAGTAAGATGGTAGGGTAGGGTCAGCTTTTGGGGTGAGGTAATGTGAGGGTGACTGGCTGTTCAGTGCAATTGGGCTGAGGTGTGTGAGAGGTGAGGTTAAAGCTGGGGAAGTGCGTTTCTGTGGTGAGAGTGGGAGGGTGAGATGGGATAGAGTCTGCTGGAGGGGTAATGGTTTTCATGGGTGATAGGGTGAGGTAGAGGTTTCAGTGAAATGAGTTGGTGAAGTGTAGTGATAGGATGTTGGGGCCAGCAGGAATGATGGTAGGGGCTTGGGAGGATAGCGGGAAAGGGGAAAAGTTGTGGGGTGAGGTTGGGTGAAGGGAGCCGATGGAGTATATTTGGGTGGGATGAATTGAGTGTGTGGGGAGTGTTGGTGGATAGCTGGGGTACTTGAGGGAGGGTGTGGTAGGTAAGATGGTGGGTGTGATGTTATAGTTGAGGTAAGGCTGGTGGGGTGAGGTAGTGAGTCATTTTGCGATGCAATGAGGTGGGGGTTGAGTTTGGTTGTTGTGAAGTAGGGTGGATGGATTGAGGCCATTGGTTGTATTGTGGAGAGATATTGTGGTGAGTCAGTGTGGTAAACTGGGGGCGAGTGTTTACTCTGAGCTCATGAGGTGACTGGGCTATGTGACTGGGATGAGGGGAGTGGTCTGAGGTTGGGACTGTAGAATGAGGTGAGTGTGCCAGGTTGGGTGAAACAAATGGTGAGGAGGGTGGGTTCTGTTAATGATTGGTGAGGTGGTGAGTTTGTAATGAGGTAGCTGAATAAGGTTTATGGATAGGTGATGTTAGGTGATGGGATGAGGTAATGAGGTGATGAGTGTGATGGCTTGAGGATGTTTTGTGGTTGACATGAGGAAGGGTGAAGTTGAAATGAGATAGTGATAATGGTTTTTGTGGGTTGATGAGGAGAAATGATGTGAGTAGGTAAGATAGTGGGGTGAAGTTAAGAGTCATTTGTTGTTAGAGTGGGCGAGGTGGGACTGTTTGTGCAGGATGAGGTAGTGTGAGGCTGCTTGGGTGAGAGATGTCATATGAGCTAGTGGGGTGATGTGTGCAGAAACATAGTGCTGTGGTGTTGGGGGTTGATGGGGCGGTAGTATGTAAATGGTGGTGTTATGCTTTGTAGTTGAGGTGAGGTAGGAGCTTGGGTGGGTGGTGTTCGTGTGTGAGGTAGGGGGTGGGGTGAGTTTGGTGGTATGATGTTGGGTGAGGTGGTATGTTCAGGGCATGTGTGGGTGTGAGTTGTGGTGTGTTACTTGGTGGGTTGAGGATTTATGGTTGAGACTTGGTTAGCTGTGTGATGTGGTGAGTTGGGATGGGATGACAGGATTCGGAGGCAATGAGGTGTGATTTGGAGTGATGGGGTAAAGTGAGGATGGGGTTGGGGTAGGATCTGAGACTAGTTTGTGGAGTGAAGTAATGTGATCTGGGTGTGTGGTGTGAGGTTTGAGAGTGGTACTGTGAGGCGTGGTAAGGGTGGGTGTGATGAGGTGAGATGGGATCAGGGTGTGATGAGGTGATGTGGATGAGGTGATAAAGTGGGTTTGGATGTGTAGCGTGAGATAGTGGTGTGAGGTTGCATGAATGAGAAGTGTGGGTGGATGAAAGTAAGGAGGTCAGAAGAGTGAGTGGGTGTTATGGCCATGTTGTATAAAGTGTGGTGGGTGGGGGGTGGTTGAGATGAGCTACAGGGTGGCTTTGAGGATTTTACATGTTAGTTGTTTGGGGTGGCTGAGGTGAGGGAAAGGCACATGTGTGAGGCTAGGTTATACTGTGAGATTGTGGTGGTGAGTGAACTGTAGGAATGTGGAGTACAGGCAGGGCTGGGCCTTGGCAGGTGGATGATGTGGTGTGGAGTGGTGGTGTGAAGTTGGGTGTAATGAGCTGGTGGGTAGTGGCTAGGTGGGTGGGGTGAGCTCAGGTATATGAGTGGTGTTTGGGATTGTGGTTGAGGTGTGATGTGTGTTAGGCACAATCCACTGCAGTTCCCTTGGGGAGCACTGCAGCAGATTAAGACTACAGGTATATGCAATAAATTCCCTTTGGCATCAGTCTGTCCCACAAAGATTTAGTTGGTAGCTGTGGGTGAGCAGTCAGACTTATCTCAAGAGGAAGATGAGCAGTATTCAGGGTTTACACATTAGGACTACAGTACTATGGTACAAGGAAACACTGACAAAAGATTTGTATTAAAAAGAATATATATATTTATTTTACACACTTCTAGTTCAACACATAAATCACAGTTATCAAAGCAAGTTAAAACAGTCAAGAAAAGTATACACAACTCCCTATTTAAATTATAGACAAATTTGAGCAAGAGTGAAAACAGAGTGAAATGGCACAGTGACCCTGTGGTCACCAATTAAAAATGGCACTCTAGTAATTTCTCAATAGGGAGGGAAAGGGCAAGTTATACAGATCTAACCTCTTAAACACACAAACAATACTTCCCAAGTGGATTGTGAACAAGTTAGGCAAGGTAGCACTTTTGCAATAGTCATACATAGGTGAAAACCGAGCAAAATGGCACTTCAGCAATACTTAAGAGGGAAGGAAGAGTGGTTATAAGAGGTTCTGGTGCGCCAAAACAGTTGAGGGTGAAAAGCAATCTAGTGAAGGCAGTTGTAACAGCTTTAGCCAAAGTCAATAGACCTGTGCCAGTGTTAGTGGTACAGGGCAATGTGCCCAGGATCAAACTGTTCTAGTAGCTGCAGTCAAGTCTTTGGTTTAACGATCCAAAAGGAGGGTGCAGAAGGTAAAAGATAATGATAGTTGATAGGGGCGGCCAACCCAGGAGGTAGGTAAAGGATTTCAAACACCTTTAGCAGTACCCCTCGAAATGGCAGGCCTGGCGGAACAATGTACCTGAAAAAGTGGAAGCGGCTCGTGCGGTGGCAGTGGTTCCTGGCAGTTCCTGCTGTTTGTGTTGTCCAGCAGAGGAAGAGAGGCTCTCATCGTGGAGTAAGGTTCAAGTTACTGCACTGCCCAGGGAAGAAGCCAGCTGCGGTGATGCTCAAACGGATTAAAAGGTATGCTCCTGTAAATCGCGGTCGTGGTGGACGGGTGCCTGGCTATCCCACCAAGGCAGGTCCTGGAAGGCGATTGACGAACTGGTTGGCCCCACCAGCTCAAGTGAAGAAGACTCTTGCAGGTGAAGATCTTCTCAAGTCGTTGGAGAAAAGTGGTGAGGATCTGCAGCAGGGCTTCACTGGTGGTTCAGTCGTTGCAGATGTCTTTGGCTTCTCTCCTCTTCGGTTTCTTAATTCCAGTGGCGACGTCTTGTCCTCCAGTCCTCAGGACCCTGCTTTTATGCAGCAAGACCCCCATTCCTACAGCATAGCTGTCACACACACAGTGGGGTGGTGTCACAATCCTCGGCCCTGATCCCCACTGGCACGCCCATTGGCCAGGTGGAATCAGACTTCGGATCACAAATAAGGCCTGGCATCCACTTCCCAGGCCCCCTTGGGGCCAGTCCTGGCGCCTTTGGCACCAGGCTCATAAATAGGGAAAGACATCAATTAAGGAACTACTTTATTCAGGCTTTTAGCCAACATAGAGGAATCCACATACCTTGATTCCCAGAACCAAGCTATGCGGTATAGTGTTTTGGGTGTGGTGACCTAGGGACTACTTTACCTGGACTACTTTGCAGAGACTATTTAAACCACACTCGAACAAGACAACACACTTCGTGTTACTTTGCTACTAGCAACGTGACGCTCACTGTGTCCAGCTTCTCACGAGCCTGGCAAGATCCGGACCTGCAGAAAACAACAAAGAACATTGTTAGCAGCAGAATATTACCTGCAATCTCCATCCTTCACTGTTCACAGCTCCTGGGCAGCTTTGTGTGGGTGGTTCGCCACCCGGATCGAAGGACCTGAGAAAGGAAGAAAGACATCATTAAAGAAGGTAGTAGAGACATTTCAACCACAAATTACTTAGAGACTTACCTGGCTGGTGGTTGTTCGTCCGGTATAGCTCCGGAACTCCATCCGTGCTGGGAGCACACCGCAACCTACAAAAAAGAGAATACATAGGTCAGTGACGACAAGACTTTGCCGCCCTGCGCAAAGCGCCTACTTACCGCATCACAGCGCTACTGTGCGCCATCATTTACCGGCAAGAACCAGCCTAACCAGTTCGCCAAGCGGACGCCCCACGCACCTAAGGTAGATAAAAAGAGACTTTATTAAACAGAGAAAAGGCATGCAAGAATAACAACTCCATAAACCGCAATAAGACCTACCTGAAAGACATTACTTGGGCCGCTGTCAGTGAAGGAACTGGACTGCACGCGCCCACGAAAGAAAACACGCCCCTGCCCAGAAAGCAGGACTGAGAGCCCACCAACTTCAATAACAAGGTGAGAAGAGAACCCGTAGGGGCTGAGATTACAGGGAGGTGGGAAGGCTTACCTTGGCTGTCCAGTCCTAAACATAGTCTTCATTTCCAGGCGGAATTCCACCGAGAATCGCACCAGGGAATCATTGAAAAGGCAACAACGACCAACTGGCTGGGTGGCATCCCCGTGGATACCAGGTGAGCATAACAGGTGGATCTCCTGGCAGGAGAACCCCGAGCCTATCAGGGCAGAGAGCGACTTGTGTTGCGCAGGCAACCCTGTCCAGGGTGCCTATTCCCCCTCCCACAAATCCTGTCTACCCCAGACTCAGTGGCGCCGAGAGGAGGGCTTCTGTGCAGAAGCCCACCAAAAGGACGAACAAAGGATCCCCGTCCTGGGTTAGGATTATAGAGAAATACACGAGAAAGAAATTAAATCAAAGTTCTGGAAATAAAAACCTACCAGAGTAAAGTTAGTATTAAAATAAACCGGCAGTATGTTAGAGGCTGTCAGTAAAAGTGGTAGCCTCGAACAATGGCAAAATCCCATATGGAAATATTTGCGGTCGAATATTTACGGTAGTAACCACTGCCACCAGCCAGAAACTTTTGAGAGAGGGACTGTACGGTACCCCCTCAAAAGTTAACACTAGGGAAAAACTATTAACCCTGTCCAGTACTTCTATAGTAAGATGGGTTGTACTGGTTTTGTTCATAGGAATTGACTAGTAAAGTCAGTGGGGACTTTAAATGTCCTGGGAGACAGTAGTCAGTCCCAGGGTATGGAGTCTATGTCTGGGGTCACTACGACAGCCCTGTGATATGGCACGGTGGGTGCTGTGTACAACTCATGTTAAAAAGATGATTCCTATGAGGGTGAGATAAACCCCATAGACCATAAGCACACAAGATAGCCTAAAACACACACTAGCAATCTGTCTAAGAGTGGGAAAAAAGGGTCTCACTCTTAGCAGGAGAACAAAAATAAACCCTGCACATCCAGCAAAGCTCCTGGGGGCTCTATAGGTAAGGGAAATTAGCCATACAATGAGAACTCTCCCTAATAGTGTGTGTGGTGGTTGGGTGGTTGGGTGATGCAGTGAAATGGGTCGGCGAGTTGGTGAAGTGGTTCTGTTGTTTGTCTAGTGTTAGGCAGAATTGCATGCAGTACCCTCTGAGAACACTACACCCAATTAAGACTACAGGTGTTAGCCAAAACAACCTTTGGTACAAGTCTGTACCACACAGTTTTTGGTAGCGAGCTGAGCAGCCAAGCTTATCTCAAGAGTGAATGTGAGCAGTAAAAGTAGTTACACAGTGGACTTTCAATCACAGTGGTTCAAGTAGACACTTATACTCAAGGTTTCTTGGTAAAAAGCACTTAGTAATTTATTACACAATCATTTAGAAAACATTTCAAAAGCAGTAGGCAACGTAATATTATATACCCATACACTTCAATACAAAACTGTAAGCTTTTGAGACAGTTTGAGCTCCCCTGAAATAGGAGCAAAATGGCAGTTCAGTTACTTAGCAGTGAGCAAAAAGGACAAAAGTAAGAATAGAGCACATATACTTTCTAGGCGGTGCAAATAGTTTCAGTTCACCAGAAGAGTTCAATTCAAGTCAACAGGCCAGGCCAAAGTCAATGGGCTAGTGTTCTGGATAGGAAAGAGCAGTTCTGGAATCAAACGGTAAAGTCTTTGCGAAAGTTCATAGAAGTAGTTTAGGCGAAAAAGAATCATATGTCGGGTCACAAGCTGATAATGGCCTGCAAGTTGGGAAAGTTTCCTGAACTTACACCACGAGAGTGGCGTTCTCTCAATCGGGTTGGCACAGTACCTTTGGTATGAAGAAACAAATGCTGCTGAAGTTGTGATTCCTGGGAGGTCCTGCAGATCTTGCTGTTCCTGAGCCTCACTCGTGGGGACAAGAGGAATGACATCGGCGGACTCCTGCACTGCACAGGATCGTTGAAGAAAGCAAACAAGATGGAGTCACTTCAGTCCAGTAGCTGTAGATTCAAGACCACGAACTGGTGTCACTCTCCCTGGTTAATCCTAACCAGCCTTGAGTATGGTACCAAGGTATCTTTTGAGTTGATTGGTTCCACCAACTCAAAGGAAGAAGCCGTCCTTGAAGGAGCTTCCCTGTCGAATGGAGTGTGGCAATTCGGGCCTGCAGCAGGGCTTCACCGGGCAAACCAACGGTCCAGGAGTTGCAGCAGCCGTCCTCTTCCAGCTCGTCTTCGGTTCTTTCATTCCAGTGGTCGACTCTGCCTTCCAGTCCTGGAGAATCACCTTTTTAACCGGTTTCTCCCTTTCATTCCAGCCTAGCTGTCAATCACCCAGCAGGGTGGCTGTCCTTGCCGGACAGTCAGCCAGCCAATCACCCCAGAGTGCATTTGGGTCTCCTAGGAGACTAAGCACAGGGAGTTTCTGGCACCTCCCTCACTTCCTGCCCACCCCAGACACTCAGACGCCAGAGGCAGTCTTCAGTCCTGAAGCGCACCATAGGCACAGGAACAAAGGGACCAAACCTGGTTTGGCAGGCACAGACAAACACTAGAAGGGACTTTCCAAAAAGAAACGGCAAAAAAAGAAGACCGGGACCTGTTTAAACAAAGGGGCCTAAGGCGCCATCTTGAAAAACATGGCTCCTGTGATTTTTAGCTACCGGTGTTCGCGGTTGGGAAAAATCATGGTAGTTCGTTGTAAAACCACTGCCACTAGCCTTTTCAATAGGAAAGGGTAGCATTTGACTGCTACATGAGTATTTAGACACAGGGGATACTATATAATCCCCCCAGCACTCCACTGGAAGATGGTGTGTGCTGGGTCTATGAATTTGGAAAGACTAGTAAAGTCAATTTCACTTTACATTCTCTGGGAAACAGTAGTTTATCCCAGAGAAGGTATTTAAACCTGTGAGAAGTCTAAAAGGCCACCCCTGTGACACTGCACTGAAAGTGCAGTGTAACACACATGAAACGATGATGCCTATGGAGTTATCTAAAACTCCATAATCAAAGAACACAAATGTAAAACACACATCAAAAAACATGAAAGAGTGGGAAAAAAGGCTCTCACTCTTTCCAGGTAAAAAAGTCCTCAAAATCAAGCAAAGTTGCTGAGGGTCTCTAAAATGAAGGGAATTAACACTTTTATGAGAATTCTCCGTAATAGCTAGGGGAGGTAGAAGGTTGGAGTTATGGTGAGCTGAGGCGAGTGCAGTGAGATAGTGAAGTAATATGTGACATTGTATTGGTGTATTGGGGTGGTAAGACAGGTGTTAAGGTGGTCTGAGATGATTGTGTGAGTGCGTGGCATATGTGTGAGATGTGAGGAATGTGATGAGGTGATGTAGTGAGGTTGAGGTGGGCGTGAGATTAGGGTTTCAGGTTGGGGGTGGTGTTAGGTTGAGGTTGTGTGTGTTTGGATGAGGTGATGATGAGTAGGGCTGAAGTGTATGGAGGTAGGATGGTTGTGGTGAGGTGGTCCTGTGATGATGGGTGAACGAGAGGAGGTTAGGTAGGGGCTTGATGAGCTGAGGGGTGATAGTCGGGTGAGGTTGTGTGATCAGATAATTTTATCCCTGCATTGCAAATTCAACGCTGGATTACAATACAAAGAGCGTTATTTTAAGTACCTCTGACTCCTTTCTAAAAGTCTGAACTCTTTCTGTGACTCATCACTCTTATCCTGGTTTAAATGGTACCCCAAGATCACCTAACCGAAGACTAGCTCATCCCATTCATTATAGGAAAATGAGGCAGGGAGGACGAGCTCTCTCACCATAGGCCACTATACTTGGAACAAACTAGCCCTCATCAAGATGAATTTCGCATTGAGAAAGAAGCTGTAAACATTTCTATTCAGTCGCCCTTGTTTTACAATCTTGATCCATTCACTATGCCCTGAGGAATAGTGCCCTGAGGAAGGAACTGGATAGTCCGTAATGCATTGGCCATAGGAATCTGTTCAGAACAAATGAAAGAAACTGGTCACTTTCCTTAAATCTATTTACACCTGGTATCCAACCTTATGCTTTACCATTGTATCCACAATATTCAGTAACCTTTCACCACTGTAGGTGGGTATGTTGTGCAGCCCTCACCGCAGGCCTGTTGGCCTGGGTCTTTGGTTTCAGGATTCAGTTTGGGAGTCATATGCGGAGGAGCCTTCAGAGGGTTTGCACCCCACTAAACACACTATAATGTTGCACTATCAGTTATATTTACATTAGGTAACTTTGCTGTGCCCACTCATCACACACCTACTCTCTGAGGTGTAACCTAAGTTCAGCTAAAGGAAAACTGGCTCATCCCATTCATTGTAGGAAAATAAGGCAGGGAGGAAGAGCTTTCCCGACGCAGGCCACTATAGTTTGGAACAGGCTAGCCCTCATCCTTCAGAAAAAAACAAATCTCTCATTTCCAGCTGCCCTTGATTCACAACATTGATCTATTCACTATTGGCAGCTCACTTATTTTTAATTGTCTTGGTCTTTAATTACTGTCACCTTTCTATTGCACCAATGTGCCTTTCAGTAAATGACTGCGCTTTATAAAACCACATTAGCATAACAACATAACATAACATTGAGTAGGTGGTGTGGTAAGGGTGATGGGGTGTGGGGAGATGGCGGAGTGAGGCACTGGTGTTTTGTGGGTCTGGTGGCTGAACGAGCGAGTGATGTTAGTGAGGTAAGGTGGGGATTCAGGTGTGATGCTCGGTCTAAAGTGAGGTGGTGGGGTAATGGTTGGGTTGATGAGGTGGTGGGTTGTGCTGGAGTAGATATGGAGAGGTGATAAGGTGGTGGGGTGAGGTTTGAGGTGAGTGAGATGGTGGGAGTGAGTAAGGTGGGATTATGAGGTAGTGGTCTAAAAAGGGGTCAGATGATGTTTTGGAGGTGAGGTGGTGATGTGAGGGTTGGCGTGGTCAGGTACTGAATGAGGGAAGTACGTTTGGGTAAGTGGTGTGGGTGACTTGAGGTGGTGGTAAGGTTGGGTGAGTGGTGTGAGCTGATTAGGTTGGAAAAAGTGGTGTGGTGAAGTTGAGGCTGTGGTGGTGATGTAAGGGAGGATGGCTCAGGGTGTGGGTAGGTCCGGTGGATGGGGTAAGGTGGTTGCGTGAGGTTTAGGGGATATGGTGTGAATGAGTTAAGGTTATGTGGCAAAATAAGGGTGCAATGTGAGAGAAGAGGTAGGGTGATGTTGGGTAAATTGAGGTGAATTTATGGTGTTGCGGTGGATGGGATGAGGTGCTGATGTGTGAGGCACTTAGTGATGTTTTATGGTTGAGATAATGAGGTTGAGGGTGTGTAGGGTGAGGTGGGAATGGGTGTGGTGGTCAGTTAATGTGAGTGGGTTAGTTGATTGGCTTGTGGCGTGTGTTGTTGTTAGGGAGATTTCTCACACAAGTGCTAAATTCCCTCTACCTTAGAGCCCTCAAGCTCTTTTGCTATATGTTGGGGCTTTGAACTTTTTATTTTCAATGCGTTTTACTTTTGTGTTCTGTGGTTCTGGAGTTTTAAAACAACTCCAGTGGCATCATCTTTTTCTGTGTGTCACACAGCACCTTCAGTGCAGAGGCACAGGGATGTCTTTCAGACTTCCCAAGGTTTTAATACCTTCTCTGGGACTGACTACTGTCTCCCAGAGCATGTAAAGTTAAATTGGTTTTACTAGTCTCTTTAAAGTTACTGACCCAGCACAAACTATCTTCCTACAGAGTGCTGGAGGGGTTGCTTAGCTTCCCCTGAGTCAAAACACTCATGTAACAGTAAAATGTTACCTTTTCCTACTTTAAATGGCTGGTGGCAGTGGTTTAGATCAACTGCCGTGATTTTTACCGACCACTAACAACAGTAGCTAACAATTGGGACAGCCATGTTTTTCAATATGGCGCCTCAGACCTGTTTGTAAAAATAAACTCTGGTCATCTTTTTTCGCCATTTCTTTTAGGAAAAGTACTTATTGTGTTTGTCTCTGCGCGCCAAAACAGGTTAGGTCCATTTGTGTGTTGGCCTTTGACGGGCTTCAGTGCTGAAGCCCTCCTCTGGCGCCTGAGTGTCTGGGGTGGACAGGATGTGAGGGCGGTGCCCAAAACTCCATGTGCTTAGTCTTCTAGTAGATCTGAATGCACTCTAGCGTGATTGGCCGGCTGGCTGTCTGGAAAGGACAGCCACCATGCTGTTGTGAGTGACAGCCAGGCTGGAATGAATGGGGGAAAACTGTTTAAAAGCAGGTCTCTGGGACTTGGAAAGCAGAGTCGACCACTGGAATGAAAGAACCAAAGACAAGCTGAAGGAAGAGGACTGCTGCAACTCCTGGATGAACGGTGAAGTCCTGATGCAGGTCCGAATTGACTGAAACTCCAATCGACAGAGAAGCCCTTCAATGTTAACTTCTTCCCTTGAGTTAGGTGGGAACAACCAACTCTCAAGCCACCGTCCACATCCGGTTGAATTTTCATCAGAGTGCTGTTGAAAACCGGATAGTCAGAGGGAAGGAAACCAGCTTTAAGGCACTCACACCGTAAACCAATGTCTTGCTATAGCTTTTGGCCTCATCCCTGGGCAGTGAAGGAACCTCCCGACATCCTCCTTCTTGTCCCCACGGCTGAAGCTCAGGAACAGCGAGATCTGCTCGAACTTCCAGGAACAACTGCCTCAGCTACAGCTTTCTTCATTAACAAGGTACTGTGCAAACGCGGTCCGGAATTATTTTCGGCCATTGAGAAAGTGCCTGAAACCTTCCTCAACTACAAAGGCTTGTCCTTCCCTAAACATTCCTCAAACTTTTCACCTAGCCAAATCCTTCTAAAATCTGTGGGAAAGACTTAACCGTTATCTACCAGAACTATGCTATCCTATACAAAGACTCTGAACCATTGACTTTGGCCCGGGCCTATGAGTAGAATTGCTGGTTGTATTTAACTGAACCCCTTTGCCCTGCCTATGAATGTATTTGGGCTGTCTATTTTTATTACCTTGTCTTTTTACCCCGTTTATAAGTATCTGAAGTGTCATTTTACTCCCACTTCACAGGAGCTGTTCATTTACTTACCTGTTGTATTTGTGTGGTTATTTGTGATATTGAGCTGCTTATGCTAGTGTAATGTTTTCAAACTGAGTGAGTAAATAAATGTGTATTCTTTTACCAAGAAACCTTGAGTAAGTGTTTGCCTGAATCGCTCTATTATTTGGTCCTTTGTGTAACTTGTTCTACTGCTCACTTGAACTCTTGAGATAAGTCTGGCTGCTCAGCCATCGCTACCACTTTACTGTGCAGTACAGGCTTGGACCAAAGGTGAAATTGTGCTTACACTTGTAGTCTTAATTGCATATAGTGTTCCCAAAGGATACTGCAAGTGATTCTTCCTAACAGTGGTCGTGTCATGTATGTGTTATGGTGATGTGGTGAATGAGGAGTTGTGGGGTGAGGAAGTGAGGCTGGGTGAAGTGGTGAGTTGTGGGGGCAGACGGCAGTGATGGTATGAGAATGGCAGTGTTACGCTCACCTGGCTCCCACAGGGGCGTCGGTCGGACCCGGACGGCTGCGGTCTCCACCAATGTGATGCGTAGTGCAGAGATGACTGACTGGACTGGCCCTCCTAATCTTGTCTGCTTGACCCGTAGAAATATTCTCCTGCAAGTGGAGAGATGGATTTAGCCACCCGTGGATTCAAGTGATGGCACCCTCACTGTCCTCCCCACTAATCACCTCCGAAGTGCCCTCTCAGCAATCTCACCTTATATTTTTGAAAGATGAGCTCTCCATCCTGCGTGGATTTGCAGGGGCGCGTCGATTCCAGTTACTTCACTGGTTTGAAGGCGTGGGAGAGTTCCGGAGAGTATTGACTCCGAGGTTCCTGGCGAGGACCAGTAAGTATCAAATTCATAGAGTTCAATATGCCCGATGTTCACTCTTGTCCCCCTTCCTTCCTTGCAGCTGAGTTCGTGAGAAGATGCTCTCGTGGCAGCTGGTGGCGCTCAGGTAAGATTATGTATTACCCGATGCGGTCCGATAAAGGTTGCACGTGTTTAACGTGTTGTTTTCTCTCTCTTTGCATGTACGGCATATGAAGATGTAGAGAGTGATAGAATAATGCTTCCGGTGGTAAATCAGGTAAGTCTATGGTAAGAGTTTTATTAATTGGTTTTCTCGGCTCACCTTGTTGTTTTCTTTTGTCCCCCAGGTGCCGGAGTTCGGTGAAGAAATGATGGAGGCAGCGCCGAATCGAAAGATGCTGTGAGGACTGGTGAGTATGGCGCGGCGCTGCAGCTGGAGATGCGACGCGTACAGAAATGATGTCCGGCGGCGAGATAGATCTGGAATCAGGAGAGGAATTCGAAATAAGTTCGTTTTCTAACCTTGTTCTTTTCTTTCCTCTTTGTTTTAGGAGCTCCGGATTCGAGGCGGGCATGGCAGAAGACTGGATGCTGACTGCAGGCACGGTGAGCGTTACGCTGCTGGATGCAGAAGAACGCGAAGCATGTGCTGCTGTTCGGGCGTGGTTTAAATAGCCTCCAAAGTAGTTCCAGGAAAGAAGTCCCCAGAGCCACACCCGAGTAAAAAATAGTCCCTGTAATAAAATATTCCCATCCAGTTCTCACGTTGGCTTGGACTCACTTGCAGCATGGTCTGCATCAGGTAAGTAAAGTCTATGAGCCTGGCGCCTATGGCACCAGGACTGATTTCTATGATGAGCCTGGCGCCTAAGGCGATAGGACTGAACTCAAACAGCCCCCAGCCGGGGCTATTGGGGTTTTAATAAGTATCTGGATGCCTGCTCCCGGAGTTGATGGGCTTGGTCCTGATGCCCGGGGGTAGGCATCATGACAGGCAGGATTGGATGTGTGCAGTAGGTGGTGTGTGGTTGGGTGGAGTAAAGTAGTAGGTGTGTTAGGAATGGGTGAGGGGCATTTCTGGGAGTGGGTGGGCAATGTGGTGAGCTGAAGATTGATAGATGAGGTGGTGGAGTGAAGGTTGTGAGGGTAGGGAGAAGTGGTGGGGGTTGAATATGGAGTTGAAGGTTGCGTGGGTGTGGTGGCAGGGTCTGGTCTTATAAGTAGGTAAAGTGGTCTTGTGTATGGCCCTTCTGCCACCTGTTGACCTAGCAGCACATGGCTCTACAGGTCAAGAGGGGGGGATTGTAAGCGGGATAACTGGAGAGGCAGATGGGAAACCTGTGGTGTTGATGGGTGTATGTTAGAGGTTCCCGGGTCCTGTGTGCCTTTGTGCTTCTATGGAATAGGTGGAGATCCTCTGCAATATGTTATCCAGAAGGGGGAGACCAAGATCTGAGAGGCTGCATGTGATTTGGGTACTGTTACCCTCTGATGTAGGAGAGTGTAATAGGGCTAGAATAGGGGCTTAGTAGTAGTTCGATCATGTTCAAGCAGCATCAGCTATTCCTGTGGATGTCGTCAGTGTGTGATGTGCATGTGTGTGTAGTGTAAGGTCTGAGGAGATTGTAGAAGGGGACTGGCTAGTCGAGAGGAGGAGACAAATGAAATTATGAATATTGAAGGAAAGAAATAGCTATGGGTGCTCTCTGGAAGTGGGGTAGTATGTGCCTTCTAGTGAATACGTTGCTTTCTCAGAAGTTTACGTTGATAACCATTTGATTCCATTTCGCTGGTGTGAAGTCTTTCCAAGGGAGCCTGTTTCCCGATAAGTTTGTTGACATGGTGCATATGGGTTCCTATTAATTTCTGTACTTTAAAATGCACCTTCCTTGGGACACAGTTGAGGAGGCTAGGTGTATAGTTGGGTTGGGGTCTGGTGCTGCCCCTTGTTTCAGTTAGTTGGCAGGCTAGGTGTTTAGGTGATTTTTGATTGTTTGATTGGCTTCTGTACAGGTATGTTTTCTCAGGGAGTTCTAGGAGGAAAAACAGTGTTATTTCTGGTTGTAGTTTGGTACCGTTTGTAGTGGGTCATTGCTGGATTTCAATGTTCTCAATGGCAGGTAATGTGACAATTTCCCTCTTATGGATTCCCGATCCCTAAAGTTCCAGCAGTGCTGAGCGATGCATAGAGTGAATCCGTGTTTTAATGCGTGGCAGTGGAACGTGCACAGTGCTGGGGTCATGTGTAAGGAAAAAAACATTAAGGGTTCCTGGTACAGTCTTAATCCTTCAGGTAATCAATATATCAAATAAACAATTAATCAAGACCATATGTGGTGGACAGGACTGGTTGCACAAAATTACAACGCAGTATGTTACAAAAGTAGAACATTTATTTTCATACAAAATTCATCAATAACAATCGCTGCTAGAGACGGACAAGACAGCAGACAGACCTGGTACACAGGAACCAAGTTGCCCAATAAACAACAGCGGCAGGATTGCACGTAGCCACCGGTGATCTAGCATGTTCTCCCCAAATTAAGAGAGACAACCATCACAGGGGGTGCACCGTAGAACCCTGCATGCTCCCAAGTTCACCTACTGCAAACAGTTTGCAGATGTAGACATCAGGAATCCTCAAGCCGCATATAATGGTTCCACTCTCAAGTGATACAGTCGCCTGAAGAGGGATAAGAATCCCGTATGAACCCTGAGCTTACAGCCAGATTCATCCTCTGGAGAAAAGACACCAACACAAAAAGGCATGAAAAGTGGGGCACATTTAGGAACCCATCTGTTTCTTGAAGAAGGCTGGAGCCAGCAGAGGGCCATATTGAAAAGACCTGCAAAGGCCGGCCGAAACATGTGTAGACTACTTGATTGTTGTTCAGCAAGAGGCACACCATCACACTTATTGGGTGTACAGGAAGTTGCCAGTAAAGTTGTTTTGTGTTTAGCCTTCATTTGAAAGAAGGCATCTATAAAATGTTGTATAGTAGTTTAACTAGGTAATCTCCCTTAATTTTTGTTTACGGGGGGTCATAGTCTCGACACGGGAGAACAAGGCACAGGGCACTTATACAAAAATGAGACTATTGACTACCCCACTCATAGTCCAGGCAGGCTGGGCTGGGTGATATATTATCGAACTTATTTGTGATGCAAGTCTCATGTTATTAGAACAACGTACACAACCATCTCGCTTATACACCTTCACAAAATCCAAACACTAAAAATCAATAGTCATAAATGGGTCTATATCATTTTATTATTAAGACACATTTAGGAAAGTTAAAAAAGAGAGAAAGCAGAAATATACAGATATATGTCATCAATCAAAACTGCATAATCGACTTAATCTAATCCAATAAACATGATAGGGGTTAGTAAATTTGATGAAAACTAGCTGATGTTGATAAAGCAGTGTTCTAGAGGTAAGACTTTAGAAATTGATAAGTCTTGTCAAGTGTCGACATGTTTCGGCCTTGCTGGAGATTGAGGCACTATCTCTAGTGTCTCTACACCTGTGATTTTTCGGCCTTCTTCAGGACAGATAATTTCTTTTATTCAAAATGGAAACCTCTTTCATATACCCCGGTCAATTTTGCATAATCTAAAAATGAACATACAACAGATTTTGTGAGCGACAATGGTTTAAATACCAATAGAACATATATTAAATTGTCCAGCATATAAGATTGCTTGTACCAATGTTAGCAAGGTTTTGTACGCTATATCTCTCCTATGGGTCAAAAATGTACACACAAGGTAGACAGAAACACACATTAAAAAGACACATCACAACTAGCACTATCTATAAAATGTTTACATTGATGCTGAAGTATGAACATAGGAATGAATAGGTACGTCTGAACAAATAGATTGAATGGAGTTGGGGTAACCAACTGTTGAATGTGCCTTTGAAATGAAAATGTGTTTAAGCTCTGTGATTACCAATTGTTATTGATGCATTGTGTATGAAAATAAATGTTCCACTTTTGTAATACACTGGGTTGTAATTTCCACCACGTGTGGTCTTGTTCAATAGCATTTTTGAATATAGTGAGGTGTAAGGACTATTCTATTTGGAACATGTTGTGAACTCTTTGTAGTCTGTTGAGTAGATATTCTGGGAGTACAAGGCAGAGGCTCTTTGGGTAGTTGAGTCTTGATAGCAGTAGTTAGATAACTGCCATGGCCCTGCGTGGGAAGGCCAGTTAGGACATACTGCGTTGTAGGGTCTTTTTTAAGAAGTATAGGGGCATAGTATATTCTATAATTCCTTAATGAATGCAAACAGGTGTGCTGGATTTATTTGCCTTTGAGAATGGGATTCATACCATTTAGAGGTTGCAAAGGGTGCTTGGAAAGGCAATCCATGCACAGACAGAATCTACCCACTCAGTAGATCTGATATTCAGAATCTAGAACCTCTCTCGGGTCATTTCTAATGTTCCTTCTTATTGTCTGAAAGTAACCTATATCTGAAACAGATACTTCTTCAATTTAGGGTACCTTTCATTCAAGTAGAAACTCATCTTTTGGTGCCCTTCTCAATGAAGTCCCCATCAACAAGTGAACAGTGAAAACATCAGCTTCTTTATAATGGCTTCCCTCCTGTGATGTCTTCCCCCACACCCCGCCTATCCTCTGTACTGGGCATCAGCACCCTTGTAGCCCTGAGCCCTCTTTGCAAGCTACCCTGCTTCCCTCCTGTGATGTCTTCCCCCACACCCCGCCTATCCTCTGTACTGGGTATCAGCACCCTAGTAGCCCTGAGCCCTCTTTGCAAGCTACCCTGCTCCCCTCCTGTGAAGTCTTCCCCCACACCACAACAATCCTCTGTACTGGGCATCAGCACCCTAGTAGCCCAGGTCCCTCTTTGCAAGCTACCCTGCTCCCCTCCTGTGATGTCTCCCCCCCACACACCCTAACAGTCCTCTGTACTGGGCATCAGCACCCTAGTAGCCCTGAGCCCTCTTTGCAAGCTACCCTGCTCCCCTCCTGTGATGTCTTCCCCCACACCCTAATTATCCTCTGTACTGGGCATCAGCACCCTGGTAGCCCTGAGCCCTCTTTGCAAGCTACCCTGCTCCCCTCCTGTGATGTCTTCCCCCACACCACAACAATCCTCTCTACTGGGCATCAGCACCCTAGTAGCCCTGAGCCCTCTTTGCAAGCTATCAGGAATCACTGATGTGATAAAGGAAAGGAAGCTCTGACAAACTTTCTTTAACACCGTTTAGAAGCATTGGAGTTGGAAAGGGAAAAGGGAAATCGAGTGAAACACAACCTGAGATGGTCCTGCCGTGCCCACGCAGCCAGTGTGATGCACCTTTTACCTGGGAGAGCTCTAGCCCAGGCCATAGCTCTTCCCATTATGACCAATGGGTATCCCTTGTACAGCTCCTAGGGGTTAGGCACTACATAAATACAAATAAAATACTAAATAAAATAAAAATACAAAACAACAGGGTTTAAGAAATGACTTATGTTCATCAGAATGGTTGTTGGTGGAGGCAGTGTGAGGTGGTGAGGGTGTGTGGGTTGGGTGTGTGAGTGATGTAGGTTTGGTGGGGTGCATTTGGGTGAGTTAGTGACATGAGGTGGTGGTGTGAGATTTCAAGGGTGGGTATAGTGGATGGTTTATCAGAGGTGGTAGAGTTAGGAAATGTGATGGGTTGGTAGGTTGAGGGTGGAGTGTGTGGGTTGCTGTGGTGGCATGTGGTTGATGCGAGGGGGCGGGTGAGGCGGTAGGGTAAGGGTGTGTGGGTATTGAGATTTGGTAGTAAGTTTATTGAGAGCATGAGATATTGGTGAGTTTGAGATGATGGTCCAAGAGTGGGATGAAGTGGCAGTGTAAGGATGTGGAAGTGGGATAAGAAAATGGGGATGTTGGTGAGGCTTTGAAATTGGAAGAAGTGAGTTGATGGGTCATCTGGAGAGGCAGATGTGAAGGTGTGAGGCTGGGTTGTATGGATGAGGTGGTGGTGTGAGTTTGGGTGAAATTAGGTGGTTGGATTGTATTAGTGAGTGGGATAGGATAAGGATTATGTGGCAAGCTTAGTTATGGGTGAGGCAGTGGGTGATGGATGGAGTGCGGTGGTGTGATGTTAGGGATGGTGAGTTGGTGTGAGGTTTTGTGGTTGATGTGGAATGGAGTGGGGGTGAGGTAATGCGATGAAGGTAATTGAGATGGAATGGGGTGAGGCGTGAGGAGAAGGTGGGAAAGGTCAGGTAATGAGTTGGGCCCAGTTGGTCGGGTGATGTGGTGGTGTGAGGTTAGGTGGGTGGTGTTGTAGGATGAGTTGGGCCTAGTTGGTCGGGTGATGTGGTGGTGTGAGGTTGGGTGCGTGGTGTTGTAGGATGAGCGAGATGAGGTGGCTAGGTAGAGGTGTATGTGGGGTGAATTGTTTGAATGAGGGTGTGGGTGGCTTCAGGAAGTGATGTGATGTGATATTGGGGGTAGATACATTGAGTGAGGTGTTGTGGTTGAGGAGAGGTAGTATGAAATGAAGGGATGAGCTGGGTGCTGGGGGGTGAGGTGGTGGGCTAATGCTGGTAGCGATGTGGTGCAGTTACAATGAGTGTGGTGTGGTTAGAGGAGAGGTGAAGTTGTGATGAGTGTTGGTGGGGTAGGGTGAGTGGGGCTGCTGTTTAGGTTGTTATTGTGGTGAGGTTGAGTGGCTGGTGTGGTACAAGGTGGTGGTGTGAGGTTGGGTGACATTTGGTGGTGGTCTGATGTTGGTGGGGCAATGTCAGGTGGTGATCCTGTTCCCTGCTATTAAATGGAGATGCCCCCATGCCAGCATCACTGGCCGGCAGCAGAGAAAGAGGACATATTAGAAGGGCATGAATGGGCAAAGAAAGAGGGCTTGGAAAAGGACAACAACTTGAAAGATATGTGGTTCTAGCCGTTCTGTGATTTGAATCACAGACTATTTGCTCAGTGATAACTAAAACCTTGTGAATCAAGACAAAAAGTGTCCCATGGCCCGTGTTTCACAAGCAGTTAGTGATAATCAAATAAATAAAACACATAAGCAACGATGTGGATATCGTATCATGTATGATTTCTATGTCGGCACTGGAAGCAAGTCAGTTCCTTGGGCACCGCGGCCATGACAGGCTTCGCCTGGCGGCACCCACCTTCCTTCATCCCTCCTGATTAGCATGGCTGGTTGGTCTATTTCCCACCTCACAGCCACTTGCAGCTTCGCAATCATCTGCTTCACTCCCCTTACTTTTCTTTCCCCTCCATCTGTTCTGCCTTTACCCTCTTTCCCTCACTCTGGTTACCTTCCCTGTGTCTATTCTGCCAACCCCTCTTTCCCTCACTCTGGTTACCTTCCCTGTGTCTGTACTGCCTCTCTCCTCTTTCCCTCACTCTGGTTACTGTCCCTGTGTCTGTACTGCCTCCCCCCTCTTTCCCTCACTCTGGTTACCTTCCCTGTGTCTGTTCTGCCTCTCCCCTCTTTCCCTCACTCTGGTTACCTTCCCTGTGTCTGTTCTGCCTCCCCCTCTTTCCCTCACTCTGGTTATCTTCCCTGTGACTGTTCTGCCTCGCCCCTCCTACCCTCACTCTGCTTGTCTTCCCTGTGTCTGAGCTGCCTACCCACTTTTTCCCTCACTCTGGTTACCTTCCATGTGTCTGTTCTGCCTCGCCCCTCTTTCCCTCACTCTGGTTACCTTCTCTGTGGTTGTTCTGCCATGCCCCTCTTTCCCTCACTCTGGTTACCTTCCCTTTGTCCAGTCTGCCTCGCCACTCTTTCTCTCACTCTACTTCACTCCCCTTACTTTTCTTTCCCCTCCATCTGTACTGCCTTTACCCTCTTTCCCTCACTCTGGTTACCTTCCCTGTGTCTATTCTGCCAACCCCTCTTTCCCTCACTCTGGTTACCTTTCCTGTGTCTAGTCTGCCTCGTCACTCTTTCCCTCACTCTGCTTACCTTCTCTGTGTCTGTTCTGCATCCTCCCTCTTTCCCTCACTCTGGTTACCTTCCCTGTGTCTGTATTGCCTCTTCCCACTTTCCCTCACTCTGGTTACCTTACCTGTGTCTATTTTGCCTCCTCCTTTTTCCCTCACTCTGGTTGCCGTCCCTGTGTCTGTTCTGCCTCTCCCCTCTTTCTCTCACTCTGGTTACTTTCTCTGTGTTTGTTCTGCCTCGCCCCTCTTTCCCTCACTCTGGTTACCTTCCCTGTGTCTGTTCTGCCTCTCCCCTCCTTACCTCGCTCTGGTTACCTTCCGTGTGTCTGTTCTGCCTCTCCCCTCTTTACCTCACTCTGCTTACCTTCCCTATGTCTGGTCTTCCTCACCCTTCTTTCCCTCACTGTGGTTCACTTCCCTATGGCTGTTCTGCTTCCCCTCTCTTTCCATCACTCTGGTTACCTTCCCTGTGTCTAGTCTGCCTCTCCCCTTTTTCCCTCACCCTGCTTACTTTCTCTGTTTCTGTTCTGCCTCTCCCTTCTTTCCCTTCCTCTGGTTACCTTCTCTGTGACTATTCTGCCTCCCCCTCTTTCCCTCACTCTGGTTACCTTCCATGTGTCTGTTCTGCCTCTCCCCTCCTTCCCTCACTCTGGTTACCTTCTCTGTGTCTGTTCTGCCTCACCCCTCTTTCCCCCTCTATGGTTAACCTCCCTGTGTCTGTTCTGCCTCTCCCCTATTTCCCTCACTCTGGTCACCTTCCCTGTCTCTGTTCTGCCTCCACCTTCTTTCACTCACTCCGGTTACCTTCCCTGTGTCTGTTCTGCCTCTTCCCTATGTGTGAGGGAAAGGGGAGAGGCAGACCAGCCACAGGGAAGGTAACCAGAGTGAGGGAAAGACGGGGACAGAAGAGACACAGGGAAGGTAACCAGAGTGAGGGAAAGAGGGGGAGGCAGAACAGACAGAGGGAAGGTAACCAGAGTGAGGGAAAGAGGGGGGGCAGAATAGACACAAGGAAGGTAACCAAAGTGGGGGGGAAAGGGAGAGGCAGAACAGACACAGAGAAGATAACCAGAGTGAGGGAAAGAGGGGAGAGGCAGAACAGACACAGGGAAGGTAACCAGAGTGAGTGAAAGAGGGGGAGGCAGAACAGACACAGGGAAGGTAACCAGAGTGAGGGAAAGGGGGAGGCAGAATAGACACACGGAAGATAACCAAAGTGGGGGGGGGAAAGGGAGAGGCAGAACAGACAGAAAGAAGGTAACCAGAGTGAGGGAAAGAGGGCAGAGGCAGAACAGACACAGGGAAGGTAACCAGAGTGAGCGAAAAGGGGGAGGGAGGCAGACACAGGGAAGGTAGCCAGAGTGAGGGAAATAGGGGACAGAACAGACACAGGGAAGGTAAACAGGGTGAGGGAAAGAGGGGGGGGCAGAACAGACACAAGGAAGGTAACCAGAGAGAGGGAAAAGTAGGGGAGGCAGGCCAGACACATGGAATGTAACCAGAGTGAGGGAAAGAGGGTTTTGGATCCCTGGCTGGTGCTGCCAGCAGGGATTGAGGACATGCCGAGCGGGGCATACAGGCCCTGAGCTGTGGGAAGCAGAGGCAAAGAAAAATCATGTCACACCAGTTGGCTTTCATGTCCCGGACCTGCCGTCATCCGGCCTTGCAGGTCCTTTATTCGCACGGTGACATGAGGTGCGAATAAAGGACCCACGCCTGTGCTCTTGGAGCAGGTCTCATCTCTAACAGTGGGTACATTTGACATGGCGGCCATTCGTGTTGTTTCCAGCATTTTCTATTATTGTATTTATGTATTTTAACATGTTATGGAGAACATTCCTGGCACTAATGCAGCAGAAAACCTTACAATTAAAATATATATAACATAAATGTGGACTTCACAAAATAAATAGAATAACAATATTATAAAGAACATAACAAACAAACCCACATTAATATGATTTAGGGTAGGCAGTTTGAAACACACGCATCTTAAGAGCCAAGAAAAAGGTGGAAGAAAGAGTGCAGATGGACGCCTCACCTGTCTTCTGTCAGCGGTGTTTCTGTCCCCTGTCAGTGGCGTCTCTGTCTCCGTCAGTAGTGTCTCTGTCCCCGTCAGTGGCATCCCTGTCCCCTGTAAGTGGTCAGTGGTGTCTCTGTCCCCCTGTCAGTGGTGTTACTGTTCCCCATCAGTGGTATCTCTGTCTCCTGTCACTGGTCAGCAGTGTCTCTGCCCCCTCTCAGTGGTGTCTCTGTCCCCTGTCAGCGGTGTCTCTGTCCCTGTCAGTGGTGTCTCTGTCCCCCGTCAGTTGTGTCTCTGTCCCGTGTCAGTGGTGTCTCTGTCCTCTTTCAGTGGTCAATAGTGTCTCTGTCCTCCGTCAAAGGCGTCTCTGTCTGTCCCTTGTTAGTGGTGTCTCTGTCCCCTGTGAGTGGTGTCTCTGTCCTCTTTAGAGGTCAATGGTGTCTCGGTCCCCTGTCAGTGGTGCCTCCGTCCCCTGTCAGTGGTCAGCTTTGGTTCCTAACCTTGTCATATGTCCCATGTTAGTGGTCAGCAGTGTCTCTCTCCCTGTCAGCAGTGTATCTGTCCCCTGTCAGTGGTCAGCAGTGGCTCTGACCCCTGTCAGAGGCAAGCAGTGTCGCTGTCCCCTGCTCGTGGTCATCAGTGTCTCTGTCCCTGTCATCGGTGTTTCTGTCCCTTGTCAGTGATTAGTGGTGTTGTTGTTCCCCATTAGTGGTATCTCTGTCCCCTGTCAGTGCTAAGTTGTGTCTCTGGCCCCTGTCAGTGGTGTCCCTGTCCCCTTTAGAGATCAATGGTGTCTCTGTCCCGTCAGTGGTGTCTCTGTCCCCTGTCAGTGGTCAGCAGTGGTTCTGACCCTGTCATTTGTGTCTCTGTCCCATGTCAGTGGTCAGCAGTGTCTCCGTCCCTGTCAGCGGTGTCTCTGTCCCCTGTCAGTGGCCAGCAGTGGCTCTAACCCCCATCAGTGGTCAGCAGTGTTTCTGTCCCCTGTAAGTGGTCAGCGATGTCTCTGTCCCTTGTCAGTGATGAGTGGTGTTGCTGTCCCCCATTAGCGGTGTCTCTGTCACCTGTCAGTGGTCAGTGTTGTTTCTGTCCCCCGTCAGTGGCATCTCTGTCCCCCATCAGTGGTGTCTCTTTCCCCTTCAGTGGTGTCTCTGTCTCCTGTCAGTGGTTCGTCTGTCCCCCATGAGTGATGCCTATGTCCCCCTTCAGCAGTGTATCTGTCCCCCATCAGCAGTGTCTCTGTTCCCTGTCAATGGTCAGCAGTGTCGTTGTACCCTCTCAGCGGTGTCTCTGGCCCCTGTCAGTGGTGTCTCTGTCCCCTTTAGAGGTCAACGGTGTCTCTGTCACTGTCAGCGGTGTCTCTGTCCCCTATCAGTGGCCAGCAGTGGCTCTGACCCCCGTCAGTGGTCAGCAGTGTCTCTGTCCCCTGTCAGTGGTCAGCAGTGTCTCTGTATCTGTCAGCAGTGTCTCTGTCCCTTGTCAGTGATGAGTGGTGTTGCTGTCCCCCGTTAGCAGTGTCTCTGTCCCCTGTTAGTGGTCAGTGTTGTCTCTGTCCCCCGTCAGTGGCGTCTCTGTCCCCCATCAGTGGCATCTCTGTCCCCCTTCAGTGGTGTATCTGTCCCCTGTCTGTGGTCAGTAGTGTCTCTGTCCCCTTCCGTGGTGTCTCTGTCCCCCTTCAGTGTTGTCTCTGTCCCCTGTCAGTGGTCAGCGGTGTCTCTGTCCCCCTTCAGTGGTGTCTCTGTCCCCCTTTAGTGGTGTCTCTGTCCCCTGTCAGTGGTCAGCGGTGTCTCTGTCCCCATCAGTGGTGTCTCTGTCCCCTGTCAGTGGTCAGCGGTGTTTCTTTCCCCTGTCAGTGTTGTCTCTGTGCCCCGTAAGGGTTGCCTCTGTCCCCCCTGTCAGTGGCGTCTCTGTCCCCCATCAGTGGTGTCTCTGTCCCCCTTCAGTGGTGTCTCTGTCCACTGTCAGTGATCAGTGGTGTCTCTGTCCCCATCAGCGGTGTCTCTGTCCCCCTTCAGTGGTATCTCTGTCCCCTGTCAGTGGTCATTGGTGTCTCTGTCCCCTGTCAGTGTTGTCTCTGTGTCCCGCCGTCAGTGGTGTCTCTGTCCCCTGTCAGTGGTCAGCAGTGGTTCTGACCCTGCCATTTGTGTCTCTGTCCCATGTCAGTGGTCATTGGTGTCTTGTCCCTGTCAGTGGTGTCTCTGTCCCCTGTTAGAGGTCAGCAGTGTCTCTGTCCCTGTCAGTGGTGTCTCTGTCCCCTGTCAGTGGTCATTGGTGTCTCTGTCCCCTGTCAGTGTTGTCTCTGTGTCCCGCCATCAGTGGTGTCTCTTTCCCCTGTCAGTGGTCAGCAGTGGTTCTGACCCTGTCATTTGTGTCTCTGTCCCATGTCAGTGGTCATTGGTGTCTTGTCCCTGTCAGTGGTGTCTCTGTCCCCTGTTAGTGGTCAGCAGTGTCTCTGTCCCTGTCAGCGGTGTTTCTGTCCCTTGTCAGTGATTAGTGGTGTTTTTGTTACCCATTAGTGGTGTCTCTGTCCCCTGTCAGTGCTAAGTTGTGTCTCTGGCCCCTGTCAGTGGTGTCCCTGTCCCCTTTAGAGATCAATGGTGTCTCTGTCCCGTCATTGGTGTCTCTGTCCCCTGTCAGTGGTCAGCAGTGGTTCTGACCCTGTCATTTGTGTCTCTGTCCCATGTCAGTGGTCAGCAGTGTCTCCGTCCCTGTCAGCGGTGTCTCTGTCCCCTGTCAGTGGCCAGCAGTGGCTCTAACCCCCATCAGTGGTCAGCAGTGTTTCTGTCCCCTGTAAGTGGTCAGCGATGTCTCTGTCCCTTGTCAGTGATGAGTGGTGTTGCTGTCCCCCATTAGCGGTGTCTCTGTCACCTGTCAGTGGTCAGTGTTGTTTCTGTCCCCCGTCAGTGGCATCTCTGTCCCCCATCAGTGGTGTCTCTTTCCCCTTCAGTGGTGTCTCTGTCTCCTGTCAGTGGTTCGTCTGTCCCCCATGAGTGATGCCTATGTCCCCCTTCAGCAGTGTATCTGTCCCCCATCAGCAGTGTCTCTGTTCCCTGTCAGTGGTCAGCAGTGTCGTTGTCCCCTCTCAGCGGTGTCTCTGGCCCCTGTCAGTGGTGTCTCTGTCCCCTTTAGAGGTCAACGGTGTCTCTGTCACTGTCAGCGGTGTCTCTGTCCCCTATCAGTGGCCAGCAGTGGCTCTGACTCCCGTCAGTGGTCAGCAGTGTCTCTGTCCCCTGTCAGTGGTCAGCAGTGTCTCTGTATCTGTCAGCAGTGTCTCTGTCCCTTGTCAGTGATGAGTGGTGTTGCTGTCCCCCGTTAGCAGTGTCTCTGTCCCCTGTCAGTGGTCAGTGTTGTCTCTGTCCCCCGTCAGTGGCGTCTCTGTCCCCCTTCAGTGGTGTCTCTGTCCCCTGTCTGTGGTCAGTAGTGTCTCTGTCCCCTTCAGTGGTGTCTCTGTCCCCCTTCAGTGTTGTCTCTGTCCCCTGTCAGTGGTCAGCGGTGTCTCTGTCCCCCTTCAGTGGTGTCTCTGTCCCCCTTTAGTGGTGTCTCTGTCCCCTGTCAGTGGTCAGCGGTGTCTCTGCCCCCATCAGTGGTGTCTCTGTCCCCTGTCAGTGGTCAGCGGTGTTTCTGTCCCCTGTCAGTGTTGTCTCTGTGCCCCGTAAGGGTTGCCTCTGTCCCCCCTGTCAGTGGCGTCTCTGTCCCCCATCAGTGGTGTCTCTGTCCCCCTTCAGTGGTGTCTCTGTCCCCTGTCAGTGATCAGTGGTGTCTCTGTCCCCATCAGCGGTGTCTCTGTCCCCCTTCAGTGGTATCTCTGTCCCCTGTCAGTGGTCATTGGTGTCTCTGTCCCCTGTCAGTGTTGTCTCTGTGTCCCGCCGTCAGTGGTGTCTCTGTCCCCTGTCAGTGGTCAGCAGTGGTTCTGACCCTGCCATTTGTGTCTCTGTCCCATGTCAGTGGTCATTGGTGTCTTGTCCCTGTCAGTGGTGTCTCTGTCCCCTGTTAGTGGTCAGCAGTGTCTCTGTCCCTGTCAGTGGTGTCTCTGTCCCCTGTCAGTGGTCATTGGTGTCTCTGTCCCCTGTCAGTGTTGTCTCTGTGTCCCGCCATCAGTGGTGTCTCTGTCCCCTGTCAGTGGTCAGCAGTGGTTCTGACCCTGTCATTTGTGTCTCTGTCCCATGTCAGTGGTCATTGGTGTCTTGTCCCTGTCAGTGGTGTCTCTGTCCCCTGTTAGTGGTCAGCAGTGTCTCTGTCCCTGTCAGTGGTGTCTCTGTCCCCTGTCAGTGGTCAGCAGTGGTTCTGAACCTGTCATTGGTGTCTCTGTCCCCTGTCAGTGGTCAGCGGTGTCTCTGTCCCCCTTCAGTGGTGTCTCTGTCCCCCTTTAGTGGTGTCTCTGTCCCCTGTCAGTGGTCAGCGGTGTCTCTGCCCCCATCAGTGGTGTCTCTGTCCCCTGTCAGTGGTCAGCGGTGTTTCTGTCCCCTGTCAGTGTTGTCTCTGTGCCCCGTAAGGGTTGCCTCTGTCCCCCCTGTCAGTGGCGTCTCTGTCCCCCATCAGTGGTGTCTCTGTCCCCCTTCAGTGGTGTCTCTGTCCCCTGTCAGTGATCAGTGGTGTCTCTGTCCCCATCAGCGGTGTCTCTGTCCCCCTTCAGTGGTATCTCTGTCCCCTGTCAGTGGTCATTGGTGTCTCTGTCCCCTGTCAGTGTTGTCTCTGTGTCCCGCCGTCAGTGGTGTCTCTGTCCCCTGTCAGTGGTCAGCAGTGGTTCTGACCCTGCCATTTGTGTCTCTGTCCCATGTCAGTGGTCATTGGTGCCTTGTCCCTGTCAGTGGTGTCTCTGTCCCCTGTTAGTGGTCAGCAGTGTCTCTGTCCCTGTCAGTGGTGTCTCTGTCCCCTGTCAGTGGTCATTGGTGTCTCTGTCCCCTGTCAGTGTTGTCTCTGTGTCCCGCCATCAGTGGTGTCTCTGTCCCCTGTCAGTGGTCAGCAGTGGTTCTGACCCTGTCATTTGTGTCTCTGTCCCATGTCAGTGGTCATTGGTGTCTTGTCCCTGTCAGTGGTGTCTCTGTCCCCTGTTAGTGGTCAGCAGTGTCTCTGTCCCTGTCAGTGGTGTCTCTGTCCCCTGTCAGTGGTCAGCAGTGGTTCTGAACCTGTCATTGGTGTCTCTGTCCCCTGTCAGTGGTCAGCAGTGTCTCTGTCCCCCCAACAGTGGTGTCTCTGTCCCCCGTCAGTGGTGTCTCTGCCAGTGCCCATGTCTAAACTGTGCACATGGGTGCACATGAAGCAGGAGGGGTGTGGGGGGTCGGTCCTGACACTTCCAGCCCGGACTCGTGGTGGGGCGGGGGGGGGGGCACTTGGTCAGTCTTTCATTTCACTCTAGCTTTGATTTTTAAGCAACGCATTGGTCATAAGCAGCAGTCTCATTAGTGACTGCAAGAGACAGCTACCCAGTCCTGGATTACAAATGCGCATGATGTGGACTTGCACCCCGACAGTCCTGCATTAATAAGTTGTACAGGAATGTTGGACGTGCTGAGCCCCCGAGGACCTAGAGAGCAGGCTTGGGGTGCTCTGGTTCAGCATTGCAAGAAACACGAGTGTGCACGAGGTGGCTGAGTGCCTGCTTTGCCAGTGTAAGGTGTGCGGTAGAGTTGCCATGCTCGAGGTGGCTGAGTGTCGAGTGCTCCAGGGATGTGTGTTTAGGCTGCACGTGTATTTCCTAATTCACCACATGGAGCCATGAGCACGTGGATCTAGTGCTGGGGGGGGGGGGGGTGTTTAGGCTGCACCCCATGGGGCCATGTGCACGTGGATCTAGTGCTGGGGGGGGGGTGTTTAGGCTGCACCCCATGGGGCCATGTGCAGGTGGATCTAGTGCTCCAGGGATGTGTGTTTAGGCCGCACGTGTATTTCCTAATTCACCCCACGGGGCCATGTGCACGTGGATCTAGTGCTCCAGGGGTGTGTGTTTAGGCTGCACCCCATGGGGCCATGTGCACGTGGATCTAGTGCTCCAGGGGTGTGTGTTTAGGCTGCACCTCATGGGGCCATGTGCACGTGGATCTAGTACTCCAGGGATGTGTGTTTAGGCTGCACGTGTTTTTCCTAATCCCCCCCCCCCCATTTGCACACGGATCTAGTGCTCCAGGGGTGTGTGTTTAGGCTGCACCCCATGGGGCCATGTGCACGTGGATCTAGTGCTCCAGGGATGTGTGTTTAGGCTGCACGTGTTTTTCCTAATTCCCCCCCCCCCTGGCCATTTGCACACGGATCTAGTGATCCAGGGATGTGTGTTTAGGCTGCACCCCATGGGGCCATGTGCAAGTGGATCTAGTGCTCCAGGGATGTGTGTTTAGGCTGCACCCCGTGGGGCCATGTGCACGTGGATCTAGTGCTCCAGGGGTGTGTGTTTAGGCTGCACCCCATGGGGCCATGTGCACGTGGATCTAGTGCTCCAGGGATGTGTGTTTAGGCTGCACCCCATGGGGCCATGTGCACGTGGATCTAGTGCACCAGGGATGTGTGTTTAGGCTGCACGTGTTTTTCCTAATTCCCCCCCCCCCCCGGCCATTTGCACACGGATCTAGTGATCCAGGCATGTGTGTTTAGGCTGCACCCCATGGGGCCATGTGCAAGTGGATCTAGTGCTCCAGGGATGTGTGTTTAGGCTGCACCCCGTGGGGCCATGTGCACGTGGATCTAGTGATCCAGGGGTGTGTGTTTAGGCTGCACCCCATGGGGCCATGTGCACGTGGATCTAGTGCTCCAGGGATGTGTGTTTAGGCTGCACCCCGTGGGGCCATGTGCACGTGGATCTAGTGGATTTAGGCTGCACCCCATGTGTCTGGCAAAAGTAACATCTGTTATTCACTGATCCATGAAGCTATGGACACTCACTGGGATGGAGTGAAGTTTACGTCTCGTGCCAGGAAGACAGACTCTAGGGGGGCTGTGGGAGGGGGGCATGGGGGCCGGAGGTGATGGCTGGTGAGGTCTTGCTCCCTTCTCTGACCGCTCATCGGGAGACATAGCAGACGTGGCAAACAGACATAATGCACAGACTGACCCCCCCGCGAGAGCCATTATCCCCTCCCCCTCCCCCGCACAACAGTATGCCTGCACCACTGCACACGCCCCAGCATGCACAGAGCTATCAGCTAAAAGCCAGGACTGGAGCAAGTGTATCCTGGTGCCATGGGGCCAATTGAGAGCTCTGTGGTTAGAGAGGAAACCCCACCTATGTGAGACACAGGAAAGACCCCATTTTCAATGTTAAACATTTGCAGAGCTTTCTTGTGTGAAATGGACATTAAACTCCTGAAAGTGGTGCACCTTTTCAGAGAAGGACTGCCCTGGAAAGAGAGTCAAGTGCCCTGGGTGGGTTTGCACAGCGGAGGTTAACTCGCCTCCTTGGGTCACACTGATCTAACATGTGACTGACTCTGCCCCATCTCTGCCTTCCTTTTAGAGGCATCCCCCAGCCTCCCTATAGAGCAGTGAGCAGCTGCCCATGGCTGCTTTCATTCTGGGAATCTGGGATATAAATCCTGACCCTAGGGGGGGCACCATCTCAGAGGAACACAGAGTCGCCCGTCCTGGGCTTTCCTTTTACAACCCATGTTGGTATTGGGTCAGAAAGTATAGTTCATTCAATTGACGTTAACTAAGACTACAGAACCCAGAATGCATTTGTTAAATGGCTGCGCAGGCTGAATAATGCATGTCCCTGGCAGTGTCTGGTCACCCTACCTGTCGTCCATCTTGGAAGAGGTAAGTCAATTCAGAGGTAAATCTCTTACCAACAATCAGCGCCATCAGGCAGAGAAACAGGGCTGCGCTCTTCATGGCGAGAAGCTTCTGGCTTTCTGTGTGAATCCCTCTCCCGTCTCGTTCAAGCACACTGATCCGCGAGCTCAGTTCCTTAAAGTAACGCCCACCCAATGAAAATCATTCTTTGTGATGAGCTGGTCAACTGGACCAATCACTGTGGAATATTTCGACATTATAATGTTTGACTTTCAGGCCCTTCATTTCTTTCCAAACTAGCTTGGCTGGAGCCCAACATATGCTCAGAAAAGCAAACAGGCTGTAGCTTTAAGGGTTGGCACCATGTTCTTATATAATGCAAGAGTTATCTGGATGGCGACAATATCCAGGGATGTAGGAAACTGAAGGGAACATATTTAAACATAACATTTGTGTGTATGTAAGTTTGGGATTTCTGAAGAGCAAGCCTAGCTGGAAAGCAACAGAGCGTTGTACGCATGAGGCTGTAAGTGATGATCCCCCCCTTTACTTCACCTTCTACATTTACTTCTTCAAGCATTTACTCCTTACCTTTACTTCACCTTCGACATTTACTTCTTCAAGCATTTACTCCTTACCTTTACTTCACCTTCTACATTTACTTCTTCATGCATTTACTCCTTACCTTTACTTCACCTTCTACATTTACTTCTTCAAGCATTTCTCATTACCTTTACTTCTCCTTCTACATATACTTCAAGCATTTACTCCTTACCTTTATTTCGTCTTCTACATTTACTTCTTCACGCATTTACTCCTTGCCTTTACTTCACCTTCTACATTTACTTCTTCATGCATTTACTCCTTACCTTTACTTCGTCTTCTACAGTTACTTCTTTGCGCATTTCCTCCTTACCTTTACTTCCCCTTCTACATTTACTTCTTCAAGCATTTACTCCTTATCTTTACTTCTCCTCCTACATATACTTCTTCATGCATTTACTCCTTACTTCCCCATCTACATTTACTTCTTCACGCATTTACTCCTTATCTTTACTTCGCCTTCTACATTCTCTTCTTCAAGAATTTACTCCTTATCTTTATTTCGCCTTCTGCATTTACTTCTTCAAGCATTTACTCCTTATCCTTACTGCCCCTTCTACATATACTTCAAGCATTTACTCCTTATCTTTACTTCCCCTTCTACATATACTTCAAGCATTTACTCCTTACCTTTACTTTGCCTTCTACATTTACTTCTTCAAGCATTTACTCCTTACCTTTACTTCGCCTTCTACATTTACTATTTCAACCATTTACTCCTTATCTTTACTTCTTCTAAAAGGCGATACATCTGCCACCTTTCTGCCAATTTTCACAGAATCCCCAGTGGAGCCCTATGGACACCAAATAAGTGGAGACTAACTCCGCCACCATCAATTATAATCCCACGGTTATACTGTTGTACCAAGTGGCAGTAACGGTATTACAGGTGGGTGGTATCTCAGCGGATTTACTGACAAGACAAAACCAAACTTGTAATGAGCCCAAATTGTGTCAGTTTAGGCATTACATACTAAGCCACTAGAGGTCACTGCTGGGTTGGAGAAAGAGTAGGGGAATAACAACCTGTCAACGATCTCTAGGATGGTGCAGAAGTGGTACAGGAGGATGCAAACATTGAGCCAGCAAGTCTTTCACACGAGGAAGAGGGATTTTTGAGAAACAGATCTTAGTATTTCCAGGGCTGTCCCAGGCGCCATGTTCCTTGATGCACAGGATATATGTGCAGCCAAAAGTAGTATTTACACCTCCCAAAGAACATGTGCACCTGTTAAAAGACACTGGGGGTCATCAAGAGTTGGGCGGTAGCCCTTAAATCGGGTGGTAACAGTATTAGCTCCGCCAATACCACTCCGCCAGATCACGACTGTAAATCCTGCTGGCGCTATTACAGCCGGCGCTATTACAGCCAGCGGTAATAGCGCCGGCTGTAATAGCGCAACAACCAAATGCGCTATTAGAGACCCAGCACAAGTACAGCGCTGGTGCTCCTAGCCCCCTGAAACCGGCTCTAATACCGCAGAAAATTCCCCCGGACAAATGCCGGAGGTAAAAGAACACATGTGACAGTAACAATGCCCCTGTGGAAACAATGCACACAAGAGGCCCACAAAAGATCCACCCATGGCACACACACTCTTCCCAACACCATGTTGCCATTTGGAGCAGGAGCCTTGATGCTGCGCCAGGAGCTACAGAGGCCTGACAACCGGCCCAGGTCACAAGGAGCAGAGGGGCGGGGGCAGAGGAGGAGGAGGAGAAGGAGACCAGCACCAGCAAGGCGGCCAGCCATCCCCAGGGTCAGGCCAACACCCTGGGCCCCGACTGATGGTCAGTTGGTATATAAGTACAGGCTGGACAGGGCAAGCATCGCCCAGTTGCTTGACACAATCCAAGGTGACATAGCTAGCCGGATTGCCATCAGCACCGCTGTGCCCCCACTTGTGAAGCTTGTGTCAGTCCTACAGTACCTTAGAACTGGCAGCTTCCAACACACAGTTGCCATGATGCAAGGTATGGCCCAGTCCACATTCAGTGCCGTGCTGGGACAGGTGCTGGATGCACTGCTTTTAGGGAGAATTCTCAAGAATGTGCTAATGTCCCTTACCTTTTGAGACCCCCAACAACTTTGCTGGATTTCCAGGAATTGATTTTTTACCTGGGAAGAGTGTGAGCCTTTGTTCCCACTCTTCCATGTATTTTGGTGTGTGTTTTACTTTTGTGTTCTTTGGTTATGGAGGTTTAAGACAACTTCATAGGCATCATCTTTTTCTGTGTGTCACACAGCACCTTCAGTGCAGTGGCACAGGGGTGTCTTTCAGACTTCCCAAGGTTTAAATACTTTCTCTGGGACTGACTACTGTCCCGCAGAGCATGTAAAGTTAATTGACTTTACTAATCTCCTTAAATTTACAGACCCAGCACACACTATCTTCCTATAGAGTGCTGGAGGGGTTGCCTAGCTTCCCCTGAGTCAAAACACTCATGTAACAGTCAAATGTGACCCTTTCCTACTTTAAATGGCTGGTGGCAGTGGTTTAGATCAAACTACCATGGTTTTTCTCGACCGCGAACAACGGTAGCTAAAAATTGGGTCAGCCATGTTTTTCAACATGGCGCCCAAGACCTATCTCCGGTCAACTTTGTTTGCCATCTATTTTAGGAAAGGTCATTCTTGTGTTTTTTCTCTGCGCACCAAACCAGGTTTTGTCCCTTTGTTCATTGGCCTTAGTATTGAAGCCCTACTCTGGCTCTTGAGTGTCTGGGGTGGACAGGATGTGAGGGAGGTGCCCGAAACTCCCTGTGCTTAGTCTCCTAGGTGGCCTGAATGCACTCTGGTGTGATTGGCCGGCTGGCTGTCCAGCACGGACAGCCCCCGTGCTTTGTGAGTGAAAGCCAGGCTGGAATGAATGGGGGAAAACTGTTTAAAAGCAGGTCTCTGGGACTTGGAAAGCAGAGTTCACCACTGGAACAAAAGAACTGAAGACGAGCTGAAGGAAGAGGACTGCTTCAACTCCTGGATGACCGGTGAAGCCCTGCTGCAGGTCCGAATTGCCTGAAACTCCATCGACAGAGAAGCCCTTCAAGGTTAACTTCTTCCCTTGAGTTTGGTGGGAACAACTAATTCGCAAGCCACCTGGACACTGTCCCCATCCTGGTCGAACTTTCTTCAGAGTGCTGTTAAAAACCAGATAGCCATGGGGAGGGAAACCAGCTTGTGGACTTTAAGGCACTCAAACCTTAAACCGACGTGTTGCTACAGCTTGTGGCCTCATCACTGGGCAGTGCAGGAACCTCCCAACATCCTCCTTCTTGTCCCCATGACTGAAGCTCAGGAACAGCGAGATCTGCTCACACTGCCAGGAAGAACTGCCTCAGCTACAGCTCTTCTTCACTTTAAAGGTACTGTGCAAATGCGGTTCGGAAATGTTTTGGGCCACGGGGAAAGTTTGTGAAACTTTCCTGACTTCGAAGGCTTGTCCTTCCCTAAACATTCGTCTATCTTTTTCACCTAACCAAATTCTTCTAAGATCCGTGGCAAAGACTTAACTGTTTACTACCAAAACTGTGCTATCTTATACAAAGACTCTGTACCATTGACTTTGGCCCAGGGGTTCCATGTCTTAAAATTGCGGCAAAAATGGCAGTGAATGCAAAAATGCTGTGGTTTTGCCACCACAATCATGTAAAGGATGCAGGAGACACTGCCGCAACCCCCGGACCCATTATACCATTTAAGGAGAGCGGGAGACACCCCCGGAACCCCTGCTCCCCTTAAATGGTATAATGGGGTACACCTTTACCCGGTCAAACCACAGCATTTTTGCCATGATTATTTTTACCAGTGACATTTGTGTCGTAATTTTATTCCCTGATACCGGCCCAGCCCTAAGAACTGAATTGCTGGTTGTAGTTTACTGAAAGCCTTTGCCCTGCCTATGAAAGTATTTGTGCTGTTTATTCTTATAACCTTGTCTTTTAACCCCTTTTTAAAGTATCTGAAGTGCCAATTCGCTCCCACTTCTGGCCAGCTGAACTTTTTCAGTAACTTATTGGTTGTGTATTTGTAGTACATTAGTATATGATATTGAGCTGCTCTTGCTAGTGTAATGTTTTCAAACTGACTGTGTAAATAAATGTATGTTCTTTTACCAAGAAACCTTGAGTAAGTGTTTGTTTGAATCGCTGTATTGGTTGGTCCTATGCATAACTTGTTCTATTGCTCACTCAACTCTTGATATAAGTCTGGCTGTTCAGCCACTGCTACCACAACTCTGTAGTACAGGCTTGTACCAAAGGCGAAGTTGTAAAGACGAGTTTGCCCATGCTATTAGCACCATGGCTGCCTCCAAACCTGGGCACCTTCACGGGTTCCTGCAATGGGGACTTACTGGGTCATTCCGACATAGGAGGACCCGGTAATTCCTTCTTGCAGAAACCATCCCCATTCCCATTTGAGCTCCCATAGGGCTCAATAGAAATGGGGAGGGAGGTAATAACGGGCAGATTACATCTTGCCCGTTATTGCCTCCATCTTCCCCTCGCGGGTCCCGGAAAAGACGTCTGGTTTTACCAGACATCTGGTCCGGGTCCCGGAAAGAGAACCTCGTAATCGGCCCTGACGGAATGAAGGGGGCCGGTCCCGTACAGGCCCCGCTTCTTTCCGTCAGCGCCAGGGTCGTAATGAGGCCCTTGAAGTCTTAATTGCATGTAGTGTTCCCCAAGGGTACTGCATGTGATTCTGCCTAACACTGGTGTACAGTGGTGAGGATAAAGTATACTTGTTACATTTAGAGTACTGCTCTTACATTTGTTTGTTCAAATAACCCTCACAAGGCTAAGCAACCCTAGAGAAGCAATTGTTTTATCATAAATAATATGGAAAGCTACAGACAGGAGACCCTGGTCACTTTAACAGTTGATCAATTGAGAGATATGTGTAAAGCTAGGAATCTCACTGTAGAAGGCAAAAAGGTTGAATTGATAGAAAAGTTGTTGGAAAACCAAAGCCTGAGGAGTGGGTCTGAAACCCCCACCCCTGCAGCAAATGTGGAAAATGTTGATGAGGATGATAATGTTTCTGAGGGTAACTCAAATGTTATGTATGAATTAGATGAGGCAGACAAGTCTCACAATGTAGGCCCTGTTTTACCTCTACCTGCTCACAGGCCTCACCCTTTGACCACAGGTCAAAGGGTGAGGTCCAACACTAAGGTCCAACACTAAGTACTGAATCTGTCTTTTTGGAAAGAATGAGACTTCAGTAAGAATTTAAAAGAACTCAGAGAAATGGAGTTGAATCATGTACTTTAAATGAAGAAGTTGTCTCTTGAAACTGGTTCTCTCCCAGAGTCTTCTAGGTCTTCCAGTCCTAAAAGGCCTTCTATGCCCAAAGATGCAGTAAGTATGTACGAGGTTAAGCTTGATATTTTGGATTGGTTGGCTGCTTTTGAATATAACCATGGGATTGAAGACATTACAGGGAATCAGATGATTTCTTGGCCTTTTTCTAGGCTACCTCCTGTTGCAACTGATGTGGTAATGGATTTGGGGCATATGGACAGAAAGGAGTATGAAAGTGTGAAACTTGCTTTGAAAGCTAGATTTGGGAAGACCCCTTCCCAGTATCGTAAGAGGTTTACAACCCTCAAAAAGCATGATGGTACCCCTTGGGATACCTGGGTGACTGAATGTTTGAAAAACTTGGATGAATGTACTAAGGGTTACAGAGTTAACACTTATGAAGGTATGAGAAATCTGTTTATGTTGGAATCTATTTATGATGCCTGCTCTCCTGAGCTGAGACAGCACTTGGCTGACTATAAGGAAATTGATCCAAAGAAGATAGCAAGGGCTGCTGACTTGTGGGTTGCCAACAGGGCTACTCACAAGGATTCTGGGGTAACTCAGAAGAAGGATGAGGGAAAGCAGCACAAGAAAGATACCAAAGAAAATTGCAATACCTCCACTCCAAAAGAGGGCCCCAAAAATAACAAGAGTAAGCCACAAGGGAAACCAAATCAGGCTAGTCTACCTTCTGGTGCCAAACCAGTGTGAGATCAGAACAAACCCCCATTCATAAAGACATTTGGAAAATGTTATGCTTTTGGGTCAACTGACCATGTGAAAGGGGATCCCAGATGTAAGGGTAAACCTTCAGGGATCTATACTGTCTCCTTATCCTTCTCCTCAGGAAGATGAAGTACCAATGGAAAGTGGACACTTTTACGTACTGGCTGAGGAACCCATGAAAGTCTCAGCCAGTGTTTCTTTAGTATCCCTGGGTTTGTGGGAACAACAGAACTTAGATGTTTACAATTCCATTCCAGACAATACTAAAGAGAATTACAAAGACAGTGTGCTTGTGAATGGCCAGGAGACCCCTGCCATCAGAGACACTGGGGCCATCATTACTGTAGCTGATGAATCATTTTTCAAGGTGGAGGATGTTGCCAAGGCACCTAAATACCTAACTAAGCTTGCTGGAGGCCCTTTCCAAATGCATCCACAGTTACTGGCTCTCATCCAGTGCAATGACATGACTGTCAAGATACCTGTAAGTGTGTAGAGCGAAGTGCCTGGGAGAGTCCTGTTAGGGAATGACTTAAAAACTCTTGGAGTTGTATCAAGCACCCCCAGGCCTCCGAGCAAAAGGAAACAGGAGCAGACTAGGAAGGCCACAGAGAGTACCTTAAGGGGCTCTCAAGAGGAGATTATAGGGGAAACTATAACTCCCAGTCCACAGGACCTACAGACTGCAATTTCAAGAAAGAAGGAGGAAAAGGGGAAGAAACCAGCCAGCACTCCTGTGCTACCAACAGGGACATCCCTGAGAGGACTGTCCAAAGTCACACCTGTGACTCCTCCACCAGCTGGGGCTGAGTGTGTTGAACAACCTTGTGTGGTTGAATCAGCTGCTGAGGAATCAGAGCTGGAAAAGGACCTTGCTCCTGTTGGAGATCTGGATCCTGCAGACCATCCTGAGCTGCAGTCTTTACTGGCAGAAGGTGGAGACTGTAGGGCAGACTTCAGCAGAGGTCAAAGAGAGTGTCCTACTCTTGAAGGTCTTCGCCAACAGGCAGCTTCCCAGCTGGATGGGCAAGAGCCAGGGAAACATAGGTTTTGCTGGGAAGATGGCCTCTTCTACAGTGAACTGACTGAGCCTATCCCAGGGGACTACATAAGACTTGTAGTGCCTCTTGAAAGCAGACTCCAGTTCCTACAGTTAGCCCATGAGATACCTTTGGCTGGTCACTTAATTTTTAAGAAGACCAAGGAAAGACTCTCTTTATATTTCTGCTGGCCTACGTTGGGGTCTGATGTAGATACGTTTTGAAGGAGCTGTCACACTTGCCAAATCTCTGGCAAGAGTGAAGCCAAGCATGTGGCGCCCTTGGCTCGTCTCCCAGTGGTGGGAGTCCCTTTTCAGAGGGTAGGAATTGACTTTGTTGGTCCCTTAGACCCTCCAACATCTTCAGAAAACAGGTTTATCCTGTTTGTAGTAGACCATGCTACTAGGTATCCTGATGCCAAACCTATGAGAACTGTTACAGCTCCGGCTGTGGCTAAGGCCCTACTTGGTATTTTTACCAGGGTAGGTTTTCCTAAAGAAATTATCTCTGACAGGGGATCCAATTTTATGTCCCACTACATGCAGGCCATGTCGAAAAACTGGAGTAACTTACAAGTTCTCAACTGCCTACCATTCTCAGACAAATGGGTTGGTGGAGAGGTGCAACTATACAATGACGAGCATGACAGGTGCTTTAGAGGAACCCCTTAGAAGAAAGTGGGATCTTCTACTGCCATGCCTTCTATTTGCTTATAGAGAAGTCCCTCAGGAGGGAGTTGGATTTAGTCCCTTTGAACCTCTCTATGGCCATCCAGTTAGAGGCCCCTCGGCCCTGATTAAGGAAGGGTTGGAGAGTGCTCCTTCCCCCAAGCCAGTGAGAGTCATTGACTATGCAATAGGTCTCCGGAGGAGAATGTCACACATGATGGCTGAAGCATCAGATAACTTGAAAGCAGGTCAGATTCTGGTGAAGCATTGGAATGACCAGTAGTTATGGTACCTACAAGGCAGAGGGCCTTACAGGACAATTGGATATAACCCTTCAAGGTTGTGGGCAAACCTGGAGAGGTGAACTATCTGTTGGACTTATGCAATCCTAAGGAAGCTCCCAGAGTCTTTCACACCAAATGTCTAAAAGCTTATGTCTCAAGACCAGAAGTAGGAACTTTGCTTCTAGCTTCAGCTCAAGAGGAGGAGGAGAGTGAACCTTTACTTGACCTACTCAGAGGCCAGCCTCTAGATGAGAAAATAGAAAGAGTTAATCTCTCTTCTACTTTAACACCTGAACAACAAGAGGAGTGCAAGTTTCTGTTAAATAAGTTTGCCTCCCTTTTTTCACTATCACCAGGCTTGGCCCCTTGTTGCCAGCATGATATTCACACAGGTGACTGTTTACCTGTTAAACGCAGAGGTTACAGGATGTCAGATCATGTAAGATCCCACATGAAGGAGGAGGGCAACAAGATGCTCGATCTCCTGGTAATCGAACCCTCTACCAGTCCATGGTCTAGTCCAGTTGTTCTAGTACCAAAGGCAGGGTCCCAGGAGTTGGGATTCTGTGTGGACTATAGATCTCTTAATGCAGTCACTAAGACTGATGCCCACCCTTTACCAAGGACAGATGAACTGGTGGATAAACTTGGTTCAGCCAAGTACCTCAATATATTTGATCTCACTTCAGGATATTGGCAAATAGCACTGACAGACCATGCCAAGGAGAAAACTGCATTCTCAACCCCAGCAGGCCTCTACCAATTTAAAGTAATGATATTATATGATATGATATAGCATTTATAACACGCCTATACACAAGTGTTTCAAGGCGCGACGAGGCACGGGAGGGGGAACAGGGGAAGACAGACAACGATCCTACTAGGCCAGGTGTCATTCAGATCGCGCAAGTGCATGGCAAGGGGAAGGAGGAGAAGTGCGGGAGGAAGGGGGAGAGGACAGTGCAGTACATGGGATAAGACAATACATAAGCAATAAGTAAAAGTAGGGCCAGCAGGTGGCAAGTGAAAGGTTAAGTGCAAATGTCCAGTGTCAAGTGCTGGAAGAGGGACCGTAGGGATACAGAAAACAGTCACCAGGTGCGGTGTTTGCCGGGAAGGCAGTGCAGGAGTGCGACTGGCAGGGGAGTGGAATGGCCCCGAGATCGGAGGGTGACCAGGTAACCAGTGCAGTTTCAGTGTTAGCTAGGAAATCAGCAAGTCAGAGGAGGAGAAAAAAGCAGACGTGAAGAGAAAGGTTTTGAGGTGCTTACGAAGATGATTCTCCTCAGGTTTCAGGGAGGCTGTACCAGAGGGAGGCCCCAGCCAAAGAGAGAGATCTACCACCAACTTTTTGCTTGTAGAAGCGACTGACCCGGAGAGAATTTGAGGCAGATGAGCGTAGAGATTGAGAAGGAAAGTATTTAGGAAGAGAGAGTTGAAGGTATTGAGGCCCCAGCCCCCAGAAGGCCTTGTGGATGATGCAGAGGGTTTTCAACTTAATCCCTGCAGCCAGTGGGAGTCAGTGCAGAGATTTCAGTCCTGGAGAGATACGGTCCCTGGGCTTGAGGCCAAGGACAAGTCTTGCAGTTCTGTTCTGGATGAGTTGCAGAGGGCGGGGAGTAGAAGCATGCAAATTTAGAAAGAGGCTGGTGCAATAGTTCAGCCTGGAGAGAACCAGAGCTCTGGAGACAGTGAGCTTCTGGGGGAAGGAGAGGAAAGAAAGAATACCTCTGAGGAGGTGCAGCTGGTAGTGTGACTTCTTAGAGACGTCAGATATGCGAGAAGAGAAGGATAGTGTAGAGTCGAAGATGGGTTCCATGTCATTTCATCACGGGATGTTTTTTCGCTTGGTTTTTTACCGTGGATTTTTTTTTAAAAAAACTCATCACATTTTTTATTTTTTTATTTTTGGGGGGTTACCTCCCAACCCCCATTACCTTTAATTATTTTTCTATTCCCGTACACCCACACCCAATTTATATAATTTTTTTAAACCCCCCCCAAAAATTTGATGAGATTTTTTGAAAAAAATCTGTGGTAAAAACCCTGCAAAAAAACATCCCACGATTAAAGGACGTCGTACCCGAAGATGACCCCGAGATTTTTAGCCTTGCAGGAAGGGGGCCAAGAGAGGCTGGCCAGAGAGCTACAGGAAAAGAGGGAGCGAGTGTGCCGATGAGAAGAATCTCAGTCTTACTGGTATTAAGGGAATGGTCATTGGCGGCACACGACTCCTGGATAGCAGACAGACAGTTAGAGATGAGGGAAGTAGAGGTGGAGGTCGAGGGTAGTCTGAAGATGAGCTGAGCGTAATCCGCGTTGCACTGAAAGTTGGGGTATAGAGCAGCTATGTGGTGGGCCAGGAGTGCCAGGTATTGGTTGAACAGCCAGGGAGGGAGGTTAGACACCTGGGGGACACCACAGGTAGAGAAAAAGATAGCAGAGAGGATGCCATCTGGAATAAAGAATGCCCCTGCTACATTCAAAAGGATGGTTAACCAGGTTCTGAATGGGATGGAGGACTTCTGCATAGCATACTTGGATGACATTGCAGTGTTCAGCCCTACTTGGAAAGAACATGTTGACCACTTAGGATATGTAAAGTAATTGTAAGTGTGGGATCAGTCCCTGTTGGTGCGCTAGTGACCACTCTCGATTAATTCCAAAAACAGACCATGAAATTGGTTCTGATGTCCTGGCAGCAAAACAAATACTACCCCCTCAAACTTCCCACAAAGTTTGTGTATAACATTGAAAGTCAAGGATTAGGCTTCGGGGAAGAGTCTTGCGCTCTAGGTCAGTCCTTTCAATGCAAAATTATGGCAAATAGACGTGGCATATGTCCAAATCATGTGAGATATGAACGTTGTTTATTTTCCAAAGAAAGAAGAACAGCAGCCGACACGTGTTTCGACCCCTGGCCGTTGTCAAGGCTGTATACATCATATGTGAGACATAACAACATTAGTGATAATGTACGTAACAGTGAAATTGCCATTTGATCATAAAATTAAACAGAAACCACAAAGAAAACATGAAATAAGAAATAAGTCATACCATATATCATGTACCAGGTCAGGATTTGATGGTTGGAGTCAGAGCAGGATGAGAGTTCAATGTCAAATAATAGAAAGAAGATATAAAGTTTCAATAAGCACATTGGCAATTATTAACCTCCCATTGTATTCAATAAGCATCAATATATGGTCTTAAAGTTTTTTTGAATGTTTTTCCTTGATACATGAATACCAAGCTTATACGGGGGTTGTGAGATATTCCATCAGTCAGTACCCGATATGTCCAAAATGTAACAGGGATTTAAAATCTAAAATGTATCTCCTTTGTATACTGAGATGATTAGAATGAAACCTACTCACCCTAAAGTTAGATCCAATGTCAATAACGACTAGTGATTAAAATTCTCTCATGAAACCACTTGTACATCAAACGTATTTCCAGAGGAAATGATTATTGGTACTTCTGCAGTAAAGAAACATATATGCATCAGTCTATGATGAGTTATTTGGTGACTTGGACTGTAAAGTAATAGTACTAGTATAACTAATAATGTTAGTTGTCTTACCTTATTATGGAATAGCGAATTACAAGCAAACTGAGTTTCAATGGACCATTTCTGGCATGGGTATCAATGTGTATCTTGTGAAAAATATATATATTTTTTGCATGGTCATAGAATATAGTCCTTAGTTTGATAACCATAAAGGTGAATTTTCCCTAATGTGTGTGTGCACAATGCTCCATTTAGCAAGAATAGTACTGTACCCTTCATAATACTGACTAATTGGTAAGATTATAAACTATGGATGAACGAAAGAAACTGAAAATAATAGATTGAAATGTGTGTCCATGAACAGCACCTTGTTCCCCCAACGAGACCCCTCAAGTTAGAAAAAACCCATTCAGGTAATTGCATCACAATGTTCTATACCTTCTGTTTATGGGGATAAATCCCTGGCTCCAGTCTGCGGGGCAATCCCTTATTGCTCTTTCAATAATATTTTTTCTGCCGCGATCGCGGCAAAACGCCATACAAAATGGCGCTCGTAACGTGATGATGTCACGCGTATGCATAACGCGTGACGTCATCAGTGTAAACACGATGACGCGCATTATCCATGCCATATATCTATTATTGACAACACAAGGTGTAAAACATAATGACGCGCAAATCTGCGCATAATACTTGCTATTGGTAGCCATCCCATGCTATAGGATTATTGAAGCCCTCCTGAAATGAACTCTTTAGAGGTGCACAATATCGTTAATGTGTTGTTTTTACAAAATAACAGAAAACAAGCGTTGAAAATGTGCTCAAATGCCCCCTCATATTCATATTCAGGGTTAGTTTGTACTTCATGTTAGTAGATTTGTCCTGTACCCTAATGCAAAGATAAGCAAACATCTGTAGTGTATGGGCAAATATATTATTGTGTAATGTATGTCATACATTAACGAATGTATTGAAAGGACTGACCTAGAGCGCAAGACTCTTCCCCGAAGCCTAATCCTTCACTTAGGATATGTTTTGCAGGCTCTTGAGCAGGCCCATCTGACCATACAAGCAAGTAAATTCCAGATTGCTCAGAGTAAAGTGGTCTACCTTGGGTAGGAGGAAGTGAAATCAGGCCATTGTCTTGCAAAGTACAAGCTGTACAAAACTGGGCCACCCCTTCTACTCAAACCCAAATGAGAGCCTTCCTAGGCCTCACTGGCTACTAATGTGGTCAAATTCCCTGTTCTCTTAGTCTCATTCCCCATTGGAGTGTGTCATATTTTTTGGTACTGCATGTGTAAGTCGAGGAGTGAACCTTTACACTAACCTATCCTGACCCTACCACTACAAGAACAACTAAGGACTCCCTTCTCCTGAGGGCTGGATTCTCACCAAGCGCAGTACAATAAGGTATTTTTAGATAGTTCTTATCAACTACCTTTATCAACTATTTCAGTTCAGATACTGGATTATTCAAAATAACCATAGCCTCTTTCTCTAAAGGGTTCCTTCTTTCCTTTCTATTATTTTCTTCTTTGATCATATTTGGATTTATTCTCTTCCTTCTCTGTGACACTTTTATTTCTCTTTCTTTAATCAAGTGAGGATTTTCTCTTTACTTAGTGTCCAGTCTTTATCTTGCCTGGTATGAGTTTGTAGTTTCAAGAAATATGTATCTAGTCTGTTGTTTGTTGTCAACCATACATCGCGACTGGGATGATAATATGTATTCCAGTAGTGTATCTAACTCTCTTATTGTATTTAAGACAGGGACGTCAATTTTGGATCGCCAGAGGGTACATGAGAGACCTCTGCCATTTCCCCAGTGACCTCTGGCCTGGCCTGGTGCCTGCTTGCATTTATTTATAAATAGTTTGTTACAAACTATTCATAAAGAAAATGAACAATTACCTGACGCCACCCCAGGCCCGGCCAGAGGAACACCAAGGCGTGCTGGCGTCTCCAGGTCTATTACTCGAGCTATGGTTGCTTAACAACCATAGCTGGTCCGGGCCCAAGGCAGGAAGGAACAGAGCAGAAGAGCAGAGCGATGCCACACTGCATAGTAACATATTTCACATTTCATTGGCTGTTTATCAGCCAATGAAATGTGTTATTTGGCTGTGTGGGTGGAGTCACGTCACAGTGCACAATTTAAGTCAGTCTTTGTTGCAGAGTCAAAGTAGCACCTGCAGCAGAGTTGTGTGCGTGCAGTGCGGCGAGGCTGCGGCCTTGCCTTGGCTTGGTCCTTGTCACACTGTGGGCCAGTAAGTAAGTAATATGTGGCAGTGCCGCTGCCCCCATTCGGTACAACTCCTTTCAGTGGACCGATGGTCCATCTCCTGTCCGGCCATTGTACAGGAAAATGCTTGTTTGATTGAGTAGGGAGTCGTTTGCTCCCCTTGACCATCCTTGTTGTGCTGGAACTTGGATAGTTTGAACTGCGTATTTTGTACATTTTGACAAGGGGTGGTTCATCTTCAGGCCGCTGCCGGCATCATTTTGCCTGCTGCGCAAAGTTTTGCACTACGAGTGTGAAGTGCCTGAAGGCCAACATCCGTGATGCCTGATTTATTTGTTATTGCCGGCAACACCCAAACTCTTGTAAGCAGAACTTTAGGATCCTGTTCAGTCAGGCAGCAGGTAGACAAAAGGTTGGAAATGACACAGCGTTTGTTATTTCTGGAACTTGTGCTGCCTATTAAGTGTCTGCTGCCAAATGAGGCTTGAAATACAATTTACTTTTTTCTTGGAGTTGTTTACAGGCCTTCTAAGGCCTTACACAATTGGAACTTGCCAAAGGGCATTGTTTGTACCAAGCTTTGAAAAAATAAATCTGCGCTGCGATCTCCATTGATGGATTTTGTCTATAAGATTATTTTTTTTTTAAATGGAAGGTATGGACATTGCGGGTTATCGTTTATTTTTCCTTGGATAGAGTGGATTTCCTGGGCTGGTGAGTTACATAGCACAACGATTTACATATTCAGGCCTTCAGTCCATTCCCTCCAGTTTTCGAGTGTAGGCACGCTCTCTTCACACTCCCTCCTGTGAATACAGGGTTATGGTCCATCATCATGCTGTCACAGGAGGTACAGGGAAGATGGAGAGCGCCAACAAACTCTAAAGTCACACGGAGGGTCGAGGGTGGGACCAGTTTCGTTGCAGGCCCACTATGGGTCTGCAATGATCTACTCAGCCCAGGGCCCGAGCGAGAGATGGTGTCTAGTCCTCTCCATCCCTGTCTCCCTGGGCTGGCGGCTGTAAGTATGTGGGCCCAGGCCCAGCCTGTACAGCAGCTGGACTACTCCATTGAATGCTTTTTCATTTCATAACTTGTATTAACTTAACACAAACATCTGATGAGGACAGATTTGAAGTGATGTCAAGTGTGGTACCAAAGTGAGTCAATACATTCATGTTACTACACTATGTGAGGTTTGGGCAGTGGTTTATTGCATCTCTTATCCTGAAATTAAGTTTAGGTAGTCGAATATTACTGCACTGCTGTAAGTATGTGGGTAATGTTTAACATTTAAACTACAATAAGCTGAGGTTGAATTAAGAATACATTTCTCTGCTTTTGGGGAGGCATTAGATAAACACCTTACAAGCAGCTATTGTCCAGAAGTGAACTGCTTGTCCTTCACTGACACCAGCTTCAGCTGCACATACAAGGCGGGCACTAATGAGAAGGGGATTCTGGTTCAATGGTAAAAGGGAAAGGGGATGGTTCTGGTTCATTGCCATCTGGGAAGGGTCAAGCAGTGCCCAGATGGCAATGGCTGTTCCCCAGGTAGGACGGTTTAAGCTAGAATAATCATGTCGAGCCACGGTACAGCAGACTCATTCAGTGGGCATTTAGTGTTACAGCTCTCTGCTGGTTACCTGTCTCATGATAATTGGCAGCTATTGACATGTGTTTGTATTTATCCCTAATTTAATGTATGCACCCCACGGTTGCATTAGTCTGTTTTCTGCTCTCATAAAGGAGGAGGGGTGTTGAATGGACCCCTACACTTCTTCAGCCGAGCTTCATTGAGAGAGATGCTGGGGAGGGGAAGGCTGTGTTTAGTACTGAGGAACGTTCGCGCTGGAACAAGACATAAGAAACGGGTGAAACAAAGCTATTGTTTCGTGTAATATGGACAGTGCAATATTTGCATGTTTACAAGCATTTAAAGGAATACCAATCTGATTGCTGCGTGATAAGGAAATCACTAAGATCCATTCACTCAATTAAATTCAATATTAATGCGGTTTACACCAACACTGGTGAACTGGCTTCCTAGGCATGTACACACTACCATGGGAATGTTTGTCCAGCCAGTTTATTGTCCTTTTTGCTGGAAACAAAAAGTGACATGAACATGGGCTGGGTAGAAAATAGAAGAGATCGAAGGGGAAAGCATATGAAGAAGTGGCCCATAGATGGAAAACAGGGAATTAAAAGGGAAGGAGTGAGACGTGGAAACAAAGCTAAAACAGGAAATGTGAGGGGTGGACCAAGCCTTGGCTTTGGAGAAAGAGGCAAAGGAGCAGGTAAACCAGAAAAGATAAGCTAAAGCTATTAGCAAAGAAGGAGATTGTGGGGGGTATTAGAGGTTTGTTGGGCTTCTTAGCCATTTTGGATGACTGGGGGATCTCAGCTGGAATTCCTTGTGGTCTAAATTAGCAAAGGATAAAATGCACACTGGTTAAAACATCTAACATCATGGCAAACACTGTGGTCCAGTAGGATATTGTAACCATATTTTTCTTTGTGTACTTAGGGATACTGTCTTAGGTTGCCATTATTTCCCGTGATGTCACTTGGGGGCGGGGTCAGATGACATCACTTCCTGTGATGTCACTCTGGCGGGGTTAAATGACATCACTTCCGTGACCCCTGGCATTTTGGTGAAATGACGTGCCTGATTTCAGATAATTTATTTTGACTGGGATGATTAGAAGGGTTCCAGTATTGGTTCCCACTCTCCTTGTATACTTTGGGCACTTGGTCGTGACTGGGACAAGTATGAGCATTCCAGTAATGATTCTTACTTTCTTTGCCCACTCTTGACATTTGATCTTGATTGGGACGTGTATGAGCATTCCAGTAATGCTTCTTACTTTCCTTGCACACTCTTGATAATGTCTCTGGACTGGGACAAGTATGAGCATTCCAGTAATGATTCTTACTTTCTTTGCCCACTCTTGACATTTGATCTTGATTGGTGGGTGTATGAGTGTTCCAGGGCTGCTTCTTCGGTTCTTTGCACACTCTTGATAGCTCTGGGCTGGGATGAGTATGAGTATCCCAGTAATGCTTCCCCCACTCTTCAGGTATTCTTAACAGTTTCTCCTGATTCTAAAGGGTGTGTGGGTTCAGAAAATGAATTTACCCCGTTTCATATATTCTTGATTCTTTGCTCTTGACTGGGACAAGTATACGTGTTCCTATTGTTATTTTCGGTCTACTGCTTTCCCTGTTACCTTTATTGTATAGGGATAACTCCACCGGGACTTTGGGTGCATCAGGACTTTCTTCCTCGAATGTCAGGTTGGCTTCTCCTTCCATCACTCCTTCTTCATTCGGCTCGCTCCACATTGCCTTTACAAAGTAGTGTTGCTGTTGTTTGTGGACTCCCAGGTGCATCAGGGCACGGTCATGCTACCACTGATTGCTCGTTCTTGTTCAGGATGCCCTGCATCCAATTTTGTTTCTCACATCTCCAAGAGTACCGCACATTAGATGCTGCTCTCCGGCTCTCTTTGACCATCAGGCACTGAGCTTCCCAGTTTCTGTCAGCCTCTCTCTCCCAACTGGTTTGAAACTTGCAAACCCTTCTCACTCCAAGGTTTCAGCATCTCAAATATGTGGCGCTGCTGTGGGACTTCCCCGGCATAGTGTCAGACTCATACTCATTATTCCTCTATTGGTTCTCTAGGGATATTTCTCCATAGACATTACCAGTGTATTTGACTGACAATAGCAGATGTAATTCTGTTCTTCATTGGATGGTGTTGAAGGTGATTTATCAACAAGTTGTTGAGGGAGTATTTTATGGGAGTCTCCAGAGTGGCGGTCTCTTCTGGTGATGTCCCACTTGCCTCTACCCCTAGGGCGGGTTTGCATAACAGGCTCACCTCCCTAACCTCACAGGGAAACTCTTCCTCTTGGGGAGAAGTGACAGAATCCTGCGATTCATCTCCTATGTTACAGAGTATTAACACAAGTCAGCGCATATCTTCACCTTGCATTGTAATCACCAATGAACCTTGAGGAGACAGAGAACTGAGGTGTTGTCCTTTGATTAAGAAGCTGAATGTCCATCCAATCAAAGTTAACTTTTTTGATATTAGTCATATGATAATAATGAAATTCTCATCCTATGCAGTAATGGCTTTTACCTGCTAGACTAGCAACATGGTACCTGTGCTCTTATTCCATAAATAAAAGAGATGAAGGTAAAGGGCTCACAAAAACATGTGCTCCAAACGGGGAATAGCACGCCCATGCTTGGTACACAGACTAGCGGTGGTGGGGAGGATGCGGTTGAGGTGGGAGGTTCAGTGCAGGCAACAGTCATGCAGGTGGGCATGGTGTCTCTGGTTGGAAGAGCATTCACAAGGTTGGCACTATAGGGATGTCTGGAGTAGGCATGGAGGATAAGGTAGTCGGAGGACATTTGGCATTGATTGTTGATGGTGCTGGGATGGAAGGTATAACAGGGTCCAGTGGAAGGCATGAGTTATTCTTCCTCAGGTTTGTCATCGACAATGCAACATATGTTGAAAGAGAAGGCCCCTGCTAGAGCCCCCTGTATTTTACCATTCTTTTCGATTTGTGCATCCAGCTCACCATTCCTCCTTTCCACAATGTCCTTTAGGATATGCACATGATGAATTAAAAGGCACAAATGCTGGATATTGCCGTACAGTTCATCATATATTCTCAAAATCCAGGAGTGCGGTGCATCAGGGGCAACCCTGCAAGCTCTGGGCTCTTTGTGGACAACCATAAGTCTCACAACCTCCGGATTAGAAGCATTATCTAGAAGTCAGCTACTTCCTACACTTGCTACAGTGCACAACTTGGATGTTCTAATCTCCTCAGACATCCCCCTCTCTAACCTTCTCACCACTCATTTCTCCTGGAGTGATCACTTTCTCCTTTCCTCTAATCTCTCACTCTCTCTCTACCCCTCAGGCCAAGCCTACACCAGCACTGCCACCCACCTTCCCGGTCATCCGACCCATGAAGCGTGTGTCAGCTTTCACTGCCACTTTCTCTCCTCCCTCTGCACCTTTGGCTGACTCACACCCTAACACATCCCTCTCCAAACTTCACTGCTCTATCTCTCACACTCTTGATGTACTTAGAACTGTCATGAGGATGCACCTGAAACCTAAATCCAAGTGCAGCTCTTGGTACAACTCAGACCTCATCACCTTTAAACACACTTTTTTGAGAGAAAGTGGAGGGAAACGTGTACACCCTCTGACAAATAGGCCTGCTGCCTTCTCCAGAGGTAATAAAGACTCTATGGCCTTGCCAAGAAGAGAGCACCCATCCAAGTCTTCATCTCTGCGGCATCTGATATCTCGCCAACAATCTGCAAGGAGCTGGCTAATCCTGCTGCAGTCTCTACTTCTCTTGTCCCCTCCCAGGCCCGATGCACGGCCCTGTCTACTCATGTCATCACTAAAACTCCGGACATCCGGACCACTCTCTCCTCCTCTCCATCCTCCTCACCCTTTCCTGGCCCTTCTGCGGCTGTCTTTCCTCCTTCCTTCTCCTCCTTTCCTTTGTTCACCCCTGACAACCTTTCTAGACAAGTCTGATCTATGAAAGTCTGATCAAAACAGGTTCTTCCCTGTTCTTCCGAAACCAACGACACCCTCGATCCAGCCTTAACCAATTTCTGCAATCACTCTTTTGCCACTGGAACCTTCCCCTCCCCTCTGAAGCAATCCCTTGTGCACCCCCTTCTTAATAAACCTTCTGCTGAGCCCTCCTTTGTGGACAGCTACCACCTGATCTCCATTACTCCTTTCCTGGGCAAACTCCTGGCAAAGCTTGCTATCTCCCAGCTTAACCTTCACACTGAATCTGTTGGTTGTCCTCGTGACCATCAGTCTGGCTTCAGAGTCACCAGAAACACAGAAACCTCTCTCCTGAACATCCGTGAAGACCTGCTCTCAAACCTCGATTCTAACCTTCCTTCTTTCCTCATTCTCGTTGATCTATCCTCTGCTTTTTCTACGGTGAACTATGCCATCCTGCTTAACCAGCTCTGTCATAACTTGGGTATCACTGATCAGGCCCTGGCATGGCTGACTCCTTTCTCACTATCGACCCTCCCAGGTCCAATTTGGGACCTTCCTCTTCTCTATCTCTCTCTCTCTACCTGTGTTGTTCCCAGGTGTTTAATCGATCTCCCTGCCTTTTCAGCCAATACCTGTCACCACTTTCCCACCTCGTAGCCATCCTCTGTTTCAATTTCCAATGTGATGCGGATGACACTCAGCTCTCCTTCAGGCTCACCTCAGCTGCCTCTATTCCTTCTCTCATTCCAGGAGTGGTGTGCCGCCAAGGATCTCTGCCTTAATGCCAGTAGGACTGATATCCTCCTCATCAGAACACCAGCTCCCTCCTTTCCTCTCACTCTCTGGCTACTCCCCCCCGGGCCCCTTTCCCTCTCCTACCGGAGAGGCTAAGAACCTGGGGGTCATCCTAGGCTCCACGCTCTCCTTCTCTCCTTACATCTCCGATATCTCTTAGAAGTCAAACTACCAGCTTCACCACCTCAGAGGTATTCTTACCTTCCTCACTTTCCCCCAGAAGCTCACTGTCAGCAGAGCTCTGGTTCTCTCTAGGCTGGACTATTGCAACAGACTCTTTCTAAATCTTCCTGCCTCTACTCTCTGTCCCCTTCAACTCATCCAGAAGAGAACTGCGAGACTTGTCCTTGGCCTCAAGCTCGGGATCTTATCTCTCCAGCTCTGAAATCACTTCACTGGCTCCCAGTGGTGGCAAGGATCAAGTTCAAGACCCTTTCCATTATCCATAAGGCTTTCTGGGGCCTGGGATCACACTAACTCCAACTCTCTCTTCCTAAATAGCTGCCTTCACAAGCTCTCCACTCTTCCAACTCTGTGAGGGTCAGTCGCTTTTCCAAGCAAAGTATTGGGGGAAGATCTATTTCTTCGGCTGGGGCCTCCCTCTGGAACAGCCTCCCTGCATCTCTGAAACTTGAGCAGAACCATCTCCAGTTCCGGAAGCAACTCAAGACCTTTCTCTTTGCTTCTGCCTTCTCTCTTCCTCTCCCCTGCTGTTCACCTGCCTGATCCATCCATGCACTGGTCACCTGGTCATCCTCTGACTTCAGGTCCTGGTGCCTGCCTGTCCAGCTGCAATCCTGCACTGCCTCCTTGCTCCCTGCACTTGTGGTCTGTATCTGTAATCCTACAGTCCCCTCCCTTGCACTTATTGCCACCCACTGGCTGCACTCTTTTTTTCTCCTTTGTTCCGCACTTCTGCACCCTCCCCTATGCCCTGCACTTCTCCCCTCCCCCTTCCCTGCACTTGTGTGATCTGAATGACTCAAGGACTAGTAGATCTTTGTTTTGTTCTTCTTTTTGTTTCCCCTTCCTTGTCTAGTCGCTCGGAGAAACACTTGTGTACAGGCGCGTTATAAATGCCATATCATATTATATCACATCATATCACTCTGGTTATGACCTCATGCATAACAGAAGATTGCTGGTGGGGACGCAGGATTGAATCATCAGGCAAAAACCCAATAATTGAACTCCTGATAACAGGACTCTCAAGGATTGCCTGCATGGACATGCATGCACTTATGCTTATTTGCATGTTTGGCATTGCACATTATTGAGGCATGTGAAGCCGCACATGCCACATGATGGCAACAGGAGCACATGATGTGGCGCACCCTGCCATACGCTGATGTTCAGGCACAGATGCATGTCAGGCTGACCTGTTGACCTGTACATATGACAGACCTATGTGGCAGGAATGGAGAAAGGATCATTAAAACAGGCGCATTCACGATAGTGTCAGGCATCATAAAAGCAGGAACCTATGCACGATCTACGTCATCCCTACACAGCCCACCTAATAGGCAGCAGGATGCTACTGCTGTAAAGGACTCCCTTTAGATAGCAATATCAGCCATGCCCAGAAAGACACTGCATACAAACTACTGTCGGGAGATATAGATGAAGCCAGGTGTGGAGGGCTGAGGATGCCCCTTTAATAGAGACTAGAAGGAGGATGTTAAATAGGGAGCAATTGCAGATGGACAGGCAGCCTACATGGGGGGCTGTGGGGAGAGTTGGATGAGGATTGCAAGAGGGTGAAGAGGATTCAGGTAGAAAAGGGAAACATCTGCATGAGTAGTAGTCCAGCCTGTGAAGGTCTTGGTGGAGTGCTGGGTCAGAAGGGGGTATCTTTTCCAGAAGCCCATGTAAGCAGGACATACTGATTTACCCAATGCTAAAGCCCTCCTCTGGTGTCTGCTGTGGTCCAGACCCTGAAGGGCATATCAGAATGACATCCCTGAATGCAAATGTGCATATTTTATAAATAAATCAAGAAAATATGTTCTGCCTGTAGCCGCCAAACAGCGGCCACATTGCATACCTGTCAGCCAATAATATTTACACTGAGTAGCGTAGTGTGAAATACATGTGCATTCTAATCATTGTGCCAAACATGATCATTAAGCACTTTATGACTTACTGCTGTTACACCCACAATAGAGACACACTCCACAACCAGCAAGAATCTGCTTTCCTTAACACTGAGTCTTGGTATTGAACTAGCACCTATACGTGTATGCAGCATGCCTGGCGCACGCGACATGTGATCCTGCACGCATCAAACACAGCCTGCCCGCTCTGTGAACATGTACGTTAGCCTCCACTTTGTGCTACACATAATTAAACAGCTCATATGGGAAGGTGCCTGGCCAGGCACTGTTGATGCATCTGTGCAGTACACACAGTGCATGCACCATGGCATGCATTCCTGCTGCACACTGTCCATGCGGGTGAAGGGAAGCTATCTTGCAGTGGCTGCAGGAACGCACTGCAGCTCAGTCCCAAGAAATGTGCAGCGTACCCTTCTAAACATGCAAGTAAAGGAGACCCCCTGCAGTTTGTTTACCCGTGTGATTCTCTCTGAAGCGGGCCCAAGGCCTGTAAAAAAATATGTACAACTGAGAATAATGGTAAATATGTTATAATTCCCAATATTCAGAACTGGAGTTTTATTCACTATCTGACTCCCCTCACAGTCCTAAGCCAGATGTGTTATATGCAAATGCAACACACACACACACATGCCTTCAAAATGACCAGAAAGTGCTATGATGTGGATTAAGATTTGCCAAATATTTAATAAAATACAAAATATGTTAAATGAAATTATCCTTGCACACAGAAATTGGGCCTCTAATATACCAGTATGTTCTTTCAGAGTGCTCAAATATTCGTCAGTAAATATGTCCCAGACAGAGCAGGAAAACAGTCTCTCTCTTCCCTGGGCTAAGTAGCTATGTAGTGTCTAGAAGCATTGTGCTAAATATTTGCAGGACGTGTTATGCAAACTTACGATTCAAATAGTTGTGGAGCATTCATGACAGAGGGCAGAATAACATAAAGGTCGGTGATAATGTACTGAATAGCTCTTGGAAGGAGCTATCAGGTGAAAAGGAAGTATTGATGTTCTTGTTACCTACCTATTCCTCATCCATCATTACAATATGCCGCTCGCAGCGAGGGCATTACTGACTCAGGTAATGCCCCGTGGGCTCATAGTTTTCTCGGGCCTTAACGAGTCGGTAATGCCCCTGCCGCGAGGGGCATATAGTTATTAGTACCCCAGCCCGCAAGATCTGTTTGACTGGGGCACCAAAAGCATTTTTTTTGCCTCGAAATGCTGCAGCATTTCGGAGCAAAAGAAAAAGGCCATCGGGAGCAGACACCCTGGCAACAGAACTGTTCCCAGTGCTCTGTTACCGAAGGATGACAGAGAAGAAGGTAAGTGGGGTTGGGAGCGTGGAAGGAAAAAAACGAAGTGTACCTGGGTCGCAGGCAGCGTACGAAGAAGCCTCCAGCAGTGTGGAGGCTCGGAGTGGGGATGTCCCCGCTTTGAGTCTCCAGACGGCTGGAGGCTGCCATCGTCCCCCACCAGGGACAGAACAGGCAGAAGGTAAGTGGGAGTGGGAGGAAAAAAAAAACACACCTGAATCCCCGGCGGGTGACGAAGGCGGCCTCCAGCCGTGTGGAGGCGCAGAGCGGGGAGGGCCCCGCTTTGAGCCTCCTCATTGGCTAAGGGGCCCCCACACCCCCGATAAAGGCATGGAATCCATCACTAATATGCTTGCCAGAATGCCCCTGAATGTGATGAGTTGTTGTCTTGCTTGGTGATATCAATAATTATGGTCATTTAAATATCTGTCAACAAAAATAACCATATCTTTTACATTGAGTGTAATATCTACATTAAATCAGGTTCTATAGTCTCTGAGTGCACTACTTTCTTTGTTACACTGCTTCTGTTCCCTGGACCTGGGAATCACATCTTCTGGGGCTTAGGTTAGCCCACACAAGCCAAGGAAAGACATTGGGTTACAGAAGTGGTTCACACACCCCACATCTTCCAACACAAGGCTGATAGTCCAGGTAGGTCTAGAAGCTTCTTTCACCACCTCCCTGACTGAGGGTGCTGGCACTGTTCCCCAATGTCCAGTCCTTCATCATGACTGGGCACCACATTCCTGTGCCTCAAAGGATCTCCAGTGCACCTCTCCACCCTTTCTCTCCTCTTCTACCTCCTCAATGCTCCTTGACATGCTCCTATGTTCACCCCTCTCAGGCCACTCTTTTTAGAGATTGGGTAGGTCTGCTCATTATCTTACACCAAATTCCCAACAGAGGTTCTCCTCACTTCTACTTGACACCTTTTCCCACACTCCTTCATCTCTCCAGTATCTCCTCATGTTTCTCCCAACATCTCCTCTTCTCCTCAGTGGACTTGCAATTTCTCCTTCCCTCTCCTAGTATCTCCCTCCAAGCTTCTTCATTTCTACAAAATCTCCATCCACAATGGAAGTACACTTTCTCCAGTCTCTCCTCAACCTCCTCCTGATATTTCCTTCCAACCTCCTTTCTTGCTCCAACCTCTCTTTCAATATCCACTATATCTCCTCCTCCCTTGTGTCCTTTCTCTTCCATCCTTCCTTTTCTGTGCCAGCTCCCCTTCATTTATCCAGCCCTAACCTCTCCACCTTGCCTGCCCTCTGCGAAAGAGCTTGTATATGTGTGTGATAATTTGTTTAAAATGTGGATTGGTGTGAAGGGGATCCGAGACTTAATTCACGTGGTTGTACTTACATGGAGTCATGTAACGTGGCCTGATAGATCAAGCCTCCTTTAGGCTTATCAGCCATCTTGATTTTCAGAACTATAACCTGCTGCTGCCATGTGAACCCAGTACATGTAGCATTTCCCCGCTGGACTATTGCAGCAGCATTGCTATGCAGAATGGTATCAGCCAACTCACATTCAGATATTAGGTCAGACTTAGCTTTTCCAGCTGAGGCAGCCTCTTCTGAAGAGGTAAATTAGAAAAAGAGAAGGTTCTGGCTATCTTAAATGGGGGGAGGCAACAGGGTGTGAATCTTTGTTGGCAATTCCCCACCAAAATCCAGGGAAGGGGTAGCCAAGTGCCTCCTCCTGCACTAGCATCTTAGTGAGGGTGGTGGCACATGACCCCAGGACCACCCCATCCACCACCTTCAGGAACATGCAGGGGATATCTCATAATATCTGCCTGTCCACTATTGTAATTGTAATGGGTTATTTATAATGCACTTAATGCCCGAGGTTTCTAAGCACGGACCTGCGGATCGAACCTGTGTTGCTCGGCGTCGTCTTTCTTCCCAGATGAGAACGTTGACCCTGAGCGATCCTCACAGTCCACTAGCTTCTTCTGGCTGTCCACTTGCTGTTCCTTTCCCTGGAGCTGCTGCATTATGGCACAATGGCGTGTGCCCAGGGATATGCCAATGGGCAGACACTGGCCACTCCCACTAGCCTTTGGTGGTCGGATGAGAGTTTGGAAGAGGTCAGAATCCCCTCCTGTGTGGTAGGCACTGGATATTTATCAACAGTTTTAGTATCACCCTTTTGATGCCGAATGCCCATGGTGTCCCCAAAAACAGGTGCTCAGCGGTCCAGCATGACCAGAGGATTAGAATACATTTGCGTAAAAATGTTTCGTGGTTGTTAATTCTTTTCGTTTACTAAACTTAAATCCTACCTACACTTGATTTACATGTACCTTTTAATGGGGGATACCCCACAAATGCCTTTGCCTCTTCTATCCCTAAAGCCCCCACCCAGCCCTTCCCTTTTTCACTATTTTTGACTGACCTACAATTTGCCCTTTTTTCCTAAAAATTGACATTTTGTATCCTCTTGATCTACCAAAATCAATATTTCTTGCTCTTCATTTTATTTTATTGACTATATTATTGCCCACCATTAAAACCCTGTTCTAGGAAGCGAGTTACTCAAAGCCTTGTGTATTGAATCCTCTCCACCAATGAACTTCTATTTTTCTAAATATTGCTATTATTATCATTATTTTAATTATATTCGTCCTCTCTTATTTAAAGCTATCTGGAGGGTGTCTAGCTATTGCTGTTTTGAAATAGTATTATCATACAGTACTCTTAGCTTCAGGCTTGTCCGCTGTATTCCTCTATCACCATCTCCAGGCAGCCTTGGACAGTGGCTCAAATGTGGGGATCCACTGCTCCGCTCTTCCCTCCCCAACACTGTGAGCAGATCTCAGGCTGGCCTGGTGGCTTGGATAACCTCAGCTGCATTCCAATCCTTCACTTATATTTCTCCATTGATGGCAATCTTTGAGTGTCTGCCCATGTTCCCTTCAGTTTAATACCTTAGAAATAGTAAAAGCAAAGCACAAGGCTGCAATATGGAATCTGCAATGGTGGGCTTTCAGGTGAGCTACAGTATATAAGTGCTCAGAAGCTGAGGGTACAGAATCAGCCAGGACCATGGCATCTTAGCAGAACTGGTAGAGGAGAAATACAGGAATCCAGCCACTTGGCAAGGTCACCTTTTGACTGATGACCACTGCCTTTCTTGCTACTCTGCCAGTTTGCTTATAAAAACACTATCATGGATTTCAAGCAATATTTGCACTTTTGTATTTATTGATTAGACTAGCATATATACCCAGGCATCCCCAGGCTATGAAGTAGGCAAACTTTGTATATGGTGTTCAACAGCTGCCTTGGCTGCCGATCATCAAACGACTGCATCAATCTGTTGTCTGACTTGTCCCTGTTCTAGTGTGTTTTGCTGTTTCAGTGCTGCCTCTCTGCTTGCTTGTGCTTGAAGTCTTTCATGGCATTGTTCACCTGTTTCTGTTGCCATTGCTGCCTCTTTACGCGGAGACGACTTTCCAAAAGGGGAATGCAACATGGCGTACATTTCAAAACTTTTGACGCTCTTCAAGTTGTTCAATTGGCCAATCATTGACCGCATACCATGCCCACGAAAGGTATGCAGCTCTCTGATTGGTCTAAAGCAGCAGTATTCAAACTCTGGGGCCTGACCCTTGGGGTTCCATGGCCTCATGTCCAGAGGGTTGCGCACCGATCAGTGTGAAAAGAAAATAACATTTTCTTTTTCTTTGAAGTCTAGAAGTTTAAAATCTGGAGTCTTACAAAAATTCCTGGCATCAGCGTTGTAAAATGGGAAATAATGTTATGGGGCATGTAGACTGGGTCAACATTACCTGAGGCTTTTGGTTTTACCTGGTATAAGAAAAGCTAACTGTGTGTTTCTCAGTCTGTAAATCTGTGCCTATTCTGTTTTTATTTCAAATTATATTGGCACATCATTATCCCTTAAATTGAGACATTATATCTTGCTTGTCATTTGTCAGAATTTTGGATTATTGTCATCCATATAGGGTATGCTAATGAATTCTTCACTGAATTATTTTTTTCATTCAGTTTTTTCATAGGTTAGTTATACCAATTTGTAATAGTCTGTCCAATTTGGTTCATTCAAAAAGGTTTGGTTCTGAAAGGCCCCTCGACACGTGTTTCCCCGTCTATGTATTTGGCGGTTCTTCAGGAGGTTCCTGTTTTTCTTCCAATTTATCCTGAGTATTAATCCATTTGTGCTAGTTCTTCTTTTGTTATTCAGTTTCAGTTTCTAATTGAGCTTTGATTCACCTGATTGGATATTTAGACTTGCTCTCTGAGCACTTGTTTAGGCCCTTTTCTGTTTCTGACATATATTGTCTGAACTTATACTCGGTTGAACTGTGATTCATATAGTTCGATATTGAGACTTTAAAAAAAACAGACATTTTAATGTTAGTATTATCCTTTTGTATGGTTTAACTTGTATATAATATTGCTTTGTTACTCAAAACTGTATTTGTATCCTGTCCTGTAAGTCATATTCAGAGACCAATGTTTAGTGAAACCGTTCACCTTATTTTTGATCTTGACTTTGATTTCAAAACAAGTGTAATTCACTTTGCTTGTGAGCCACTTCTTGATTGAAGTGTTGCCTGAGCAAGAGAAAATGTTCGTAATGCAATTCGTTTCATATCCTCTTAAGTTCATGTGCATATGGCATGTGATTTTACAGTTTGCTATAGGCTGCATGATGACATTTACCAAGTTCAGTTAAAGAATACTTAATATGCAGCTTGTGACGCTATGGCGGCTTTGTGCAAAAGACGTGTGGTTTTACGAGTACTTCTTACTATACAGTGACATTTTGCCAATTTCATATTCTATTGTTGGTCCTAAGTATACAGCTTGGAATGCTGATACTTTGCATTTCCCTGCTCGGCTCATAATTGATAGTACAAAGGTGATTTGTTACCTTGAGGTGGAGGCTATGTCCTCATCGCGGTCTGCCGGTCCGGGTTTGTTCGGATTCTTATTCTGGTATGATCATGTGATCGTTCTGATTAAATAGCGTGATGACGTTTTACGTAAAAGACGTTCATAACATGCTAGTTGAGTTCTATTGGTGGCTGTGTCATGTGATCATGCTTAGATATAGTGTAATGACATTGTACATTGAAATCTTTGTTGTATCTATATTACATGTGAATTTTTAAATTTTTCTGTTTTAAGTTGCGTTTCAGCTGTTTTACAGATTTGTAACCATATGGTATGTGTCAAGTTCCGAAGTTGGCAATTTGTATGTAAACCCAAATTTTTTTTGTGATATTGCATTTTTTCATACAGATTCGTTCCAAATTATTTGAATTTGAAATTTTCTAACTGCAGGCCTCTGTTAGGTTAAGTATGTAATTAGCATTTAGCTACCTTGGTAGCACAATGGTGCTAGTTTTTATACCATTGTGATTTTATTAAAAAATACAAATTGTTTGTGTTTGTAGATAGTTATTGTAGAAAGTGGTGCATCTCCTGGTCTTTGTTAAGTCCGGTGTGGCAGGTATCCATGAGACATATCCAAAAGGCTTTCCATTTTCTTAGTAGTTTTTCCATTTTGACTCCTCTTGGCAGTGCTTTTATCTTTTCAATTCCAAAAAATTTCAGATTTGTGATGTCTGTCATGATATGGTTTTCTTGAAAATGGATAGCCAGAGGAATTGTTGATGCTTGGTTGGTTATTGCGCTAATGTGTTCTCCTATTCTCGTTTTTAGATTACATATAGTGCTCCCAATGTAGAGTTTTAGACAAATGCATTTAATTGTGTATACCACATATTTGCTGTTAAAGTTTATGAGTTGTGATATCTTTTTGGTTTGTCCATTCGGTAATGTAACAATTGTTATTGCATTCTCTGAGTATTTGCAGAAGCTGCATGTCCCGCATTTGAAATTTCCAGTCACTGGTGGTTTCAGCCACATTGTGCTTGTTTGAAGGCTTGGTTATTCTTTGTGCACAAAATGGGATGGACAGAGTAGATTTTTAAAATTGTGAGCTCTTTGAAATGTTATATTGGGTTGTACATCTAGGAGTGATTCAAAATCCTTGACTGTTTGTAATATTTTCCAATTCTTTTTGAGAATGTTGGTTAGTATCCTGTTGTTGCTATTGTATGTGGTAATAAATCTTGTTTTCTCTGATGGAGTTGTGTTAGCTGGTTTGTTGGACAGCAGATCCATTCTTGTTCTTAATTTGGTTTTTAGATAGCTGTTTTGCAACATTTTCTGATTGTAGCCTCGATTTATAAATTTGTTGATTAATATATTTGCATTTCGTTTGAAATCTTGAGGTTTTGTACAATTATGTTTAATCCTTAACAATTCTCCATGCAGTATATTCTTTGTAATATGTTGGGGATGATTGCTTGTGGCGTGAAGTATACTATTCACTGCTGTTTCTTTTTATATAGAGTGTTGTGTGAATTTTGTTGTCTTCGATGTACAATTTTAGATCCAGAAAGTTAATATTCTCTCTTTATTACTGTATTGGATGGTTAATTTTAGGTTGTAATTGTTGGTGCTTAGATATTGATGGTACTACTTTAGTTGGCTTTCTGTTCCATTCCATATCATAATAATGTCATCAATGTACCTGCCCCAATAGATGACTTGATTTGTGGAGGTGAAGAAGGGGTGGGTCCATGCAGGTTCAATTTCAAAATGTCCCATATAAAGATTTGCATATGCTGGGGCATATTCGGCCCCCATCGCTGGTCCTTGGATCTGTAGAAATTTGTCTTTGTTGAAGGTAAAAATGTTATTTCGAAGTGTGAAATTGAGCATCTCTATGAGCATGTTATTTTGTTGCAAAAATGATATTGATCTGGTCTTTAGAAAATATTCTGTTGTAAGTAGTCCTTTTTTTAATAATATACCGGCATATAGACTTGACACATCTAGCATTACCAGCCAGAAATTTGGTTCCCATTCTATGTTTTCAAATTGCTGAATTATTTGTTTCGTGTCTTTGATATATGATGTGAGTCCTGCTACCAAAGGTTGTAAATGATGATCAATATATTCCGATATACTTTCAGTTGGGGACCCTATGCGTCACAGGTTTCCCCCTTCTCACCTGTCTGTGTTGTTTATTAGAGTTCTTCGACGGAGTCTTCTTGCGCACTGTGCGGGTCTTGTATAACTCTGTGCATATGTCCTCGGGTTCCAGTGTGCGTTCAGCGTCCCGACTCCTGGATCGTTCAGAATGTCCGGGAAGTCCTGGAAACAGCGAAGCGTGTACTCGGGAAGTGAGTACATGGAGATCCGGGATGCAAGTGAGAACAAAAAGGGAAGAAATGAATGAGGAGGAATTAATAGGGGACCAGGAACCAGGAATCAAAGAAGTTAGCAAGAGCGAACTATGGCAGCACACTTCTAGCCACTGCAAGTGGTAGCGTTGAGATGCACAGGGGCACGGGGGCATGTCTGCTTTATAGAACGTGATGCATCCGACGCGGAATCTGGTAAACAGTGTTCCGTTTTTGGCGGCCATGTTGGGAGTACTGCTGAGTGCAAGCCCCTATGTGTTAGGGACCAGGAAGTCCAGAAGGGACGCGTCCGATGGTTCATGACAGCATGCCTCCTCCAAAGGCCTGTTCCTCTGGGTTTGCACGGGTGTATAAGATGATATCTTTTGAGTAATCAGGTGGCATTTAGGTTTGAGATTGGTTCCCAGGTGCGTTCACTGGTAGGGTACCCTTTCCACTCAACCAGATACTGTAGCTGACCACGTCTGTACCTGGAGTCACATATTCTGGACACTTCGTATTCTAGCTGGTCATCGACAATTACAGGGGTAGACCTTGGAGCAGTCCAAGAGGACTGGACATAGGGTTTCATTTCAGAGGTGTGAAACACTGGGTTGATCCTCTTCCAGGAGTCTGGTAGTTTGAGTCGGAAGGCCACTGGGTTAATAATTTCCTTTATGGAAAAGGGGCATAATACCGGGGAGCCAGCTTATTCGGTCGTAAGTGTCGAGGAAGTAGTTTTGAGGATGGCCAGACCTTATCACCTACTGCATAGGAAGGCCCTAGTCTTCTTTTGGAGTCTGCATAATGCTTGGTGTTAGTTTGGGCCCTTTCTAGGTGTTCTTTGGCTTCCTTGTGTACGTTGATGAGGGTTTCAATCCAGGAGTCAACTGTAGGTACTGGTGTAGGATGTGGGAGAATGGATGGTAGAACCGAAGGGTAGAATCCTTGGCTGCAAAAAAAAGGGCTGGTCTTGACAGCCGAGTGATCCGAATTGTTGTAGGCAAATTCAGCCACAGGTATTAAGAGTGACCAATCGTCCTGGACCTTGGTGGTGAAACAACAAAGATATTGCTCTAGGGTTTGGTTCACACGTTCTGTAGCTCCATTAGTCTGTGGCTGATAACATGAGAAGAGGGCACGTTGGATTCCTAGTATACGGCATAAGTGTTTCCAAAATTGAGATATGTATTGAGGTCCTCTGTCTGATATGATCTTGGAAGGGAGTCCATGAAGTCGGAATATGTGTTCCAGGAAGATCACAGCGAGTTCTGAGGAAGATGGTAGTTTATACAATGGTGTAAAATGAGCCATGTGAGTGAATAAATCAATGGTGACCATGATAGTCGTGTATCCCCTGGAGGGTGGCAATTCCACAAGTCCGTAGCAATGTATTCCCAGGGCCTTGTTGGTAGTGTTGGTTCAAGTAGGAGACCCGCCGGTCTCTTGTTATCATGCTTGTTTTGATTGCAGACTGCACAGGCTTGGGTGTATAGTTGGACGTCAACCTTCATTTTTGGCCACCAAAATTGTCTTTGTATTAAACGGAGAGTGTTGGTGATGCCACGATGTCCTGATTGAAGGGTATCGTGACAGAGGTTTATAATCCTTTGTCGCAGTCTCTGTGTGGGGATGACCAGGCCATTATCCTTGAACAAATACCCGTCCTTTGTTCGAAGATTCCATCGATTCTTCCCTGTAAATTCCTTCCAGATCTAAGAAGACTGGGTTTGAATCCGAATGTCTTCCAGGAGGCTGATTGCTTGGGCTACAAAAATTGTGTGGGGAAACATCTTTGGGAAGGAACGATCTTCAAGAGTTTCGTTGTCGGGACGTCGGGATAAGGCGTCAGCAATTATGCTGGTGTTCCAGGGACATGATGGATTTGGAACTGGTACTGGGTGAAGAAGAAGGCCCAACGGGCTTGACGACTATTCGACATTCCAGAGATTGTAAAACTTGAAGATTGCGATGGTCCGTACAGGCCTGAACAGGATGTTTTGCTCCCAGGAGTAGATGACGCCACTCTGTGAAGGCTTGACGGATGGCTAACAGTTCCTTTTCCAAGACAGAATAATGAGTCTCGCTGGGAGTTAGGGTTTGCGAGAGATAAGCGATGGGGTGTTCTAAGTTGTCCTCAAATTCCTGCTTTATAACTGCTCCGATGGCGTAGTTGGAAGCATCCGTCTCCACTAGGAAAGGTCAATCGATGTCAGGTTGAGCCAGGATGGGGGCTTGTGTAAACTCTGCCTTCAATCGTTGGAACGCTTCATCTTGGGCTGCTGTCCAGAGAAAGGGAGTATCCTTTTTCAACAATGTAATAATCGGTTGAACTATCTCAGAAAAGGAAGGTATGAATTTCCGGTAAAAGTTGGCAAGCCCCAGGAAGGATTGAATCTGTTTCACGGTAGTTGGAACAGGCCCGGAGAGTATGGCTTTTACTTTTGAGTGGTCCATTCCAATTCCTTCTGGACTAAGAACAAATCCTAGATAGTGAACAGTAGAGACATGGAAAAGGCATTTCTCGGGTTTTGCCAGGAGCTTATGTTCTCGTAGCCGCTGTAAGACTGCCTTAACATGCTCTTCATGTTTAAGATGGTCCTTGGAATATATCAGAATATCGTCCAGGTAAACTATGACGAAGAGGAACAGCATTTCGGAGAACACCCGGTCCATGAAACGCTGGAAGACCGCTGGGGCATTGGCGAGTCCGAAGGGCATGACCAGGTATTCAAAGTGACCAAATGGTGTTCTAAAGGCTGTTTTCTATTCTTCACCCTCCTTTATAAGGATCAGATGGTAGGCACCTCTGAGATCCAACTTTGTGAAGATTACAGCTACTCTCACCGCTTCCAGGATATCCGAGATTAAGGGCAATGGGTAGCGGTCCTTGAGGGTGCATTGATTTAGACCACGATAATCAAGACAAGGCCTAAGCGCCTTAGTATCTTTCTTCGAAACAAAGAACAACAAAGCTCCCCCCGGAGATTTGGATGGTCGTATTGTGCTATTTTCAAGGTTGGTATCCAAGCATTCTCGGAGGGCCCTTTTCTCAGGTTCGGATAGAATGAACATCCTTCCAAAAGGAATCACTGCTGAGGGTTCAGTATCAATAGCACAATCTTCAGGTCTGTGAGGAGGTAGGGCCTGAACTATGGCAGATGAAAACACATCAGTGTATTCCTGATAGGCCCTGGGGACCTGGATAATATTTGAGACCGTAAATGGGCCCTGCTTGTCTGTCAGCGTACCTTCAGAGGATGTCGACGAGGAATCCAGGGATAGACAGTGAGACATACAGTGCTCGGAACCAAGAAACAAGGATCCTGCTGCCCAGTTGATGTATGGGTTGTGCTTCTGTAACTAGGGCTAACCCAGTACCATTGGATAATGGGCAGACTTTATGATGTCAAATTTGATCACCTCTCGATGATGGTTTATCGAGAGTTGGATCTCTTTGGTTTGTAGGGTTATGGGTCCTGAAGAGAGAGGTCTTCCATCAATAGCCTCTACAGGTTGCATGATGCCTCAAGTTTCATATGGAATCTGGTGGGTAGTGACCCAATCTTGATCTATAAATATCCCCATGGCCCCACAATCCATCAATGCCAAAATGGGGTAAGTTTCTTTCTTGGATGGCAATAGAAAGGCCTGCAAGATCACAAGATTGTTTTGTCCAGGAGAGTTCAAGGATGGAATCTCTCTCCCGAAGCTGTGCTCCGTCTAGGATCGGGAGCTGGTGTTTCCCGAACGCTGTGGAGGAGCTAAGGGACATTCTCTTACAAGATGTTTATCTGAGGCACAATACATACACAGCCAAGTGTGAATCCATCGCATTCTTTCTTGCGGGGATATGGGTCTGCGGAAGGCCTCCAGTTGCATGGGTTCTGGGTCTGTAGTGGGGGCAGGAGTGGGCTCATGTTTAGAGGAAGGTTCTATGGAGGTCTTTTGGTAAGGCACTTTAGTCTTCTTCTTTTCTGCCTTCTTTTCCTGAATACGGAAGTCTATTTGTAGAGAGAGGTCCATAAGAGCTTGGAAGGAACCTGGGCGAGCTACCCTCGCTAGCTCATCTTTTATTTCTTCATTCAGTCCTCTTCGAAAAAGGGTAAAGCAGTCCTCCGAGGACCAATCTGCTTCCTTGGCCAGTTGCTTAAAGCGTGTCACATAGGTAAGCATATCCTGGGAACCTTGTTGGAAATCCAGTAGGCATTCAGGGGCACTGTAGACCTGTTCTGGGCAGTCAAACATGGTCTTTAGAGCCTGTACGAACCCATCATAGTCATCCAGGAGGGCATCTCCAGAATTAACCAAGGGCGTAGCATCTTGCATTCCCGGAAAGATGTGAGATCATAAAGCCCTCCTTTGCCCTGGGGGTAGAGAAGTAGTAGGGCTTAAAATTAAAGTGGACTAAACACGAATCAAGGAATCCGTGAAGGTTTTTTTATGAACCATCATATTTATCCACTATTCAGGCCAGCAATACACTTTCCTTGGTCGCGGAATCACGTGACAGGACTAATTGTTTTAATGCAGCTTTCTCGGCTTTGAGATTCTGAACTTCTGTTGTTAACTCCTGCATGCCGCGCATGAGGTCTTGGACTGCCGCCTCCATGTCCGTATCAGTTTCAGTTTGTTGGCGTCTCAATCTGTCACAGTTTTCCCCCTTCTCACCTGTCTGTGTTGTTTATTAGAGTTCTTCGACAGAGTCTTCTTGCGCACGGTGCGGGTCTTGTATAACCCTGTGCGTATGTCCTTGGGTTCCACTGTGCGTTCAGCGCCCCGACTCCTGGATCATTCAGAATGTCCGGGAAGTCCTGGAAACAGGAAGCGTGTACTCGGGAAGCGAGTACACGGAGATCCAGGATGCAAGTGAGAACAAAAAGGGAAGGAATGAATGAGGAGGAAATAATAGGGGACCAGGAACCAGGAATCAAAGAAGTTAGCAAGAGCGAACTATGGCAGCACACGTCTAGCCACTGCAAGCGGTAGCATTCAGACGCGCAGGGCCGCGGGGGTGTGTCTGCTTTATAGAACGTGATGGGTCCGACGCGGAATCTGGTATACAGCGTTCCGTGTTTTACGGCCATGTTGGGAGTACTGCTGAGGTCAAGCCCCTATGTGTCAGGGACCAGGAAGTCCAGAAGGGACGCATCCGATGGTTCATGACACTATGCTGTTGATTATTGGTCTGCTTGGTGGAAGATCTTTGAAAGGTTTGTGAATTTTGGGCATAAAGTAGATTGTTGGTGTTATTGGATGGGAGACGTTCATGTACGAATATTCATCATCTGTTAGAAGTCGAGTATTTTTCCAGTGTCCACTCATAAGTCTCCAATCTTGTTGTAGTTTGCTAATAGGGTTGACCAATAGTTTTTTGTAACAGTGTTCATCGGATAAGTGTTGTTGCACTAGGGTAATATAATCTTCCATTCTCCATAATACAATATTACCTCCTTTATCTGCTGTTTTGACTGTAATTTTTTAATTGTTTTTGAGATCCATAACAGCCCTTTTTTCTGCCAATGTTAAATTGTGTTAAATTTTGGTTGTTGGTTCTTAAGATATAATTGTCTCAGGTATTTCTGAACAGCTTTGTAAAATAGATCTACTACGTTTCCTTCTGATAGTTGTGGAGTGAAGCTTGATTTAGGTTTTAAAGCTGTGTCAGCTAATAAGCCTAATATTATGTTTTGTTCCTCTGAGAAAGATTCTATTGTGTGTATATCTTTCAGTTCAGGTAGATTTAGCAATTCTAAGGTCTGTAATACATGGTCCACTGAATGTTCTGACACTGGTGGTCTTCTGTGTGTCGGTTTTTCGTATGTTGAGTTGAGAAAATGCTTTTTTAATTTCAATTTTCTGCAGTTTAACCACTGCAAGGCTGAACTTTGACATTTTCATATCAACATCTCCAGCTTGTGCCCTGTGTTTTGGATTTAAACCACTCACAGTGACATCAATGTGTATGTGCATGCGTGTGTGTGTTTGTGTGTGCGCATGTGTGGTCATGCCACAGATATGAGTATCAACTTCGGTTGGGAAGATAAATGTATGCAAATAGGTTCTATATTCAGCGCGTTGGCGAAAGCGCTATATAAATAAACAATCATTATCATAATTATTATTTTAGTTTGGATTTAAAAGACAAACTGAACCCAAGATGGAAAAAGAACCACGATAAACCATTTGCCAAAGCACAAACTTGTACCAGCTGCTCTGCCTCCCCAACCCCACCATAAAAACCTTGCCTTGCATACAGCCTCTCCGACCCCACAGCCCACAGCACAAGGCCGATATATATGGCATCCTGCCTGCCCACCCTCCAAAAAACTAATTACTTACATCCTGCCTTTGTAACACAACTCTCAGACCCTATACGCACAACTTATATATATAATCCTAAATTTGGCAGATACTGCCCATTGAAGTAAAATCATCTTCCAAGGATCCCACATTGTAGAAAAACGGTGACACCTGGATATGAACCCAGGCTCCACTTTAAAACATAACTCCTCTGCTATAGCAATACAACTGTGTGTTAATGTTTGAATTTAGAGAGCTAAAATAATACTCTGTTTTCAATGGATTCCTGATATTTCAAACCCTACTAAATAGCTGTGGCTGTTCAAAATCTATATTTAATACTGTTCCCTCTGGGTAAAAGGGTCATCATACCCAATACACTTGTGTGACACACTGAGACATTCCATTCAGCCTCTTATAATTCTAGTAATCTTGGGAATTGTTTCTTAGAATACTGCGTGTTAGTGACATTCTCAGTTTTTAGAACATAAATGGATCATAGAGAAATACAGCAACTGTCTCTGATGTCCAGTAAAAATACTATGCCATTTTCAAAAACATTCTGCGAATCCCTCCGGATCCTCCTTGATTGGTTACGGCTCCCTCGCTACGCTCGGTCGCTATGGCATGTCTGGGGGAAATATTTATGCCCCTCCACTTAAAAATATCACCAGCCACCACTGTCCCTGGGACTGTGCTGGGAGCAGGGTCGGGGATACCAGGGACTGTGGTGGGAGAAGGATAGGGGATCCCAATGACTGTGGTGAGAGCAGGATGGGGGAACCATGTGGTAGTGGTGGGAACAGGGTGGGTAATGCCCAGGGTCTGCAGTGGAGTAGGGTGGGAATAGCCCAGGGAGTAGGCTAGGAGTGGGATGAGGGCGTCCAGAGACTGTGATGGGAGCATGTGGGGGAGTCCAGGGACTATAGTGGGAGCAGGATGTGGCGATGGCGCGTGATAGTTCACAGCCATTTGGTCTTACTGTCCATTTGGCATTTTTTGGGTGGCCCGGCCTGGCTACGTTTTGCTCAGGGGGAGCCAGGCCCAAAACATTTGAAGACCACTGGCCTAAAGGCATCTATGGACACTGTACTGTGACTACTATTATGTCAGATAAGTTAATTATTCTTATCTTTATTGTGTTCTTCGTTCAGCAGCACTGGTTACCTCTTCCTCCCAGCTCCACCGTCTCTCATTAAAACCTAAACACTGTCAATATTCTCTCACCCACATTCCAACTAAGCTTCCTTCATTTTAGTCTACATACTCTGCATTCTGGAACACCTCACATCTAACCTTCAAATCCATATTCAACAAACCTCCTTCCTTCAATATTCAGAATATCAACCCACTTTTCCCTTGCAGCATGGGTACACCGGCCACTCTCTCTTTTCCTGCTGATTTCTCCATTTTACAATCTCAAAGTATTTCCTATGTCTTCCTTGACCATAATTTTCCTTGAGTATTTCGATGCACCTTTATCCACAGGCCTTTCCAAATTCACTATCACCATGGATCCTTTTGGCATGTACACATCAGATTCACAATTATTTATATCATATCTCTCTTTTGCCATATGCTGGCTATCCATCATCCTCCTTTTTTTCTTCCTCCTCTCTCACCATCTCTTTTCTCTCTCTCTGTATTTCTTCAGCCACACAGGACTCAGTCTGCCATTTGGTTTTCTTCTTTGCTAACCGCAAAATCCATCAACGTCCTGTTAAATCTCTCCACTGTTGCATTCCTTTTGGGATTATACAATGCAGTGGTGGCATGCTGCACCCCATTCACTCTCAAGAATTCCTCAGTCTCCTTCACCACAAACCTTGGGCCATTATCAGAGACAATCCTTCTCGAGGACCCCTCTTTCCAAAATATCGATTCCAAAAAATGCACCCCCTTTCACACGCCTATATCTCGCAACGCAAACCTCGTGCCACTTGGACAACATGTCAACCGCCACTATTATGCAAATCCCATAAAATCCTTTCTCTGTTAGTCGCCCCACAATGTCTACAGCTGCCACATCCCACACAGAAGCAGGACACTCCACCAACTTCATTGGCAGAACCCATATGCGCAGCACTTCATCGAGATCGACACAACCCTCAGCAACCGCTCCACATCCTTAACCATGCCCGGTCACCAATAATCCTGTCTCATCATCCCTTTAGTCTTGCAAACCCCCAGATGCCCATCATGCACAACTTCCATTATAGATGTCCTAATTCCTTCTGTAACTACCAATCAGTGTCCCCTGACCAACAAATATTTGTCTGCACTCAGCCAATTCTTTATCCTCCTATAATGCACATACTCCTCCACTAAATCTTCAGTGGGCCAACCCTTGTGAACAAAATCCAACACTCTTTTATATGGTTAATCCCTGTCACAATGAGTACTCCATTCCTTCTCATAATCCATAGGGGCACATGTGGAAATTTCACCTTCTATTCCCCCCATCTCCAGTTCTTGGCCTGCTTCAACATCATACTTGTCCTCAATAGCATTGCCTCTGCTACCATATTCTGATTACCCTTAATCCCTGCATTTCCATGGGGCTATTCCTCTAGAAACTCTGTCTAAACCTTCCTTTGATTATTGCCACTGATGGCTTGTGATCTGTCACAATGAAAAATGTCCTTCCCCATTCATATTTTTGAACTTCTGTACACCCCAAATGCAGCCCAATGCCTCCCTCTCCACAACTGAGTACCTCTTCTCTGCATCTCTCAAAACATGTGAAGCAAACACCACCGTGCTGGTCTCATCCCCATTTGTTGCATGAGTATGCACTATAGAATAGACCAGTCTCAATGGCATCCATATATAGATATAACTCCCAATCCTTTCAGTATAGGAGCATCTATAAAACTCTTCCTTAGATCCGCAAACTCTTTCATCTCAAACAAATCTCAAATGTGGCCTTGTAAATTCCCTCATACAACTGCTTCTCTCACCCAAATTATTCACACACTTCTCATAGTATTCTATCAAACCCAAATGCAAAGACAACTTAGATTTGCTTTTGGGTGCCTTCATCCTCATTATAGCTTAAACTGCATCCGGCTTTGGCATGATACACTGAGCCGACAGCTCAAGCCGCTGGTATAGCAACGTATACATCTCAAATGTGCACTTTTCCTAGGAAATTGTCAGACCAGCCTCACACAGGTTCCACAATACTCCTTTCTACCTTACGTCATGCTTGCGCTGGTCCCTTCCCCACACCAGAATGTCATCTTTTGCAGCAGCGCACACCATCTAAGCCACTAAATAGTTTGTACATGACTCTTGGAAAATGCTTGAAGCCGAAATTAAACAAAAGGGCGTTCTCTTGCACCAAAATAAACCAAAAGGCATTATAAACATTGTCATATCCACCAACGGCGATTGTAGCCAAACCTGTGCTAGGCCATTCTCAGATCTCTAGTAGACAACATCCCAGCACCAGATATCTCCATCAATAACTAGTTTATACTTGGCAAACTGTCTGGCACCATGCTCTTGTTAAGCACCCTCAAATATAAGCAAAGCTTTACCCCTCCATTAGGCTTGGCCACTACCACAATGGGACTAATTCCTTCTGCCGCCTCTGCTTCCTCATTATGCAATAAAGTCCCCCTTCTATTTTGACTTACGGTCTGAAGCCGTCCATCACTCAAAATTGGTTACCCTGGGTGACCTAAATACCTCTGTGATATTCTGCAGACCCATGACCTACATCTTCTATCTAATTTACCCACTCATGTTGGTGGCTACTGCCTAGACCCTGTGTTTATATAACTATGTGAGCATGAAATTACCCCAGTGAGCTGGTCAGACCATGCTGTGGAGAGTTTCTCAGTATTTAATAATTGCACACTTAATGGCAAAACATCTTCTATCAGTTGCAATTGCTTCGACGAAAAAAAGACCTAGATCTTATCTAGGTCAAGTGAAGAGCTTTTTACGGGAGCCTAGCCCATGTGCAATCCACTATTAAATGATCAGAATTCTATATCAATCTTATGTCATATCTCCAAATTAACTGTGACAATGTTGGCTCTCTAAAAGGTGTAAATAAAACCTCTGAAGAAACATAGTCAATTGTATAATGAAAAAATACAAAATCTTCAGAAAAGCTATTGAGAAAAAGAAAAAACTTGGCCATATCGTCTTATGGCCAAATTGGCTCTGGGCGAATAAAAACAAGAGGATAAATCTGCAAAATCCTCTTCTCTGCAAAAACAAATTAAACTTATTATTATTATTATTATTATTATTATTATTATTATTATTATTATTATTATTCGGCCTAAAGCACTCTTCTTGGCTATCAGAAATGTTACTAATCCAGAATGTACTAATGTTAGCCTGCCCGCTTCAATTCAAGCGGCCAATGAGTTTAATATTCTCTTTCTGGACAAGATTAAAAATATCAGCGATACTAAAGAGACTCAACTTATTGTCCCTGAAAGTAGTCTAGCTCATAAAAAGACTGAATCTGACAAGGAAACATACATTCTCTCTGGTAAAGACTGAGGACATTGCCAATTTGCTGGCTAAGCTTAAGCCTACAAACTTTGAATATGATCCTATCCCAGCCTATTTAGCTAGGCAGCAAGCATGTGCACTTGGCGAGGCTATTCGCACCATGGTCCATGCCGGACTCCGGCATGGTGGATGCCGGAATTACCGCCCCATTCCAAGGTGAGTGGGGCGGTAATTCCCCATTCACCATTTGCCCTTCCCCATTCCCATTTTTGCCCCATAGGGCATAATGGGAATGGGGAAAGGCGCTAAGTACGGTGCCGCAAATTGCAGCACCGTACTTAGCACCAAGGTCACTTTGCGGCATGGGTTTTAACGCCTGTAAAAAGCAGGCGCTAAAACCCGGGACCTCTTAATCAGGCGTTAAGGGTTAACGGCGCCGACGGTGCCGTTAAACCCTTAACGCCTGAGTTGTAATGAGGACCATTGTCTAATTATTGTCAGATTTTGAGATTCTTATTTCTAGACTGTCAACGGTGGCACAGCTACCCGATGAAGCTCTGGAAAGGTTTGCTTCCTTTCTGTCCAACCATACTCAGAAGGTTAAGGTTGGTCCATTTCTCTCTGACTCTTTACCTGTGGAGTATGGGGTCTTCAAGGATCTTCTTTTTCCCCACTTTTGTTCAACATTTATATCCACCCATTATTGAATATTTTCTCTGAGTTTGGTTTGTTATCACTCATGTGCTGACTACACCCAAATGTATGCATGACTCAAGCAACCGCTGTAGCAATAGACCAAGTTGTATCTTGTGCGGACAAGATACAAATCTGGATGCTAGAAAATAAGCTCCAATTAAATCCAACAGAAAACAGAGGTTATTGTATTCGTCCCAAAAAGAAAGGTAGTGAGTGTCCTGTAACTCACTCCATTTCCAACTTTGTTCGGTGCATCAACAACATTTTCTGAAAAAGTTAAGAATGTGGGCTGCATTTGGCAGTCGAGTATGGACTCTAATTTACATGTCAATCAAACAGTCAAATCTGTGTAAGCCCCTCCTGCTTCTCATTGCAGAAAAGGACTGTTTGTTAGTGGTCGGTATACTTACAAACTCAACATTAGACTACTGGAATGCCCTTCTTATGGGTGCTCAAAAATTTCAAAAACAGAGATTACAGGTTGCACAGAACGCGGCAATTCGGTTGATTTTTACACTATCGAGGAATTCAACTATCTCCCAATATTGGAAAAGTTTACACTGACTTCCAGTACAGCAGAGAATCTTGTTTAAGGTTCTTTGTCTTGTCTTCAAGTGTATTCATGATCTAGCTCCAGCATATCTGACCTCAGAAATTCATCATCCTACTCAATCCCTTCTTGGTGGTCACCTTTGTCAGACCAACTACATTGGGTGTTTTTCTTCCTTTAGTCCTAGTTTCTGAAATTTCTACCAGTGTAACTTCGATGAATTCAGTCTTTTTCTATTTTTGGGAAGCAACTTAAAACGTGTCTTTTCATGTAATCTGCTGTTATCAAATATTACAAGTATCGAGCTATAGTCCGGTAAAGTCTACGACTGGTTTCATTATTATCTGCGCCTTGTTAGGCAGAATCACATGCAGTACCCTTTGGGAACACTACATGCAATTAAGACTACAAGTGTAAGCTAAATCTCACCTTTGGTACAAGCCTCTACTACACAGTAAAGTGGTAGTGATGGCTGAGCAGCCAGACTTATCACAAGAGTTTAAGTGAGCAGTAGTTACACAAAGGACCGAATAATACAGTGATTCAAGCACTTACTCGAGGTTTTTTGGTAAAAGAATACACATTTATTTACTCAGTTAGTTAGAAAACATTACGCTAGCATTAGCAGCTCAATATCACACCCTAATAAAACACAAAAATGCAACCGGTAACTAAATGAACAAGTTTAGCTCCCCTGAAGTGGGAGCAAAATGGTACTTCAGATACTTCCTAAAGGGGTGAAAAGACAACTTTATAAGAATAGACAGCACAAATACATTCATAGGCAGGGCAAAGGGTTTCAGTTAATTACAAACAGCAATTCTTCTCATAGGCCTGGGCCAAAGTAGTCTTTGTATAGGATAGCACAGTTCTGGTAGATAACGGTTAAGCCTTTGCCATGGAGTTTGGAAGAATTTGGCTAGGCAAAATGTTTGATGAATGTTTAGGGAAGGACAAGTTTTCGAAGTTGAGGAAAGTTTCACACACTTTCACGATGGCCGAAAAGATTTTTGGACCGCGTCTGCACAGTACCTTGTTAATGAAGAAAGCTGTAGCTGAGGCAGTTTTTTCTGACAGTTCGAGCAGATCTAGCTGTTCCTGAGCTCCAGTCATGGGGACAAGAAGGAGGACGTCGGGAGGGTCCTGCACTGCCCAGGGGTGAAGCCAAAATCTTAGCAAGATGTCGGTTTAAGTGTGAGTGCTTTAAAGTCCACAAGCTGGTTTCCTTCCCTCTGGCTATCCGGTTTTCAACAGGACTCTGAGGAAGATTCGACTAGATGGGGATGGTGTCCAGGTGGCTTGCAAGTTGGTTGTTCCCACCAAACTCAAGGGAAGAAGTTAACCTTGAAGGGCTTCTCTGTCGATGGAGTTTCAGGCAATTCAGACCTACAGCAGGGCTTCACCGGTCGTCCTGGAGTTGCAGCAGTCCTCTTCCTTCAGATCGTTTGGTTCTTCATTCCAGTGGTCCACTCTGCTTTCCAAATCCCAGAGACCTGCTTTTAAACAGTTTTCCCCCATTCATTCCAGCCTGGTTGTCACTCATGCAGCAGGGTGGCTGTCCTTGCCGGACATTCAGACGACCAATCACGCCAGAGTGCATTCAGGTCTCCTAGGAGACTAAGAACAGGGAGTTTCGGGCACCTCCCTCCCATCCTGTCCACCCCAGACACTCAGGGGCCAGAGGAGGGCTTCAGCACTGAAGCCCACCAAAGGTCAACAAACAAATGGACCTAACCTGGTTTGGCACGCAGAGACAAACACAAGAAGGTCTTTTCCTAAAAGAAATGGCGAAAAACATGGCTGACACGATTTTTAGCTACCTTTGTTAGCGGTTGGGAAAAACCATGGTAGTTTATCTAAACCACTGCCACCAGCCATTTAAAGTAGGACATGGTAACATTTTACTGTTACATGAGTGTTTTGACTCAGGGGAAGCTAAGCAACCCCTGCAGCACTCTATAGTAAGTGTGCGCTGGGTCAGTAAATTTAAAGAGACTAGTAAAGTCAATTTAACTTTACATGCTTTGGGACACAGTATTCAGTCCCAGAGACAGAGGTCGAAGTGGGCGGGAGCGGTCGGGAGAGGTGCTCCTATACTTTTAATTTTTCAGTTTCATTGTTCCTATAATTTTATTTGAAAAAGAAACCGTTCTGGAGCGGTTAGTTTTAAAATAAAAGTAAAGGAAGAAGTTGAAGCTGGCACTTCAGTGCACTGCACTTAACATTCCCTTAAATAATAGGTGTGTTTGTTTGGGGGTTTGGACTGTGTATCGGAGGGGGCGCAGCAATGGGGTTTTTGGAGAGTGGGGCAGACTGGCAGGGAACATAGCTCCACTACTTCTTTTCGTAAACTTCGACCACTGCGAGAAGATATTTAAAACTTGGAAAGTCTGAAAGACATCCCTGTGCCACTGCACTGTAGGTGCTGTGTGACAAACAGAAACATGATGCCACTGGAGTTGTTTTAAAACTCCATAACCAAAGAACACAAAAGTAAAACACACATCAAAATACATCGAAGAGTGGAAAAAAGGCTTACACTCTTCCCAGGTAGAAAAATCAAATCCTAGAAATCTAGCAAAGTTGCTGTGGGTCTCAAAAGATAAGGGACATTAGCACATTTTGAGAATTCTCCCTAACATGCCTAGATGCAGTTCTGCTTAGACCCCAAGGGGTATGCACGTTATAAATGATCAAATCAAATCTCTGCTCTTAATGCCACTAGTATCATTCTCGCCTTGACCATAACGGGCACTGCACCCACCTTCAACTTTATACTGTGTAAAAATCCCAGAGGCACCCAGTCATCTCCTTAAACAGACCGGGATATCAATCCCTTATTTCTTGTTGCCACATGGTGTCCTACTCTTCCTCCACCAATGCTAGCGAAGGGTGCTCTTGGTCCAACCTTATGCCCAAATATGCTTGTGTGTTCCATGACAATAGGTTCCTCCCTCACTGATAACCCTCATAACACCCAGTGCCTTTCGCCCCTTGAAACCAAATCGTGCATCAAACTCCCCCACAATGTCATTTGGTACCTCACCAGATGTGTGTGCTGTGACTATCATCTACCGAAGTTACCAACAGTGAAAAACGAGGGTATAGTTGGCTCCACTGTCAATCAATAAATGTACTGCCACATTATTTATCTCAATCATGGCCTGTGGCTTCACCCACCCGTCTTTATCCACTGCCTACACCACACACACCACATCATCGGGATCATACCACCCCCTCAGTAAAGAGGTTACATCCTGAAGTGAATTCAAAGTTCCACATTTTTCCATTGCCAACAGCATTCTTATAAACTCTCGGCTGATCATGTGCTAAGCAAAGCACTCCTTAACAATCGCAAAGTGTTCCGTACTCGCCCAAAGAAAATATTGCATTCCACTGGGCCTCCCTTCATCCTCTGTTTCACTTCCATTCACCTTCTAGGCTGTTACCTCCTAGTGCTCCGAGTCCTTATTCTTGAAACTCCACACAACCTGATTCACACCAACCGTTGCGCCTTTCTCAGCATCTGCATCTAGCTCTTTAATGCACGTCTCGGTATGTTCCACCATATTTGCAACTTTGTTGTTCTTGCACATTGTGGTTGCTGTAGCGTATCATCATCTTGTCTCGCAGTTCCTCGTCCTTAAAATGCTCAAAACTACACTTAATCTCCAGACCGCGCAGGACAGTGATGAATTCCACAGTGGTCTAATTCTTCCTCTGAGCCCTCGTGGCAAAGTGATACCAGGCTAGGATTTTGTTCTGCTTTACAATGAAATGCTTATCTAGCTTTGTAATGCTCAGTTTGAATGCATTCAGACCCTTTGCCTCTGCCAAGGCAGGTTCTAGCAACCTCTGTATACAGACTGGGCCTCTTGCCCCAGGCAGTGGGGCAAGAGAGAGTCCTTCCTATCTGCATTGAAATTCAAGCCGTAGACACCATAAAGGTACCGAAGAAAGCCTTCTTTTCAGTCCTGCCACTCGATAGGTGGTTCTCCTGGTGAGTTCCGGAAGAGCGGGTGTCCTGGGATCTATCACTCTCTTTCTCACTCCAAGATCTTCAGTTGTGAGGCGCTCCTCAGTGAACAGGTCTTCTGTTCCCCCTCCACAATCCACAAGTCACACTGATGTCCTGTTGTCCACGCATGATCCGTGCCTGCAGCTTTCTCCCTCCCCGCAGTACACACGCAACCTTTTGTAGTCACTTCTTCAGTTCACCGCCATGCCCTGGCGTTGTATATCCCCTGTCAACTAACACTTTTGATGCTTGTGTGTGTGTGTGTGTGTGCTGCAATCCAGAGTGCGTTCCTTAAGCGCACCCAACCTGGCATTCAGCACAATGGTCTCTGTGCTCTTGCGCTTCTTTCTGGACTTTGGGTAATGAACCCAGAATGATGTTGGTCGCCTTTCACCCCATCACCCATGTAGGCAGCATTGTGTGTTGTAACCGCACAGCTAACTGCAGGGATGCTGATTGAAGCCGTTGCCAGCAGGGGATCCTGGCCCATCCTGATATTTTCAAAGAGGCACAGATGTGGCTGCTTACAGCATCCTCGTCGCCAGTATTATGTCAGGAGGGACGACGCTTCACTCAAATAAGTTATCTATCGTTATCTTTATTGGGTTCTTCCTTCTGCAGCCTCAGCTGCCTCCTCCTCCCAGCTCCACTGTCTCTCATCCAAGCGTAAACACCTTCAACATTCTCTCCCTCACATTTCAACTGGGCTTGCTCAATTCTGATTTATATACACTGCATTCTGGAACAGCTCACACTGATCATTCCGACCCATATACAGCTACTACTACCATAGCTACACTCCAAAATCCCTATTCTGTCTCTATCCAGGGCTCACATTGTTCACACTACATGTGATGTCATTAGTGATATCATCCATGATGCCATTTGTGATGTCATCTTTCATGTCCTGGATGTTAGTCTTAGCAGTGCACCGTGGTGGCGCGAGTTATGGTTCCATAGCTAACCATAACTGGCGAATGTCTTTGGTTTTTCAATTTGACCTTGCAACCATAACCTTCCTTTAACAATTTATTTTTATTGAACTTCGTAGGTTTTTATTAGTGCAGCTTAACAATTATGCCCCTTTAACAAAAACATTTCAGTAAATTTAATAGGTTTTTATTAGTGAAACTTAACCATAAAGTCCCTTTAACAAAGTTTTTTCACTGAATTTCAATGATTTTTATAAGCGAAAATGTTTCATGATGTTACAGCATTGCACTGCATATAGGTTATTCATAATTCATCTTTTCACATATATGAAATGACTATAAACCTCCTTTAACAAACATATTTTTTGCAGCGCATATTAGATGTGTAATTTTCAGCAGTGCATGCTGGGGCTTCAAGTCATGGTTGAATTATGCAGGGCATGAGGCTCGACCATGACCTCCCATCAAACCACCCTCGTTGTCCACTGCACATAGCCTGCATCCTGGTCCAGTGTCCACTATACACCCATAATGTGACCAATGAGCAGAGTTCATGGCTTGCAGCCATGGGCAGTATACACAATCCATGGGGCATGGGCTTGGACCATGCTGCAGGCCCCAATAAGCAAATCAGAGTAGACATTTGTTCTTGCCCTAGGCCCACTGCCCAGACCCCAAAGTTATATCACTATTTTTTGTACCTACATTTTGACACAGCACAGATTTGCAAAAGCGTACTTTCAAGTCCTTGATGATGCGACTCGCCCAAGTTCACTGCAAACCTGCCCAGCACTTCAGGCTGTAGCTGAGACCAGTATTAATTTCCTCATTCAAGCATATCCCAATTTAGAACATTTTACCACATAGCCAGTCCCTGGTGGCCATGCAAACTTTATCCCCATCGCCAATCCCTGGTGCCAGTCACCAAAATCATTTTATTTGTACCTGTCCTTGCCAGGGGTCGGGCCCACTGCCCAATTTAACCTCACAGTTGGGCCCTAGCGGCCATGGTAAGTGGCCAGATTGTCGGTGGGCTGGCCATTGGCCACGGACACTGACTATTCCTCAGGCAGCAAAGTTACTATTTGCTGTATCGACATTTTGACACATTTTCAACAAATAAAACACAGGACAGATTTACAAAAGCATGCTTTCAGCTCCTTGCTAATGCTCCCTGTACAAGTTTGCTCAAATCCGTCCAGCACTTTGGGCTGTGGCCGCAAGCAGAATTATGTTTCCCATTCAAGCCTATCCCAATTTAAAAAAAAGTTTGGGAACATTTTGGGACCCCCTCCATTTTTACCCCCTCTTGAAAAATCCCTTCAACCTTTGCACACACATTCAAAGGTAGGTCCATAATCTGTTTGCAAGCTTTTGGGCAGATGTTTCAAATAGTGGCAAAGTTATAAGCCGTCCAAAGATTTAGTGACACTCCCCTAATTTTGCCACCTCTTGACGAAACAGCACCAAACTTTGCAACAACATTCAAAGCTGAGATGTTCGCGGACTTCAGATAAAAAAAATTACCAATTTGTGGACATATACCATCCAATCCTCATCACCCCTCACCTCCCCAGAGATGTTTGTGTAATGTTGTGCTTTTGAATATGTTTTTATTGCGATATTCATGGACTACGGTAGCAATTCACTCATCCTGCGTGGCATTTGTTTCAAATGTTTTGACACACCTCACATTTGTCAAATGACAAATCAGTGGCTGTGTACGATGTCCCTGAACCTTACTCAACTCTCTGATTGGCTCAGAGGTGTCTGCAGGCACCGAATCAGGAGATCTGCAGATCATATGACATATCACTCATTTTGTGGGCCTTTAAACAAATAAAATACTGGATGGGTTAACACCAAATTTGCAAAAGCATGCATTCGTGATTAGGCCCCCACTCTTCACGCAAGTGGGGGCCTAAACTCAGTCCCGCAGTTTGGGCTGTAGCCAACAGCAAACAATGTTTCCATTCATGTCTATCTGGATTTCAAATATTTTGTGACCCCCCTCTATAACTCTTTCCCCTTTGATGACACTGCACTAAACTTTGAAAAGAAATTCAGTCGGTTCTATTCTTTTTTGCAAATTGTCGTTCAAAATAGGCGCATGGTGCCACAGTTATAACACGCCTAAAAACTGCTTCTCCTGTGGGGAAATCAACTTAACCATAACCACTGCTACTGCAGACTCTGTAATTATAGGGTGCTGATTTAATGGTCAATACCCTATAATGGTGGTAAAATCCATACAGTAGAGTCTGCTCCCAAAAACATTTATATATCGCCCATGGTGATTTACAGTAGAGAGGCTTTTCAGCAATGATAATTCCGGGGGAAGTGATCATGAAAAGCTATTTGGAGGAGGAAAAATGAAGCAATCGCATCAGGCTAGAAGTGGAGAGGGGGAGGAGGATGCTATTTGAAGTTGGAGAATTGGGGGTGGGCTTGTTTGTTTGTTTATTTTGTTTTTTTTATTTGCTTATATAGCACGCCAAACCCAAGGGTATCTGGGTGCTTTCCTTAGGTGCATAGTTACAATAATATACAAAGACAGTAGATAGTACAAAAAGAAAATACAATGTAAATACAAAGATGTACAGAAATATACCGAAGAGCAGAAAATGTACAGAAATTGCAGGTTCAGGACATAGTTGATTAGCAGGTTGTGACGGCTCAGGGTGGCCTGTAGGCGAAGCATACCTGAGCTATGGGCTAGGTCGTTGCGGGTGCAAGATCATGGTCATGATGGTGTGCCATGGTCCTTAGTTCGATTGCAAAAACAACCAAATGTTCACTTTGTTCCGGAAGGATAGGAACAAGGGTTCGTACCTTAATGTCGGAGGTAGCTTGTTCCCAGTTTTAGCCACGAGCACCGGAAAGCTGGAACCACCTGCTTTAATGAGTTTGTACTTCAGGATGTTCAGACAATGGGCATAGTTGGATCTAGTAGGTCTGGTGGGTTCCTTTCTAGAGAATTTGTTCATCAAGTATTTCGGGGCTGAGTTGTTGAGGCACTTATGGGTGATCATGAGTTTTCCAAAGGTGATCCTATCTTGGATAGGGAGCCAGTTAGTATTTTTTTGGGTTTGTGAGATGTGGCTGGACTGGGGATATTAAGAGCAGTTCTAAGAGCATTCTTTTGCAAGACTTGTAGCTTGTGGAGGTTCTTCTGGATTGTGCCCACGTAGATAGTGGTACAATAATCCAATTTGGACAATATAAGAGCTCTTGCCAGGGTGATAAAGCTATCAGGGTCAGGAAAGGCCTACATGCGTTTATACGTGTTGATGTGTAGGCTGTTGAGGATGAGGTGGCTTGGGACGCAGTTACACATTTTCAGCTAGGGGAATACTGGGGTACACCAACGAGATAATATTCAAGAGACAGAGCTCAAAAACAGGTTGTACACCTCCATTTGGAGGTTAAAACACTTTTAAATCTTTAATTTAATACATACAAAAGTACTCAAATACAAACATAAATTCCTACAAATGATATCTGTTAAGAACAACAACTAAAAAAGCACGGATTTCATCAATTCCCCTCAAATGGTTAGGTGACACGTAAATATACAGTACATTCAGGAAACAAATGACAATGTACTTTGGTTTCTGGTTATTCTTCAATAACATAGGTACATTGTCCTGAATATCTACAGGATTAGAACAAACGTTATGCACTCTCCTAATTCAGGACGCAGAGGAGCTAGGCCTGCAAAACTTGGCAGGAGACTGCAATGGACCACAAACAAGTGATGTTCCAAGTCTTGGGTCTGCACTCGAGCGACAGGAGCGATGCTGCAGATTACCCTGAGGTAGAGCTGGACAGTTCGCTGGATGGCCCAGGAACACTTCCAAAGGTACTTGTTCGGTGGGCAAACAGGGGCACCAAGAGTAGTAGTTCCCACTACTCCAAAGGGGCGAAGCCCCTTGGTAGGCCTTCTGGATCAAAGAAGAAAGCAAGGGTCTGACAGGACAGCAAAGGGCGAAGGGTGCCAAAACCTTCTAAAGCATCTCCAGCGGTTTCACAAGTCTGTTTATTCATGTAGGAGACTTGGCTCCTTCTGTCATTCGGTGAGAACACAGGTGATCGACCTGGAATGGCTGCAGAGCCCCTTCTTATATCCAACATTAGCTTTGCGTCAAATTCGTGGACTTCGAATCGAAGATCTTCTCTCTTGCAGGCATCCAAGACGTGCACCAATCATGGCCCACAGTGGTCTCAGTCATTCAGGCACTCCAGACTCCAGACATCCTGGCATCAGTTGTGTGGATTGGGACTAGACAGTCCCAGCCCTCTTCCTGGGCACACATATATGACAGACTGAAGCCCATGAAAGAGATCAGTTTTCGCAGGAGGCTGCATGCCCAAGTAAGGAAAACCAGGGTTACTCGACTTCAGTGAAGGCAAGGGACAAAATGGCCATGGGACAGAACAAAAGACTTTGTGGCTCAGCCATTTTCGGACCTGGCCACAGTCTTGAGCCAAACGTGATCAACGCAGTTTAACTCAGTAAACAGAAGTAAAACATTATTAAAAGTAACTGCTGCCACTTGTTTGTCCCAGGCACACTCGTACAATTACCCAAAAAATCTGGCATGTGACACAACTCCTGCAAAGACTTTCTACTTGCACCCACATCTTGTGGAAGTAGAAGTGCATGGTTCTCCTGATCACAAGTTGACCAACAAGGCGGACTTCATGCGCCCCTTGCAGGAGGAAGGATCTGACTTGAAGAGGAACCACCAACCTCCTTTGGTCTCTTTCAGTATACTCTGTGGGCTCTGTAAGGAACTCTTGGTGGCAACAGTAAAGACAGACACATTTGATCACAGTTCAAGGGTGTTTATTAAACTGTATGCAGGATGGATAAACACCTAATCTAATCTGGGAGCAAGCATTGATCATCAAATGAAAATGAGACAGTCCTAGTGCCGTGGTGTCAAATAAAATGGGCCTCGACCAAGAAACATATTACCAAACCTTACAACTAATACAAAAAGGGTGTGCGATGTTTTTCAAGAAAAGAAAGAGGTGTACTCAAATAATATGCCAGGATGCAATAGCTTGGTTCTCCCTTCCCCACGTTTTGAGCGCAGGGCAAGGTGGGATCTTGGAGCACAGAACACACTTGAGCTTTCCCAGCATGAGTTAACAGTTCTGCCCAGTTTATCAGGATCATCGATGGCCAAGTCTAATTTCACTTGAAAGTCTCTTGCCTTCAACGTATTCCATTAACAAAAACAAACACAAAGCTCTGCTTCACATGGACCTATGCGGACGCCTTCACCACTGGTTTCCCTCTTCCGGGCGCAGACCATTCACCCTATCGCATTCAACAAATTCAAAAAACAGTTCCCTTCTCATTGAATTTTGGGTGATAAGTTTCCACCCCTGGATCTCCCTTGGCCGGGCTCGGATCCCAAATGACAAGGGGAGCACTTCCCTTCCTCTTGTCTTGCAATATTTCTTGCTTTTTGCACTTGAGGTGGGGAATTGTCACCCCTCTGTCCCCCTCTTCCGGGTGCAGACGCCTTTCAAATATTTATCCCGGTTCTCAACCTGCCTCTCTGGGTTCACTATGGCTTCCAACAATTCTTCCTCTATCATTCTCGTACAAAGTCTTTTCAATTGTTCCCTGTGAACCTCTTTTTCTCAGGCTCACTTGATCTGATTGCACCTTTGGATCACCCTCATTCGGGCTCAGCCTCCCTCTACTGGGTTCACTATGGCTTTCAACTAATCTCAATGTATCTTAAACAGTTCCAGTGGACATCCCTCGGCCGGGTTCATGTTGGTCAACACACGGTTTCCTGGGACTTCAGACTTTGCCCCCTTTCTCGGCAGCATCCCTTTTCTGGCTTCACTCTTGCCAACTTTCACAGTCACATGCTATTTATTTATTTATTTATTGAAGGTTGTTTTGACAGAAATGCAGTTTTACAGCACAGATTAGAATGTTTACTTCATAATTCAGATTCTCTTTGCATTTAAGTTGTTGCCGGGTATATATATTCTTTTGTTGGTGGTTTGTACACATTGTAGAATTCATTATCCTCTAAATTAAGAATCCGATAAAATTACTTAAATATTACAGATGAAAAACAATTGAAAAAAACAGATGGATATTAGCGTTCTCAATTTCTATGTACTTAATGGAAGTTTTGTTCCATGGAGCTTGATTTAAGTTATTAAAAGTAGGCAAACTTAAAATAAATGATCATAAAAACAGTCATTTGCATCTGACCTAATCATACAAAATGTAATAAAACAGTGTTACTAATTATTAAGCACATATAAAATCACAGGAAACAAGAGGTTTCTATACTACATAGTAAAAGTAAATACATGAATCACTTTTTGTATCTTTGCAAATTATCCAGGATTAGTCATCAGATTTGCTGTGTTTGGTTCCTTTTATAATTTCAAAGCTAGACAGAATTTGACTATTGAAATATTAAATGATGATAGTCGCATTAAATAAATAAATCCATGTTTGATCTTTTGTTAATGTACTATAATGTTGAAAATATTTTAAAAGATATAATTTCCTCAGTTCTAATAATGACATGCAGTCTAAAAGAAGGTATTTCGATGTTTCTTCTACAAGTGGGTCTTTGCAGAATCTGCAAGTCGAGTCCTAAATACCTGGCCGATTAAATGAGCTCAATTTAGCGTTAGTCGGCAATAAATTGAGTCTTAGGCGAATAATTGCATTTGTGTAGATGGGACCCGGAAATTTTTCTAAATATGCAAGGAGCTGATTGAGTGACCTCTGAGGGAGAATGTGCCATATTTTCTCTGTAGCACTTTGCCCTGTGCGGCTCATAATATTATTCAGACTCTCCGTTCATTCTTATATGGTTCTTCAGATCGGTGTAAGTTTAAATTCACACCTAAATATCTGTAACTTGACACTGTATGACTGAGGCAACATTTAATTTCCAATTAAATTTGGCTCTTGCTTTTGGTAGATGATGGTGGAATATCAAAATGTTAGATTTGGAAGCATTAATTGACAGCTTATTAACAAGAGCATACTTGTCTAATGCTGATAGCTCCCTCTGTAGCCCTATTGATGTTTTATTGGTGTTTTATCTAAAATCACCAGATCATCTGCACAGAGCAGCCAAGACATTTCTGATTAACCTAGTTTGGGCAGAAAGGCTTGTACTGAATTAAATGTTTCCCCAATATCATTAATATAAGAATTAAATAAAATCTATGCAAAGGTGCATCCCTGTTTCGATCCTTTATTCGTTAAAATTGGCTAAGATAATGTACCATCTGTTGTAAGTTTCACTTTAATAACAGTATCTTTATAAATCTGCTGGATGAAATATAAAATATGAGCAGGGCAGTTGGCATTTGTCAGTTTAACCCAGTGGTGTTCACGAGATATTGTGTCAAAGGCTTGTTTAAAATCAATTAGTGCCAAATATACCGGTTGTTTGGTTGTAATCGCCTGTTTCTCGATAGATGATAAAATTGTGAAGTTTAAAATAGTGCCTACCCCCTTTATCAAAACCTGATTGTTGTTTATCCCGATAATTAATGTGATTAAACCCTTTTTTAAACTCATTAAGAATAGTTTTGGCACGTATTTTACCAGGGGCGTCTAAAAGCGCTATTGGTCTATAATTCTCGGGTCGATTTCTATCCCTTTCTTAAAGATCGGGATTACAATTGCCAGCCGCCATGAGGACGAAATTATGCCTGATGCAATAACTTTTTAAAAGATGGTATTCAAAATGATGGCCCATTTGTCTGGATTATATTTTAGAGTAAAGTTTGAAAGTGTGTCAGGATCTGGGGCCTGGGATAAAGTGAGTTTTTTGATTATTAGGATGATATCCTCTATATTGTATACAATAGCCTCTTGTAAGTTATTTGGTTTGTATATGAGACAAGCATATTGGAGCATAGGGTCAAATAATAGGTATTTGTAGTGTATTATCCATGACTTTCCATCAATGGTATTGAGCATCAAAGGCTGAGGTGCAGTTGTCTTTGAGTCATTAATTAGTTTCCAGATTTTACTGGCTGACTTAGACATCAAGGCGGTTAACATTTCTTCTGCTTCACTTTGTTTTATGTTGGTCATGATCTGTTTTATTTTATTTTTATATTTCATTTTCAAGTTATTTCTAAATGACATAGAGACTGAGGGAGGAAGCACTCTGAATACTTTGCGTCTTTCCTTTTTAAGTTCATGAAATTTCAAGGCAAAGTTGTATTTATGAACAAAGGTCGACGAGAGAATTCACGATTGCTTTGACTAAATACAGATATGTGTTCAACATAATCTAAATATTGATACATATCTTTGTTTTCATAGACATGAAATAGCTGATGGGACAATGTATCTAACTTGTGAGGCTTCCACGCAAGTCGGTTACGTCCCTGATTTAAGGTCAGGGTCTCTGTGTAGCAATCAGAGGTGGATGTTGCATGTTGAAGCCACTTCACCTGTACAACATTGTGATCACTAGAGGAATTCTGAAGTATCTCAAAAGATGTAACTCTTTTATCTTCATTAGATGATATGTATACGTAGTCTATGATAGAGGACTGTGGTCCTCTAGACCAAGTATTATTAGGTGGAGAATCTTCACTAAAAGAGCCATTCAGGATTACAAACTACCTGATCTGCATCAAAATTGACCATTTAGCTGCTCTTGAATTATAATCATTAGAGTACACTTTTATACAATCCATATTCAAGTCTCCTGCTAGGAGAGTTGTATTTACTTTAGGGTCAAGCAAGGCAAGGTCAAGCACTTCTTCAATTGCTCAGATGAATTTAGAGTCGGGAACTGCTAGCGGGTTATAATATAGATTTATCAGTGCTGTCTTGGGATACAACGGGTGATGTATGTTTGGTGTTGTTACAATCACAAGTTGAATACCTGGGATTGGAGAATATGATTTATCTATATGTATTTTAGTCGTAATGTGACGGCGACTAGTGGACGAGCAGTAGATCTACCTCAAGCTGCTTTCACTGTAGGTACCCAGGCTATTTTGTGATTGGGCCAGATGGGTTCCAAAGTCAGCCAGGTCTCTTGCATCATGGTTATATCATAGCTATTTAAAAAGTCAGCTTTGGTTGTTAACAGATGCGAGAAACCTCTAGTGTTCCATGCCATAAGAGACAACTGGTCTAGTTGAGTCGGGCAGTCATGCTAGTTCTTGTTCGCGTTTTGTCATGGTTTTTGATGGATCAGATAGCCATGCCCATCTTGGAGGTTTGACGTTCTGAGTTTGCAGAGAGCCTGATTCAGTTTCTCTGCATCGACAGCAGGGCTGAGAAGACTCATCGCATTTGGGATTCATAGACGAGTTCTCTTGAAGAGTAGATTGTTGATTTGCAGAATTTGATTTTCGTGGTGGATTTGATTGCACTTCTATTAAAATGCCTTGATGCAACAAGTCCTCCTTCATCTGCCAGATTAAATTCTTTACAATTGGGGAGGGTACAAAAATGTCCACTCTGTCAGGATAGAATGGGTTACGGTAGGCCACTCTGTCTATGTCTTGGGACCTAATATATTCCAATTTGTCAATGGTTTTAAAAATAGTTAATAATGTTGATCTATGCAGATGAGGATCGGTTTTTCTTCTATCAGACATTGTCATAATTAGAGTATCACCTTCAGCTATGATATTCTTGTTACAGTTTGCATTGGTAGGTCTTGCTGGATCACTTTCTAATTGAGTTCTGGAGAGCTCATCCTTTTTCACCAATAATGAGTCATGTTGTAATGCAATTAGAACAGTCATAATTATTGCTCGTTGTTCATTAGAAGCAGATTTTGTAATACCGTCGCGCTTCTCAGCTAAAGATTTAAAGAAGGACGGTTCAACATCTAAATTCACACAAAACATTTGTTTAGGCTTAGACACAAGAGATGGTATGTTATGGCGGCTCTTGTGAACTATCTCAACAATAGGAGGAGAGGAAATGCTATATACTGATAAATTCATTAGCTCGTCATTTGTAATCTGAGCCTCGGCTACAATGTTAGAGTTGGGAGACATTACTGTATCATTATTAGCAATTGTAATACATGGTTCCAGTACTGCATTGACTGGATGTGTTATCATCAGAGGTAATGGTAGACAAGCAACAACTTCCAAATCAGGTATTTGATCACCTATATGCTCTCCATGATCTATCGAGGAGGCTGAAGCTAGATTTGTTTTCTTTAAAGGAGACAGATTAGTGGTAATTTCTAACACAGAGTCAGAGATGTTTTTTGGGATTATTTATTTTTTCTTTTTCTTCTATTGCCTTGCTTCTTAGGACAAAATACTCCATATAGGGGTATGTCTGGCCCATCCGGCTTGGGAAGTTCTTCAGAGTCTATTTCTGGGACACGGCACACTGGCGTCAAGTCGATCAGGATAGGAGTCTCGACCAATTCCTGATTGGGTAAACTTTGGCTTGCCGCTTCATCATTTGATATAGAATCTACTTCATATGAGGATCTGGCCATATTAATATATAGATCAGACAACCTTTTTTTGAATAGCTTAAGAACAAAATCTAATGAAATTGTAAGTCAGTCTGACTGTACCATTAAAATGCTGGTCGAGAATCCGGATAAAGTAAAGGAATCCAGGAAAAAAATAGATGTGATCAGAACTATGAGAAATGTGAGGCAAGCTAAAATATCAGCATCGCTAACCCCCACTGACAGACTGAGGTCTTTTATATCTACGTATCTTAAGAAATCACCTGATCCATTTATGAGAATGGATTTTATGAGATTCAGACTAAATCTTCTTCCAATTTTAGGCATTCTCTATATTCGAAATAAAGAAAAATACCCACATGATTTTTGTGATAGATGTGATGATCTAGAGAGGCAATCAACTAAACACATGTTATCAGAATGTATAGGAACATGGAATCAGAGAGTTGTGAGACTCCAGAGATTTGTGCATGTTTGTAAGATTCCTGAGTTCTTTATTGCTCTGATCCCATTTCACAGGTGTTTATTAAACTGTAATAATTGGTGAGATAAACGCCTAATCTAAACCTAAATCTTAGATGGGAGCAAGCTACGACCATCAAATAATAATAATACAGTCCTAGTACAGTCTAGTCAAATTAAAAGGGCCTGTACTAAAAAATAAACGATGGCCAATCCTTACCGCCATGCGACAAAATAGTATCGGAAAATGTTCCTAAGAAAAGAAAGAAGTGTTCAAAAAATGATAAGCCAGGTTGTTATGGCTGGGATCTCCCTTCCCCATGTTTTTAGCATGGGACAAGGTGGAACTCTTGAGCACAGCATACTCCTGGGCTTCTCCGACACATGCTTAAAGTTCCTTTTCTCTATATCAGGGCTTTCTGTACCCAAGTCTCTTCTCATGCAAAGTCTCTTGCTTGAGAGGGCCTGATATGCCAAAAACAACACAACAAACAGTTCCTTCTGGCAACCTTCACGTCAGGTAATTACTCTTTGCCCTAGGATCATCCTCAGACGGGCTCCGATCCTTCAACAGCGTTAGCCTCTCAAAGCACTTGCCAATTTAAACAGAGGCTTCTGAAGGGTGATCACGTCCGCTGGGTCACTCTGTTATTCTATGGCAAGTGTGTGCTTCACAATATCACAGCTTGCACATCGTTCCCCTCAGCCGGACGCAAACACCAGTTTCACAATTCCCTCTGTAAGGGTCACACTTTCCACAGTGCACAATTTCAAAATCTCATCAGAAAGTGGGGATTCCCTTCCCCTAGCTTTCTCTTGGCATCCCTCCGTCGGGTTCTAATTTGCACAGTTCACATTTCAACAAAAAGTCATCCTAGACCCCTTAGGTTCTTCCCTTTACCTAAGTCTGGGTCTTCTCTAAAGCCCCCAGTTAGGCTTCGCACAGTTCATTCATCACAATGTTCTGGGGTGTGTTAGAGTTCACCCCAATTCACAGGCATCCCTCAGTCGGGTTCACATCTGCCTCCACAACGTGTCAACGTGTCAAAGACTTTCGACTGATTTGGTTTGATCCTCGTAGGACCACCTTGACACCTCATGCTGGCCTCCCCTAAGGCCTCTTGGGACTTGTTGTTTCTCCAGGTTTGGGAGAGGGGGCACCAGCCAGAGACCTTTGAATGAGCGCCCACTTAGCAGAAATTTCACAATCTTCAAAAGTATGTGTTTGGGTGGTTTTCCCCTGCTCCATGTCTTCCAGGGCTTCTGCAGCACACTAGGGCTTTCTCCTGCACCTTCCAGCATCCCGACTCGCTCAAAGTGTGCTTTCCTGCTCTGCCTTTTATGCTGCCTGGGAGAGACTAGTGGGGTGAGGTGCGAGTAATTAAAGAGGGAGGCTTGACTTAGCCTGGCCTCATTAGAAAGGGGAGAGTCTGTTTTCTGTGTCCGTGGTACCCTGTTGGTAATCTTCCCAATCTCTCTCCTCCTCGTCTCAGTGACTTTATAAAAGAGCAGAGGGGAAGAATTATGATGATTGTAGTTTTCAATAGTAAGTTTAGGAAAATCTGGAAAAATACTGTCGAGAAATGGGCAGGAGTCCTGGTGTCTGAGAAAAGTGTCCGTTTAGGAAAGGGGGGGTTGTGTTCCTAAATATAGTACCTGGTAGGATGTGGAAAAGGTGTTGTAGGGAAGGGAAGGGGCTACTGCGTCTCACCCTTCGGTGTCCTACTTCCACTCCCAGAGGACCCCTCATCCACATCATCCTCCCGCACTGGTCCACCCCCAGGAACTGGGTCCGATAGTGAAAGTGAGCGTCCCTCAAAAAGGCATTTAAAACTCTGCAGTGAGAGTCAATAATGGACACACCCCAGATGGGAATGAGACCAAGACCAAGCGCAGGTGAAGTCAAAAAGTAGAAGCTTTTCCAAACCAATATAGGGCAAGCAGAGAACTCTGCAACCTCCGAGAGCGCTCTGCCAAACATCAGCAAACATTCACATTTTGTTACAAAACCACGTCATCTATGACGTGGAAACTAAGGGATACATGAATCATCTTGCTTTGATACCATGCCTTCCTTACAATAGTTACCCATTCATTTGCCATGTAGGTGTCAACCGAGAAAGGGTAATACAAGGGATATTGGAAAAAAACATGTTGGTTTAATAATAGTACTTAAGACTTTGATTGTACATGACACACCAGTTCTTAGGAAGTGGCCATTCCAGACATATTGTTGAAGATATTACCAATAATCATCTGATTGGTACAGAACCAATACACAGGATTTTAAAGATGCTGAGTAGAGCATAGAAGAAATTGGGTCATATCTGTTAAGGACAAAGAGAATATTTGCCTCAAACAAAATGAATATATGGATTAATCCAAAGACAAAACTTAACAATATGTTGTAATTGAGTTGGCTTGAGAGAGATTGTAAGAGTTACAGAAACCCAAAATATATACTATATTGAAATTGAATTGTCACTGATATGAGTGATGACCAACACTTGTTTCTGAATTAATTAAATTAAATATTTTTCAGATTAACAAAAAGATGGTTATATTATTATATGACATGCGCGTGGGAGCTTAATGTAATATCTTCCATTGATTGCGTTTAGTGAATGTTTGTATTTCAGCAGGGCAAGACTTTCTAGGCCCCACATGCTGTAAAATGCAGTTAGCAAATCCCAGCCCTCTTGCACATGGATGCTGGTAGATAATGAATAGCAATGTTTTGAAAGAGCATGTCTGACTCTTAGGTATTCAAGCGGGGCATGGTGTACTGTACATAGCTGCACTACCTAAGCATCCATACATCTTACAGGTGACCTTCGAGGAGTGCTTGACGAGTGCTGTTCAGCTGTGGAAACCTCTTGGTGCTCGTTCCAGTGAACATTTATACTAATCCAACCTGCAAACTAATGTCGGACACAAAATTGCATTTTTTTCTTCTACCCACCTCCAGCCCCGCCCAATGCTGCCTACGCCTTTAAAAACTGACAGACATGCGCTTCTCTATGCATGCTTTGAGGAGGGCTTGGCGAGTGCTGTTCAGCTGTGGAAACTCCTTGTTGCTCATACCATGTACAAAGATAAGACTTGCATAATCTATACCCAAAGCCAAATATGAATGGTGACAAGACAGAGGTGTTGGTGGTTGGTGCCCTCCCCGATCCTTCACTCTGGGTGTCTTCTTTCTGGCCCTCTTCCTTGGGCTCTCTGCCGGTCCCGGTGACAAAGGTTAGGAATTTGGGTGTTATTCTGTCTGCCTCTCTTTCAATGCACGAACAGGTCTCTGCTGTGTGCAAGATAGGCCACTTCCATCTTAAGATCCTGAAAAAGGTTCTACCGCTTCTTCCTGACACTCTTCACCCTCCGGTTGTTGCAGCCATGGTGCTTAGCCATCTGGATTACTGCAATTCATTGTATCTCGCGCAACCAGCGGCTGCAGCGCCTCCAGAATCTGGCTGCTCGTGTCGCTACAGGAACTCCGTATGGAGCTCATATTTCTCTTGTGCTGCATGCTTTGCACTGGCTCCCGGTCAGATGTAGAATTGAATTTAAATCACTGTGCATTGTTCATCGAGCACTCCACGGACTGGGAGCAGAATACCTTCAGTCTAGGTTTGTTTGCTATCATCCTGCTCGTACGCTACGTTCCTCCTTGGCGGAACTGCTGGTAGTCCCTTCATACCACTGGAAACGCATTGGACACCGGGCTCTCTCGGTTGCGGCGGCTCAAATGTGGAACAACCTTCCTCCCCCGAACAATGCTATATCCAACCATCTAGCCTTTAGAAAGTCTCTGAAGACCCAGCTATTTTAATTCTTTGTGGTTCCTCCGCCTGTTCTTCTCACCTCTCCCTTAGCGCCAGGATACCTTCGGTGACTGTGCGCTTTAAAAGTTCAATTAACATGACATAACATAACAACACCTTCTCTTATTTCACTAATTTCACCTGTCGTTAAACCATTAAAATGGAAATGCATATACTTAATACGCATTCCAGGTTCAGGAAATTTTATAAGGTACGATTCTCCATTCCCCAGAAGTATGATGATATAACTTTGATGCTCTTACTCTTTCCATTGTATTTATCCAATCCATATTCTGAAGTGCTGTTTTTACCTTATTAGGATTGAGCATCAGGGTAGGGTATGAGGAACCTATGTTATCCAATATTTGCAGACAATCGAGGTGAAGAGTAGTTAGCCATAGTGATTGTGATGTTCCTTTCCCCATCTTCACACCTATATCTGCCATTAGACTATTTTGATTAGAACCCAACAAATTCCTGTACAATGTCAACCTTCTCCATTGTACCTCACAAACTATTGATAGTTTACCCAATTCATATCTCAGGGAAGCTAGTAGTACACTTTTCAGGAGAAAATAGATAATCTTTCTCCAAATTTTAGACTCTAAGTTGTTGAGGAAAAGAAAAGAAAAAATCGGTAATAATTCTAATCCATAAACAATTTTTGGAATTATTTTTTGCTTATAGAATCTTATCAAATGAGTTAAGGAGTACCTACAGTACTTATTTGCAAACATTTTTCAACTGCGGTATAGAGTTTAACACTCTTTCCAACACCCGATTTCTATACAGACCGATTTCTTTTGTGTAAAAAATAGGAAAGCCCAAATAACGCATAGACCTAGTGAGTGTTAAAGTTTCTTTATTTATACTCCATTTAAATTTTAGGATTTTTTTTCTGATGTGTCAAGCACATTATTACCAATTTTGTCTCGTTTATTATTAGTCCATTTACTTTTGTATATTGTTCAGATGCAGAAAGCTTTCGTTGTAGTGCTACAGGGGTACCATCTATTAGTAAGAAGTCGTCTGCATATGAACAACAGTTTATCGTAATTCTTTCTATCTTAGGTGAAATTAAGAAGCTTCATCCAAAAACCTGCCTGATTCTGACATATAGAGATTGAACAGTGTTGGCCCAAATAGACAATCCTGGCGTAGTCCATTAGATGTTTTTATCGGTCTAGAAAATAATCCTTCTGCATTTAGTCTAACCTGCACTGTAGATCCTTCATGAAGATGAATTAAAATTGGCAATGTCCAAGAAAGCAATCTCAGATATAGGAGCTTAGACCACAACAGTATTCTACCACCCTTATCAAAGGCAAGGGAGAAATCGATCACAGCTGTATATACTGGAATGGCTGCTCTCTTACTTGCCCCTTCCAATAACAGGTTGAAAATTAGAACTCCAGTTTGAGTATCCATTCCCTTCTGAAATCCAAATTGTTTTTTAGAGAGAATGTTATTAGATTATGCCCATGCTACTATGTTTTCAAGTATTAATCCCGTAAACATTTTTGACTCTGGGTCCATAATTGCTATGGGCCGATCATTTAATGGAGATTGTCTATCTCCCTTCTTATAAATGGGTACTATATAGGAAATACTATAGGAGTTAGATATATGTTGTTTTAACCTTATATCTGAAAAAAGCAAGTATAGAGCTTTCGCCCAGATATCCGGGTTAGCCTTAAGATTTACATTGGATAGGCCATTTGTTCCGCAAGCCCTAGACGAGTTAGAGGTTTTTATCTGTGTTTCTATCTCTGAGATCATAAAGTCAGATTCCCATGAATATTCTATCATTTCTGATAGTTCATTCGGGAAGGCGCATTCTCCAGCATTGGAGCTTTCATGGATTCACATGATTAGAATATTCCCCGTCGTCAGACTGGGAACCCTCGGGACATTTATAAAGCCGTTTTCCATAGGAAAAACTTCAACACTTTTGTGTCCTATCTACGTCGTTTTGGGCTGCTTATGCATGCCCCAATTGGACGTAGCGGTATAAATGCACCACCCCCGCGGCTCCCTTCAGATTTCAACCATCTTTCAAAGTATTGGGATCACCTCGCGTCTTCTACTATTTTGACTAGGTTGTTTCGTTGTGTTTTTTCCTAATGTCTGGAACGGCTCTTTTTCGCCCGTGCGCTACATGCAGGCTAAAGAAAGTGTATGAAGGAGATGGCCATATGGACTGTGTATATTGTCTCCACCCTCACCATTCGGCAGACAAGTGTGACATCAGTAAGGGCTTCTCCCAGAAGCCTCTTAAAGACAGAAGTCAGCAGTTGGTGGCCTGGTTGAACGACAGAGCGGGTGCGTATCCCCCTTCGGAGGTAGGCTCCACGCACAGCTTGGCCTTGAAAACAAAATCCCTAGGGGCCCCCTGCCGTTCAGCATCAGCTGAACCCCTGGTGAAGAAAGCGCGCCCTGCGGAGAAAGGTTCTTCGGAGAAGCATTCCACAAGAGAAGCTTCACTAAAAGTGAAAACCTCGTCGTCGTCCTCATCAAAAAAAGAGAGGAAAGAGAAGTCAAGATCCTCCTCAGGTGATCATCATAGATCATCCTCGAGTCGAGGGTCTGAGAAACACAGGTCAAGTTCAAAAAAGGCAGGAACGCCTCCAGGAGCTGCGCAGATACCGCAGTCATCGACGGGAGGGTGGTCGTTGACTCCCTCGCTACCAGTGATGCAGTTGGTTTTGTCTGGTGTTCTGCCGCAGGTGACGGCGACGACGACTACGATGACGACGACAGGGCAAAATTTAGCCTCGTCGACGGAGATTCCACAGGAGGCCTGGCGGCCGGAAGTATACGACACGGTTTTGCTGGAATCCTTGTTGCAGCAGGAGGCGGCCTTGTCCATATCCTCCGTGGACGACGAGTGTGAGCGGGTGGCTGGACCTGGAGAACTGGGGTTACAAGGGGTTAGCAGACTGACTCTTTCGAGTGGGACAAATATCCCGGTTACAGCCCCGTTGCTTAACCCTCAGACTGTTCTATCTCTGGAAGTTCTATCTACATTGCAGACCTTGTTAAAGAAATTGGAGGAGAAGTTATCTCAGGTGGCAGCTCCGACGATACCGGACATCGACGAGCCGGGTCCTTCCCATCGACCAGCTCCGACGGTGTCAACGGCAATGCCAGCCCGTGAAGGCCTTCCATGTGCATGCCCGGAGGAAGGAGAGCTGCTGGACTCAGAATCAGACAGGAGGTCCATATCGGATATATCGTTATCTCCTCTAGGGACCCAACCTGGGAGTCGGAAGCGGAGTTCGAAGCTCCAAGAAGCCCAGCTCAACCGTCTCCTCTGGACGACATTGGTTCTTTCCATATCATGATGAGTAAAGCTTGTACCGAATTCGGATTGGCCCAGGAGGAGGAGAAAAAAGACTGTTTTCTGTTCGACCATATGGGGAAGAGAAGGAGGTTGGTGTTCTCAGTCCCCATCATAGATCATGTGTGGCAAGAGGGACTAGAGATGATGCGTCATCCCTTCTCGGAGCCCGCAATAAAAGGTAGACTGGAGAAGAAATTTAAGGCTCCCGAATCCACTCCCAAATGTTTGTCCTCTCAACCAACCCCAGAGTCGGCGGTATCAGCGGCTGCGGCGAGAAAGGCAAGGTCCCAGCACAAATGCACAACCCCTCCGGAGAACGAGGCCAGGAGACAAGATGCCTTTGGCAAGAAGATGTTGTCGGTGGGTGCAACGACAGTGAAGGCAGCCCTGGCTATTATGGCCAAGTATGATAGAGAGATGTGGCACCGGTTGGCACCCATACTAAAACATCTCCCAGACGAACACAGGAAGGCGGCAATGTTACTCGTCAGAGAGGGGGAAGAGGCCTCTAATCATTCTATAAATATTGCTGTGGACCTGGCAGAATCGCGGTTTAAGCGAGTCAACAACGGGGTGGTTCTACGGAGACAGGCGTGGCTTAAATGCACCAACTTTAGACCTGAAGTGCAATACAAGGTGTTGGATAAGCGGTTTGAGGAAGACCTTCTTTTCAGCGAAAAGGTGGACGAGGCCTTAAAGGGCATGAAGGAGGACTCTGATACGGCGCGTTCTCTGGGTGCCCTCCAGAGTGGAAGAAATTTTCGTTCATTTCGCCCCTTTAGAGGAGCATCAGGAAACTCCTGGTTCTCAACATCAAGTGACCGTGCTCTCAATAGACCGACGTACTCCTCACAGGGCTACAGGCGGGCTTCTCAGACCGCAAAAAGACATCGAGACTATCAAGCCTCTAGGAAGAGGACAGGTTACTCCTCGTCGTCGAAAGATAAGCAATCTAAAGACCAGCAATGACGGGCATCAGAACGTCCTGGGAGGCAGGGTGTCGCATTGTGTCGACGAATGAGAGCAGATAACCATGGACCAGTGGGTATTGGACACTGTAAAGTTTGGGCGTTCCTTGCAATTCAAAAGCAAACCCCCGCACATTCCACCAGCGTTTTCGGTTCAACCCCACCTGAGCGTGTTAAAACAAGAGGTAGTGCTTATGCTACAAAAAGGGGCTATAGAATTGGTACCTGTGTCGCAGAGGGGTCAAGGTTTGTATTCCCGATACTTCATGGTGAAAAAGCCCAACGGAAAATGGTGTTCCATTCTCGACCTTCGAGACCTCAACAAAACGTTAAAAAAATCTAAACTTCAAAATGCTCACACTTCAGGAAGTAATCCAATTTATTCAACAAGCGGATTTTCTGGCGTCGCTGGACCTTCAAGACGCGTACTTTCACATACCAATGCGTCGACGACACAGAAAGTTCCTAAGGTTTATGGTCGGTCGGACTCACTACCAGTTCACAGTGTTTCCTTTTGGACTAAAATCCTCTCCCAGGACGTTCACGAAATGTTTAGCTCCGGTTGCAGCATGGTTGATAAAACAGGGGTATCATGTTTACCCGTATCTCGACGACTGGTTGGTGAGGGAATCGTCCCCTATGGCAACTCAAGCCAGTCTACAGGCAACCATGCAGCTTTTGTGACGACTAGGATTTGCAGTAAATTTCGAGAAGTCCTCGTTGATTCCATCAAGAAGCTTGGTGTTCTTGGGTGCACAGTTCGAAACTCAGTGAGATTGGTAAGACCATCCGTGGACAGAATCCACAGACTCAATCAGCTGGCAAAGCAATGGAAGGTCAACACCAAAGTGTCAGTGAGGAGATATATGTCGATACTGGGCGCTATGGCGTCATGCATTCCTTTGGTGAACAACTGCCGCCTTTTCATGCAGCCAATTCACGAGTTCCTGGCGAACCGATGGACCCAAACCCAGGGACTTTGGTCGGACAAACTGATCATCGACGATAAGCTGCTACGAGCTCTTCGATGGTGGCAAGTTTTCCAGAACCTATCCAGGGGAGTACCCCTGCAAGAGCGGGAGTTCCATGTAACCATAGTGACGGACACGTCGCTGACTGGATGGGGAGCGCATATAGGCGCTCTCCAAATGCAAGGTCGGTGGTTACCGGAGGAATCGCTCCTGCATATCAACGTACTGGAGTTCTGGGCAGTGCGTTGGGCCCTGAAAGCTTTTCTACCACACATAAAGGGGTCAGTAGTGAGAATATTGACAGACAATACGACGACAATGTTTTACTTGAGAAAACAAGGAGGTACTCATTCCAGAACCCTTTCCACCGAGGCTCAGAAAGTATGACAGTGGGCTCTGTAACAAAATATAACCATCGTAGCCCACCATCTCCCGGGAGTAATGGAAACTGGACAATCTTCAGTTGTCGAAGATTTTCAGAAAGTGGGGGCAGCCTTCTCTGGATCTCTTTGCAACAAGGGAGAACAAAAAATGCGAACTGTACGCCAGCAGGTGGCCACAGATCGATTCGCTGGGGGAAGCGTTCTCCTTCCCGTGGACGGACAAGTTTCTGTACGCCTTTCCGTGGACGGACAATTTTCTGTATGCCTTTCCCTCGTTTCCTTTCATGCGGAGGACCCTTCAGTGGATTCACAGACACAGGTGTCGAGTGAACCTGGTGGCTCCTTATTGGCCGAGACAGGCGTGGTTCTCCGACCTGCTACAGCTGTCAATAGCGCAGCGGATAACATTTCGGAAAGTCCTGAACCTCCTGTCCCGGGACAAGGGAACAGTGTGGCACCACAACCCGGACAGTCTCAACCTCACAGCTTGGCTCCTGACTTCTCGGAGTTTGGTACCCTGAGTATTTCGTCGAATTGCTGTTGAATCCTGCAAGCTGTGCAAGCTCCGTCCATGAACACTTCGAATGCATGCAAGTGGAGGAGATTCTGCGTGTGGTGTCAAAATCAGCCGGGATTACAGCCCCTGAATATAACTCCGGAACAGCGTCTACCATATTTGCTGCCTTTGGCGAAGAGTGGGTTATCCTTTTCGTCGATAAAAGTACACCTAGCAGCCATTTCAAGAGTCATGCAGAGAAGACAGTCATCACCCTTGTTTAGTGATAGGCTGATAAAGCACTTCCGCCGACCTGGAGTCTTAACTTAGTGTTAGCGGGGCTAATGAAAGCCCCCTTTGAACCGATGGCTTCCTCATCTATGAAGTTCTTATCTTGGAAGTTGACTTCACTGATAGCTATCACTTCAGCACGACGGCTCTCGGAGATGCAAGCATTGATCATAGATCTGCCGTACTTGAGGTTCTTTAAGGACAAAGTAGTGCTGGCAACTAACCCTCATTTTATTCCGAAAGTTCCTACTATTTATCATAAACATTCGGCAATTGTTCTACCTAACCTTTTTCGCGACTCCTTCATCGTCTGTGGAAAAAGCCTTCCATACTTTGGACGTGAAGAGAGTTCTAAAAATGTATCGTCATCGGACTCAGCAATTCAAGACTACGCAACAACTGTTTGTGGCTTATGGTCCGTCGACGAGAGGAAAGGCAATCTTAAAAAACAAGGACTAGCTGAATGGGTCTCGTTGACGATTGCTTTTTGTCACTCCAAGGCGGGGAAATCGCTAGAAGGACGTCCGAGAGCTCATTCCACAAGATCAACTTCATCTTCGGCGGCTTTGTGGGTGGGAATTCCGCTGACAGACATTTGTCAAGCGGCGTCCTGGTCGGTGCCACACACATTTAACCGCCATTATTGCCTCGAACGGCAGCATGCGGACGATGTACAGATTGGACGAGCCATCTTACGGCATCTGTTTCAGTGAGGTAAGCCCTATTCAGGGAAATGACTTAATCTTAATGCATATGGTGGTTATGGTTATTGCTGTTGTGGTTGTTGTTTTAAACTAAGCTGTAACTGCTGTTTTAAAAAAAAAAGAAGAAGGAATGTATGCTTAGGATGGTGTTGGGTTGCATTCACACCGCCATATCAGGATTACTGCTATACAATTTATTCTAAGCATGTGAATCCATGAAAGATCCAATGCTGGAGAAGGGAATAGTTTCTTACCTATAACGCCATTTCTCCAGCATTGGTATCTTTCATGGATTCACATGCGCCCGCCGGCCTCCCCTGAATGCAATGTGTATATTTGTATTACCCCATTCTACTTTGGAGGGGTTAAAATCTGAAGGGAGCCGCGGGGGCGGGGCATTTATACCATGCGTAAGCAGTCCAAAATGACGTAGATAGGACACAAAAGTGTCAAAGTTTTTCCTATGGAAAACCGCTTTATAAATGTACCGAGGGTTCCCAGTCTGACGACGGGGAATATTCTAAGCATGTGAATCCATGAAAGATACCAATGCTTGAGAAATGGAGTTACAGGTAAGAAACTATTCCCTTTTCCTGCATATAGGGAATAGAAATGGGAAATCCTGGTCTCCTCTGAGATATTATTAGATACGATGGTTCCCTAATATCCAAAACTGTCTTCGCGAGGTATCTTTCAAGGTTTTAAGCATAGCTTCATTGTCTGCTTGTAGCATTGTCCCCTTGTGTGATCTTAAGAAGTTTTTCCAGGCTTGTTTTTCTTTATGAAGATTTTTCAATTATTGTTCTTGGTTTCCTCCGCTTTTTAGAATAGACCTGATCTTTTTTCTATTTAGCTGATTTTTTCCATGTTTTACCAGAGGATCAGAAACATGTAGCCTTTGGGGTGTGCTCACTTTATAATGCAAAATATTAAAGGACTTAGTTAGCAACGAGTCCAAGTACTTTGGAAATTTGGCAACGGAAAATAGCAGATGTCTTGTGGCCCATGGATTTTCTTGATGGTCTTTGACAGATATTGCTTTAAATGTGTCCATGTTTCCATCGTGCCATTTAATACGGTTGCCTTGGGAATTTAGAGTTGCTATATTCCCCATATTACCTATTCCATCTTTCCACAAGTCTCCAACCATCTCCACTTGGAGACATTTATGATCATTTAAGTTGGTATCCACCACCTCAAAGTGCATACAGCGGTCAAGCATATTTGTTGACAAGAACATGTGGTCTATACAAGAGTTTTTTCCGGCCTGATGACCAGGTTTCCGCAATATTGGTATTTGTAAACAGGGTATTTACATGATGCAAACCTCATTTTTCAAAGAATTGCTTCCAGATTTAGCCCTGGATTTCTTTCCTTGTACTGCATAGTGGTGTTCCTTCTATATTTTGGTTTTATCTTTTATTTCGCAGTGAGATAGCCCCATCGTTTTTTGCTTGACCATTACCATAATTGATCTCAGCATACAAATCTCCCACCACAAACACTTCTAGCCCACTAAATTTCAGCATCATTATTGTGAAGCATTCATTTATCTTTGTTATGAAATCCAACAATTCTCCAAGAGGATTCCAATAGATATTTATTACCAATACCCTTAATGGATTTCGTTCCAATTAAAGTCTAAGATTACCGCCAAGGCTCCATTGGCAATATCTATGGATTGTACACATTTTATTCCCAGTTCATTCTTGACTGCAATAAAGAGACCACCAGATGGTCTTCCTCGATTTCGTATATTCGCATACTGATGTGTTTTCATACCCATCAAATTGAAAGTTAGATGTCATCCAGGATTCCTGGATGCACAGCAGCTTAAATTTTCTAAGTTTTTCACACAGTCCCTCTGAAGTTTGGAGGTTTCTGTGGCCTATGGAGTTCCATGACAGGAATTTCCTTGGATTGGAACAAGTTTTAGGGGTCTTCCTTATCAGGCTTCATCCCTGTGTCATGCAAAGAAAAAGTGACATAAGGGGATGCCTGTAAACTACAGGCCAATAGCTCTGCAGGACATCCAAGGCAAAATCTTTGCCCGGATAATCCTTAAACATCTTTGGAAATGGCTTTAAACCACTTCACAACTAGACCTTCATCAATCTGGATTTGTCCCGGGTTTGGGAACCGCAGTCGACTTATTAATTCTGTCTACCATAAAACAATCTCTTTCTCTGGCCAATCGATTTATCTAGCTTTCATAGATTTCAAACAGGTTTTTTGATTCAGTACCCAGCGCTCTCCTGTGGGAAAAATTAACCAAGGCTGAGTGTCCCTCCTACATTCTGAATCTGATAATCCAACTCTATTCAGCACCTCAATCTGAGTCAAACTGAATCAAGAAGGCCTCCTCTCCAAATTCATTCCAACCTCTTGCAGTCTCAAACAAGGCTACACCTTAGCTTCAGTTCTATTTAACCTCTTCATCAATGTCTTGGGGCCTCAAATGAAGAAGGTCCCATCATTCCCCCTAAAATTGGCAAGACACCCATATCATGGTTATTGTATGCTGATGACTTCCTGATTGTAGACAAAACTCCAATAGGTCTACAAAGGAAATTAACCTCCTTGTGTCCTCAGCAACAGCCAAATCACTGTCAATCAACATCAGCAAATTCAATATTCTCATAATGTCCAAGACTATACCAAAAAAAAACAAAATCTTTTAACTGGACCATAAATGCCCGTGCCCTGGTCATTTTTCAAGAATATAAGTATCTTGGTTTGAATGTGAATGACACCCCATATAAACTAGAGATCAGACATAAATTGGAAGTAATGGCCTCCCAAGCCATTATATTGAAACGTAAATATGGCAAATTATCCTGCAAGCATATCATTAATTTCTACAAGCAGAAAGCAATCCCTACTGTCACGTAAGGTAACAATACCAAACTCCCAGAATACCACACGAAGTGGGATCTGTTAGAAGGTCTCTACTGGAAAAAGGCACATTACCTTCAAGCCTCCCAATCCAAGTGATACATTATAAACTGGGTCTGCTATCTTTAAAAACCATTGTATTTTGGCACACTTTAACTCAAATAGAAAAAGTATTCTGCATTCATCTGCCCATCACAGCTTATTGCCTGACATTGTTCAGACTCTTGCAGATCAATCTGAGCAGTCTTCAATCGCATTCAAGAACCATTGCCTTCTAATAATGGCTCAGGCAGACATTGATGAACCTCTATTAATAGCCAATCCAAACTGAGCCAAGCTCAAACGCTGGCTTCATTGACTGGCAAACTTCCTGGTGAGAGTGTAACTCCTGTACATTGGTCAAAAAAGGAGATTTCATAATCAAAGCTCTTCATCAGATCCCTATATACCTCCAGAAATTCCTAGATCCAAATTACGGTAATCAATTCATGAGATTACGATTCAATTTATGGTTGGCCAACAAAGTCATCTGTGACCGCCAGCAACTTCCCAAAGCTCAGAAGGCATATAGATTTTTTCATATTTCTATGGAACCGGAAACATTAAAACACTTAATCGTGATATGTCCAAGTCTTGCAAATAAAAAGAAAGACATTCTTCTACAAATACTTTGCAAACTTGAGAATACTTGTGCCAGATGATATGTGGAACTTCATTTTTTATTGTCAACACTTTTCAGTAATTTTAGCAATGCTAAATTATCTATTATATCTTGGAATTTCCCCTTGTGTCCCTATTAACGTTGCCACATCTTAAATCAACGTATACACCTCAAGATATTTTGAATCATAAGCTTTATGATACAGAGCAGCATATTCCATCTGATGAACTAATGTTGTGATTAATGCCATCTTTTAATCAAGTTGTCACATGTTTTACAATTGTAAATTGAATCTTTGTGTTCAAATGTGTTTTTCTGAACAGTTTTATTATGCATTTTTTTATTTTTTATTGATATGGTTGTAAAAAAGTTCAACCTTTCAATATATACCAAATTCAGTTGTTTTCACATCATATAAAATAACATTTGTATATGTAAACACACTTACAGATCTCATCAGTTATTAATAAAAAGTTAAAAAGAGTAAAAGAAAAATAAACATGTAGAAACATTTGAGAATATTAAAATGTATTCTTAAAAACTTAGTAGACACGGATTAGAGTATAAAACCATAAAATTGACTTATTCCCAAATTCATCCTAATATGAAGGTCAAAACAGGGATCTCCAAAAATGCTTCCAGCAGTGCCGGACAATCTACCATAATATTGAAGAGGGAGAATGGGATGACACCCTCCACCCAAACTCATCCAGACCATGGCCCAGGGGATCACGGCCCAGACACCCTCCGCGAGATGAGTTCGCCTACTTATCTGATGGCAAAATACCTTGGTTCAAGAACCTACACATAAGAGGAGTGTGCCCACCGGTACGATCAACACCAGCCCCCGCGGCCCGAGATGATACTTGCGGCATGGATGAACTCGACTAGAGCAACGATTACGAATATCCACATCGTTAGAGATGCCATGACGACATAGCCAATGGACAAGAGCACACTGGTCACTCACACACCAATCTACACGAAGAACATACTCAGTGCTATGACGTAGCGGACTGTCACACTCACGGACGTGCATCGTTTTTATTTTTCACATAGGCCTTTTACAGCACCGCAGAAACGCAAGACGCCTGAAGAGATCGTGTATATGCTTGCTGATGCTTCTTTGCCACCTATTCCTATAAGACACTTCTACGTATAATTAATGCTGCATGTGGTGAATTGCCACTTTACGACAAAACTACCATGGATTATGTACTGCCACCCATGAACTAGGCCTGAGTAGGCCACGAGCAAGAGTCCCCAGGTCGGAGCCTTGCAGACGAAAACCCTTCCAGAACAAAATGCAAGCGCGGTCCAAGCAGAACAAATCCCCCAGCGAGGGCCCACAGCCAAGGCCACGATGTTGCAACTCGCATACCGAAAACCCCAGCGTCAAGGTTACACCTGCAAATGCTAAACCCCCAGACACGGAATACTAAAATCAAATGCTCATAATTCTGCTCCAGCCATGGTCTCTCCACACGTGACCAAGCCGAACTGACAGAGTGCCAAGTCTACGAGACAGAGAAGCAGCCAGGGTCTCATACGTTGCAACAACGAAGCAGCAAGATGGACACCTGCAATGATGGGAACAACTCGCTTAGGAGCCTATGAGCAGACCTGCCCGTTGTTTGCACATAACACATAGTTGCACATTGTTGCTAATGACAGGTACACCGTGAGCTGTGAACGACGATGGTCCCAGGCTTGGGGGCTCACGGGAGAACCAATCAGAACACAGGGGGACTCGCTACTGACGCCATTCTTCATAACCAATCACCAAGGGTCTCCTTGTTGCAATTTTGAAGTAGCAAATGTTAGGGACAGCCCAAGTATACCACCTGATCTTGTTCCTTCCAATAACAACTTTCTCTGTACCATAGCTATACTAACCCTACCACTCGGAGAGCCAATCCTGAGTGGCAATAGTTTTTGCGCTAACTCTCTCAAGTGACGCAGATAGCGCGTCATACTGTAGTTAAAAGGGCCTGCGAGCCCTCCGAGAGCACCATTCTTTTGTTCACTTTTGATACTTTTTGCACTTTCTCACATGCATACGAGAAACCGTCCCTGCTGTTGTAATAAACTGCAGTCTCAGACTTGCTTCTTGTGTGTGTCTCATACTCATTTTTGGGGACACGGGAGGAGTTGGGGCCTCCCAGCCCGGAGGTCCGCGGACAGCTCTGCCGACCCCGGGACAATCACCCCGACAATATGTTTTTGTAACGCTCACCTGATTCCCGTAGAGGCGCCGGTCTTGACTGGGCGTATACCGTATCTTCAAAGGTGATGTGTAACACACGGCTGGCTCTTTGGGCTGGACCTCTGTGCACTGTATGTCTGACTCAAAGGGTAAGATGTCTGCAGATAGAAAATATGGGATTAAGGAACTGGGTTATTGAATGTCTCTCTCTTCTTCCCTTTCTCTCCTCCTGTAGAACCCCAAAGGTTAACGCTCTCACCTTAGGTAAGTGAACGCCGTGCTCTCCATCTGCCTCGGGGCAGGGTGCTGTAACCAGTTTCTTCACTGGATAAGGGGAGCAGGCCTCTTGACTTCAGAGGACTGCTGTCCGTCGTTTACTGCACGAACGGTAAGTTTCGAGTAATTCTAATGTCTTTAAAGTCTTTAGTAATGATGTTTCTTGTTTTGCAGGGTTCCGGCGATGGCGGATGACGGGCTGAAGTGAGTTGAAGATGGAGCCCGTGTGATGAATAGAAGCGCCTGGAAGCACGTAAGTAAGCGCTTGTTGCCTGCTTCACGATGCGCTCTAACTGTCTTTTTATTTTGCAGGTACAAGTTCGGAGCGGCTGCAGGGTGCCGGAATACCCACTGGGTCAGATGTGGAAAGGAGTAATGGCACGTGAGTATTAAAGTTCCCCAATGTCTTTAAACGCACCTTGTTTTGTCTTTCAGATGCAGGATGCAGCGCCGAAGGCCTCCGGAGCGTGCGAAGAGTTGGTAAGCTTTTGTCTTTCAGATGCCGGAATGCAGTGTGAAGACCTCCGGAGCGCACGAAGAGTAGGTAAGCCTTTGTCTTTCAGATGCCGGAATGCAGCGCGAGGCGTTGGTGACAGCCGATGGACCAGATAAGTGAAGAGCTGTCACTGAAGACCGTAATGCTAACCTGTTCTTTCTTGTCTTTATAGGTGTTGCTGAAGACTGGATTCAGGATGGTAAGCCTTTTTCCTTAGGCCCAGGATCAGATGCAGAAGACACGATGAGCGTTCTGCTGCAGAGGATGCAGAATAACGCAAAGCAAGATTCATCCATCGGGTGTGGTTTAAATAGCCTCCTGTAGTGCTTAGGTGTCTCCTTCCACAGCCACGCCTAGGTAAGAAAAGAGTTCCTGCTTTCCAGAAGAGTTCCAGTGTTCTGAATCTAGGGAGTGGCTCCTGCCCCACCCAACAGGAAAAGTAGTTCCAAACAGAAGAGGATCAGAGGCTCAACTGGCAGGCAAGTAAGCAGCATGGTCTGCTGCAGGTAAGTCCACCCAAGCATTATGAGCCCGGCGCTTCCAGCGCTGGGACTGGGCATATTTATGAGCCTGGTGCCACTGGCGCCAGGACTGGGTCCAAAAGGTCCCAATTGGGACTGGTTGGCACTCGGAACCTGGGTTATGGATCTGCTTCCAAGGGAGTTGGGAAAACCCTGACCTTTTGGAAGCAGAGATCATGACAGTTTTAACATTTCCAGAATGCAATAATATTTACAATGTTTACAAGTCCTATCAAGTCAGCAGTTGCAATAGATTCAATCTCATCCTTAGAAACATGTTTCTGTATTTTGGATTTGGGAATTTCATCAAGTAGTGTTCAGTTTGGTTCAGCAATGTTAGCGCAAAACTATTTTACTCCTACGCCCCGTCCCCTTTCCTCCATAATTAGGGACATTCCTCCGTACTGTGGGACGGGACCGGAGCACTTTATAAAAGCATAAAAATTTTGCAAAAATGTTAGTCCTTCCTCTTTTACGCGTAGTACTGCATGCAGCCGTAACCCCACCCATCTCAGCTGCGCCCTGCGCATTGCCCATCAGTCCTTTTCTCCGCTCGTTCGAGACTGGACGCACTTAGCATCTGGGGAAGGTTTTTTCTTCCAACTTCCTCCTCTCTGGCTCTCGCTTGCGATTGCGTGATAGTCTGTCTATGCCTTTTCAGCTAGACTTTCCGAATTGTTCTTCCTGTCAGTGATGCTTCGCTAGGGCGGATCCCCATCCTCTTTGTTTAGAGTGTTTGGGCCCTGACCACCGGTGGGACTCATGTTTTTATTGCGATTCCCTTTCGGTCCGGGCGCTCCAACGTCGGTTAGAGCGATGGGAGGAGGTGTTTCAGCGCACTCCTCCTACACATTTCCAATCCTTCATCACCGAGTAGAAGAAACGCCCGGTAAGTTCTTTGCTTTTTAGGGCACCCCTGCAGGGAGACTCCTTACCGGGGTCTTCCTGGTCTGGGAGGAGCGTCAAAGGCTCTGTTACCGGGGCGTGCCCTGAGCTGCCGTCTAGGTCTAAAAAGTGTACCAGAGTTTTCTCTGAGGGTCTCCGTAATGGGCCTTTTGACACCGGATCACAATCCAAGGCCCCTCCTGTGGGGGCTGTTTGTAGACCTAGCTCTACTGAGTCATGGGTACCGGAGCTCGCTCTGAGGCCTCCTTGATTGGAGCTTCCCTCTTTCAGGTGAACATCAGTTTCCTTATGCACATCCGTTTCATCCAGTTTATGACCGGAACGATCGGATGCCTCTACCGCACAATGGATCTCATTACGAGGTGGGTTGTGAGAGATTACTGGCACCGGTAAGGGCACCGGTGCCGGTAATCCCTTACCGCCCTACTACGAGTTCCCTTTGTGGGTCCTCCCTTAACGCCTGGTTTTTCCAGGCGTTAAGGACGGGACCCGCAAAGGGACTCTTGAGCTAATAACGGTACCGCAATTTGCGGTACCGTTATTAGCACCTTCCCCATTCCCATTGAGCCCTATTAGGGCTCAATGGGAATGGGGAATGGCCCTGGTGAATGGGGAATTACCGGTCCCGCCAACCTTGGAATGGACAGTAATTGCTCCATTCACCAGGGCAGAGTCAGAACGAGTTTGGAGGCAGCCATGGCGCTGATAGAGCCATGGCTACTGCCAACATCGTAATGAGGCCCATTAATGTCTCGCTGCCGATGGCATTGCGCCCTTGATTTATGTGGACAACAGCGGGGAAGGGCCCTCCTGGCAACCCTCTCCCCTGCTCCCTTGGAATTACCCTCCTCATGAGAGGCCTCCTCCTGTCACGCCTAAAACATTGGCAGAGTACACCTTTTTCGGCAAGTTTCAAAAGCGTATGCGTTCCGACCCCATGAAGGAGTACTTTAAGGGCCTGTTTATGGAGATATGCCTGCCTGCGCCAATGGCCCCGGCTACGCTGCCTGTGCCTCTGCCAGCGCTGCCTTTACCGACAGAGCCTCCCCCTACTCTTCCACCCCCGCTTCCATTGTCCCCAGTGGACAAGGTGATTGTGGTGCCGGATGTGACTGAGCCTGATCCAGACTTATCAGATGATGTACAGGGCGATCAGGACAGCGAAGACCAGCACCGCTCTATCAGAGTTTTTCACTACCAGGTGCTGGACATGATGTGTCTGTTGGATGTTCCAGTACCCGAGGCACCGTCGCCGCAGGAGGGCATGCTTTCGGGGGCGTTCACCTTGTCTTCTTTGGAGTGTACCAGCTTGTTCTTGCAAAAGGACGTTTTGGCCGAGGTCCATAGAGTATGGGAAAAACCACCACCTCCAGTCTCCTCCTCTTGCGGATCTGACCATCCAGATTTGGGAGTGTGCGGTGCGGCATGGTGTCTGGCTGGTAACAGCACACATCCTGGGCCAGCTGAATGTCATGGCGGATGCCCTCAGTCGGCGGACAATGGTCAGCTACGAGTGGGAATTGAAAGCGGAGATCCTCTCACAGATATTCCAGTGTTGGGGCACTCCGGAAGTGGACTTCTTCGCAATAACAGCAAACAAGAAACTTCTTCTGTATGCCTCCAGAAATGGTCTGGGAGCCTCCTCTCTGGGGGATACTCTTGAGATTCCTTGGCACAACATGAGGGCCTATGCTTTCCCGCCTCTGCCTCTGATTCATCGGACAATATGCAATCTGAGATACACAATCAACTGTCCTCTGCTGCTCATAGCCCTGTGGTGGCCGGCCAGGTTCTGGTACTCAGAGCTTCAGCATCTGTTGGCGTGTCCACCGATCAGGCTACTGGTGAGTCCTGATCTGCTTCACCAGAACGATTGTCAGCTGTGGCACCCCTCCCCACAATCATTCAGCTTGGCGGCATGGTGCCTGAGTTCAGGTCTTTAGAGCATCTCAACCTGTCGGCTGATAACACGCAAATAATTCAGGCAGCCAGGAAGCCCTCAACGAGGTCTCAGTATAAGGGCAAGTGGCTTTGGTTCTGTCACTGGTGCTTAGCCTCACAGCTGGACCCCGGGTTGGCTACGATTGACACGGTGCTGTCCTTTGTGTCTCACCTAGCAGAATCGGGCATTCATGTTCTGTCATGCCGAACTTACCTATCAGTGGTAGGCACCTAGATGTCGTACGGACCAGTGCTCCTATTCACTGTCAAATCCGATGATTAGGAGGCACTTCGCAGGCTTGACGCGTCTTTAACCCCCTGTTCGTAAACCGCATCCGACGTGAGATCTGATTGTGGTGCTTAACGCATTGTGCCATAAACCGTTCGAACTTATGGCTACGGTGGACCTTAAGCACCTTTCATGGAAGGTGTCTTTTTTGGTTGCTGTTACCTCAACAAGGCGTGTGAGTGAGCTCCAGGCTCTGTCGGTGGAGCATCCCTTCTTGGTTTTCCACAAGGATAAGGTGGTCCTACAGACAAATCCCTCTTTCCTGCCAAAGGTGGTCTCTTATTTCCATCTAAATCAGTCAATCTCCCTACCAGTCTTCTTTCCAAACCCTGCTTCAGAAGCGGAAAGGGTTCTACATTGCTTGGATGTTAGAAGGGCTCTTAAGTTCTATCTGGACAGATCATCTGAATTTAGGAGCTCTTCTCAACTTTTGGTGACCTTTGGTAACCCACAAGGTAGGCAGGCCTCTAAGGCAACTATCTCAAGATGGATCACGGCTTGTATTACGTAGGCTTAAACTGTTCAGGGTCTGCAGCCTCCTAAAGGTATCCATGCGCACCTGGTGCAGGGCAAGGCAGCTGCTGTTGCCTTTCATATGTCCACTGAGAGACCATCGCAAAGGCAGCTACATGGGCCTCCCCATCGGCTTTTTGTAAACATTATTGTCTAGACCTGTGCTCCAGATCTGATGCTTAGTTTGGCCAGGCTGTGCTGAAGAACCTTTTTCAATTCGTTTTTTTTCCATCCACCCGTAGTTCCCGTGAGGAGTGCTTGGGAATCTCCCATAAGTATGGAGGAAAGGGGACAGGACGTAGGAGTGTAACCAGGTTACTCACCGTAGTGACCACCTTACTCCTAGTCCATAGTCCCCTTTCCTCCATATGCCTGCCCACCGTCCCCTCTAATAAGGTTCCTCTATTATTGCTTAAAGGCTCTGACCTGGCGATAGAAAAGGACTGATGGGTGAAGCACGGGGCAGAGCTGAGATGGCAGGGTTACGGCTGCGTGCAGTACCCTGCTTAAAAGAGAGGAAGGACTAAAATTTTTGCAAAATGTTGATGCTTTTACAAAGTGCTCTGGTCCCATCCCACAGGACGGAGGAATGTCCATAAGTATGGAGGAAAGGGGACTATGGACTAGGAGTAAGGTGGTCACTACGGTGAGTAACCTGGTTATTTTGAACCATTGGTAATTCTCACAAAATGCCTGGTCTCCTGCCAGCCATACGACCATAATTTAGTTTAGGCACGGGTTGGATTATCAATCATTATTTGATTCGTTATATCAGCAGCCTCCATACATTGGAGTGGGACAGTCATCCCCGGTTTTAATAAATTATCCATTATAGGTGTAACCAGCGTTGTCAAAATCAATAGGGCACTCCTAGATAAAGGCGTTATCAGAGATTTCCTGTATAATGCTATCATTTTGCAAACCACTATGATGTGCAGTGATAATAAACCTAACGCATTCCTTATAATTCCCATTGGTTGACTTAGGGGCAGGGATAGTACCTTCTTCCAAAATTGCATGCGTAGGGCCATCTGGCCAAGGGGCTCTCAAAATACTTAGTTTTCGTATCAGCTGTAGAATTTCCTCACTATTGAATATCATAGTGGTTTTAGTATTCTATGTTTTAGGAACTAATTGATTAGGATGTTCACATACACCATACAGTTGTTCATAATAGGTTGCCGAGCTTGAACAGGATTCACTTGAAGGAGGAGCTGGTTTGTTTGATATGTGCTATTCAAAGTTACCCAAATTGTGCTGCTATATTTTCACGCAATGATGTCTAGCATATGCTCGCCATCTTGCTGGTAGAGTTTAGCTTGCCGTGCTTTGCACCAATTTTGACATGTCATTTTAAGATGACTTAACTTATTAGTTTTTAGAATCAAACCATGATCTACAGCAGCTCTTATCTCTGCTCTAAATCTTCTTTTTTTTACTGGCAAGATCAGGGACAAACACATGTTTATGCATAGAGTATGGTTTTAACGGGTTTGATGGTTGTAATTTGAATAAGTTCAATGCAGCTACATATCGCCCCTTGGGGTTATCTATTTTAGAGTCGAGCTTAACATTTTGGGAGGACATATAGTTATTACATGTTTTCTCGGTCCATCTAAATCAGTTCCTACCTACTGATATGGTTAGCGTGGGTCTATAATTGTGTCTGTTATTTTTAGTTATCTGCCATTTCCAGTTGCACTGCAGTAGATCATGGTCACTTTTGTGTTGTTCGCTATTTTCAAAATGTACAATGTCAATTAACATGTTTCTCTGGATGAAAGATGTAATTTATTATTGATTTTGACTTGTCGCATTTCCACGTGGCTTTCCATTCAACATTAGGAATTGCCACTCATCCATCAGAGCAATCAATTTCCTTGCAGAGTAAGTTAGTTAAATGTCCTTATCAGGTATACACTGTATATAGTGATATGTCTGAATGGTTCAAATACAGGTTAAGTATTGCTAGGATACCTCGAGACATCTTTAATTTAACCAGCTGGATGTATATGTTTGGAAAGGCCCAACGCTCGATGATGAGTATTAAAGATATTCGAGTCGCTACTAAGAATCCTGACTTCGGGCGAACAATCTCATCTTTTTTTAGCTGGGCAAAGAACCATAGCATATCCATCCCACCCAGGTGGTTTGACGTACCATGTCTCATATAGGATAATCATATCGTAACTTTTGAGGGTGTCAGTTTTATTAAATAACAAGTGTTTAAATCCTCTCGTATTCCAACTGGCCAATTTAAGATGTAGTGAAGTTTTCCCAGTTTTTAGAATGATTAAAGGTGACCTGCTGTTTTTCTCTGATCCTTGTGTGGACTCCTCGTTTATCCTGGAGCTAATACCTTGCTCAAGTGATGAGTAAGAGTGATGCTCATACATAGTCAGGTTGCACAGGAGGGAATCTTTTTTATTAGGTTTGGTGTTGTATCAATCTGTACATAATCTTGACAAAACGCCCAATTGGTGCAGCTGAGGTCTAGCTTGTCACATAGAGTTGCAGATTATTCCTGATTGGATCCACAGTCTGACTAAGCTGGAGTTGTTTTCTTGAATTCTACTTGCGTCATGTTGCAACATTGAATGTCCTCTAACACATCCACATCATTGAGAAGATTTAGGATGCTGGTTCGATTTAGTGCATATTGTGGAGCTGGTAGAGGATTGCATTGCAATAGCAGGCAATGACAATTTATTTTTGGTAAGAGCGGAAGCTCCGATTTTGTCGATCAAAATTGTTTAAAATGTGATATTGCTTTTGTTGTTGGGCCCAACCAATTCTTATCCACACCAATGTGTTTTAAAGTGGGTACTGATATATCATTATATAAAGGAGAAGGAACATTTTGCTAATTTATTTGAGGATTTTTAGAATGTACTGTTCATTCTAAGGCATTTCCTCTTTGTTCCAATGTAATGGGTGTTTTTTCTAGGCACCAGGTGTTAAGAGATTTCATATCGCTAGGAGTAATATGTGGTTGCTTTGGAGATATTTCTTGTTTAATGTTTTGTGGATGGCTATCATTTCGTTCTATATTAGCTGATGGATTCCCCGATAGCATTTCAGCTGCCTCTATTAAATCATCGACCGGTTTGTGATTTACTATAATTTGCTCTGCCCCATCATGTTTTTATATTTTATGGTTGAAATCTACAACCAAATCAATACAATTTTGTAAAAAAAGACAGGTGTCCTTTGTGAAAGAGGAGACCTTTTCCTTTTGGAAATTTTCGTGTGTGGTGAGAGGTAAATGCATGCTTCTCAGAAACATGTAAAATGTGGTGTTAGAGTTAGCAGAATTTTAGAAAATTATTGAGAGGGATCTCAATAGTTTGTCATTGCGGAATACAACCAAGAGATAAAATACTAAAGACTTAATCTCTAATACAGTCATATCAAAAGGACAGTAAAAACAAAGTGCAGACCGCAGGTGGTCCTGGAATTTCTATGTTTAATGTGTCAATCATCATCTTACATCTTTCAGCATGCGTCATTGATGTGCATGTCCCCAACAATGCAGTTTTACAACAATACCACAAGGGCATCACGTGGGGTAACTAAACGGTGAAACCCGCCATTCTTAGTCTTCTCATTAAGTTCAATGGCTAATGGCTCAAAAGCGCTTTCATTCATTAAAGAAAATAAATGTAAGCAATCTCAACATGGCAAAGTCAGAGATAAAACATTGCATCATTGCTGCACACCAGTACATCATAGAGGTTTGAAAGGCAATATGGCAATCACATGGAGTAGAAATGTCTTAAAGAACAGCTTTCATGCATTATTGCTGACCAGAAAGGCAAGCAACCCATTATCTAAATTAAGGTGTAAAGGAGCAGGCAAGCAGCTCATTATCTAAATTACGGTGTAAAGGAGCAGGCAAGCAGCTCATTATCTAAATTAAGGGGTAAAGGAGCAGGTACGCAGCTCATTATCTAAATTAAGATATAAAGGGCAGCTCATTATCTAAATGAAGGCGTAAAGTAGCAGGCAAGCAGCTCATTATCTAAATTAAGGGGTAAAGGAGCAGGCAAGCAATCTAGGTGCACGTCTCCATCTTAATCCGTCTCATCAGTTCACGAAACCTGGATATCTGAGAGGAGATAGAAATGAGAAAGGTGTCAATCATAGGATTCATCAAAATGTTCAGCTGTTGCAAATTGATTTTCCATTCGCACAACTCTTGTGCAGTGCCCTTCAACATGTATGGGTGACCCATGACCTTTCATTTGCCAAATACTTCTAAATCATTCTGTGTTTGTCATGATAGTAACAGCTATAAATAGGTTCCACATGCACAAGCATAGGCCACGTGTCGTCAATATATGCAGCATAGCCGGGCTTCTTGTATTATCGTAGATAGTGCCATCGCGTACAGTGTGGCACCCCATGTGCTTAGTGGGTAAGAGCTGTGCTTGCACTATCCATTTTCTAAGCTCATCAGGCAATGGAAGTGCTAGCGATGTGCCTGGAGTGTCCAGCATAGCAAATAGACTATAGCTGCTTGGCTCAGCATGAAGGCCCCTTTAATGTACAGGTGCTATGACTCTGCACATCCAAGTGATAGGTCATTTATTTGGTTGACTAATAGCAATAACAATGGGTGGTGCTAAATAATGGCATTACTTAGACCTTCAGGGACAGGCACCAGGGAGTTTCTCATACTTTTAATGATGTCCAGTATTGCCACAAATGTTAGCGTAATCTCACTGTGCTTCCAATAGTCTGCTTTACACAGCCTAATTAACAATACATGTACTTCTGTCAATATGTAGCTGCAATACATTTTCCATGGCATGAATGGACCTTTAACTCCACCATTTACCAGAATCACCTCTCAGACATTTTTTATTTTTTTTATTTACTTGGTTTAATTGTTCTAAGACAATTTTTACAAGATTCCTAGATTAAGGACAAGCGGGACGAAAGGAGAAAGAAAAAAGGAATAGGAAAAAGAAGAGAGGGAGGTCAAAGATGGAAGATTAACAAAGGCTGAAAGAGACTGTTTCCAAGTCTGTTATCTTTGTTAATGGACTGATCAAGTCCGCCTCCCCAGGTAATCTAAGATTGTTTTTCCTTTCCCTTTTTCAACGTCAAGGGGTCACAGTGGTTTAAAATGTCACGTCCTTGGAAGAAGCCCACTACGGCGATAATCCATCTGGGTTTTTCACCGTCATCAAGTTGGTCCAACATTCCTCCTCATCAAAGCAGTGTGAGTTGTTGAAGAGACGACCCCAGTGAGGAGCATGCTGGTTGCCCACTCCTTGGCATCTTAATAGGAGATGTTTTAGTGTTTCGACTGTGTCATTACACATTTTTAATAGATTAAATTCCTATTTGCCCATGGCGTTTACTTCTTCGACTATATGTCTTCGGTAGCAGTTTAGCAGTTCCCTAATATTGTATGCCTTTACTAAGGCATGCCATAATGTTGATTGAAGTCTAGTTCTTCCATTGGCTGCATAATTGCAATACAGATGCCTGTGCTTATCTCCGGTAGTAATACATCTGCTATGGCAATGGATGCAACCCATGCCTCGTACTCATATACTCACCACTTTCAGAGGTAGTTTCTATTGTTAACAACTGGTCATTAAATCAGCCTTTCACATTTTCAATTGCTTAGAATATATTGGTGTCCGTCCATGGGTTTATATTCGTGGCTACATTTAACTTACTGTTAATATCTCTATCCACATCATAGATTTCTAAAGTCCAATTAATGCGCAATGGAAAGTGATCACTTTTAAAATGTGGCATAACTACAACGTTAAAGTGATAAACTGGCCAATTATATCCCAGGACAATGATCATTCATTGTACGTAGTCCATTGGACTCTAGGGAAGTTATCCACATGCGTGTCTTATTGTCAACTAGAAATATCTGACCGTACTTCACATGGGTTCTGTACATAGACATGATATCACTCGCATCAATTGTTAAGAATCACAGAGCAGATGTGGAGGGGAGGTTTGAGTTGGTGTGCTGCAGTATTATGGGACCTTCTGTGCGCTCTCCCCACCTGTCGCCTCACCCTGGCGTGGTGCAGTATGTTGCGGTGCAGATATCTTGGAAACGGTGCGTCCTAGGGCCTTGAAACATGGGTTTTAAAGATTTGTTCCTGGTGTCCAGACGGTTAAAATTAACTTTGTCCGGTCCTTAGGGCATTGAAACGCTGTCCCACAGGGACCTTGAAATTCAGTTCATCGCGTCCAGACACTTAAAATGAACTCTGTACGGTCATTCTACGACCCAATTGATGTTTTGCTGCTTCCAGTCAACAATCTCATGTGTGCATGGGCTAAAACCGGGGGAACGGAATGGAGTGTCCACATGTAATGGGGCCAGTGACATTCGGAGGATCTGAACAGATAACAGTTCAAAATTTGGCAAAGATTGGGGGAACGATGTGGAATTGTATGAGAAACAAGCGAACTAACTAACAGATTTTCCGTTTTATATATATAGAATAAAACACATGCTGCTTTCTGATTGGTTCAGGGAAATCCCAGTACTCGCCCATTACTGCCCATTTTCCCTTATTACTGGTTGGTAATGGACATTTGACATTTAAATTCATGATTATATAATGTGCCAACTGTCATAAATATCTTGTGTCGTCATAAGCAATAAGGCTGTGGCAAGGACCCTCCCCAGGATGGGAAGTGCCATAAATGTCAATTATAGTATCAGCCGTGCAAATGTACAGTCCTCAATTATGTCACCTCTTATTTGATTGTATAGCAGGATCAATTATTGCATTTCTATCTTCAAGTATGTATGTGCATATGTTTAGGGGCCCATCTGTTCAGTGTAATAATGTCCTGAGATACTAGAAAGGTGTACTTCAGCCACCTAGTAGAATGTTGCTATGACCTCCAGTATTCCAGGACCGCATGTTCACTGTTGTACCAGGGTCACGTCATACTGTGGATAACCCTGACCAGGAATTGACAGTGAAATGTGGGTGATGCTAGAATCAAACTAATAATTCAGCCTAGCTCACCTTTGGGTACTACTCTTTATCTATCTGAGCCTGCTAATTGATTTTTCCCACTATTATGAATTATACCAGTGGGACTTGAACACAAGCTCTCCTATATGACTGTGGCTGACTATGTCTAGCTCCAGTGAAGTTGCATTAGTTAAGCATTTAGGTGGGAGTTCAATCAGGAGAGGATTTACCTGCCAGCAGTCTAGATCAGCAAATAAGACCTCTTTCGAGTTTCAGATATGTACATCAGTGGGCTGATGAGTGGGACACCACCAAGTGATTCCTTTCCCAATTGCAAAGATCAGGTGATCAGGGAGTTCAAGAGCCACAATGTGCATACACTTATAATGTTTTCATATGAGTCCTATGCCTTTCACCGTTCCATATGTGAGTCGAGATGCCACTGTTGAAGGCAAAGTAGTTGTATGGGTGCTTCATCTCAACCACCTCAGCATAAACTCCTCAGTTTAGGAAATTAGAGACCATCCTCATGAGTTTGCAACAAGACTGCATAGGATTCCTCTGGTATTTGTGGTATGATGTTTTGTCAATAGAGGTTCTCTTCCTCGCAGTAATGGGATTCAGTATTTTGGTATGATACCTCTCATCTGCCTTCATTCTTCCCTTGCCTCTTAGCTGTCTCTGTCCCTTACTCTCTCTGCTCTATCACTTCATCCATCATGGCCACGTCCCCAACATAGCTGGCTGTACTGCCTACCTGCACTTAAAATTGCTTATGAATTAAATTGTTTAATCGAGAACAGGCAGGAAGTGTGATGTGTTAGCTATTGAAATGCATGAACCTATATGTTGACATATCCCTGAATTTAAATTGGTGGTTGATAATATAATATAATTTTGGATTTTAAAGGCCATTCTATATAAATCAAGAGTAAATTGTATACCCTGGCTCCTGCCAATTAAAATGCACTTTGAGAAATTCAATGCATTAAGTCACTTTCTTGGCTGGACCAATCTCGATTGCAAGATGGCAAAGCAATTGATAGCACAGCTAGTTGAATATATGCAGAGTGCGGTTTGGCAGCATGATGGCACCGGCAGAGCGTCCTTTCCTCTCTTTTCCTGAATCTCCTGTCCAGGATGCTGCTTGGGCGTGGCTTTGGCATCAGGCTTGGAAGCACGGCAGAGTGGAGTTTGGCGGCGCTGGGTGTGGGTTGAAGGGTCTATTGAGGCTGCACTACTCATTACTTATTACAGAGTGAAAACCTAGTGTTGGAGGCTTGGAGGTGAGCCATACATAGATTGTGGCTTGTTCACTACTATACTGTACTGCTACACCTCCTTGACCTATTTTTTTGGGTGGGTGAGGTGGGCTTGATGGGGTCCCATGCTTGGGTTCGTCGGCTTGCCTGCCCGGGGTGCAAAGCAAGACCTCTGGGAAAGAGTGGATGAGGCACTAAGCAGCTAGACACTTGGCCATTTTGATCACGTTGGTAACTATGGTGTGTGATGAATCCTTTGGAGTCATCACTGATTCCCTGATAAAAAGATCTTCTCTCATGTGGCCAAGGGATGGCAGCCGCTACGTGATCCTGACACTGGGGATGGTATCATGAGGCAGGATATGGCTGTTGGGGAAAGGGATTATTAAGAATTTAAAATCCTGTGGGATAATTTGTCTTATCCACAGTACGTTTAATAAACCAGTACTGCGGATACTAAAACCCAACGGCCAATGGAGACTATGTGCAGACCTGATGGAGTTGAACCAACTCCACATATCAAGATGACCACTTGCCTACATCAATTAAGGGCTGGCACAGATCCAAGCATCAAAGGTGTACACAGCCATTGATTTGACCAGTGGCTACTGAATTGTACCCGTGAGTATGGAAGACCAATACAAGCTTGCCTTTACCTTGGGGGGCATCAATACAAGTTGACACAAACCCCATTTGGATACATAAACTCTTGCAATGAGCTCAATATCGGCTGGAGTCATGCAGGAGTTGGGTTCAGAACAATCAAAGCTCCTTGTTTGGCTTACCCAATCAAAACTAAGGAGTTCTTCTTGGAGATGGGATATTCAGATACTTGCCCCAGAGCAGTGTTGTATCAAAAGCACAACGCGGTTGAATACGAGCAAAATGATGTCCTCTGTAGAGGAAAAATGTAAGGACTGTGAAAAGGCACTCCTGGCGATGGTGTGGGCATTGAAAAATGACAGCCCATTCTTCCAGGGGGAGCACATCATCATAGAGACTCAACGACCCTTGCAGTATTTACAAAGGGACAGAATCCAGACAGGGAACTTAGAATTACTTTCTGGATTCTGTCCATTCAAGGCTTTCCTGTGGAGGTCAGATATGGCCAGAACAACAAAAGTCCTGTAGCGCAAGGATTAGGGGAATTGCATGATTGCACTCACGAAAACTGCCTCAAGGGCAAAGGTCTAATGACCAACAACAATATGGTGGCATACTTAACTTTCCCGCACAAAGTCTATGAAGAAGACACTTGTCAGGGGATGCACACAGTGATACCCCGGATCCCTCTGCTGGTTACAAAATAGGACCCCGAAGTAGTCAGGTGGCAGAGTTGACGGCCGTTTATCAAGCCATTCTCACTGCAGTACACAACCAACTCAAAGAGCTGGTCATAATCACTGACTTCGATTATATCAGGAAGAGGTTCATGGAACACCTAATTAACTGGAAGAATCGAGGCATGCTTTGTGCCAACAACAAACCCCTAAATCGTGGCAAACTGATTGATGATCTAGTGACCTCTAATTAGATGACCACCTACTGGAAGAACATAAGTGGTCATTTCAAAAAAGAGGGCCAGATAAGACTGGGAATGACCTGGCTGACCAGTTGGCTAAAACTAGAGCTCTGCAGATGGAGTTCATAGAATTCCTGCTGGGTGAAATCCATATCGCTGCGGTCACCAAGTCACAAACACATGGCAACAGGGAACTCTTGAATGCCCAGTGATACCCCATATGCAGATTTAATCACTGCAGAGAAAGAGTACCTGATTATTGGAACATTCTGTCAACACCTTGAATGTCCTGTGAGTTTTCCTCTAACAGAATCAGATTATGCCGGTAAAGGGGATCTCTTGTGTTGATGACGTTTTCCAAGATGTTCCGGATCCAAGACGGTATGTTGGTACGGAGATCCTTATCTGGATGTGATCCGGTGGGTGGTACCTACCTTGTTCCGAAGCCTGATGTTCAATCACACCATTGACACGGCTACTGCCGGTCATAGGGTGTTTCATATGCCATCGGAGACTTTGCGTGAGATTGCATACTGGCCACACATGGGCAAGGACCTTGACATTTATCTAAAGGGGTATACTCTGTCTGCTCAGTTTCAACCCATTTCACTCACAGACACAGCTCCCCTACAAAAAAGGGGAATGACACTGCCTTGGTCAGATTTGCAAGTCGATTTCATTGAGCCAGTAATTTGTTACCTCTAGAGGAAACAAGTACAAGTTGACTGTAACATGCTCATTCACAAAGTGGGTAGAACGTATTCCTGCCCCACATTGTAAGGCAGAGACAGCTGCCACACTAATGAACAACCACATCTTCTCTTGTTTCATTAGTCTCCACAAAGAATTGAGTTGTAAAGAGAAAGTCACTTTATCAGTGAGGTGATGGTAAAGATTTGGTAGATTCTAAGGGTAAAAAGAAAACTCCACATTGCCTACCAACGGACCTTCAGCAGGGGGTGGTAGAGTGATACAAGAAGACAATTGTGAACATCTTAAAGAAGTTTGTGGCACACTCTGGACCCAGTTGGGAAATTCGATTACCACTTGCCCTGTTGGCTATTAGGTCTGCACCACCTTCTGCAACTAAAATGACTCAATTTGAGCTAATGACCTGATGTAAAATGGTGTTATCACAGCATCTGCTCTATAGAACTCATACTGATAAATGCATCCACCACTCATAAGTACATTGAAAATGTACGGAAGCACCTCCAGCACGCTTTTGCTTATGATCAGCGCAATTTATAAAAGTCATCTGAAGGAATGAAAACATATTATGATTTATAGACCACGAAGAAGGAGTATGAGGTAGGTGACATAGCTCAACTGTACAATCTTGAGAGGAATCAGACCAAGGAACAGAAATGTCTTCCATCTTGGCGTGGTAGCTTTGAAATTGTAGATACAATCTCACCTTGTGCTTACAAGATCTGCATCCAAAAAGGAGAACACATGGAAGTTAAATGGGTCCATATCTATTAGTTTAAAAGCCGTCATCCCAGAAAAGCTTTACAACTGATTGAGGAGCCCAATGAAGGTCGAGCTTAGGAACCATCTGAGGAATGTAAGGTAAGGGTGACATTTTCAGACAATGCCATCCTACATTGTTATACCTGCTCTGGACAGGTTTCTTTTGCTTGAAAATGTCTACTGTCATCTTAATATTTGTATCTGTGTATTAACAAAATGTTTTTAAATCATGCATTTGTAACTTGTACCTGCTTCTAGATTAAACTGTTGTCTACACTGATGTTTTTTAATTGATTTCTTATGTGTTATATGCATTTTTTATTTGATTTCATTCAACTTATAAGAAACCTGAATCAGTCTAGAGCCCTAGGAGCAGACCATCATTCTATTGAAGTTGTAACCTGTGGGGTTTAACAACAGCCGCAGAGTGACATAAACTGAAAGGACATGTTAGGTGTCTAATGCAAAATACATCGGTCTGATAGAAAAGGGCACACTGAAAGTTTGATATCCCAGCTCCCAAAGCCTTAACACTGTGAATGGGCCTAGTGAATGCAAGATGCAAGTGTGCGTTTTTCTAAAAGTGACAAGAAATACATGGTACATGTGAAAAACACACCTTGTAATTGACAAAAGGTCAGCCTGTCAGTTTTACCAACCAGATTGAAAATACTGGAGTTGCAAAGCAAGGGAAATGAACTGATGATAAGGACAAGAGAAAATAAAAGTAGGATTCTGCTTAAAAGAAGGGTTTTCAAAATACTGAAACTATAAAGTCCAGAAGTGTGTGCATTTCAAAAATGGCAACAAATGTTGCAGAAGAATTAACTTATGTTGATGAGAAAATGAGCAACATAACAGGAAGACCTTGTGTCTAAAGCTAAATATTGTGACATGTGAAGTACTATTTCTGATCAGCGATTCAAAGCCTTACCCCCCATTACATGCTACTGAAGTATACAAACCCTGCAATCACCAATTCTATTTTGGATCGATTCCCAATGGTCCAATTATTGACAAGTATGTCGAGAGATACCCCCTCAGCCAGCCATATGCCCCTAACCAGCCCTACAGACCAGGTGCGGTACAAATTTACCCCAGTGTGGATGAAGAGCCCCAGGTCATAACCAAAGACACCTCGATCAACAGTCTCAATTAAAGCGCCAAGACGCCTTGTTGCTGACATCATTAGAGACACCACGCCATAGCTGCATTAGACAAAAACACACTTGCCATCCGCACTAGGGGACACAAACACGCTCTCAAATACATGAAGAACACAAGCGTACAGTTCTATAGTTAGAGGACAGCCACATATACATACTGTCATTGCTTTTATTATTCTCTCATTAGCCAAAAGCAGCAAAGCAGAAAGCACAAGAAGGAAGAGATCCCAAACCGACCTTGCAGATGCTTACATGCGAATAACCTTATGGAACTGCAGGAGCACCTATGAGACCTGACAGAACCAAGTGTGACTAACCTATAGAGAATGTAATATAGCATGAACACTGTAGAAACCGCATTGTAATGGTTTAGGAAAATGACAGCAGGCCACAGACCTCTCAGCAAGAGCCAAGCTGTGCTGGATTCAGGCTGGACAAGAGCAAGGCGTGTGCAACAGGGTCCGCTGCCAAGGCCACAAGATACGGATGACATTCCATTCTACGGACGACAAACGCACCAGCTGCAGTAAATCGTGGTCTCTGAACACGTGACTTGACTGAAGCAGACAATGGACAGCGACCAGCGCTGGGAAAGAGAGCTGATCTCAGGCTACCAGACAGAGGACTGCAACATATATACTACAATATGAGACACGTGTTACACAGGGCAAACAAGCACTCTCAAAGACTAAGGTGGTACACACATACCTTACCTTGAAGAGGTACACGAAGAGCTGAGAACATTTGCAGATCCCAGGTCTGGGGGACGTCAGCTCCAGCCAACCACAGTTTAATATCCTAGGGGTGGGTAGCAATGGGCCAGAACCAATGCTAAGCCCACCACACTGCAACATTTGTATAGATTGTGACTTGGGGATGGACCAGACAAGCCACCTGACATGCGAGGGCCAGTAGAATAACATGTGTAGTATCCACTATAGGTGATAAGAGGCTCAGTGTTCAATTATGAGATCCGATAGGTGTACTGGAGAAGGCCCAAGTTGTGACATCATTCTGATGCAATTGTAGTGTAAAACCGGCCTGCGAGTTGAGGACGAATGAGTTGTGCATGGATTCTTCCTGTTCCTGTGCTGATCCCTGTTGGTTTTGTCTCTAATAAACCGCAGATTGAACTTGCCATTGACTGAGTCCTCCACTTATCCTGAAGAAGGTGTTGAGCCTGCGGAGTTTCTGCGACCTCCTTGTGGCTCTCTGGAATACCTGGGAGTTTGTCCCAATACTATGCTCACTGTCTTTATGAAAAACTATTCCTTTGAAGTCAGCACCAGAGAAAACAGTTACATTCATGCATGACAGAGCCTTTTTATTGGTGGGTGGCTGAGTCAACAGACATCCAGCCATAAAATGAGGTGAACTTTGAACAACTTTTAAAAATACAAGATTCTAAATTCGAATTGTGGTCAGCTCAGAGATACTGATCGCATGCTTCTTCCCAGAGGAATTTTCCCTGAGCATGGCGGGGGGACATCTGCTCTGCTCTTATAGATTAGCAGAACTATGGCCTGGTCTTTGACCTCAAACAAATGCTAATGGACTTTTTGGCAGGACCCCTAACCCGGTGGCCAGACCACTAATTAAAAGTTTAAGAGATGTAATATGAAAATTGAAATATGCATGGGTTAAGTTGCCATAGAGTTGTCTTGTGTAACCACATTGAATTTATTTAACTCAAGAATCATCAGTCTTACCGTAATGATGTATGCATCACCAGAAAGATGCTGAACAGTCCCACATATTGATTTAATTCTCATTCAAATGTAATTTTAGGAATTTTACTTACAGCCTACAGATGTCCTGAATCTGAAAGTTGGGGAACTGGTGACTTATTAAGTTAGATATCCGTGTTGAAAATGTCACATTCCCAACTATGTAAATTTTTGCATAAAGGGCGAAAAACCATATCTTGCACATGCAATACCCTGCCGAAAAAAAATGTGTTTCTCATATCCGTCATAGTTAGTGGAACATTCATATCTATGTATTATGGCATGTATTGATCATTTGCTCATTTTTGTCATGTTGGGAATTTTTGAGTGCAAAAGCTTTCATAAAATAAAATGACAGAAGCTGTACCTTTTCACATTACTTTTTATCATAGAACTCCAAGGGCCTATGGACAGAGAGGGGTTAGATCTTGGGAGGAGAAAGAGGGGATAATACTCCATTGAAAAATCAGAACCAATACACTTGCACCTTCTAATTGTAATAGTTGGAGGTGTGGCTTATAGGAGAAAGCTAGAAAGCTTCCTTACTCTAGGAACACAACTAACAGAATCCTCCTGGTGAGAACTGCTACAACATCTTGAAGAAGACTTCCCTATAGTCCATCTGGGTGAATCCCGACACAGCTACCTGACCTTACCTGGGTGGAGAGGCTTCAAATTGATGGAGTCTTAACCTTGCATGGTAGACAGAATCTGGGAAAGCCTAAAAGCTGACAGGCCATATGATTAATGAGAGCCAAATGAGGGATGGATGCATGTGACTATCTTTGACTAAATTGTTTAACTAGAACCTGTGCTGTCCCAAAGAGGAGCCACACCATCTTTCCTGAGTGCTCAAAAAGACAGAGGTTTCCAATGTAAGTAGATTGATCCAAATTACACCAAATGTGTGGGGGATCTGCCCGACTTAAACTTAATCTTCCCTTAATAGTGGGTGGGGGCCAATTGTTGTAGTCCCTTAGCATATTTGACTGAATATTAATTTAATTAACTCGCGCCTTAAAACACATGTGTATAGACACGTTATAAATTCCATATCATATCATATATCCCAACTAGATTGACCCAGGGGGTGCTTGGAGGAGTTGAAAGCCTCTTCCCTAGCAAGAAGATGCGTTTTAGTCATCAAAGTGAATAGGTACATTTATTTTTCCTGTCAACCCCAGACTCTAATGTATGTACTTGTCCCAAAACGAAAATACTAACTGTCCCCACTCCTTACATCTTGCCTTTTAACAAAGGGGAGTACTTATCCCAACATGACAATGCTAACTGTCCCCACTCCTTAACACTTGTTTTTAAAGAAAGGGGTCTACTTGTCCCAAAACAAAAATCCTAACTTTCCTCACTCCTTAGATCTGGCCTTTAAACCAAGGGTTGTTATTGTCCCAAAACGAAATAAATGTCCCAACTCCCCAAAGCGTTCCTTTAAACCGAGGGGTGCTGCATATAACTGTTGTCCAGGTTTTTGGTGCTGTGAAGATACGTGCTTTGCAAAGTGAGACATAGTGTAATTCCCCATTTAAAAATGTACAATTTTTCCTGATAGTAAGTGACCCTGATAGCAGAAAAATGTTGTATTGGTTTTGGGGTGAAGAAAGAAGAAGGGTTCTATCAATCCAAAATATTTGCAAAAGTCTGTGCCATTTCAAAACTGCCAGCATTTTCAAGTGTGCATGGAATTGACATATACAACGGGCTGCATCTCTAACTTGCTTTAAAATCAAAACTGTACCTTTGATTTAAATCTAAACCGAATTACGTAATATTTACATGTTTATTACATAAATCAAAAAAGTGTGCTTTGCATTGAAGCTGTGTTTTGTGCCACAGAGAAGGTGGCGTGAGTCATCATTTAAGGCAATTATTAATTAAACCTATGCTTTCAATACATATATATTGTCTCTATACTCTGCCCAGGCTCTTGGAACATTGTTGGCACAGGGGAGGGATCTACGTGGCTCTATATGTATCATATATAGGGCTAGCTGACCAAAAATAATCGGTGTGCTGTGGGTCCTCTTAACTGGGAGGTCTCCCCGTGGTAAGTGTGGTCTCTCAATATATCATTATAATCCCATTTGTTGTGGATAGTGTTTGCTCAACCGCTTCCGAGCCATTTCATTAATAGTTATCATTCCTCCATCCTGATCCCTACATATAAAAAAGTGGACACTTAATGTTTAGCATTATTATAGGCTGATTACGCTACTGGACCCAATATAATTTTCCCATGTATCAAATGCACAAACCAGTAGAAATTAGCCATATGCACAACATACAGACTGTACTCTCATTTAGAGATTCACAGATTTGCATTGCCACTTACAAAGCTACAATCCCTGACATTCTCACACACATACATACCATTTATGTATATATATATTCAGTAAAAAAACGTTGTTAAAGGGAAGTTATGGTTAAGTTGCACTACTAAAAACCTATGAAATTCAGTGAAAAAACTTTGTTAAAGGGACGTTATGGTTCCAACTAAAACCGAAAAACCCCTGAAATTTGCCAGTTATGGTAAGCTAAGCAACCATAACTCGCACCACCACCAAGCACTGCTAAGACTAACACCCACAACATCAAAGATGACATCACAAATGTCATTGATGACATCACTGATGACATCACATGTCTGGCTCCCCCTTGTTTCCTTTACTGCCATATCTAGGCCACATGGTTTTCTTCAGTAACAGTCAGGAACTAAAAATTTAAAAGGTACTATATTTGTAGACTTATCCTTCAAGTGTGTTCCTACAGTAATTACCTTAGGGTCCAGTCACATCATATGAAACATATATATAGGGGAACACACAAGCTTGAAAGACAGCAATGTTTCTGTGCATGAAGATAATCAGTAGGGTTATCAGCAGTTTCTGATAGTTCTGTTGTTTTTTTATCACTGTACTTTCCCTGTATGTGCTCATATTTGTATACATTGTGCTCACACTACTTTCCTTAGGGTTGTATCACATCAAATAATACATATATATAAGGGAAGTAGCAGCTTTGAAACAGAGCAATCATTTCTCTGCATTTAGATAATCAGTTAGGTTATGAACACTTTCTGCTACTACTGCTGCTTTTTTGCTTACTTCACTTTCCCTTTATAGACTTATATTTGTATGTGTTTTTGTCTCTTTGAGGGTAATTCATAGAATTCCGCAGAAAAGTGTCGCAAGCGGCTGGCGCAGAGTGTCCGCGTGCGATTGTCTGCGCCAGGCACGTGCGCTAAAACCGATTTCCGCGCACAGCGTATTCATGGATTTTAGGCTCCCAAACCAGCCGTGGCACAGAGAATCGCAGCGACCCTGCAGCAGCACCAGTAACCCCCCGAAGAACGCCCTCGCGCAAGGAAAAGCCATCAAAATCGCTAAATCATCGCAAAGGGCTGCACTAACCCTGGACCAGTTCACCGGGCTGGCAAACAGCAAACGGCAAGCGGGGAACGTGTATTTCAGGGGTGCGCGGGAAGTTCCACACGCGATTTCAGCAGGGTACGTGTATTTCAGGGGTTCGCGTGAAGTTTCTCACGCGATCGGGCCTGGGGGAGCGTGCTACATGTATTACAGGGGTTCGCGTGAAGTTTTACACGCGATCGGGCCTGGTGGAGCGGGCTACGTGTATTACAGGGGTTCGCGTGAACTTCCTCACGCGATCGGGCCTGGGGGAGCGGGCTACGTGTATTACAGGGGTTCGCATCAACTTTCTCACGCAATCGGGCCTGGGGGAGCGGGCTACGTGTATTACAGGGGTTCACGTGAACTTTCTCACGCGATCGGGCCTGGGGGAGCGGGCTATGTGTATTACAGGGGTTCGCGTCAACTTTCTCATGCGATCGGGCCTGGGGGAGCGGGCTACGTGTATTACAGGGGTTCGCGTGAACTTTCTCACACGATCGGGCCTGGGGGAGCGGGCTACGTGTATTACAGGGGTTCACGTGAACTTTCTCACGCGATCGGGCCTGGGGGAGGGGTTTGCATGAACTTACTCACGGGATCGGGCCTGGGGGAGCGTGATACGTGTATTACAGGGGTTCTCGTGAACTTACTCACGCGATCGGGCCTGGGGAAGCGGGCTACGTGTATTACAGGGGTTCGCGTGAACTTTCTCAGGCGATCGGGCCTGGGGGAGCGGGCTACGTGTATTTCAGGTGTTTGCGTGAATTTTTTCACGCGATCGGGCCTGGGGGAGTGGGCTATGTGTATTACAGGGGTTCGTGTGAACTTTCTCACACGATCGGGCCTGGGGGAGCGGGCTACGTGTATTTCAGGGGTTCGCTGAACTTTCTCACGCGATCGGGCCTGGGGGAGCGGGCTACGTGTATTTCTGGGGTTAGCGTGAAGTATCTCACGCGATCAGGCCTGGGGGAGCGTGCTAGGTGTATTACAGGGGTTCGCGTGAAGTTGCACACGCGATTGTCCCAGTGCGAGCAGGGTACGTGTATTTCAGGGGTGCGCGGGAAGTTCCACACGCAATACTCCCAGTGCGAGCAGGGTACGTGTATTTCAGGGGTGCGCGGGAAGTTCCACACGCGATACCAGCAGGGAATGTGTATTTCAGGGGTTCTGGGGAGTACTACACGTGAATTGGCCGTGTGGGTCCTCCCAGGTGTACGCTCCACAACCTCCACGGCCCCTGCAGGCAGCCCACACCACGGGGGACTACCCTGCACCCCTGCCCATGTCCCGCAGGCAGCCCATTCACCATGGGCATGCCCCCCAGCCAACCCACATGTCACCTTGCACTACTGATCAACAATGCATGTCTCCCACCACCCCCACCCCCCAGCAGTGCAGGGGCAGCCTCCACCAGGCCCCCACTCATGTCCCCCTGCACCCCCACCCCCCAGCATCCAGGGTCACCCTCCACCAGGCCCCCACTCATGTCTCCCACCACCCCCACCCCCCTGCCACCATGGGCAGGGGGGTGGGGGCCCCACAGGTCCCCACTCATGTCTCCCACCACCCCCACCCCCCTGCCACCATGGGCAGCCTCCACCGGGCCCCCACTCATATCTCCCACCACCCCCACCCCCCAGCCACCATGGGCAGCCTCCACCAGGCCCCCACTCATGTCTCCCACCACCCCCACCCCCCGGCAGTGCAGGGTCACCCTTCACCAGGCCCCCACTCATGTCTCCCACCACCCCCACCCCCCGGCAGTGCAGGGGCAGCCTCCACCAGGCCCCCACTCATGTCCCCCTGCACTCCCACCCCCCAGCATTCAGGTTCACCCTCCACCAGGCCCCCACCCCCTGCCACCATGGGCAGCCCCCACCAGGCCCACACTCATGTCTCCCACCACCCCCACCCCCCTGCCACCATGGGCAGCCTCCACCAGGCCCCCACTCATGTCTCCCACCACCCCCACCCCCAGCCACCATGGGCAGCCTCCACCAGGCCCCCACTCATGTCTCCCACCACCCCCACCCCCCTGCCACCATGGGCAGCCCCCACCAGGCCCCCACTCATGTCTCCCACCACCCCCACCCCCCGGCAGTGCAGGGGCAGCCTCCACCAGGCCCCCACACATGTCCCCCTGCACCCCCACCCCCCAGCATCCAGAGTCACCCTCCACCAGGCCCCCACTCATGTCTCCCACCACCCCCCACCCCCCAGCCACCATGGGCAGCCTCCACCAGGCCCTCACTCATGTCTCCCACCACCCCCACCCCCGGCAGTGCAGGGTCACCCTCCACCAGGCCCCCACTCATGTCTCCCACCACCCCCACCCCCAGCATCCAGGGTCACCCTCCACCAGGCCCCCACTCATGTCTCCCACCATCCACACCCCCCTGCCACCATGGGCAGCCCCCACCAGGCCCCCACTCATGTCTCCCACCACCCCACCCCCCTGCCACCATGGGCAGCCCCCACCAGGCCCCCACTCATGTCTCCCACCACCCCCACCCCCCAGCAGTGCAGGGGCAGCCTCCACCAGGCCCCCACTCATGTCCCCCTGCACCCCCACCCCCCAGCATCCAGGGTCACCCTCCACCAGGCCCCCACTCATGTCTCCCACCACCCCCACCCCCCTGCCACCATGGGCAGCCCCCACCAGGCCCCCACTCATGTCTCCCACCACCCCCACCCCCCGGCAGTGCAGGGTCACCCGCCACCAGGCCCCCACTCATGTCTCCCACCACCCCCACCCCCCAGCCACCATGGGCAGCCTCCCCCAGGCCCCCACTCATGTCTACCACCACCCCCACCCCCCAGCAGTGCAGGGGCAGCCTCCACCAGGCACCCACTCATGTCTCCCACCACCCCCCTGCCACCATTGGCAGCCTCCACCAGGCCCCCACTCATGTCTCCCACCACCCCCACCCCCAGCAGTGCAGGGGCAGCCTCCACCAGGCACCCACTCATGTCCCCCTGTACCCCCACCCCCCTGCCACCATGGGCAGCCCCCACCAGGCCACCACTCATGTCTCCCACCACCCCCACCCCCGGCAGTGCAGGGGCAGCCTCCACCAGGCCCCCACTCATGTCCCCCTGCACCCCCACCCCCCAGCATCCAGGGTCACCCTCCACCAGGCCCCCACTCATGTCTCCCACCACCCCCACCCCCCAGCCACCATGGGCAGCCTCCACCAGGCCCCCACTCATGTCTCCCACCACCCCCACCCCCCGGCAGTGCAGGGTCACCCTCCACCAGGCCCCCACTCATGTCTCCCACCACCCCCACCCCCCCGCATCCAGGCTCACCCACCACCAGGCCCCCACTCATGTCTCCCACCACCCCCAACCCCCTGCCACCATGGGCAGCCCCCACCAGGCCCCCACTCATGTCTCCCACCACCCCCACCCCCCGGCAGTGCAGGGGCAGCCTCCACCAGGCCCCCACTCATGTCCCCCTGCACCCCCACCCCCCAGCATCCAGGGTCACCCTCCACCAGGCACCCACTCATGTCTCCCACCACCCCCACCCCCCTGCCACCATGGGCAGCCCCCACCAGGCCCCCACTCATGTCTCCCACCACCCCCACCCCCCGGCAGTGCAGGGTCACCCTCCACCAGGCCCCCACTCATGTCTCCCACCACCCCCACCCCCCAGCCACCATGGGCAGCCTCCACCAGGCCCCCACTCATGTCTCCCACCACACCCACCCCCCGGCAGTGCAGGGTCACCCTCCACCAGGCCCCCACTCATGTCTCCCACCACCCCCAACCCCCGTCAGTGCAGGGGCAGCCTCCACCAGGCCCCCACTCATGTCCACCTGCACCCCCACCCCCCAGCATCCAGGGTGACCCTCCACCAGGCCCCCACTCATGTCTCCCACCACCCCCACCCCCCGGCAGTGCAGGGTCACCCTCCACCAGGCCCCCACTCATGTCTCCCACCACCCCCACCCCCTAGCCACCATGGGCAGCCTCCACCAGGCCCCCACTCATGTCTCCCACCACCCCCACCCCCCTGCCACCATGGGCAGCCCCCACCAGGCCCCCACTCATGTCTCCCACCACCCCCACCCCCCTGCCACCATGGGCAGCCTCCACCAGCCCCCCACTCATGTCTACCACCACCCCCACCCCCCAGCAGTGCAGGGTCACCCTCCACCAGGCCCCCACTCATGTCTCCCACCACCCCCACCCCCCAGCCACCATGGGCAGCCTCCACCAGGCCCCCACTCATGTCTCCCACCACTCCCACCCCACGGCAGTGCAGGGTCACCCTCCAGCAGGCCCCCACTCATGTCTCCCACCACCCCCACCCCCCGGCAGTGCAGGGGCAGCCTCCACCAGGCCCCCACTCATGTCCCCCTGCACCCCCACCCCCCAGCATCCAGGGTCACCCTCCACCAGGCCCCCATTCATGTCTCCCACCACCCCCACCCCCCGGCAGTGCAGGGTCACCCTCCACAGGCCCCCACTCATGTCTCCCACCACCCCCACCCACCAGCCACCATGGGCAGCCTCCACCAGGCCCCCACTCATGTCTCCCACCACCCCCCACCCCCCGACAGTGCAGGGTCACCCTCCACCAGGCCCCCACTCATGTCTCCCACCACCCCCACCCACCAGCCACCATGGGCAGCCTCCACCAGGCCCCCACTCATGTCTCCAGCCACCCCCACCCCCTGCCACCATGGGCAGCCCCCACCAGGCCCCCACTCATGTCTCCCACCACCCCCACCCCCCTGCCACCATGGGCAGCCTCCACCAGGCCCCCACTCATGTCTACCACCACCCCCACCCCCCAGCAGTGCAGGGGCAGCCTCCACCAGGCACCCACTCATGTGTCCCACCACCCCCACCCCCAGCCACCAGGGGCAGCCTCCAGCAGGCCCCCACTCATGTCTACCACCACCCCCACCCCCTAGCAGTGCAGGGGCAGCCTCCACCAGGCACCCACTCATGTCTCCCACCATCCCCACCCCCCGGCAGTGCAGGGTCACCCTCCACCAGGCCCCACTCATGTCTCCCACCACCCCCACCCCCCAGCCACCATGGGCAGCCTCCACCAGGCCCCCACTCATGTCTCCCACCACCCCCACCCCCCTGCCACCATGGGCAGCCCCCACCAGGTCCTCACAATCCCCAATCATGTGCGTAATGGTCAGCCTCCACAGCCAAAAAGCCCTACCAAGTAACAAATTCACCCACATGGAAATGGAAATCACATGTTACACCCCCAATGTTCATGAAGCTAATGAACCCATGTCCGTCACACACATTTTTTGCAATTGAATGGGAAAACACACAACATGACATGCATGAAACCAATGAGATGATACCACACAGTGAACTATGCAAACAAAATTGTATTGAAAAAAATAAAGAATGCTAAAGAAAGAAAACTAACTACAATGAGAATGTTAAAAAATAAGCTGCATGTCCGTATAAAAACACAAAACTGGAAATCCAAATCCTAGACAATTTTGTCCAAAGTCAAATGTAAAAAAATCTCCATGCAACAAAGAACTATGTACAAAAATAACAAGGGTCCATGAGCCCAACTGAACAAAGGAAACCTCCTAAAAAACCTACCTAAATATCAACTATATACAAAAAGTGGAGCAGTGTCCGTCGACTCCAAATCATAATAAGAACGAAAGTAAACCTAAAACTAAAGAACTATATACAAAGGCGGCGGGCAAGTCCAGCAGCTCACTCTGTGGTGTCCCGGGCCAGGGCATCATCGAACTCCTATTCGATGTCCCGGAGGCGGTCCAGTTCCATGGCCCCGAGGGTCCGCAGGGAAGACGCTGTGTCCTCCTCCAACCCCCTGCGGATTGCCTCGAGGCACTCGGCCCGCCTCAGGGCCCTCCGCATGGAGTTCTCCGCCCTGACCATTGTGAGCCGCGCCTCTTCCACCCGCCGCCGCTCCGCACCTATGGCGTGGCCCAACCGCTGCCACACGGAAGACATTCTCTGTCCTGGGTCCCCCTGCCCTCCGGCCGATGCCTGCCCCTCCGATGTCGAATGCCCTGAGCCTTCATGTCTCCCACCATGTTGCTGCTGCTGCTGCTCTGCCTCTGCCCGTGCACTGCCTCCTGCTGCCTGCACATCCTCCACCGGCTGGGGTGCACTAGTTGATGTGGCCACCCCTGCTGGACCTCCGACTCCCGACTGTGGCAGGGATGCCTCCTCCACCACCCTGGCCGCACCGTCAGAGGCAGCTCCACAGGGCACCCAGGTGACTGATGGGTGGGAAGATGGCACAGAGGACAACTGGCGCGTAGGGGGTCCAGTTGAGGAGGGGGTCGGAGCAAGCCCCATCAGACAGCGGAATCTGGCCTGGGTGACCTGTCCCAGCAGGCTGACGTGGTCAACGAGCCATTCGAGATGACGTGCAGTCTCTCCATGAAAAGACTGCAGGTCACCTCGCATGGCCCGTTGACGCAACACCACACCAGCCAGGACAGGCTCAACCCGGCCTGGATGGCCACGTCCGCAGGCAGAGGAAGGCCAGTTGACGTCAGCTCATCCCCTGCCTGAAAACGGGTCTGGACGTAGACATCCCTGCTGGTGCAAGATGATGCAGGGACAGGATCGGGGACAGGATTGCACACAGGCATCTCCGCGGCCGCCTCTGCTGCCTCCTGTCCCTGGTCCTGCACTGCACCACTAGCACCAGTGGGATCCCCACCTCCAGACCCCGTCTCTGGTGCTTGCGTGGCCCCCTCCTCCACCAAACCCCCCACCAACCTGGATGACTCCGTGCCATCTTCCCCTGTTGGGCCCTGTGGGGTCCCAGCTGCCCCTTCTGCTGCCGAGGAGTCCAACTGCAACCTCCGCCTCTTGGACCTCCCCCCGGCAGCTGCGGCCTGGGACACGGCACCGGACTCCTCACTCCCCGACGAGATGACAACACGGGAGGGGAGCCGGGCCTTGCGTCTCCGGCTGGCGGTCGGATCCCCGCCGCTGTGCTCCACAGCACCTTCTCCGCCCTCTTCATCAGTTGACGCTGCAGACAGGGAGTAACAAAACACAGGCATCAGGGCACTGTACAATGGACACATACATGCATGACAGTTGCACATGAGTGGCATTGGCAAACCTCAGACATGTCATCACAATCCCCAACACACATGTCATTGCAACTGGCACACATGAGCCATACCACAGCCATTTCGCAACTGCCATCACCATCCCTACACATACAACAGCATCAGCAGCCAAAGGGGAGCAAGACATCACATGCAACACAGGAAGTGCACCACACATGTACACACACCACCACACTTGCATGCATGTCTACACCTCTGCCAAGTGTCGCACTGTTCAGACGGGCATCCATGTCACATCTGCCAATCAGGCTTCCACATACCGCTGTCACATGCATCCATGTTGCATCACTGTTGCACCCTTGACAAATACACACACATGCACATGTACACAGTGCTCATACATGCAGCCGAAAACAACATACATGCCTGACATCACGGACGTGTCTACTTACATACACATTCATCCAAACATGTGTGCACGCACAACTGCATTTGCCATGCAAGCCCACACACACAAGCACCATCCATGTCTCACACATTACAGCCCTCGCATGTGTCAGCCCCACGGCCCTGTACACCCCCACCCATACTCGACCCCATACAAACAGATGTGCAACCGGCACAATGGCGAATGATCACCACACGCACTGCTCACAACCAGGATGCATGTACACTCACCGCTCGACTCCAGACGGGTCTGCTTCTCTAGGACCTGGACGTAGAGCGCTGGGGATATGCGTTCCAGGACCCCCATCTGTTCTTCCGACAAGTGGCCCCGGCGCCCCTCGGCATCCGCTGCCTTCAAGAGGCGCCGGGCCTTGTTCAGGGTCCTGGACCTGAAGTCCTCCCAGCGCTTCCTGACATGTTGTAAGTCCCGGACTGCCACCCCCTCCGCGTTGATAGCAGTCACGATGTCAGTCCAGATCCGAGTCCGTCCTTCCTTGTTGGCGCGGGAACTTCCAAAAAGGGCATCATACTGCCCAAGGACTTGCTCCACCAGGACACCAACTTCGGTGGCACTGAAGCTGGTGCCCCTCTGCCTCTCTGGCCGGGGGTTGTCAGTGGTCACAGATGGTGTATGCCCCGACATGACAACCCCAGAGGCAGGAGTGTGTGGGCAACTGGGTCCTGGGGCTGGGCTGTGGAGCGATGGAATTCCAGTCGGGAGTCTTCGGTTCCAGCAGGGGTGGTCACAGCAACAGCACCCCTGGCTGATGTGCAGGCAGCAAATGGCAGTGCACGTGGCCATCAGGCAGTCAGGCAGCAGCAGATGGCAGGTGGGAGCGTGCTTGGGGCTCCGGGGGGCAGTAGTTCGGCCTTCTGGGCAGGGGCGTGGTCTTCCATGTGCTTACGCGTGGCCAGCTTGGTACGGAGTGATTTGGCACGTGAAAATCCTGCACGTCAGCGTGAAAACCGGGGAAAGGCCCTTAGCGCGTAAGCGCATCAGCATGCATACGCGAATCCATTGGACCAAAGGCCCTCAGCGCGTAAGCGCGCCTGTGACGTGACCCGCACGGGTGTTTCCCACACAGCACGTGATGACAGAGCACACGTGGAAAGACTGCACGTCAGAGTCTCATCGCGTGTAATTGGACAGCATGTCAGAGTCTCATCGCGTGTAATTGGACAAAAGTGCGTGTACACGCGATTGGCCTATGTACGTGTATATCAGGTGTGCGCGGACACTTACACACGCAAGTACGTCAGCGCACCTGTATCCCGGTGTGCGCGCCAATTTCCACACGCTATTGGACTGGGCACTGGATTTCAGGGGTGCGCAGGTCACACGCTCGCCTACAACACGTGCAACGCATTAATTTGCGCGCTTACAAAATAACTAGCTCAGACCCAGGATGAACATACCGTTCCTAGCAGCAGTGGGCGTGGCCTACCAAAGGAGGAGGAGGAGGATAGTCAGGGCCAGAATATTCACACCCAGAACCAGCCTTTTCGGGATGCCTGATGACCAGGTGCATGGGAGGTACAGGTTTCCACCACACATCATACTGGACCTGGTGAGTGAGTGGGAGGACGACCTCACATCACCCACCCTGTGCTCCCAAGCACTCAGCCCCCTGGAGAAGGTCCTCAATGTACTGCACTTCTTAGCCACTGGATCATTTCAGCGGACAAGTGCCATTGTGGGTGGTGTATCACAGGCCACCCAGTCACGCTGCCTACACCAGGTCTTGAACATCATCACTGCACGCCCATCAGTCCGCAGGCACATATACCTGCCCAGAACCCCTGCAGAAAGGCATGCTGCCGCCCTGGATTTCTACGCTGTGGCACGATTCCCCAAAGTGCTAGGTGCCATTGACTGCACCCATGTGGCTCTACGTCCCCCCAGGGCATCTGAGCACATCTATAGGAACCGCAAGCACTGGCATTCCATCAACGTGCAGGTAGTATGTAATGCCAAGGGAATCATCACCTCAGTATATGCCAACTATCCTGGGTCAACCCACGACAGCTTCATTTACCGAATGTCCACCCTAAGCCAGGACCTAGAAGCTGGCCGGCATGGCGATACATGGCTGCTTGGTGAGTATGAATGCCACTGCACATGCATGCATGTCAGATACTGAGCAAGGTCACAACCCCACCAATGATACCAATCACCACCTCCACAGGGGACAGTGCCTACCCTCTCAGCCCCCACATGATGACGCCAATTCGGAACCCCACCACGCCACCCCAGGTAAGATATAACGCAGCCCACATTACAACCCGGGGCATAGTGGAGCACATATTTGGAGTGCTGAAGTCACTCTTTCGCTCCCTTGACCGCTCTGGCGGGCAGCTGTTGTACGCTCCCCCAGTAGTGTGCAGGATCATAGTGGCAGCATGTGTCCTGCACAACGTTGCAACACGCCGGGGCCTGGCCGTGGACATGGTGGTGCCCCCCGTCCCCAACCACATGCACAGCCGCTGCGCATGGGAGGGGAAAGGGCACGGGGGGAGGCAGCCCGTACACAGCTAGTGGCTAATTACGTCACATAGAAATCACACCCCTGTGGAGTGCACACTGCCCTGGCACATTCCATCTGACATTCAATGATGACTCAACCTGACACTGATCCTGAATGTCTGGAGAAAGAACAGTGAAAACCATATCAGCCTGAGATTGTTCACATGGAAGTGTCACAATGTGTGCATCCCTACCCACACTGACACCACCAATGCAGTTTTGTGAAGTTACACATTCAAGCAGCTGAAATTAATACCCACTTGCAAAATGCAACAAGAGGACAGTGCCATGTCAGCCAACCCAACCCCAGCACCGCCACACGACACACCGTGCCATGTCATGCTATTTGCACGTAAACAAAGTAATCCCCACAACATGACACTAGTGTCACAATGTACAGTGTCCCTATTAGAAACTTGCAACACCTGAAATGCTCACAGTAATGCCGGACCAACAACAAACTTGAGCACCTACTACCATTAACATGACATCACTAATGTATAATATTAGTAGTCTCACCACCTGGAAATGCCTGCACTCCCACCACTACCAACTGTGCAGTGTTGGCGCCTGTAGAGTTGTAGGTGCACTGCTGCCAACATGGACCACATCTCCAGACTAGAGGTCCTTGTGTAGACATGAGGAAGGGACCTGCAAATTGGGAGGTAGACACAGAAGATGAGTTACACATCAATGCAACATGCAGTGTACAACACAACAGCAATATGCACTAGGAATGTATACACAGTATTGACTACAGACTGCCCACACAGCTCATGGGAGTCCAACGTCACTGTGTAATTCACTGTCACTTGGGCACACCCTTTGCAAGCCCATGGAAACGGGAAGCAGGAGGGGTGTGTGTGACTCAAACCCAAGCATCTGAACCAAATACATTACAAGCCTGCATGGGCCCAGCCACAATGCAGCGTATGCCCACAGGAACCACGGAAGCCAACAAATTGTCCCAAAAAAATTGGGAATAAAAGAAATAAAAATAAAAATAAAAAAAAATAAAAATAAAAAATGGCCATTGAAGGGCCCGGGGGGGTTGGGGAGGCCACCCAGGAGGTCCGAAGACAGGATGCACACCAGAACCCACCTGCGTGGATCCTGGGAAAAAAAAAACACCTCCATGGGCTCATGGCCCACACGGCTACCCTATTGTGGGAGTATCACTGCTGTCGCTATTATCACCCTGTGCAGCTGCATCCGGAGGTGGTTGCACTATGGGAGGCAGCCCACGCAAGGCCCTAGTCTGCTCCTCCATGGCTGCAAGCATGCGGGTGTGGTAGGTCTGGTTCTGGAGGATGAGTGTGCGGAGGTCCCCATGCAACAACTCACAGGATGCCCGGACCTCCGCCCTCGTTGCCTGCATCTCAGCTGAGAGCGTACGGGTGAGACGCTCCAGCTGCTGTTCTGTCCTTTGGTGTGTAGAAGCCTCAAGCTCAACAAGAGTCGTCCTGAGGTGAAGGAGCTCCTGCCTCAGGGCTTCCCTGTGGCCCTGGGACTCAATGGAGATGGCCTCCTGCAGAGTCGCCAGTGCCGCCCGCCTGTCCCTGTTGGACCCCAACATGTCCTCCCTGTGTGACTGGCAGATGGTGTCGGTTGCCTGCTCTAGTCGCTCCATCAGCCTTTCAGGGGGGACAATGGAAGTGGCCACCCTATCCATGGCCTGAGCCATCATCTCGGATGATGCTGCCTGTTGGGTTGCCATACCATAAATGGATTGCTCCCATGCAGTATTGCCAGGTGCCGTACGGCCACCACGACGGCGGGCACCACACCTGTCTGGGGCAAGGCGAACTGCGCCTTGCTGTGCCGGCACTGCCTGAGGCTGCAGGACTGCATTCCCCCTCTGATCTGCTGGCCCAGGAACAGGATCAGATGTCGCAGAGTGTGACCCTGCATCCGTAACCACCAAAGGCGTAGCTGCCAACACTGACATCCCCATTGAGGGTTCTGACCCTGGTGCAGGTGGGTGAGACAGAACAGAATCCCTCCCTGGAACACTCACCTGCGACGGCACGTAGGTCTCATCCGAATCAACACCTGAGTACAGCTCGGGGGAGGTGCAGCCAGAGACACCCCTTGAGAGCAGGACCTGCAGCACTTGTGGGTTCTCACCCACCACCACACCACGTCCCTCACTGGTGGTTGGTCGGCCCTCGGGCCCCTCTTGGGTCTGCACCATCTCCACAACCCCAGCAGTATCAGGTGTGTCTTCCCCTGCAAAGACATAAAAACAAAGAAATGGAAACAGGCATTAGCACCATGGCACACAATGAGGGCTGAGAAGCAAGAGAACCAGTACTTGTTTGACACATGTCCCACATGACTAAAACCCTCCCATGCATGCACCCTCACTGCGTATGAAGGGCAGGCAAATGGCACACACTGATGACACCAAGATTGAAGATGAACACATTTTCTGCATGCTGCCTGGCAGTGGCATCACACATTGGCCTGTGACTGGCAGGTGAATAGCATGTACCATTGCTATTGAGTGAAGATGGAGAGGAGGGCAGCACCTATGCATACTGTCCAGTTCCCGCATGTAACAGCTTTTTTAATTCTAACAGGTCAGATTCTTCACCTGGAGCTGCCAGTCCGAAATGGTGCACAGGGACATGTTTGAACAAATGATATCCAGGTAACAAAGTCACTCCACTTTACCATAGCCATGTCAGACATGTGACTAGAGGACTGCGACATGCATAGTAAAAGTGGTGGAATGGAAAATATCTGACTAAATGAATAGTGCTAAATTTTGCAACAATGTTGTGGCAAGGTGACACTTCAAGGGCAACTGGTGTGCAGTTGGCCTACATGTCTACTGTTGGCAGAAGGGATACAGCTATGGCCAAATGCAGCTGTATGTATTGCATGAAGCACATGGATGACCCATACGACTCAGGCGCACACACTCTCACCTGGCACACAAACAGAAGCCCTCACACACACCATGCACATGGATGACACACACATGCATGTGCACTCACCGGACAATGCCTCGTAATCAGGGAGATCTCCCACGCCTTGGATCTGTTCCTCCGTGACGTAGGTCCCAGCGACTGACTCATGTGGAGTGAGTTCCATGTCTACTACTGGAGACCCACCTCCAGTCACTAGAGTTGTGGCATGACTTGAGGCCAGCTTACTCTTTGCCCTGCGCTTTAGGTCATTCCAGCGCTTATAGCAATCATTGGCTGTGCGCCTCACGATTCCAAGGGCACTTACGATGTCCGCAACGGTCTGCCAGTGTGCCTGACGTTGTGCAGGTGTGGTCTTGGATCCTGCAACAATGACCATCTTGTTGTCATGTGCGGACACATACTCGACAAGTGCATTCAGTTCGTCATCCGTGAAGCTGGGCTTCCTGGACGGGCCAGACTGTGTAGCCGTGTCTGGGGCATCAGCCTGTGCCGGACGAGCACTCTTCCTCTTCCGCTTGGAAGGTGGTGGTGATCCTGAGTGTCCTGCGCCGCTCTGGACACTAGGGGCAGGAGCCCTGGTGGACTCTGTATCAGGAGTGTGGGATTGCACACTCAGCATGGGAGTTGGTGCAGACATTGGCTCTAGTGTGATGGTGTCAGGGGGAATATCAGCTGCATGGACTAGGACCGACAATGTCCGGGCTGGGTGTGTGAGGGCTGGGGTGGATGGAGCCGCAGCTGCCCCTGCAGCCTCTCCGCCCTGCCTACTTGGTGCAGCAGATGACCTTGCTGCCCCAGATGCACGTGGCATGGTGACATCAACGTGCACCAGCGCACGTGTCATAGGCCTGCTGACCTGGAAGTCAGCCATGGAGTCAGCCAGGTCTGGTGCCACAATGGGCTGGTCCAATAAGGGCTGAGCATGGATGGTGTCAGCCACATCAGCCTCAACGGGAGGGGGGGGGATTATGGGTGCCCTTGACTGGTCCTCCACACATAGGGGGACAGGCTCACCCTGCAAGTAATGACCACGTCCCCTACCGGATCCACCACGGCCACCACTTGTGGCTCTTCCACCTTTGCCACCCTTACGGAATCCTCGCCTCCCAACCATAGCACTGATGTTGATGTGCGTATGGGAGTGGCTGTAAAATATTGTCCTGGGCAATTGGGGGTCAAAGGGGTTGGGTACCAGATGGTAATTGTACCCTATTGCTCTTGCAAGGCTGATTGTAACCCTTGGGGAAAGATGACGGGTCACGCTACGCACAGGAGCCCCAAAAAAGGGAGATGACGTGCACGCAACCCCTCCTAGACCACGTGTGCAGAAAGAAAAACCTGCACTACGCTGTGGCACCCAGTAACACAAGAATGAACGTATACGTGTCACACGCAGCCTAGAATGACCTCTGAAGGGGTAGGCTACACACGGGGCAAGCACAGATGTTAGATACGTGCGTGACTCACTGTCTGCCAGGTAAAAGAGCGTGAAAAAGGAGCGCGTTTGGTTGGCAACACCCCCGCCAAAAGAAGATTTGTACGCTGTCTGAGGAGACAGGACAACAGTAGAAGGGAATACTGTTTGAGGGAACAGGCCCAGGTAAACCAGTAAAAGAGAAAAAAGAGAAAAATCTGTCAGAGGTAACAGGGAATACGAACTTGAAACGCCGTGAAGTAAATCGCGTGTGAACCGACAAGAAGTACAGAATTCACCCACTCGCTCTCCACGAAAAGCATGTACAAGGAAATGGTGTTCTACGCGTACCTTTTATACAGGCCCACACGTCCAACGTCACTTACGCGGCGTGTACGCGCTAGGGCCATTTCCACCAATTACACGCTTTGTGACTTATGCGTGTACCGCCATTTCCACCAATTACACGCTTTGTGACTTCTGCGTGTACGGCCATTTCCACCAATTACACGCTTTGTCACTTCTGCGTGTACGGCCATTTCCACCAAATACACGCGATGAGACTCTGACGTGCAGTCTTTCCACGTGTGCTCTGTCATCACGTGCTGTGTGGGAAACACCCGTGCGGGTCACGTCACAGACGCGCTTACGCGCTGAGGGCCTTTGGTCCAATAGAATTGCGTATGCGTGCCTGACGCGCTTACGCGCTAAGGGCCTTTCCTCGGTTTTCACGCTGACGTGCAGGATTTTCACGTGCCAAATCACTCCGTACCAAGCTGGCCACGCGTAAGCACACGGAAGACCACGCTCCTGCCCAGAAGGCCGAACTACTGCCCCCCAGAGACTGCACGTCATCTCGATTGGCTCGTTGACCACGTCAACCTGCTGGGACAGGTCACCCAGGCCGGATTCCTCCGTCTGATGGGGCTTGCTCCGACCCCCTCCTCAACTGGACCCCCTACGCGCCAGTCGTCCTCTGTGCCATCTTCCCACCCATCAGTCACCTGGGTGCCCTGTGGAGCTGCCTCTGACGGTGCGGCCAGGCTGGTGGAGGAGGCATCCCTGCCACAGTCGGGAGTCGGAGGTCCAGCAGGGGTGGCCACATCAACAAGTGCACCCCAGCCGGCGGAGGATGTGCAGGCAGCAGGAGGCAGTGCACGGGCAGAGGCAGAGCAGTAGCAGCAGCAACATGGTGGGAGACATGAAGGCTCGGGGCTTTCGACATCGGAGGGGCGGCCATCGGCCGGAAGGCAGGGGGACCCAGGACAGAGAGTGTCTTCCGTGTGGCAGCGGTTGGGCCACGCCATAGGTGCGGAGCGGCGGCGGGCGGAAGAGGCGCGGCTCACAATGGTCAGGGCGGAGAACTCCATGCGGAGGGCCCTGAGGCGGGCCGAGTGCCTCGAGGCAATCCGCAGGGGGTTGGAGGAGGACACAGCGTCGTCCCTGCGGACCCTCGGGGCCATGGAACTGGACCGCCACCGGGACATCGAACAGGAGTTCGATGATGCCCTGGCCCGGGACACCACAGAGCTAGCCGCTGGACTTGCCCGCCGCCTTTGTATATAGTTCTTTAGTTTTAGGTTTCCTTTCTTTCTAATTATGATTTGGAGTCGACGGACACTGCTCCACTTTTTGTATATAGTTGATTTTTAGGTAGGTTTTTTAGTAGGCTTCGTTTGTTCAGTTGGGCTCATGGACCCTTGGTAGTTTTTTATACGGACATGCATGTTTTTTTTTTCTCATTCACATTGTAGTTAGTTTTCTTTCTTTAGCATTCTTAATTTTTTTAAATACAATTTTGTTAGCATACTTCACTGTGTGGTATCATCTTATTGGTTTCATGCATGTCATGTTGTGTGTTTTCCCATTATATTGCAACCATTGTGTGTGACGGACATGGGTTCATTAGCTTCATGAACATTGGGGGTGTAACATGTGATTTCCATTTCCATGTGGGTGAATGGGTTACTTGGTAGGGCTTTTTGGATGTGGAGGCTGTCCATTACGCACATGATTGGGGATTGTGAGCACCTGGTGGAGGGTGACCCTGGATGCTGGGGGGTGGGTTGCAGGGGGCCATGAGTGGGTGCCTGGCGGAGGCTACCCCTGCACTGCTCGGGGGTGGGGGTGGTGGGAGACATGAGTGGGGGCCTGGTGGAGGGTGACCCTGCACTGCCGGGGGGTGGCGGGGTGGGAGACATGAGTGGGGGCCTGGTGGAGGCTGCCCATGGTGGCAGGGGGGTGGGGGTGCAGGGGGACATGAGTGGGTGCCTGTTGGAGGCTGCCCCTGCACTGCTGGGGGGTGGGGGTGGTGGGAGACATGAGTGGGGGCCTGGTGGAGGCTGCCCCTGCACTGCTGGGGGGTGGGGGGTTTGGTAGACATGAGTGGGGGCCTGGTGGGGGCTGCCCATGGTGGCAGGGAGGTGGGGGTGGTGGGAGACATGAGTGGGGGCCTGGTGGAGGCTGCCCATGGTGGCAGGGGGGTGGGGGTGGTGGGAGACATGAGTGGGTGCCTGGTGGAGGCTGCCCCTGCACTGCTGGGGGGTGGGGGTGGTGGTAGACATGAGTGGGGGCCTGCTGGAGGCTGCCCCTGGTGGCTGGGGGGTGGGGGTGGTGGGACACATGAGTGGGTGCCTGGTGGAGGCTGCCCCTGCACTGCTGGGGGGTGGGGGTGGTGTAGACATGAGTGGGGGCCTGGTGGAGGCTGCCCATGGTGGCAGGGGGGTGGGGGTGGTGGGAGACATGAGTGGGGGCCTGGTGGAGGGTGACCCTGGATGCTGGGGGGTGGGGGTGGTGGTAGACATGAGTGGGGGCCTGGTGGAGGCTGCCCATGTTGGCAGGGGGGTGGTGGTGGTGGGAGACATGAGTGGGGGCCTGGTGGAGGCTGCCCATGGTAGCAGGGGGGTGGGGGTGGTGGGAGACATGAGTGGGGGCCTGGTGGAGGCTTCCCCTGCACTGCTGGGGGGTGGGGGTGGTGGGAGACATGCATTGTTGATCAGTAGTGCAAGGTGACATGTGGGTTGGCTGGGGGCATGCCCATGGTGGATGGGCTGCCTGTGGGACATGAGCAGGGGTGCAGGGTAGTCCCCCGTGGTGTGGGCTGCCTGCAGGGGCCGTGGAGGTTGTGGAGCGTACACCTGGGAGGACCCACAAGGCCAATTCACGTGTAGAACCCCTGAAATACACATTCCCTGCTGGTATCGCGTGTGCAACTTACCGCGCACCCCTGAAATACACATACCCTGCTCGCACTGGGCCAATCGCGTGTGGAACTTCCCGCGCACCCCTGAAATACACGTACCCTGCTCGCACTGGGACTATCGCGTGGGTAACTTCCCGCGCACCCCTGAAATACACGTACCCTGATGGGATCGCGTGTGGAACTTCCCGCGCACCCATGTAATACACGTACCCTGCTCGCACTGGCCCATTCGCGTGTGGAACTTCCCACGCACCCGTGAAATGCACGTACCCTGCAGAATTTGCGTGTGGAACTTCCCGCGCACCCCTGAAATACACGTACCCTGCTGAAATCGCGTGTGGAACTTCCCGCGCACCCCTGAAATACACATACCTTGCTGAAATCACGTATGGAACTTCCCGCGCACCCCTGAAATACACGTACCCTGCTCGCACTGGGCCAATCGCGTGTGGAACTTCCCACGCACCCCTGAAATACACGTACCCTGCTCGCACTGGGCCAATCGCGTGTGGAACTTCCCGCGCACCCCTGAAATACACGTACCCTGCTCGCACTGGGACTATCGCGTGTGTAACTTCCCGCGCACCCCTGAAATACACGTACCCTGATGGAATCGCGTGTGGAACTTCCCGCGCACCCATGTAATACACGTACCCTGCTCGCACTGGCCCATTCGCGTGTGGAACTTCCCGCGCACCCCTGAAATACACATACCTTGCTGAAATCACGTGTGGAACTTCCCGCGCACCCCTGAAATCCATGTACCCGGCCAAATCGCGTGTGACACTTCCCGCGCACCCCGGTATACACGCACACGTATTTTTTGTCAGCGGGTCCGTGTTTGTGGGTACCCCTTTGCACGTCATTTGTCCTGGAGGGCCACAGTATAGGACATTCAACATGGCAGTATATAGGTGCTATTTGTTGGCGCACATTTTGGCGCACATTTCTTAGAGCCGCAGAGACGCTACCGCCTGCTTTCTTGTGGCGGTCGTGTTTGTGCCTGTGCGCTGGTTTGAGCGTGCGCTTTTTTGCCCTATTCTATTCCATGAATACGTGTTGTAGGCGAGCGTGTGGCCGTTCCGCGCACTTGTGCCCTGTACTTCCCCCGTGACGCCCAGGTTTTGGCAAGTTGTTCCCCATTCCGAGTGTTACGCCCGTGTTCCGCCTACTTTTGTTGCGTGCGCCGCGCTATGTGCGATTTTTACTCTGGCCTGTGCGATTTACGCTGTGACCTGGCGCACGCTGTTAGATGGCCTGTGCGCCAACATGCGCCGCACACTTTTTTATCGCACATCCGCTGGTTTTCTCGCACACGGACTTCCATGAATCGATGTGCGCTGCTTTTCGTGCGATTTTCGCACTTGCACTGCGATTTTCGCTATTCCACTGCGATTCGCACGTTTTTGCCCACTTGCGCCGCTCTAATTATTCCATGAATCGGCCTGTTTGTGTTTTGCAATTATGTAGTAAGTGGGTTTCATGAGCTACTTATGTCATGTTTCACAGTACGCAAAACTCTAATAAGAAAGCAGTTATCATTTCACTGTTCAACATGGCAAGATTATGAATATTGCACCTCCATCATGTATGCTGCACACAATGCCTATGTGTCTACATGAGTAGCTTAGTATACTAGATAGAATTCATAATAGAATGCTATTTATATCAATGCATTGCTTAATTCACTAAGTAATTCATGATATTTATTCCAATGACCCTTGACACTTTTTTGTCAACATTATAATAGCAATCCCTAATACACACTATTCATGAAAAGTGAATGCATATGTGATGTCATCAGTGATGTCATCAATGACATTTGTGATGTCATCTTTGATGTCATGGGTGTTAGTCTTAGCAGTGCATGGTGGTGGCGTGAGTTATGGTTGCTTAGCTTACCATAACTGGCGAATTTCAGGGGGTTTTTGGTTTTACTTGGAACCATAACGTCCCTTTAACAAAGTTTTTTCAAGTAATTTCATAGGTTTTTAGTAGCGCAATTTAACAATAATAACTCTGACTTTATGTACATGTAAAATTGAACATATTGAACCTTCTCCACTTATTTTGATGTCCGCAGACTTTTTTAATGTCTGTGGACATGTTCGGACAACAGTACCACTACCTAAAAACTCTGGGGGGGTATGTTTGATTGTTATATCATAACATATGAACATTTTACAAATTCACAAACCAGCACACATACACATTATATGTAGTAATACATAAAAAGTGTAACCCATATATGTAACACACTAACCATTCATTTAAATACAATATGTTCTAAAATGGAATATACCAAAAGAAGATCAATAGGCTTCCAACATAATTACCTCACAGACACTCCACAACCAAGAACAATAGCATACCTACAGACTACTCAGAACATACCTTACCTGAAATAGTAAGTGTACTGCATTTTACTCATATATTTATACACTTTCTGTATTAGATAAACAAAAAATGATATGTTTTTTTTTCTCACAGAAATGTCTAGTACTCTCGAGAGGCTAGAGGAGCATTTCCCACATGAGGAAATGTCAGAAGATAGTGAAACTAATGGTAGACACTTTACAATATAAACCATTTAATTATTATTATTTTATATACATTTAACATATATATTTTTTCTGTACAGAGCACATCAAAATAGAAAATACTTCAGAAGAAGCTGTTATGGATAACACTCTTCACAGCATACAAGAAAAAATGGATTTATTGTTTACCAATTTTAATAATTTAAAAACTTTTGCGGAAGATCATTTTAAACCAAAAACCTCTTACCATTGTCCCACATGTACCTGTCCCCCTCACCATATCCAAGTCAATTATCTCCAAACTCCCTCCATGAACCAAAACGTTTTGATGAGACTTCCATCCCTTCTTCACCTGATACAAATCCTGTTGATACCCCTAATTCTTCTGTTTTTGTTTCCGTTTCTGCCTGACCTTCTCTGTCATAAATTGTTAATATGTGTTAAATAAAGTTACATTTTTATATTGTGTTGTAATTAATTTCAGTTTTTTTAAAAAAAAAAGCAATTTAGGTGTCCGCGGACAGAGCGGGTGTCCTGAATGTCCGTAAAGAAATGAAAATGGAGGTGTCCTGAAGAACACTATACCTGTCTGTACTGTTCGCTAGCTAGCCAGTTGAAACTGTTCTAAGAACACACGCGGTGTCCTGAAATGTTCGTAAAGAAACAAAACTGGAGGTGTCCTGAAGAACACTATACCTGTCCGTACTGTTCGCTAGCAAATTGAAACTGTTCTAAGAACACACGCGGTGTCCTGAAATGTTCATAAAGAAACGAAAATGGTGGTGTCCTGAAGAACACTATACCTGTCCGTACTGTTCGCTAGCAAGTTGAAACTGTTCTAAGAACACACGCGGTGTCCTGAAATGTTCATTTAGAAACGAAAATGGAGGTGTCCTGAAGAACACTATACCTGTCCGTACTGTTCGCTAGCAAGTTGAAACTGTTCTAAGAACACACGCGGTGTCCTGAAATGTTCGTAAAGAAACGGAAATGGAGGTGTCCTGAAGAACACTATACCTGTCCGTACTGTTCGCTAGCAAATTGAAACTGTTCTAAGAACACACGCAGTGTCCTGAAATGTTCATAAAGAAACGAAAATGGAGGTGTCCTGAAGAACACTATACCTGTCCGTACTGTTCGCTAGCAAATTGAAACAGTTCTAAGAACACACGCGGTGTCCTGAAATGTTCGTAAAGAAACAAAAATGAAGGTGTCCTGAAGAACACTATACCTGTCCGTACTGTTCGCTAGCAAGTTGAAACTGTTCTAAGAACACACGCGGTGTCCTGAAATGTTCGTAAATAAACGGAAATGGAGGTGTCCTGAAGAACACTATACCTGTCCGTACTGTTCGCTAGCAAATTGAAACTGTTCTAAGAACACACGCGATGTCCTGAAATGTTCAGAAAGAAACGAAAATGGAGGTGTCCTGAAGAACACTATACCTGTCCGTACTGTTCGCTAGCAAGTTTAAACTGTTCTAAGAACACACGCGGTGTCCTGAAATGTTCATAAAGAAACGAAAATGGAGGTGTCCTGAAGAACACTATACCTGTCCGTACTGTTCGCTAGCAAGTTGAAACTGTTCTAAGAACACTCGCGGTGTTCTGAAATGTTCGTAAATAAACAAAATAGGGGTGTCCTGAGGACGCTATGCCCGTCCGTATTATTCCCAACCAAGTTGAAACTGTTCTAAGAACACATGTGGTGTCCTTAAATGTACGTAAATAAACAAAATGGAGGTGTTCTGAGGACGCTATGTCTGTCCGTATTGTTCGCAAGCAAGTTGAAACTGTTCTAAGAACAAACGCATGTCCGTAACTGTTCGTTTGACGTGTGACGCACTTTCAATTACTTCAGAACCCGAACATTGTTCGTAGAACATCAACACACATGCGCAAACCAATGTCAGTGCATTTGGTGTCCTGCAGACAGCTGCTCCCTTTGCGGACATGTTCGCGAAGCGATCATGTGACCGCGCCCACGCTGATCGCGTGTGCTAAAATGCGGACACTGTTCGTGTCCCCGAACAATTTAAAAGTACATTTTCAAGTAATCCACAATATTTTTCAATAAAAACTCACCATAGCACAATACATACTTTTTGAAACTTTTTGAACCTTTTTTTGTGTTCAGTCTGTCCGTGGACAGTGCGCATATCGGTGAACCGCGTACAACCACCCCTATAAAAGACCACACCCTAGAGCTTATTCTCATTGTGTTTCTGGCTATTCTTCAGAGCACAGCGATTTTTCCTGCCACCTGCAGATTGACATCTTCATCCTGATGGTATCCATGGCTGCACTACTGCCACCTGGTGTTGCACCTGCTTCAGCACCACCCCCACCCCCACCACCACCTCCCCAAGGGCCTGAAGAGGGGAACAGGAGTGAGGATGCAGAGGAGGAAGAATAGGATGACGTGAATGAGGTAGTGGAAATCCCTACTACCCGCACTCAGCGTGAGTCTTGGGTGTGGCGGTTATTTACCATTCATGGGAATGGTCCTAAGGCTCGTGTGAACCGAGTCACCTGCAATGAGTGCAAAATGGTACTCAGTCACGGGAGGCATGGTTCGTATAGCTTTTGGACCACTACTATGAAACAACACCTCAAGTCATTTCACACTGGGGCCGTATGCAATGTTGTACCTTGCAAGGAGAGTAGCAGGTTGATTTCCTCTACTTCATCCTCCATTTCTGATCCTGTCACCACAAGGAGCACTCCTGTGGGACAGCGTCTTCCTCAAGCTGCCTCACAGGCCATACGCAATGCTGATGACCCTTACCTTTCGAGGGTCACAGTTGTGTGTATGTACTGCAACACAGTACTCTGCAGGGGGGAGTGACTTTGAAGTGCTTTTGAGACTATCATCTCAGAGCACGAGAAGATCTGCCCACTACCCAAATAAAACCCACTCTACATCTTCCTCTCTCAGCTCACCCTTTCTTATCCCTGTGGTTTGTGTCCCCCCCTTTACCCTCCTTTACCCTCCTCTCCTAGTGTGTCGTGTCTGAAAAACCCAAAAAAATACAAAACTACAAAAATCAAAACTGAATCAGAACGTCTAGTATACAAATGGCCATCCATGTCAATGTGTAACATTGCCAAAAATGTTTTCAAGTCTTTATGTCAATTCCTCAATCAATATGTGAAAAGCAAAGACAAAATCAAAATTAAACTACTGCAAAATATGGATACCTGTCCAGTGCGCAAGTACACAGGACTACAAGGAAATTCATGGCATCCATTACAGGACCTACTTGCAAAACCACCTTCCGTGATATCAAAAGGATATCAACACATCATTCAACTATAAGAAATCTAGTTTATAAACTGTACTATGCTAAAAGTCCTGCTTTAGCACTAGCCAATTTAAATAACATTCTTCTACATGGTACAGAAAAATACCTACTTGAAGAAATCGACTATATCCAGAAAAAATATTTTGGAAGTGAAAGCCACTTACAGAATGAAATATCTGTAAACCAAATTAGCAACAATTCTACACATGGAAACCTTTTACTACACACATACAAAAAAGAAATACTAAAATTTAAAAGTACATCAGCTGAAGTACCAAACCACGTGTGTGTATGTTGCCGCAGAACTTTTTATAAAAGTAACTCAAAAACTGTAGACCTATCATACAAAATAGAAGACAATGAAGATTCTAAATGGTTTGAATTAGCTCTCTACCTTATAGCAGAAAATAAATACGAAATAACTGACCCCCTTAATACTTTGCAGTTACTGCACTACAAAACTTGACAACAACCAAACTCCTTCACGTGCTATCACAAACAATTTGGAATTATATCCACTACCAAAACCCCTACAACAACTTAATTTATATGAGAGCATCATAATTCAAACAGTGCACCCATTTCAATAATTAGCCTTCAACCAAAAACGACAAAATTACCTCCCTCTGAATTAGTGAAAGGTATTCGTGGAAAAGTAGTGTATTTACCATTAGATCTAAAAGAAAATGTGCATACTCCAGGAGTGCAACGTCAAATGCAGTAAATGGAGTACCTACAAAAAACAAACAAATTTGGCAGCAGCTGGTAGATTTACATAAAATAAATCTGAAAATATAGTATGGCTGAGTCTTGGTCCAGCTAAATCTAGAAAAAGAGCTCTAAAATCATACAACGATATAGAAACAATAGCCAAACATGATCCCAACAGCCAAGACATTTTAAAAAACAATTTATTGAACACATACTACCCAAACAGAAGTAATACTTTGGAAACCATGTGTCTATACCACATAGCCCAAAACTACACATACAAAAATAATATAAAACCTGATGAAAAAAAGGTAAATACAGAGTGACAAACTATGAAGGCACCTTAGAAAAACTCACCAAACCAAATTTAATTAATCATATCAAATTGTCATTAAATACTCCTCAACATAAAGAAGAATGTTACATGTCCCTGCTACAACTCTTTAAACCATGGAGAAAAGAAGAAGAAATACTAGATAACTATGGCTCATATTAAGACGCTTTCAAAGCAAATGAAAGCACTAGAACTGATGTAACCTTTACACAGTAAAAAACAATGTTGCACAATGAACAGCAACACGAAGAAGAACTCCAGGCCCAACTAGATAAGGACAGTAGTCAATCTTCTGTAACAGGAAGCCAAGAACCACTGGGAGAACCACTAATAACAAATGAGGTAGAATTAGCTATGATAGAAGTAGAAAACACCATGTGTCTGTATGAAGATAAAGAAGACTTAACTATACTACAATCAACACTAAACAATGAGCAACGTAGCATTTTCAAGAAGTAACAAATGAAATTGCACATGGTGTACGACATGAAAACAAAGAATGCACCTGCCAAAATTACAAACCTGTACTACAGTATGTCAGTGGTGAAGCTGGTTCTTCAACAATTGACAAACAACAAACTGTTAGCTGTTGTCACTGCCCCTACAGGTTTTGCTGCCTACAACATAGGTGGTGTCACTTTACACTGATTACTACTCCTGCCAGTAGAACACCAAAACAAATTAGACTATTACAAACTTTCTACAGAAGCTGCAATGGAACTACGCAGAGTATTAAAACAAATGAAAATGCTACTAATAGATGAAGTGAGTATGGTGTCCAACCTAATATTGGCTTTGATTCACCTCAGATTTCAAGAAGTACTGAAAACAAACTACGAAGAGCTCTTTGCAGGAAAACACATTATTGTTTTCGGAGATCTTCTTCAATTGACACCACTAAAAGGTGAGCCTATTTTTAAAACATTTGGACACAAACTCTGCCATACAACTGTTGGCAGCATTGGAATGCACGTGTTACAGATGTTATGGAACAATTAGCCCATAAAAATGTCAATTGTATGGCCTTAATGACATCTCTTGCATGCTGTTTCGAATTCAATGAAATAATGTTAAGTAAAGAAATGCAACCAATAATAGAAATTAGTGCCACAGACAAACTAGATGTACATGGTATGACACTACCCATGTGTGACCAAGCCACAACAAGACTAAATAGTTTAGAAAAATCAATCTCAAACACAGCAGGCTTGGAAAAGATATTAAAATTATCCTAAAATTGAAGAGTAATGCTTAAACGTATCCTTGACGTGGACCAAGGACTAGTTAATGGAGCTCTGGGTACAGTTGTTGGCTTTCAAACATACCCACGTGACAACAAAATTCAGTTTGTCAATATTCTCTTTGACAAACTTTCAGAAGTGAAAAGGATAGGACGCTCAACAGCTCGATTCCTTCTCTTCAAAGACATGTATGTACGCAGAGAACAATTTTCTCTAACTCTTGCATACGCAGTCACCATTCATAAATCACATGGTCTTACCCTAGACAAAGCAATGATAGACATTGGTAACATAGTCCTTAAAGAAGGCATGAGCTACGTAGCACTATCACGCTTATGTACACTTGACAGTCTATTTCTAATAAACTTTGATGCAAGTAAAGTAAACGCTGATATTCCTTGCATTTTAGAATACAATAGACTTCGCTCCCTATACACCCCCCATCTAAACATATATTCTGTACCACAAAAAGTAAAACGTTGTAAAAGAAAACTAAATCAAACAGAAATGCAACAGGATAAATCCTCCAAAGAGAGTAAAAGAAACTAAAACTTCATCAAGTAACACAAACATAAAAGAACCCATTAGGAAAAGTAAACCAGATACTTCGTCAAAGAAGGAAGACAAACTAAAACAAAAATCAATCAGATACAGAACTACCTGGTCCATTTAAACTCTCAAATATAGTTGGTGTAGTTGCTATGCAAATGTAGCAATGAATATTCTATTTCAATTACCACCAATTGTTGACAACATTTACTTACACAGTACAGACCAACTGTGTTTGCAAATGTTAGTACTTCACAGAAATGCAACAAACAATCCTGACAACACGTATAGTGTTTATGGAATAAGACAACAATTGGACTACTGTGCTGGAATGGTGAAATTCACTATAAACTCACAGGAAGATCCACAAGAATTTCTAATGTACTTACTACAAGTACTGGAAAATAAAAACATACCTATAACACTTTCTGCAACAATGTGACACAAGACCAAATCCCCAATGAACGCTTCATATAAATATATCAATACCTAATTGTGAATCCATTCCACTTCAGCATCTTGTGCAAAATGCAAACCATGGTAGATTATGTACTACCTGTAATTCGGATAATCGCTCCACCTTACTAATACAAACACATAGTAAATACGTAATACTAATGCTTCTACGTTACAATGCATATGGTACCAAAACAACTGCAAGCTGACTGGATTCACACATGGTCAAGTATCACTTGATAAGAAAACCTTCACAACAATAGGTATAATCTACCATGCATATATAAAAAGAAATGTGGATGGTTTGAATGTAATGATAGTACCATTACTCTTAAGCAGAGATTACCAGCAAATCTTTCAAACGCGTATTTAATGTTCTTAAAACCAAAATGTATTAACTAAACTGTACTTAAACCTTAAGTAAACTTGTAGTAAAATAATATAAACTGTTAGAATATTCCAAAAGGTATCTATCTGCCCAAAGATTCTACAACAACTAATCAGATAAATGAATACCACTAAATTAGAGCAAAAAATAGATAGTTAGAATACACCAACTGGTATCTAACTAACCCAAAATTTTACAATATCCAAACTGGTGAATCAATACCACTAAATTATATTAAAAAAATAGACAGTTAGAATACGCCAATTGGTATCTAACTGTCCCAAAATTTAACAATATCCAAACAGATAAATCAATACCACTAAAATATATCAAAACATAGCCAGTTAGAATACGCCTACTGGTATCTAACTGCTCCAAAATTTTACAATATCCAAACAAATAAATGATGTGTTACTGCTCCAAAAAACTGCAACAAGCCAATGTATACAGCATTAGCCAGAAACAACATCGAACACTGAAAACAAACAAACAAATAAACTATAGCATAACTGAAAAAGGTTTTTTTTAATCCAACATGGATTTTTTTTTCTCACACAGACCCAATGATTTTAGCAACAAACACAGTACTCTGGTTTGTAATCTACTAAATATGAGGGTAAAAAAAAAATGTTGATTAATCTGTTGAGGGAGAGCTGGAAGGCACCCTCCCCCCAATCCCGTCTCAACCCTGGCCTAGAGGGTCACGACCCAGACACCCCCCACGAGATGAATTTGCCTGCCTAATGGTAGAATACCCTGGTTTAAGAATATCCACCTGAGAGGAGTGTGCCCACCGGCACGATCAACACCTGCTCCCGTGGACCACGATGACATTTGCAGCATGGATGAAATCGACTAAAACTACGGTTGCAGTCCTCACATCGTTAGAGATGCCATGGCGACATAGCCGACAGACAACAATGCTTGCTCACTCACACAGCAGCCTACACGAAGAACATAACCAATGTAATGACATAGCGGACCGTCACATCCATAGACGTGAATCTTTTTATTTTTCACATAGTCCTTTCTTCACACTGCAGAAACGCAAGATGCATGAAGCGATTGAAGACACGCTTGCTGATGCTTCCTCGCCGCCTATCTTTATGAAACGCTGTCTACTATGAAGATTTAGCATTACATATGATGATGCACCGTTCCTGGACCACCATATTAGGGTATATGTACAGTCACTTCAGGACTAGGCCTCAGTTGGCCGCGAGCAAGAGTCCCCAGGGTTGAGCCTCGTAAGTGAAAACCCCCTCCATGATGAGACACGAGCGCTGAGCCAGCAGAACAAGCTCACAACGAAGGCCTGACGCCAAGGCTGCGATGTTGCAACATGCATACTGGCAGACCATCGTCAAGGTTACACCTGCAAGTGCAAAGCGTCTGGACCCAGGATATAAAAATTAAAAGCTCATAATTCTGCTCTAGCAGTGGTCTCTCCACACGTGACCAAGCCGAGCAGACGAGGTGCCAAAACCTATGGGACAATGGATCAGTCAGGGTCCCGCCAGTTGCAACAGCAAGGCGGCAAGATGGACACCTGCAAGGATGAGAACGACCCGCCTAAGAGCTCATGAGCAGACCAGCCCGCCTCTTGCACAAGACACATAGTTACACATTGTTGCTAATGACAGGTATGCCATGAGCTGGGAACAACGATGGTCCCAGGATTGGGGGCTCATGGAAGAACCAATCAGAACACTGGGGGACTCGCCTCTGACGCTAATTACACACATCCAATCATCGAGGGTCCCCTTGTTGCAATTTTGAAGTAACAACATTAGGGACAGCCCAAGTATACCACCTGATTTTGCTTCTTCCAATGGAAAGTCCCGCCACCCTATAGCTATACTAACCCTACCACTCAGCTAGCCAATCCTGAGTGGCGATAGGTTTCTGAGCTCACTTTCCCGAATGACGCAGGTAGCGCGTCACACTGTAGTAAAAAGGCCTGCGAGCCAGAGCGAGAGCACTTTTTGTGGCACTTTTGTATTTTGCCAGCATTTTGCCAGGGTTTTTGTTACGTTTTTCTCGCATCCATATGGGAAACCGTACCTGCTGTTTGAAATAAACTGCAGTTCAGCCTTGCTTCTTGAGTGCGCCTAGACTCATTGTGGGGGGATGCGGGAGGAGTTGGGGTCTCCCAGCCCGGAGCTCCGCGGGTGGCTCTGCAGACTCCGGGACACTCACCCCGACAAGTTTGAGGTACTGCTGAGATTTTTATTGAAGCTTGTCCCCCGTCTTTTAATACAAGGCCTCCCGTTGCGAGATCGACCGGCAGAGCGGCCCCCTCTGCCGCTGCCCCCTTTGAGGACTATAGGACCATTGCGGAACTGCGGAACTGCGAGAAGACCGGACGGCGCAATCCGGATGTTGGCCTTTGGGAGTCAATTGAGAAGTATCCCGGCCCGCGGTTGGCGAGTGTCCGGACGAGTCCGGAAGAAGGGACCCGCTTGGAGGGGTGCACTCGGTCGGGCGGCCCCGCATCAAGGGAACTTGGTGAATATAGCGCACCCAACAAGCGATGTGATAATATGTAAGAGGGGGGAGGGAAGGATTAATGAAAAGGGTGGCGGGAGGCTTTTACTGTGTGTGCTAAGGATTTGAATAACAGGTGGTAGTACGCGGGTGAGCGGCGGCCAGACAGGCACTAGAGCCGTTCCCGCCGCGTCGCAAGGAATGTGGGTGGAGCTGACGGCACTACACGAGATCGCTAAAGGCACTGATTTGTTTGGACCGAGCGCGCATGTACGGGGGGAAAGTGGATTTGCTATGAATTGGCATTTTAGGTCAATGAGTAGATGTGGATACCTACTATTGGAGTGTTGAAACTCGTTAGGTAGATGACGTTTCCCCGTAGGAGGTAGCTAAAGAGTTGCCGAGTGCGGAAGATAATTGACTGGTTAAGCTCCCTAGGTGAGGGGCGTGTCACACGCGAGGCGACACAGCGGGTGCAGATCAATTATATGTGTTGTGTTGATGGTTTACCTTGTTCCCGTTGAGACAAGAAGACAGCTGTGGAGTTTGGGGTTATTGAGTAAAGTACATTGTGTGATTTTTGTGAACATCCTTATCGGTACTAGATTAACAGGGTTGGTGACGTCACCCGTAGGATATCATAGGACTCCGCGGCTGCCTGGTGTTCGGCTCGGAGTTGCCCAAGGAAGTGACCGAGAGTCGAGCGACAGGGAGAGGGGCGGAATAGCAGAAGAAGAGAGGGCAGTTGCGCTGAACGTGGTGGTTGAAAGGTGGACGGCGAAAGGGGAGACGGCTGTACAAGCACGTCACCCAGGGCACGCAGTCGCAGTGGGCTACGTGCGCTGCAGCCGCAGGGGGCTGTATAAGCAATATCAAAAGGGAAAGGAAGCCGTACGTTTGTGAACTTGATTATTTTCTAGCGGACGGTCGGAAGTCCCCACATTTACGGGGCCAGGTAAGGAAGGTTACAACCATATGAGTCAATATAAGTGCAATTATGTCCCATGCATCGGGATCGACAAGGTGGGCGAGCACCTTAATGACTCCCCTCCAGCATATATGTACAAAGTTATCGTCTCACAAGGACAAACTCATTAAATACAGTATTGCATGGACGCAAGGAACGGATCATAAGATGACAGTACATTGAGCACCAAATGGTAGTTTTGACCCATATGTTCAACACATGCTGCTAACACACATACACAACACTTACAAAGGTAAGAAGCTAGCTAGTCATATGGAAATGTTGAACCTGTGGAGGATGTTCCATGGGTCCAGGCCAGGACCAACAGGTATGTACACAGTAGGTGGGGATGAGGAGGTAAAGGGTAGTAAGGAGACAAAGGAAAGAAAGGGCAGTAAGGAGGACGAAAAGAGCGCGAAGGTGGAGGTCGGCGACACCGACAACGGTAAAAACAATGAGGGGAGAAACAGAGGCCGTAACGCCGCACACGACACAGAAAAGAAGGAGGGAAAAGTCGAAGAGATGCCCTTAGCAAAGGTGGCGAAGAAAGAGGAAGGTGGGTTGTATCCAGTGACGGAGTTACGGGAATCTGCGAGACAACAGCTAACGGCAGCTGAAGGCTACACCAATCCAATTTACAGCCCTCTACCTTATACTGCAACCAGTAGTAACCAGAGGGGGGAGATAACGAGCACGGTAGGTTCATGCCCCGTAGGATCGGACGAGAAAGGGGAGGGGAAAGGTGAGAAGCGCATCTTAGGCATAGGACAAGATGAATGGGTAGCAGCGCAGGTGCTTTTAAAGTTACGGGGATCGCTCACGGGAGAAGAAGCGAGTGCAGTAAGAAGAGCGTACGAGGATGATGAGGGAAACTCACGGGAACGAGATGAGGTAAGCGGGGAAAAGGACAGGGAGCTGTCGCAAGAGGAGGAAGAGATACTGGAAGACTGGCTGGCGGAATTGAGAAATGTGCGGAGTGCGTTGATCAGGCAGTTCGAGCAAGAGACACGGGACAGGAGGAAGGAAAAGAAGGAAGCAAGGGAAGAGCGGGAGAGGATAAAAGAACTGGCAGAAGAAACAAGAAGGGAAGTGGAGAGGATAAAGGCAGCGGCGGACAGGACATCCCGTGTGGAACAGCGAGATGCGAGAAGGAGAGAGGAAGAGAGTGCAAGGGAAATGGAAAAATGGAAGAAGAAGATACTATCTGAAAGCACCAGAAGATACGAAGAGGGAAAGGTGATAGAGAGCATATTGCAGCGATGTTGGGAACAGCGGGAACGGAAGAATGAAGAGGAGCAGATATTAGCGAGAGTAAGTAGTAAAGTAATGGAGGAGCTAAAGAAAAAGGGAGAGGAAATTGGGTGAGAGATAGCGAAGAGGGGAAATGAGGAGAGTATGATTAAGAGGCTGGAGAACGAAAGGAGAAGGTATGCCCGCTCGAACTCAGAAATGCCAACCACCTTGATGAAGGAAGAAGAGAAGGAAACGGATCTAATAGATTTGAGAACGGTGACTGTAGGAGGGAAAAGAACCGACTGGGGATCGTCGCTATTGGATGAATTTTGTAGTGAAGAGGATGAAGAAATTGAAAGGGGAAGTAGAGGTAGCAGAGAGAGTGTAGATAAACTGTATCTTACGCGTGCGAATGGCGAATCACCATGGACGTGCGGGAAAAGAGGAGACAAGAAAGGGGGTCATGAACAGGTAAGTAAGAAAGAAGAGAGTGAGACGATAACGGGAGCCTCTGCGTAAGCACGGTCACCACGCCGCTCACACCCACACCAGACCACTCATCATATATCGGCAGGCTTAGATACCTCCCTCAACATAGGGGGGGAGCGGACGCACGCATCTACAGTACAACACGACAGTAATAGGAAGGGAAGGAAGGGTGAAGTAGAGAACGCGACAGGGGTCCATAGGATAGACATGATCATGGAATCTCCAGACACGGAGAACGAGGACGAGTGTTATGATGCTGTCTCACAGCCCAGAGAAGAGCAACGGGAGTATAATTTAATGCCTCTTCTAGAGAGGGGAGGGGTCCGACCACAATATGTTCCCTGCAAGCCTGTGGATAAGGAAAATATAAAGTGTAGGCTCCCGTCGTTGAGCGGGGGAGCGGGGAAGTGGATATATGAAATGGAAAAGCATACCACAGGGCAAAGATTGGCGGTGGGGGACGTGAAGGGGCTCCTGATATCAATAATGGGGGATGCAGCAGATGACATTTGGAAAAGGGCAGGTTTCCCAGGGGTGACTACCACTGATACGTCACACGACGGGCCGCCATTTGCAAATTGCAGGCATGCGCTGTGGCAAGCCCTAAGAGTCCAGTACCCGGATACGTCAGACATAGGAGCCATTACTTCGCGCAAGATGCGCGATACTGAGGATCCTGTTGATTACATCCAGGAGATTCAGGAGAAGTGGCGCTTGGAAACTCGAGAGCAGTGGGATAAAATGCCAGCAATATTCTACCACATGCTTGTACAGGGGCTCCCGGAGGCTGTACAGAAGCAGCTGAAGAAGGTGGTGGGAATAGAAGCGAAACCCTGGCCAGAGATACAATTGACAATAATGCATCACTGTAGGGAATGGCAAGAAAAGATGAAACAAAAGGAGGGAGATAGGAAGGCAGAGGAAGCAAAATTGGTACAGAGGAAACTAACAAAATATTAAATGAAAGGTGCATTGATTACCACCACAGTTAGAGCTACTCAGACACTAGCGCTGGTAGCAGCAATATCAGGTACAGGTTAGCAAACAATTGGTCCAGGTACCACAACAGGGACAGGTCATACCTCAACCGGTGCCACCGCCCCCATTGTATGTAGCCGCAGCGGGAGGGGGGTACAGGCAACCTGGGAACGGTTATTACAACACCTTCCGAGGAAGAGGTGGAACGATGAGAGGAAGGGGATATGCCCAATTTACACAACAACAGGCATGGGGATTTAGAGGTTATTTCGCAAATCCACAGCCCGTGTATCAGGTTAACACAGGCAATTTCCCCTGGCAGACTAGGGAACCACCGGTGTGTTGGGTCTGCGGTACGGTAGGACACATGTCGCGCACATGTAGCATGAAGCCCACAGTAGTGATAGACCAAGGCCAGTATGGGAGTGTGGGAGAACAGCATATGTACCAGCAACAGGACACGCAGCAGAACGGTACACAGCAACATCAACCGGTGCAGTATGTTGCACCGCCACCTCAGGTACAGGGCCAACCGGTACCACAACAGAAAATGATTGTAACACAACAAAAATCATAGCCAGAGCCGCAAAAAACCCAAGTACAGGATAGCAAAGTGTCAACAACAGATACGGCATTACCACAAACACAGCTAGGGAAGGTAACAATATTGGGACATAACCCCTATACGGGGGGGTGGCATGTCATTATATCCACAATAGGATAGCCCACAGATGCCCTTGATGTGTCCCATCCTATCAGTAACACCCAATAGTGTGGAGGAACCAGGCATACAGGTAACGATAGGTGACAAAAAGTCTTCCTTCCTTGTTGATACCGGGGCCACTAGGTCGTGTAAGGGAAGGTAAATTCAAAATGTCAGGTGAAGCCATGCACACTCAAGGGTTCTCTGGGGCTCGAGGGTTGGTTCCTTTTACTGATAACATCGCTTTATCGATAGGAGATAACGAAATATGGCTACGAGTAACATACAAGGAGGTGGCGCAAAAAATGGCCATGGCACTCGAAGCGCCTGCATCAACGCCAGTCCCATTCTTTGAGGAAGACATGGCAAATGTTCCAGCTTCCTTGTGGACCACTAGTCCATATGACGTAGGATGTATAAAGAGCATAGGAGGAGTAAAAATAAAGTTGAAGAAGGGGGCAATCTTGCCGCAGGTAAAGCAATACCCCCTGTCAAAGAAGGCAGATGAGGGCATATACGAGACAATATCGGCTCTAATAAACAACCGCATATTGGTGCCATCTGAGTCAGCATGCAACACAGCAGTGTACCCAGTGTGCAAGGCGAAGGGTGGGTCATGGCGTTTCATCCAGGACCTTAGGCCTTTGAACAATATAGTAGAAGCGGAGTACCCTATAGCAGCAAATCCCGCAACTATATTATGTGGGATACCATCAGAGGCATCATGGTTTACAGTGATTGACCTCAAGAACGCGTTTTTCTCCATACCTCTGCACCCAGACTCACAAGATCTCACGAGCTTCACATATAGGAATACAAAGTAGAAACACACTAGATTGCCCCAGGGGTACTGCGAGTCACCATCAATATTTAACAGGGTAATACAGATGAACTTGGGAAATATTGACCTAGAAAGTACAGTGTTACAGTATGTAGATGATATCATGATATGTAGAACAACTGAAGAGAGGTGCAGAGAGGACTCTATCAAAATGCTGACAATATTGGCCGAGAAGGGGTACAAGGTGGACAAAGGTAAATTACAGTATTGTCAGGAACAAGTGTTATACATTGGTCAGTTGATATCGCAGCATGGAGGCATATAGCACCTCAGAGGGCACAGGCAATAAAGAACACACCACAGCCGCAAGCAGTGCGAGAGTTACAACAGTTTCTGGGATTGTGTAATTATTGCAGAGTGTGGGTTTTTGACTATAGCTCATACATAGGACCTCTGCTCGAAGCATTGAGGGAAGCCCAGCAGGGGGATGGGAAACTGAAGTGGACAGGAGAGATGGTAGAATCATTTAACGAATTGAAAGGAGCCATATCATCCACACCAGTACTAGCTACCCCAAACTATGGGCACCAGTTTTTCATTTTCTCACATTGTTACTCAGCAGTTATGAAAGCAGTTCTCACCCAGAAAACAAGCATGGGACATAAGCCAATTGCATTCTATATCGGCCATTTGGACCCAGTAATGTTGGGTCATTTCCCATGCGAACAAGGTCTCGCAGCAGCAGCGTTTGCAGTTGAAAAGGCATCATAAATAACAATAGGGTGCCCTACTACATTGTTCGTAGATCATGCATTGTTTGCAATCCTCAATAAGCCAGAATCCACCATAACGACCCAGCGAGCATCAGGTAATGAGATAATACTGTCTAGACCAGAACTAACTATCGTTAGGTGCCGCACAGTGAATCCTGCCAGGTTTCTAGCAGAAGTAGTAGAGGGAGGAGCTTACGCTCATGACTGCACGCAAGTAAATGAGATCTATTCATGTGCAAGGAAAGTTGAAGAAGACGTACTGGTGGGAGATAACCTGTTGTTCATAGATGGTTCCTCGATAATTGATCAGACAGATGGGATAAGGAGGACAGGAGCAGCGGTAGTAAGAATGACCAAGGATCTGTTGTATATTCCAATAAAATGCCATCAATTACCACTGCACTATTCAGCCCAAGCGGCCGAGCTAGTGGCACTGATTCTGGCACTAAAAGAAAGTGCTGGTAAAAGGGTCACCATATACTCCGATAGTGCATATGTTACATCAACAGTACATTCAGGATTGATTAAATGGCACAGAAGAGGGTTCAGGAGAGCAGACGGTACTCCAGTACAACATGCTCTTCTACTGGCCGAATTGATAGAGGTAATAAACGACCCCGAAGAAGTGGCGTTGGTAAAGTGCCGTGCGCACACCAATGGCAACGATTATATATCAAAGGGTAACGAAGTGGCAGACGCGCATGCAAAACATGCCGTGTATTTTGGTGAGACGTGGTCCCCACTAGAGTCAGAGAGAGGAAGGGGAAGAATGAAAGCGAGACAAATGCTAATGAAGGAGGGGTGCACACATCTCCCTGCAACACAGGTTATGGAACTGCAGGTGTCAGCACCAATGGCAGAAAAGGAACTATGGGCAAAAAGGGGGTGTACCATGTCCCCTACTGATGCCTTGTGGCGACAAAATAACACAGGGAGAGTAGTTATGCCTTTGACACTATTGAAAACAGCACTCACAAAATTACATTACCCGGCGCACACGGGTAAAGAAATGATTACAGCCCAAATTAAAGAGAACTGGTTTTGTCCCGATCTAAACTACCATGTTGTGGACTTCATAAGCAGATGCTTAACATGTCAGCAATTCACGGCTGGCCACATGCTGCAAGCGATAAAGGGTATTATACCCCGGCCAGAGGGGCCTTTTCTGCACCTTCATATAGATTACGTTGATATGATCAACGTATGTCAAGGATATCGAAATATGATAGTTGTGGTATGCCCTTTCTCCAGATGGATCGAGGCTGGGCTGCGCACACATGCAGAAGCCTTCAGGCTGCAAAGTTGTTAGTGCGAGAAGTTTTCCCAAGGTGGGGCGTTTGCGAGGTGCTGCGGTCAGACAATGGCCCGTATTTCGCAAATTAACTATTACAGCATATTACTACTCTTTAGGGCATCAAGCATAAATTTGCATGTGCCTACCATCCGCAAGCAAATGGTGTGTGTGAACACCTTAACAGTCTCTTAAAGGAAGAAATAGCTAAAATTCAGCAGACAACCAAGAAGAGTTGGTTGTACTTCCTCCTGCTTGCATTATTTGAGTTGAGAAATAGACCTGGCGCCGACCACCGCCTCACCCCGCATGAGGTGGTGACCGGTCGTCAAATGCGCCTTCCCTTAACACCCCCATCGAGAGCTTTTATAGATAGTGAGAACACTGCAACTGTTTTTGGTGATGAAATGCATCAATATGTGTCTTCTTTGATTACTAGCATTGCTTTTATTTCCCAACAGCTTGAGCACAGGCGGGGCGGGTCAAAGAACACCCAGCACGACGAATCAACTATAGAGGAGGGCGATAGCATCCTCCTACGGAACTTCAATAGGAAGTGGAACCAACCCAGGTTCTCTGGACCTCATGTGGTAGAGAAAGTGTCTCCTAGAGCTGTCAGGTTAGTGGACAAAAACACCTGGACTCATCTTCACGACGTTAAGCCCTATATCTACAAGACCCGCCCTGCGTTGATGATAGGGCCACCGCAGCAGCAACACAACCGACAGCATTGGCACAGAGTGACAAAACGGCAACAGCTGATCAAGTTAATAATGAGTGTACCCCAAATATAGCTATCACTACGGACTCCCTAGAAGTAACTGACAACTTGCCCCAGCCCATCCCATGTTTACGAGGTCCCAAACGAAAGCAAGTTCTTCCCAGTCATTACCACTAGTTCCTTACACGCCCACAGTCAATTGAAGGTCATCATTGTAGTGCTCTTCTGTGTACCATAGGCATAATTGCAAAGATCTGTATGTCTTTTTCTCTCTCTCTCGTATATGCAGGTATCGCATATTGTATTGTTATGGTTTAGTAATTGCACTAGTTAGTGTGGTGTCAAGCCCAGGGGCAGATGCTGCCCGCAGACGACAACAATCCTGAAGCATTATCACACCAATTTGTGTATTTTATACGGAGACCAAAGTATTTGAAGAGAAGAAGGATACGTGTGTACTACACAGCCTTCCTTATAGCAATAGAAAGATCGTTTCCCCACCTTCATGAACATTTACCAGCACTGAGAGATAGATCTCTGAAGTTACTGTGGGAACAGATCTTCGTCTGGGCTATGAACGACCACCTGATAGGGAGTGCTTAACTAACACGACTAACAGTGTCTTCAGTATTTGCAGGTGGGCAACTTTAACTTCGTAAGAATCAGCTGCCGGTCCGCTGCAAAGATAAGAGTTGAAATGCCAGTGAAAAGAATATATGTAATGAGATTGGTAGGGATTTTATTGTTGATGGTGACCGGCTTGTTGATTGCCTTTGTATGGCAAAATTTGACTGCTTCAAGTGTTATGGCTGCTCCTAAAACTAACTCATTCCCTTCCCTGGCTGCAACAGAAACAACATCAGGTGGCGTAAATAAGAATGCAATTAAGGGTAATAGAGTTAAACGCAGCACATACGCAGAAGAGAAGGAGATTAACACATACCTTACAGATTCAGCACACGTCACAAATAATATGTGGTATAGGCACGTGACCAAAATAGGTAAGCAAGCAAAGGAGGGCAGCTGCTACGTTTGCTCATTGATACCTTACACCACAAGAGCATCAGGAACATTTGTCGCTACAGAAGTACCAGCCAGCACAGTTTCGTGTCTGATATACTTATCGCTGTTCCAGACGAGAGGGCGATTCCAGGGAACAGTAGTGAGGATGGAGTGGAAGACAAGGGACACATACCCCTATGAGAACAACTTCCTCAAGACTTATTTGGCGTATCATGAGAGAAGCCTACAAGCCGAAGCATTTAGGTACATCACTGATGGCCCTGATAAAGGAGAAACTAAGAAGGTCATGTTGGACTACTTACCCTGTGATTGGTACGCCGCAGAAACACCAGGGGAACAAGGATGTTGGGAGCGACCACTTATTGTGATCACAGGGAAAGTATACATGAACGACGAATGGCAGATAGGAGTGGTAGGAAGTAATATGATAACAAATGAGAACTATACAACAGTCCAAGAACACAACAACAGGTGCTGGACAACCTGGGGGATGTATGTACCGATGTTAACATGGATGGAGAAGGATGAAGATCCAGTAAGAGTATTACCGCTACCCGCACTTACGTTATGTTATCATCACAGAGGTGATGTAGACGTAGGATACAACGCCAACTGCAAAGATGTAGTGGAACTACCTGAGGGGGGTGCCGGGACTGCAGTGATAATGGACCACTAATGGGCCTGTGGTGATAAGGCATACCACACACTACCACCATCTTGGAATGGGATATGTACTATGGTACACATTAATGTTCCATCTTTAGTCGTGCCACAAGAACGTGTCAATTTAGCAAAGTTCCCTAGAATGGACGAAGGGAATAAAAGAAGGAAGAGAGCGTTGAAGACCACAGAACAAAATGAAGGGAACACTGATGATGTTCTGTCCAGGAGGAAGAGACAAGGAGAGGCACTTACAGTGAACTACCTGTGGGGGTGCTCAGAAACAGCACTGTCTTTGATTCCTCCAGAGAGTAGACTATTCAGCAGAGCAGCAATGTTTTTCTCATCTATCATACATCCTGGGTTGCAAGCATAAGCCAATGTGAAGTGGCTCCAGATTACTAGGTGGGAACTAATGATGACGATAAACTCTACTGTTAACGGATTCAATGCGATAAGGGAAGAACTACGAGCAGTAAGGATGGTGGTGCTACAGAACAGATATGTTTTGGACCGCCTCACGGCAATGGAAGGAGGGGTTTGTGCAAAAATAGGACAATCATGCTGCACGTTCGTTCCAGCTAACGATGCAGGCAACGGAACACTAACTGAAGCAGTGTCCCAGTTGGCTATCATGCACTCGAGAATGGAGGAAGAAAGTAGAGGAGTACAGAAGGAAGACAACTGGTTTTCCTTCCTCTGGTCATCGATGCCATCATGGTTATCGGAAGGATTAAAGCTATTGGTAGGCGTGATAACACTGGTGGTACGGTTCTGGAAAGCAAGAAAAGCGCAAAAAATGGATGAGATGATAGAGATGGCCGGGATGCATGCTTTCCTACCAGCTGACGATGCAACCAATACAGACATCATAATACAAGAAAGGGAAAGACTCTGCAAACAGATTCCCGACACACACAAGGATCCAGCATCAATAAAGGTGGAGAACCCAAGGAACCCGAGAAACTATATGGGAAGATGGGTATACTGCAGACCTAATGGGACGTGTGTATATATGTACTGGTCGTTCGAAGATCATGTCAACCACTATGGCCATCTGGCTGGAGTAACTAAAGTATGGAGAGTGAGAGGAGATAAAGAAAAGGATGAGTTTGTGGTCGACAAGTCAACCAGAGGGGGGACTGTTGAGGGAGACCCTGGCCTAGAGGGTCACGAATCAGACACCGCCCATGAGATGAATTTGCCTACCTGCCTAATGGTAGAATACCCTGGTTTAAGAATATACACCTGAGAGGAGTGTGCCGACCGGCACGATCAACACCTGCTCCCGTGGACCACGATGACATTTGCAGCATGGATGAAATCCGTTAAAACTACGGTTGCAGTCCTCACATCGTTAGAGATGCCATGACGACATAGCCGACGGACAACAATGCTTGCTCACTCACACAGCAGCCTACACGAAGAACATAACCAATGTAATGACATAGCGGACCGTCACATCTATGGACGTGCATCTTTTTTGTTTTTCACATAGGCCTTTCTTCGCACTGCAGAAACGCAAGATGCATGAAGCGATTGAATACACGCTTGCTGATGCTTCCTCGCCGCCTATCTTTATGAAACGCTGTCTGCTATGAAGATTTAGCATTACATATGATGACGCACTGTTCCTGGACCACCATATTAGGGTATATGTACAGTCACCACAGGACTAGGCCTCAGTAGGCCACGAGCAAGAGGCCCCAGGGTTGAGCCTCATAAGTGAAAACCCCCTCCATGAAGAGACACGAGCACTGAGCCAGCAGAACGAGCTCACAACGAAGGCCTGACGCCAAGGCTGCGATGTTGCAACATGCATACTGGCAGACCATCATCAAGACTACACCTGGAAGTTCAAAGGGTCTGGACCCAGGATATTAAAATTAAAAGCTCATAATACTGCTCTAGCAGTGGTCTCTCACACGTGACCAAGCCGAGCTGACGAGGTGCCAAAACCTACGGGACAATGGAGCAGTCAGTGTCCCGCCAGTTGCAACAGCGAGGCAGCAAGATGGACACCTGCAACGATGAGAACGACCCGCCTAAGAGCTCATGAGCAGACCAGCCCGCAGCTTGCACAAGACACATAGTTACACATTGTTGCTAATGACAGGTACACCATGAGCTGGGAACAACGATGGTCCCAGACGTGGGGGCTCATGGAAGAACCAATCAGAACACAGGGGGACTCGCCTCTGATGCTAATTACACACATCCAATCATCGAGGGTCCCCTTGTTGCAATTTTAAAGTAACTGACCACAAAAGTGATGGGTGGAAGGTTTCGAATGAATCTAAACCACTGGAAATTGCTCTGGGCAACCTTCCACACCACCATTTTTTAGCCCGTCTGCGCCATTGCAAAAGGGGACCAGCCATGTGCAAATCAGTCAGCAGCTGCCGCCACCAAAGGTAGCAGCCCAGCCCGAACTGCTAGGCCAGGTCCCCTCTGCACAGAAAACCAAGCAACCCCAGACATGTTTCGGCCTTGTTGGACTTCCTCAGTGAGGTTCCGTGTGGCGCAGCAAGCAAGGGACCCACGTCTGGGCATACCCTCTCTCACAAGGAGCAATTTTAAAGTAACAACATTAGGGACAGCCCAAGTATACCACCTGATTTTGCTTCTTCCAATGAAAATTCCCACCACCCTATAGCTATACTAACCCTACCACTCAGCTAGCCAATCCTGAGAGGCGATAGGTTTCTGAGCTCACTTTCACGAATGACGCAGGTAGCGCATCACACTGTAGTAAAAAGGCCTGCGAGCCAGAGCGAGAGCGCATTTTGTGGCACTTTTGTATTTTGCCAGCATTTTGCCAGGGTTTTTTTTATGTTATTCTTGCATGCATACGGGAAACCATACCTGCTGTTTGAAATAAACTGCAATTCAGCCTTGCTTCTTGAGTGCGCCTAGACTCATTGTGGGGGGATGCGGGAGGAGTTGGGGCCTCCCAGCCCGGAGCTCCGCGGGTGGCTCTGCAGACTCCTGGACACTCACCCCGACAATTCAATGTAATAAGTCATTACAAAATACCAATAGTAGCATGATCTTTCTTTTATCACAGAAATGAACAAGAAATACATGTACTCCAGTTACTAAACCAAACAGTAAGTATATTATAATAAGTACAACCATTGCAGCATATCACACCCATAGAGGCTTATAACTTTGTTCCTTATAAATTTGTTTTTGGATCCCAAAGTTATAAGCCACTATGAGTGTGATATGCTGCGGTGGGTGTGGCCATGCACCCAAGACTCTATGCCCTGGCCACCACGACCGCAGCGTATCACACCCATAGAGTCAAACATTTTAACTATGGCTTATGGGAACTTTTAATGTCCGCGGACGTAATGAGTGTTCTTAGAACACTTTCAACTTGCCAGCGAACAATACAGACAGCGTGCTCAGGACACCACCATTTTGTTTATTTACGAACATTTCAGGACACGGCGAGTGTTCTTAGAACACTTTCAACTTGCCAGCGAACAATACAGACACCGTCCTCAGGATACCCCCATTTGATTAATTTACGAACATTTCAGGACACTGCGAGTGTTCTTAGAACACATTCAACTTGCCAGCGAACAATACGGACAGTGTCCTCAGGACACCCCCATTTTGTTTATTTGCGAACAATTCAGGACACCGCAAGTGTTCTTAGAACACATTCAACTTGCCAGCGAACAGTACGGACAGCGTCCTCAGGACACCCCCATTTTGTTTATTTGAGAACATTTCAGGACACGGCGAGTGGTCGTAGAACACATTCAACTTGCAAGCGAACAATACGGACAGCGTCCTCAGGACACCCCCATTTTGTTTATTTGCGAACATTTCAGGACACAGCGTCCCCAGGACACCCCCATTTTGTTAATTTACGAACATTTCAGGACACCGCAAATGTTCTTAGAACACATTCAACTTGCCAGCAGACAATACAGACAGCGTCCTCAGGACACCCCCATTCTGTTTATTTGAGAACATTTCAGGACACCACGAGTGTTCTTAGAACACATTCAACTTGCCAGCGAACAATACGGACAGTGTCCTCAGGACACCCCCATTTTGTTTATTTGCGAACATGTCAGGACACCGCAAGTGTTCTTAGAACACATTCAACTTGCCAGAGAACAATACGGACAGCGTCCTCAGGACACCCCCATTTTGTTTATTTGCAAACATTTCAGGACACAGCGAGTGTTCTTAGAACACATTCAACTTGCCAGAGAACAATACGGACAGCGTCCTCAGGACACCCCCATTTTGTTAATTTACGAACATTTCAGGACACCGCGAATGTTCTTAGAACACATTCAACTTGCCAGTGAACAATACAGACAGCGTCCTCAGGACACCCCCATTCTGTTTATTTGCGAGCATTTCAGGACACCGCGAGTGTTCTTAGAACATATTCAACTTGCCAGCGAACAATCAGGACACAAAAATCATGCGGCGAAACAACGTAGAACCGTCCTCAGGACACCCCAATTTTGTTCATTTACGAACAATCAGGACACCGCGAGTGTTCTTAGAACACATTTAACTTGCCAGCGAACAATACGGACAGGGTCCTGAGGACACCCCTATTGTGTTTATTTGCGAACATTTCAGGACACCGTGTGTGTTCTTAGAACACATTCAACTTGCCAAAGAATAATACGGACAGCGTCCTCAGGACACCCCCATTTTGTTTATTTGCGAACATTTCAGGACACCGCAAGTGTTCTTAGAACACATTCAACTTGCCAGAGAACAATACGGACAGCGCCCTAAGGACACCACCATTTTCTATATTTACGTACATTTCAGGACACCGCAAGTGTTCTTAGAACAGTTTCAGCTTGCTTGCAAACAAAACAGACACATATTGCGTCCTCAGAACACCCCCTATTTAGTTTATTTAGAACATTTGAGAACAGCCTTGTTGTTCGCAGACAAATCGAACACAACAATACGGTCTACCACAAAAAAAAACATTTAACCTATCTCATACTCTCCCACCCTCCCCAAAAAACTCTTACACACCAACACACTCTACTAAATACAATTTTGAAACCAAGTTTCACCGTGCTGTCCGCGGATGTCCGCGAATCCAAGATGGCGGGCGCTACCGAAAATCTGACACGCTTCACGATCCACGCCATCCAATCAGCGAACACGTCGCATGTCCGCGGACATCATGCAAGCCGATTGGCCAATCAGAACACTGACCGCGGAGTGAACAGGGAAGTGTGTCCGCGGACCGAACACAGATATCACTAATTTTTTGTGACCTACTTTTTGGTCATTTAAAAAAAACTACTGGACGGATTGCAAAAGCACGCTTTCGGGACCAAGCCGCTACTCCTGGTCTAAATTTGGTGAAAATCCATCCAGCTATTTGGGCTCTGGCGTGAGCAAAGTTTTTTCCCCATTCAGTCTATGGGAAAAAAAAAGTTTTGGGACCCCCGTTATAACTTTGGCCCCCCTGGACGAATCCTCACCAAACTTTGCAAAAAGATTCAGAGTGGGCCATATACTTTTTTTCTGCAAAGTTTGGTGAGGATTCATCCAGGGGGAGCGAAGTTATAAGCCACCCAAAAAGTGCTCTTCCTATGGAAACAGCAACTTAACCATAACTACATGCTACTACCGTGGCCATGTAATATATATATATATACAGTAGAAAATCAGTTTGTTTGTTCCTTATACAATTCCACACCATTCCACCAATCTGCACCAAATGTTGCATAGTTTCCTGTTAGGACCCTCCACCCCACCCCTTTCATACATGAGACGGTTGCCTGAAATCGGCAAAATATCAATGCAGTCATAGAAGGACCAGACAAAGCAAATTTTAAGCATCTTGAGTTGAGGAACAAAACTCAAAAGGCCTTCAAAACCATGTTTTAAGGCCCTAGGATGCATCGCAACACAACACAACACAACGCACAACACTTCACCAGGGTGAGGGGACAGGCAGGGAGAGCTCACAGAAAGTCCCAGTATGCTACACACACCAGCTCTCGCATCACCTCTATGTCTGCACTGGGTATGGCAGCCAGCCACTGGTGCTCATTCTCAGTGCAGTTTACATCAGAGTACAAAGTACATTAAGCGATAAGCGACTCGGAATAGCAACATACAGGATCATGATTTTCAACAATTGGTGAGTGTTATCATGTCTGTCTACAGAACCCGTGCGGAGTACGGGTACTTTTTGCAACTAAATACATAAATCTTACCTGGTGCTTCTGCTCCTACACAGATGAGGACTTCTGATGCTACTACAGATCCAGCCTGCCTTCTAAATGGTACATGCGAGACTGGGGAAGCACAACAGCCTCATCTTTCATGTCCCATTGAGCATGCACAGTTGTAAGCTAAAGGAAACCAGATTTCCTTAACATCAAGGCCATCTCCGGGGGTGCAGCTATGGAGCGATCTGGGATTGGCTTGGCTCCTTCTTAAAGGGTGGTTGCTTGGTACCCTCTTACCTATTATGGACACGCCTCAACAGATGGGAACACATTCCTAAGAGTGTAACCATTTTCTATGTTGTTATTGCTTCTTTAGGCTGTTTTCTTTATTATCAGCAGGACACATTGTCCAGCTGTTCTTGCTTCTTCGTTGTGAGGATCCTAGCAAAGAGTTTTCACGGCAGAGTTTACAAGCCTTTTGAAAAAAGTTTGTCTTCCCAATCCACAGCACATACACACCATACTTGTTCTACCTCTGGAATAGGAATGGATAGGAATTACATGAATTAGAGTAATAACTTCAACATCTGGGTTGGTATTGGAGAGTAGTATGTTCCAGGTACATCCAGTTCTCTGGTCAGTGTATTCTTACTCTTTCAAGGAATTGTTCTCTAGGGCCTACAATTGACAAGAGGAGACTCTCTACTTCTTGAGGTTGAGTCTCCCAGTAAGTCTTCTCCTGGGTTGTCTCACTTAGATGCAAATTTACTGACATGATTCGGGGATCCTGCCACTTTTCATGTGGCTCTATCGTATCGAAGTAATTATTTTATCGTTAATTCACATTGGCAGAATAACTTCATGGAGAAGCAAAAATATATCTGTATTAAGGGTTAAGGAGTATTGCGGTTGGGAACAGTGGGGCACGGGGGAGTGTGAAGATGGTTATAGAGAGAGATGCCCCTTTAAAAAGAAAGGAAAGTGAATGACCAGCTCTATGACTGGCAGATGTAGCAACATCTGAATGTAATGCTCCCCCTCGTAGGAACAACACTTGGGTGTTGGGCCCTGTACTGGGGTTTACACTGCAAGCACACCCCTAGGGTACAACAGCAATGTACCCCTGAAAACATGAATAGATTTGGCAAATTAATGGAGCACCTCGTGCGAGGAATGTGAGCTTACAGGGACCATGATCTGTCTTGACCCGGAGTACTGTTGGAAAAAGTCATGAGGCACAGCACTGGAGTGACAGATTAGGACCTTTGAATCACACTCACCCATCCTGTCATCCATGTGTCTGTCCACCCACCCCTCCATCCATCTGACCATTTCAATATTTTTTTATTGCCTGGAGACCATGCTAGTGGTAGCATTGTGTGGTATAAGTCAACTTAACATGACATAATATCTGCATACAATCCTTCACCTCATTCTGTGACCCACACCTAAAAGTGGTGTGTTGTCTAATTCATAATCTGATTACGGCGCACCATCTGGTCCTTCAGCTGATGCAGCTCTGAATGTTTGGTATTGGGCTGATTCCCTGGACAATGATCCACCCTCAAAGTTGCCCCTCTGAATGGAATAGTCACTTGGTTTGCCTTTGAAACCTTTCCTGAGTGAAAAGCTCTTGGAAGCATACCCAAGTGCACTCAAGGCAGAAGGGACACTAGTGCATCACCTGGGCTAGTATTATTCTGGCCTTGGGGAAGCCAGGGGAATTACTGCTGAGATCATAAGTGTATTGCTGCCACATTGCAAGTAGAACTCACTCAATCTTCATTATGTTTCAGAGGTGAAGGAAGCACATTGCTCAGAATGCAGGATGCAATAAAACTCTCACCATGACAGTATTACGAAAGTGCACTGCAACAGTAATGGATGGTTTTTGGCAATGTGAAACCAAAGCCTATTTCCATCTAACATCATCATGGAATGGGTTTTGTTCTCTAGTGAACCTACATGCCTCAGTGCTTTTAATCCCAGAAGAGCACCTTTTGATCCGAAAAGGTAAACTGCAGTCCCTGGCAGTACCCCCAAAAGTACAAAAGACAAACAGCTCACAAACACTATCATGCAGAAAGAGATCAAACTACTTTAGTAAAGAAGCAGACACATCCTTGGCGAAGGTACTGAATCGGTACTACTTTTTTACAAAAACAGATCTACTCTTTGCATCTTATTTGCCCTCTGGAATACAGGCAGCCACAAATGCCAAATGGCTCCAAATTGTCTGCTGGAACTTGGTCAAGCTGGCTAATGCCACAAAGCATGATTTCATTGCTGTGAAAGAAGAGATACAAGCACTTTGAATTATGACATTGCAGAATTGTATGGTACTTGACCTCATCACAGCCATGGATGGTTGGGTCTGCAAGATTATCGGAAGTACATGTTGCACATATGTGCCTCCAAATGATCAGGATAATGGGTCTTTAAGAGTAGCAATAAAGGCATTACATCACCTAAGGATAGTTATGGAGGAAGAGTGAGGAATCAAAGAAGGAACCAGATTGGATAACTGAGATATTCTCCTGTATTGCAAACCAGCAGACACATGTATGCACAGTACTTCTACCTATTCCGATCATCTTAATTTTAATTTGGAGCCTGTACCAAGTAATAATGGTTTGTTGGGTGTCTCGTGGAAGAAGTGTAAAGTTACTTACAGCTAAGTTAGGAGACCACTTCTCCTTAGAAAGATGAGAATACACACTCAAGATAGAGTTACAACCAAAAACCGGGGTAGTGTTAATGGAGTACACAGTAGGCCTGATAGGAACAGTTTGGAGACCACCCCCCAGATCCCAAAAACTACCTTCAGATTGCTAGAGATTGCTATTTTTTTAAGATGCAGTCCTTGGGATTATGAAAAGGGGGGGGGGGCATTTGAGAAACAACAGCAAAGTGTGGGTCCCAAAAGATGTAATTGGGCAAGAGAACAGGAATTAAGGGACAAGGAGTACATGGAGGAATTCCTTCCGGATTGAACGATAGGGGGTAATGTTGCAATGAACTTCAATGTTCCCAATATAAGCAAGAATAAAGATTAAGGAAGCCCATAAAACACGAGGCTCAAACCACACTGAATGCCAGAGGCCCAAACAACATGCATAATGCACAAACCTTAGGTGAAGTCGACAAGGGAATATTCACATTTCCCAGACCCCTCCTAGACGTACGATAGACAGTAGCCAGCAATACACATAGGCTTCCCATTTGAATTTAGTTCATGTAGGATGATGGCAAGGACAAATAATATGCAAGCAAACATAGGGTCTAACCAAACACACACACACACACACACACCCACTCATAAGTGAGCAAGCAGTAATAGAAGCACACACTAGAAACACTAAAAGGTAGCAATCGTACAACACCACACAAACATATCTAACATCCTTTAGGTGTGGAACACATAGAAGAGGCCTCAGAATAAAGGTAGTTCTGTAGGCTAATTATATTTAGTAGGCCTCAGATATACATGATCTATTGCACACAGTAAAATGCATCCAGTTTCAGCTCACATTAGAGATTCACAATCGCATGGTCAGCAGCCACGGACCAGCCATAAAGTCGTGCTGTGATTGGTCAGAACAGGGAGGTGAAGCTCATTTCCAAGTTCTGGACAAGGAGCAGTGACTTAATCAGGTGTTACAACTTTGTGAAGTGCACATGAGAAAGGGTGCAAGAGGTTCACAAGAGATGGGCTGGGAACAAAAGGGCAGCAAGTTTCCAGGCCTGTAGTAAGTGAAACATGTAACAAGTAATATGACAATTCAGTGCTCTAGAAACTAGCAAGACAAAGATCACAGCTGAAGAGAATTATAAATACAGAACAACATGAGCACCTCACCCAGGAAAAGATCAGCATTCAGCACCAAGAGAAGCCAGGAGGACCTTGTGCATAATAGGGAATATATTAATGATTGCTTATTGAGTCCTGATTACCCCTCAATTATAGGTATTCATAATTAAAAAGTCCATTCACCTTCACACATACACAAATATACTATTTAGATGTGCACAAGAGGCCAAGAACCATACCCCATGAAGCCATGCTTACACATCATGCTAAGGGAAGGAGAAGGGTAACATGATCCCAATGAGAAGTCACAGTAATAGCTGTCACTTCAAATGTCACAAGGGTGAGAACGTTAAGTTGGAGCCAGCCTTTAAGTCCCATGAGAAAGGATGTGAAGTGTTCTTTTTTGTTGCCACACTGTGTACACCTCACAATACGATTGTCTAATTATGGAGGCGACCCACCACAGAACCTTCAAAGAGTCATAGCCAATGGGCAACCAAGTTGTATGTGAAATATGTTAACGTTTCAACTGTCCAATCAAAACTGTGTGCAACTACATGACCCCATCATGAGATAATTTTCGAGTGGTATTCATTAGAATGGTCACAAGGGATAGAATAGGCCAAAAGGGTTAAGTATTGTATTGAATCACCTATAGCACAACCAAGACTGTCCAATAAGCGTATGAATTTACTTGCATCTTGAAACATTGTGTATACATACAAACATGCAGTTTAAAGATGCAATGTTGAATGATTCATGAATTGTACCCAGCTGTGGTTGCATGTAATTAACTTTTGTTTTTCCTGATTCTGTGAAATGTATTGGCTATTTGGATTTTTTTCAAACACTGATTTTCATACCTTACCGTACAGTAGCATAGGGCACACTTGAGCTGGCCTAAATGCCTTTTACAAGATCATTTAAGTCCATCAGGTTTCCTCTGATTAAGGAGCCAAATGTGGTATTAGTTAAATCCAAATTAATTGTGAATCAATGTTTTATGCCACTACTGATTTAAAACAGAGATAATATCTCTGATGACCAGCATGTATGACTTAGTTTTGCTACATCAGGTCCACCTGCCTATATAGATATTAGAATGTTCTGATCCTTATCTAATTACTAAGCAAACTTGCACTGATGACTCTTCTTTCTTGACTTAATTTCCTTTGGATCTGCCTTCGTTGAGTTCAATAGGGAAGATTATGAGTTATCATTTACATTGTATAATATCAAAACTACTTCTTTTATCTCCACTCATTATTTGGAGGAAGGTTTATTTTTAAAGATTGAGTAGGAGTCCCTTACCTCTCGTCCAGGTAAGTCATAGACATGATAATGATTTTTGGGACTTGGGTATTCTTGAAATGTATTTCCACTCAATTTAGATGTTTTTTCAATCAAGTGACCGATACGTTTCGCACTGATACAATTGCCACTTCTTTTTATTTTGGCTGTTCTAGATGTTCATGAACAGAACATATTATATTGATATGATAAGGAGTTATACATCTTTCTACAGCATAAATCAGCTTAGTTGGGTCTTTTACAGACTGTGATTGTGATTTACTTTTACTGCCTACTTACTTGTGTCCAACTTCCGTCATCAGAATCAGAGCCAATACTGGAACCCCCTTCCATCTTTGCATATTTGCTCTCTATGTCGTAACAATTTTAGGGAGATTTGCCATGTGTGGAGTTTAGGTAATGTCCTCTTTTTGCTTCCTGCCCTTGGCCTTCTTGGTTATGGGCCTGTAGGAGCTATGTATGAGTTACAGACTCCGAATTCAAACTAGGGCAGAATTTAATCAAAGACTTGTGCAACAGATGTATGCTTCTGTGGGGCACTCTGGTGTACATCTGGTGTTAGTCAGTGCTGTGAATTCATACAAAACAAAACAGAAAGGGGTTTGGATTCAGCATTGCATAGAAGCAGATACCATAGCACGATGCACCATATCATGACATGGACAGAGTTGCAATGCAATGTATGAATAACAATTACTAATCACTAACACCCAAATCTGCTGATGTCTAACACATTACTAATATTATAGGCAGCTCAGTCCATAGCTCATTGGTGCAAATCATTGATGCAAATCAGTGGTGCAAACTGGGCTTCTTCATGAGGCTGCAACCACAGACTGGGCGATGTTGCTTGAAAAATAAATGTACAAAAGCTGCTTTTGCAATGGGGATGCAAGTGTGGAGTTTGATGTTTGAAATAGTTCAGTCCTTAAAGCTTCAAGCTTCTAGCGCAGGAAGGAAAATGTTTCAATTAGACCATCCGCTCACGGAGCTGAATTCTGTGCAAAGGTGAAAGGAGCCAAGCATGTGGTGGCATCCTGGAACTTTCCAAAAGGGGTGGCTTTCCAGGGGGGGGTGCTTGGTTGATGGGATGACATCACGGTCAGGGGCAGACAGATTTTACACCAAGTGTAGGAGTATATACGTGAGGTGGCCAGGTAGGAGGGAGGCTTTAGAAAGAATACATGGAGGAAGAAGGGATGCTGGTTGGCTGTTTGCTAGTTCTTCCCCCCAAAGGGGAGAGAAGTAGGATCACAGAGGAGAAGGGTTTTTCCGTGTGCAAGCATAGAGCTGAGAGAGGCCATTCCCGCAGAAGTTGAGAAGGAGAGGGAATGTGAGTCCAGGAGGCCAGGGCACACAGAGCCTGTCCTTCGATGGTTTTGCAAACTATTCAGGCATTTTGTAAGTGAGCATCCAGTACTAAGTGATGGGTGTGTGTGTGACTGCCAAAAATTATACTGATTATGTAAAAAGGGTAAAATAGGCATCAGGGAAGTTATTTCATGCTCTGCATTTTCCTGTGCTAAATTAGCTGTATGTGAAAAGAAATAAGCTGCCAAGACTTTTGCAAAAGATGTATGCTAGTGTGTGAGACTCTGGTGTGAATCTGGTGTGAGTCAGTGCTGTGAATTCATACAAAACAAAACAAAACAAAAAGGGGTTTGGATTCAGCATTGTATAGAAGCAGATACCATAGCACAATGCACCATACCATGGCATGGATGGGGTTGCAATACAATGTATGAATAACAATTACTAACCACTAACACCCAAATCTACTGATGTCTAACACATTACTAATATTATAGGCAGCTCAGTCCATAGCTCATTGGTGCAAATCATTGATGCAAATCAGTGGTGCAAACTGTGCCTCTTCATGAGGCTGCAAGCAAAGACTGTGTGATGTTGGTTAGAAAATAGAAGTACAAAAGCTGCTTTTGCAATGGGGATGCGAGTGTGGAATTTGCTGTTTGAAATAGTTCAATGCTTAAAGCTTGAAGCTTCTAGCGCAGGAAGGAAAATGTTTCAATTGGACCATCTGCTCACTGAGCTGAATTCTGTGCAAAGGTGAAAGCAACTAAGCATGTGGTGGCATCCTGGAACTTTCCAAAAGGTGTGGCTTTCCAGAGGGTGTGATTGGTTGATAGGCTGACATCACGGTCAGGGGCAGACAAATATTACACCAAGTGTAGGAGTATATTCGTGAAGTGGGCAGGTAGGAGGGAGGATTTAAAAAGAAGACACAGAGAGGAAGACGGGAGGCTGGTTGCCTCTTTTCTGGTTTTCCTCCCAAAAGGGAGAGAAGTAAGATCACAGAGGAGAAGGGGTTTTTGTGTGCAAGCACAGACCAGAGCTGAGAGAGGCCTTTCCTGCAGAAGTTGAGAAGAAGGGGGAATCTGAGTCCAGGAGGCCAGAGCACACAGAGCCTGTCCTTCGATTGTTTTGCAAACTATTCAGGCATTTTTAAGTGAGCATCAAAAACTAAGTGATGGGTGTGTGTGTGTGTGTGACTGCCAACAATTATACTGATTATTCAAAAAGAGTAAAATAGGCATCTGGGAAGATTTCATGCTCTGCATTTTCCAGTGATAATTTAGCTGTATGTGAAAAGAAATAAGCTGCTAAGGGCAGTGGCTATCTCAAGGTTCAGAAATACAAATGTGTGTGTTATGCCTGGTTTAGATCAGGGGGAGAGCAGCAGCATTGTCACTGGGCAGAGGTACATTTCTGCCTGGTGTGAGAAGCAGAAAGTCTTCTAAATTGCATTATTTTTTACAGTTTAGAACTCCATTCTACCATGAAACCTATTTGTCTGTGAACTGTTGCTACTGATTCTGAAACTAAGTATTTTTTTAATTTCTTGTCTTAATCACACATTGTTAGTATGTTCATCATTTGCTGCTTACTCTGTACCAAACTGTTCCTTGGACTCATTCAGACTGGCCTGGCTACTGTTGAATGCTCTAGTTTTGACACCAATCTGTCTATCCAGTTTTTATTTCCTTCTGAAATTAAAGTTTTGTTTTTCTAATGAACATGTATTTAATCCACATTTTCTTGTTTCTGAATTGCAAGCTATCTAACCTAGGCAGTGACACTGTGCTGGCAAGATTCTTCATTACATTTTCTGCTTCATCTCTCAAGGTCTTAGTCTCTTCAATCATTTGCCGTAGTTTTCATTAGGAGACCTTATTGTGGTCACCTTGTGTTTGTGCCTGTTTCAAAAATAAGTTGCCTGTATGTATTTCCTCAATAGCAGTGTATTTTTCCTGTGCTGCACCTGTTTTTGTTTAAAGATATTTATATCCTTATATAACATATTGAATTCAGCCTGTGCATCGACATCAACATGATTTGCATTTTTATAGTCACAATGCCATCTAATAGACCATTTGTATGAGCAATTTCATAATTTAACGTATTCTTTAATTAGCCAATGTCTGCAAACACTAAATATAAATGTCATTAGTGTTTAGTATTTCTCTTTCTAGAGCACCTACTTAACTTACCATAGGCTACGGCTACTGCCCGGCCTGTAGGAGATCTGCGAGACATGCATTTATGAGCTAAATCAAATTACACAGACACAAAGGTACATGTTGCTAATCAATCATGAACCTTTAAGCAGTTACCACTCTGAAACATTTGGGCACTTACCATGTCTAACACTGTAGTCATGTCTACTTGCAAGTGGGCAGAGACATGAAGTGAATTCGTTTTTACTTTAGTTCCAACATTGGTCTTCTCTCTGCTATAAGACCATTGCTCTCCATTTACTTTCAAAACCAGATTCATCATTTTCATCATAAGTGGTTCACACTGCCTGACATTTGCACATATGTTTGCATGTGTAGTTATCGTGAGTTACTTTGTTTAAGCACACAGGATGCATTAGACCTCAAAGCAGGTGATATTTTTGATTTATACGCTGATTGCTGTGCTCCAGGTGGTCCTTCATCTGAGGGGTGTACGGATCTTGGCTCATGAGCTGGATCACAGGGAAAGGTACACCCCAAGATCTGCCCCTCTGAAGGAAATAGTCCCTGGCATGAGATTCAGAAACCCTTCTTGCTTCAACTTTGCAAGCTCTATTTCTCGTCTTGATGTCGGAAAGATCTCTCTGAAGTTTCAGGGAATCCACTCTTTTTGATCCTGGCCATTGGCCTTCTGAGTTATGGGCCTCAAATCATTTCTGAGGGGGAACTACATGGCATTTCTTCATGTTTACACTCATAATCAGCGTTTGCATCTACCTAAGTGTTCTGGGATATGCCCATAATCGTTGGCGTAGATAGGGATCTTTAAATTGTGCTTTTAGGGTTGCATTGCCAGTCTTTACACAACAGCCGAACAGGCTAAATGCTCTCTCTTTGTAGTCATGCTTTGTACCTGTACTACTCTTATCTTATTTCCATACCTTGATTCAAAGATGATCTCTTTGGAAGTACACCTAGTTTCTCTCCAGTCCACCCCTCACATAATAAGCACATTCGTCTGTAAGCCTCTGTGTGGCTGACAGGGAACTCAAGTCTTCCTGTTTATCTGGGTAAGCTAGGAAATGGGACAAGGTGTGTCTGGCCTGAATACGGCTATGGCATGCCAAAGCCACTAATATGTCTCTGGAAGGCCTGGACAGTGGAGAGGTAGTATCAGGAATTGGACAAACGTCCCCATTCTTCCATGAAACTTATTTGTCTGTGAATTGTTGCTACTGATTAAAAAACTATTTTTTTTAATTTCTTGTCTTAATCACGCATTGTTATTATGTTCATCATTTGTTGCTTACTCTGTATCAAACTGTTCCTTGGACTCATTCAGGGCCTGGCTATTGTTGAATGCTCTAGTTTTGATGCCTATCTGTCTATCCAGTTATATAACTCCTTCTGCAGAGATGGTTTTTCTGTCTGATGAACATGTATTTTATCCACATTTTCTTGGTTCTGAATTGCAAGCTGTCTAACTTAGGCAGTGACACCGTGCAGGCAAGACCCTTCATTACATTTTCTGATTTAACTCTCAAAGTCTTATTATCTTCTATCCTTTGCTGTAGTTTTCATTAGGAATCCTTACTGTGGTCACTCTGTCTTTGTGCCTGTTTCAAAGGTAAGTTTCCTGTATGTATTCCCTCAATAGCAGAGTCTGTTTCCTGTGCTAATTGAGCCTGTTGCTGTTTAATGATTTTTAAATCCTGGTATAACATAATAGATTCAGCCTGTGAATCGACATCCTTCATGATGAGTTTTGCAGCTGTGACATAACTCTCCTCGAATTGCATTTTTACAGTCACAATGTCATCCAATAGACCATTTGTATGAGCAATGTGATCATTTAATGTATTCTTAAATTTGCCAAAGTCTGTAAACACTATATATGAATGTGATTAGTGTTTGCAATGTCTCTTTCTAAGGCACCTATTCAACTTATCGTAGGCTAATGCTACTGCCCGGCCTGTAGGAGATCTGTGAGACATGCGTTTATAGGCAAAATTAAATTACAGAGGCAAAAAGGTACATTTTGCAAACTAATCATGAACCTTTAAGCAGTTACCACTGTGAAACCTGTGTGCACTTACCAAGTATACGGAAGCGCATGATACCTGCAAGTGGGCAGAAACATGAATTCAAATATTTTTCACTTTATTTCCAACATTGGTCTTCTCTCTGCTATGAGACCATTTCTCCCCATTTACTTTCAAAACCAGATTCATCATTTTCATCATAAGTGGTTCACACTGCTTGACATTTGCACACGTTTGCATGTGTAGTTATCATGACTTACTTTGTTGCAGTAAACAGGATGCATTCAAACTCAAAGCAGCTGATTTTGCTTTACTTATTAACTGATTTCTGTGCTCCATGTGGTCCTTCATCCGAGGGGTGGACCAATGTTGGCTCACAGGCAGGAACTCAGGAAAAGGATCACTTGGAATTCAGAAACCATTATTTCAACATGTGACTGTAGGGTGACGCTATCTTTCCAGGTTAAAGTACATCAAAGTGAAGGGCTTTTATCTTTAGTAGTAGTTTGCTTGGCGACTCCTGTATGATTGTTTGTAATTTGTTTTTTGTCTATGCGTCCAGGTCATTCACTGGTCTCTTTCCCATCACATCCCAAAAGAATATAGCGGTGAAAAGCCAATACCGCTTAACCAAACATAAATTGAAAAAAATGTTCCTGTAGACTGTTCCAAGTACTTTTCATCACCAAAATTTAGTAATAATCATCGAAGTTTATCGATAGTTAAGTAAGTGCCCTTTCGATGACACGTGTTTCGGCAGGCAACTCGCGTTCTATGACAAGCCAACGCAGAGGACTTTGATTGTCGAGAGAACGCAATCTAACCCATTAAATCCACATTCAGAAATACGGGACAGCAAAAAAAGAAAATGTTCTTTTTGTGAATTTGAACAACTTGAATATGCCCTGATTTCATAAAGGCAAATGCCGAAACACGTGTCATTGAAAGGGCACTTACTTAACTAACAATAAACTTTGATGATTATTAGTAAACTTTGGTGATAGTTTCATGAACATTTTATTATCGGCTTCTTATGACAATATGCATTTTGATACTTCCCCTAAGTTTATGGTTTATCACAAAATCCCCACCAGCTCCCCTTATAATATACAGACAGAGTGTTCAATTAGTTTCATCTGCATCTATGATGGTAACTGGTGCCACCATCAGAGGATGCCATCTCCTCCTGCTAAGATGATATCATATGGCATTTATAAGGTGCCTATACACATGTGTTTCAATGTGTGACGAGGCAATGGAGGGGAAAAAGAGGCAGGACAAAGACAACAATATTACTAGGCCTAGTGACATTGAGATCACGCATATGCAGGGGAGAGGGAAGGGGAAAAGTGCCAGGGGAGGGGGGGATGGGCGAGTGCCGTACAAGGGATCAAAAATAGCAAGCCGTGCGTCCAGCAGGTGGCAAGTGTGAGGGTTAAAGTGCAGACAGCAGGTGTCCAATAAGTACAGGTAAGGGGACTGTAGGGTTGCAGATACTGACCCAAGTGCAAGGCTTGCTGTGAGGCAGTGCGGATGTGCAACTGGGTGGGCAGGGACCTGGGCTTGAATTCAGAGGTAGCCAGGTGACCAGTGTAGTATCAGACAGGAGATCAGCAGGGGAGAGGAAGAGAGAAGGCAGAAGCAAAGAGGAAGGTCTTGAGGTGCTTCCAGAACTGGAGATGGTCCTGCCCAAGTTTCAGAGAGGCAGAGAGGCTGTTCCAGAGGGAGGCACCAGCCGAAGGAAGAGATCTACCCCAAATCATTGCTTGGAGAATCAACTGGCCCTGAGGGAGTTGGAGGTGGAGGAGCGAAGAGCCGAGTAGGGAGATATTTCCAAAGAAAGAGAGTTGGAGATATTGTGGTCCCAGGTCCCAGAAGGTCTTGTGGATAATGCAGAGGATCTTGAACTTGATCCTTGCAGCCTCTGGGAGCCAGTGGAGAGATTTAAAGCTGAAGCGATACGATCCTTGGGCTTAGGGCTAAGGACAAATCTTACAGTCCTGTTCTGGATGAGTTGTAGAGGGCGGAGAGCAGAGGCAGGCAGATTTAAAAAGAGGCCGTTGCAGTAGTCCAGCCTAGAGAGAACCAGAGCTCTGGAGACAGTGAGCTTCTGGGGGAAGGTGAGGAAAGGAAGAATACCCCTGAGGAGGTGCAGTTGGTAGTTTGACTTCTTAGAGGCATCAGAAATGTGAGGCGAGAAGGAGAGTGTGGAGTTGAAGATGACCCAGAGCTTCGTAGTCTCACAGGCTATGAACCTCTGGGAGCAGGTAGGGGTGGAAGGTTATCTGCTCCCAGATAACCTCTGGGAGCAGGAAGAGGGCCAAGGGAGGCTGGTATTAGCAACACAGTTTACTCACAATAATTGGGATTTGCCCTTACTTTGTCGCTGGCTATGGCACCTCTTGTGAATAGACTGAATCGGGTGGCGGATCAACTCTGTTCCTAGATGAAGAGATTAAACACACTATACTGCAGGTTTCCCATACTACCTTAATTAGATTCTACAGCAGTAAAGTTATCCCAAAAATCCTTTATGGTATGGAGCTCGACCCACGCTCTTGGTCTTTTGACTGGGTGAGGATAGAGTGGCAAATCTGGGAGAGAGCACTGAATCTCCCACTATCACTCTGTATGGCTAGTTTGCATTATTAACCGGCATTATCATTTCTGGTTTCCCACTTGGACAGCAGACACATTTTTTACTATAGGGGCATATTACTTCCGGAGAAGGAAACCTTGTTCCAAGACCTCACCCTCCACTCACAGATGGGCACTTCCTCTGTGCTGTGTGGATTGAGGGTTATTGTGGATAAGATTTTATGCAATATTAATAGATCATCAGACAAGGGCAAGGCAAATCCACTTGATGCTAAGAATGCAATAATGGACTATCATTGGGCTTGCACTGTTGCTCCTTCACACAAAATAAAGGATAAGCCCAGAGGGTGTCGGCCGAGTTATCTATCTTGTCTCTCTAACTCCAGGTGGAGATCAGAGTTCTTAAAATTGAGGTTAAATCTGATCATTACCCGTGAGCTAAGGGAGATTCCAGCTAAATCAAGAGGGGATCAGAACTCCCTGGGGTGCAGCCTATGTAGTGCTCTACAAGTGCAAACTCTGAAGCATATCCTAATAGAATGTAGTGCTGTTCAAAGCACACGTATAAAGCACTTCTCTCATTTTGTGCTGACTGAGGAATGGCTTACTTCCCACTCCTTCTGGGAAAGATTAACATACAGGGCATGAACTAAGTGTGGTTTTTGAGGTACTCCGATTCCTTGATGTTTTAGGTTTTATTAAATTGTAAAACTATTTTTTATATTTTTTATGATGAATTCAGGAAATGTACAATTTAGGGATTATTGAGTTATACTCTTGTTATGTTTACTGTTCGCAGTGTTTTTCCTTCTTTGCTCTGCTGTATTTTTTAAATTTTATTTCTTTTTTGCTTCATTTTTGACCCTGTGTAATCGTAGATCGTATGTTAGAAACATTTGTTTTAGTATTTTTTGAATTTGTGAAAAGTCTTTTGACTATGCCACAATAAAAAAATAAAAACAAAATTGCCAGATCAAGGTTCTCAGGTCTGAGAATAGGAAGGCAGTTGGCTTCTTCAAACTGGTTCATAGCGGTCCCCCATCTCTCCTTCCCCACCATGCATCCTGGTATCACATCAAAAGAGCCCAAGATTGGAGGAGCAAACCACCAGCCAATTAGGATTGTGTCTGCCAGTTTGGCCAACAGAGCATGGTGCCAACCAATAACGTAGCAGAATATAGCATGAATGCTTTTATTAGGATGATCTCAGGAGAAGCTATTTTAGGAGTAGCTATCAGTTAAAAAAAGATCCAATAGTAGTAGCCGTCATGTGTTATACTCCTTTAACCAGTTTTCTTATCACTAACTATGACATCACATGTGACATGTTTTGCAGCTCATGTTTTACAGAGTAACGTTGAGAATGACTTTTGGTGTTTTCACGGCCGAGTCAGTTTTGAATAAAGCTGGGTGTTCTTGTGAACTTGTATTTGCTAAATTTTCTTGAGTTTGTTTCTTTAGTGATTATTGATTGGGACCACCTTGACAATTATGTGATTCACAAGGGGTTTTACTCAAGGGAGCACAAATACTCCACGTACAAATAGGGTAATGAAATATAGGTGATGTTTATGCATAGGGGTTAGCTAATAGAAAATGTGGGTTTGCCTTGTAGGTGATAAGTGTTGCATATGTAGATTTTGCGGTTTATAGTTGTAAAATGTGTAACTGAAATGGACGTGTCGCAACTGTTTTCAGTTTTCCAGTTCGATGGAGCTAGCTGACCCTCTCGGCTGTATTTGCATATAATAAAACTTGTTTTTTTTTATTTTACTACTTTTTGACTCCGCAGAACATTGTTTATTGATCGGTTTTTGGGCATACCCACAGATGTGATACTTTTCTTTGTCTGAAGCTATGATTGTGAAACAACTGCATTTTATTTATTCCAAAATGCAACACAAAAAAAATCTGATATGGATTGTGGAGTTATGAGCTATACAAATTGCACAAGCATAAGTTGGATTCCCAATCATAAGCCTGGAACTTTAATGAGTTTTCTCTCCGAAATCATTGTTCACTTACCGTCATCGGAAGGGTCACCTGCAACAGTGCAAAAACACAGATTTAATTATTTCATACATAGGTCTTCTCTGTACTATAAGTGTATCTCATGGTTGATCATTTTCATGAGGTACATACTGCATGACATAGGGGGTCATTACGAGTCGGGCGGTAAGGGGGACCGGGCACCGGTAAGGAGACCGGTGCTAGTAATCCCTTACTGCCCGATTCCGAGGTCCCTTGGAGGGACACAACAAATAGACCTGGTTATCAATTTGTCCAATATGCGCTTTAATCAAGACCTCTTATCAGCCCTCAATAAAGGCATATCGTTTAGTCCAACAAGTAGCTCCGATTATTTTCAAATTAATTTAGACAAATATACATTTTTCAGGTGGCCAAAACTCAAAAAATACTTTGAAAATGTACCAGAGAAAATTATCAGACCGGAAATATATCAGAACATACAGTTAAACACACTGAGGACATAGTAACTTTAATGAATTTACAAGAAATTAAATATGAATATACAATTCAACAATTTACGGAAGAACAAGGCATTGCAATGAACCTCTCAGAGGAAACCACTCTGAAACCACACTCTAAATGTAACCCAACACTAACGACCGACAATGTGATTGATCTTTTTTAAAAGTGCTTTCTAAGGACTTAAGGAAAAATTACTTATTGAATAAGAAATCAAAAATTCATCACAAGCTCACCAAAGGGGAAAATTTAACACTCAAAGAGAAGAACCTGGTGTGAAGAAGGTCTGTTAACAGAAGATGAATATCTTTACATGAACACATAATTCCCAATATTGGCAACTATATACTTTGTTCCAAAGATTCAATATTCAGTAATTTCCCACCATGCAGACAAATAATCAATGGAATAGGATCATTAACTGAAATAATCTCACAATATATTGACTTAAACCTGCAACCTCTTGCCTCAAGTCTGGCTTCATTCATTAAAGATACAAAACGTGTTATTCAGCAGCTAAAGTTCATCAGCAGGAAGTACAGAATGGTCAAATTAGAAGTAACATCTCTCTATACCAGCATTCAACATTCAATGGGTATCCAGGCAACAGAATGTTTATTTATCTCATCCTCTCTTAGATTGTTTAAGTGGTGATCAACCTCCTGATGACCCACTGAAACCCTGGTGGAGAAACGCGTGTATGTTTCACCCTTATGACTTAATGTCAATTATTCAAGAATGAAAGCTGTGCAAATTGAATGACTCTTTTAAGCAATTAATTTAGGTTATAGAAATGTCCATGTGCCTAGGACACCTGAGTCTATGGTGTGACCCATGTAAATATGGGAAAACCATGTGTTCTTGTCATGCCTGCATTTAATGAGTGGGCTTTTAAAGAACAGATTGCTATTTGCCATTGGCAGAATTTAGCAAAACATTGTTCGCTGTTAAAACAGACCAGGTGCCAAAAAGTATACTGATTTCCCTGTAAGAAAATATCAAAAATTCCATCTGCTCAAGTTTCCTCTAATTTCACTAGTCAATGGGACCAGGAAACTCCCCTTAGCATGCCTGCTATGGGATCAGTGGGATGACGACATTTTCAATTTTCTGTTTGTTTGTCCACTGCCACGCTCCTCTTTTCAATCTGCTCTGGAATCACTGAATTCTCGTCCAATGTCTACATCCAGCCTCTTGCTAAGTTTATCCAGTCCCATGTTTTCCTATGCTATTAGTATGCAGATGATACACAGATCATTGTCCGTCTTGATCTATCCCTATCTGAGACTGCCTCTTGGCTGAGGTCTTGCTTGGAAGAGCAGCAATTGGCTGAAACTAAATAGAAATAAAACAGAGGTGTTGGTGGAAGGTCCTCCTTCGGCTGTGTCTCTCTGTACTCCATTTTTTTGGCCCCCCTCACTTGGGCCTCTTCTGTTTCCTTGATTAAACATCTTGCTTTCAAGGTCTCTGCATCACTCTCAGTTGAAGCCCAAGTGAGTGCAGTGTACCGAACTGCCATTGCCCACTTAAAGTGCTGCGCAAAGTCCTTCCTTTCCTGCCACTTCACCTCCATGCTCCAGTGGTTGCTTCCTTGGATTTCGGCTCTTTAGGCTATTTCATTTCTCTCTTCTTGGCATAACATGCTTATCTTATTTAGCATCTTGGAGGTCTGCAGAATTTGGCTGCAAGGGGGTCATTACGAGATTTGCGATAAAAACATTTTTTACCGGCATGGAGCAATACTGTGTCCGTGTAGGAAAGAGGCCGCTAACAGAGGCCGATTACGAGTATGCGTGCACGCGCGTAGCAGCATGCCGGTATTGACAGTACTGGCTTACCGCAAAAGTCCCAAAAAGCCCCCTCAGCGGCATCATGGAAAGCGCAGACAGCATTTCCGCTGCCGTCCAGCTCTAAATAACAGGCCCGGCATCAATGGATACGGCATTAGCGTCCTCCGCTATTAGCAGTGCCCGCTAATAGTGGAACCAGAAGTAACGTCATTGCGCCGGAATGGGAAAAGGCACGGCGGCCATCTTGAAAAACACAATCCATTGCCACCTCACTACACAGGACCTGGAGCCTCAATTCCGACACAATAAAATCATCTACTCCACCAGCATCATGCCAAAGACAGTGAAGAAAGGGGCATCCCGGCACCGTAAGGAGCGGTTCTCGGAGGATGAACTGACAATGCTAGCAGACACTCTGGCTTAAAATGCTGAGGTGGTCTTTGCAAATGACCTTTAAAGAGCAGTCCAGCTAAAGAAAAAAGAGATTTGGGAGCTTGTAGCCCATAAAGTGAGTGCAGTTGGGACATCCCATGCACAGTGAAGGACGTGTGTAAACGTTGGGATGACCTGCGCCTCAGAGTGTGCAACATCATGTCGGCCAACCGGAGCCAGGGCCTGGCTACTGGCGGTGGCTCCAGCTCTCCAATTAAACTCAGCTGCTGAGAGGAATCCTGCGCCAGCAAAATCGGCATTGAGTCGATAGAAGGTGTGGGCGAGATGGAACATGGAGCCACGTCATCGACAGATGGAGGTTATTGTCCTAAGAAAACACTGTAATGCAAAGGATGATGATAGTCTACCAATGTGACCGTGCCATGAGGCAATGCATGGCCATTACACACACATGGACACATCCCTGCCTAAATGCCGTCCTCAGCACTGAATCATCCACATGCATGCAGCATGCCAATGCCATACCTGAGACACACCCCACAAACATGGAAACGGCCTTTGCCACACTGCATGCAGTCCACAACAGAAAGGCATGTCACAAGGCATACACCACCTCAAACATGTGTGAACCTGACCTATGCCTGCATGATCCCCCCATATAGCAAGCAACCTGAATGTCAAAACTCCAATACCGAAGCCCCTCAAATGTGTAGAACAGCCACAATACGAATGTATGCATGATGCATGTAGAAGCATCACTGATGCCGTCCACCTCTCGGTCCTCATAGGCTCAGCTCCTGACAACAAGACCCGGAACTCTGCGGCACAGTCAATGACTCCCAGAAAGAAGGCAGGGAAGAAGGCAGGGAAGAAGACAACATGCCTTCTACATCAAAAGGCCCAGGCAAGGCACAACTGCCACAGAAGGTGAAGGCACCACAGGATGCTAAGTCACTGGGCAGCTAAGGACCACTGCCACAACAACAGTGCCCACAACAGCTGTGTCCAATGCACAGGAGCCAGTGGCCGATGGGGCCCTTTCTGCTTCCAACAGCTCTGTCGGGGAGGTGGCAGTCATGGCACCCCGGAGTGACGACGAGGTACAGAGCCAAGGCCAGGTGTGTGTCCCTGTGGAGGATGTGTCATCAGACCTACCTGGCACACCAGCCCCCCGCCATCACCCCAGATCACCCCATTCAGCACCACCAATGACAGCACACAGGAGCAGTCTGGAGGGGAGCTAGGGCAAGGGAGCTGGAGCCCCACAGAGGACCCACATGATTTGGGACCCTTGCCACATGCAGCATCCACCTCTCCTGGTGTCCTGGGATGGGGAGCATAAAATGGCACAGACGGAGCCGAGCCAGGAGGAGCTGACAGGGCTAGTCAGACAGTTTGTATTGGATGGTGCCCAGGCAAGGCAGGAGGGCCGGGACAACACAGCGTCCTTGAGACTGACCATTGAGGCAAGCACAACTCGCATCTGCCAGGAGTTCTCCGCAGAAACGCAGGTCCGTTGCCGAATTGCGAATGCCTTGGAGGCAGAGCGTCCTGCCCCGAGACTGGAGCAAGCGGACACAGCCTCCTCTTTGAGCTCCACACAGACCAGCCCCCTGGGCAGGTCTATGTGCACCTTGCGGCACTCAGACATGCCGCCACCAGATGCGGAAAGTGGGCAAAATTAGCAGGGGCAGCCAGAATATGGCAAATGATGGAGGTGAAGCGGAGGGGCGAGGGTGTGTGTTTGAGGTGGAGGGTATGAACACTTTTTACTTTTTAATGTTTAATACACCCATTGTGTACCAGAAAAAATACTTGACTGGACATTCCTTATTATGTATGTGTCATTTATTGGTGTACAGTGCCCTTGTACTCCCACACCCAGTGCCCTCAGTCCCACTTTCATGGCACCCTCTGCATCCATGTGTCTTAGAAATTTTGCCCAATCACAGACTGGCGCACAGCACATCCCTCCTGTGCATCACCACCACGATGATGTGCACCCACATCTTCTTCATCTTCTTCATCATCACCTGGTGGTTGCTGTTCAATGTAAGGGGGCAGAGGCACGTTCCGTCGGATACACATGTTGTGCAGCATGGCACATGCCCTAATGATCGTGGCCACCTTCTCATGCCTGTAGAGGAGTGCCCCAACCAACCGGCTAAGACAGCAAAAACTAGCCTTCAACAGACCAAAGGTCTGCTCGATGGCCACACGGGTACAGTATGGGAACGATAGTAGTCCTCTTCGTCCTGATCTGCGGGTTCTGGACAAGGGTGAGGAGCCACATCTTCAAGGGATAGCCACTATTACCTGCATGGGTGCAAAATAAGGTATGTGTTATTCAATTCATGATGGACAACTGTACTTATCACACATGCCTGCAGATATTTGTGGTTCACTGGTTGTATGCACACATTTTACCTTGCCACAATGTGTGCTGTGCCATTGCATTATGGTGTGCATTGCGTCTTCAAGATGATACACGGTGTACACTGCCTTGATGTTGCTCATGCACTGTGGACGCATACCGCTGTGTTTGTTTGAAATACATGAGGTGTAGTGTTCCGTATGATTTTCATACTAGCAGCATTGGCAGTAGTCTCTGCATTATTTTTCTTTCAGCGCTTATTATTCCCATGGTGACATTTTGCGCTACTGTGGTGGTGGCCCTGTGACAAGCAGTGTATTCCCTTGGTGGTTTTGATTTGTGCACTCTCATGGATGCTTGTCCTGTGTAGTGATTTGCTGCAGACATTTACATTGTGCATACTCACAGCATGTTGCTGGATTGTGTTACGGGGGGTGAGGTCTGATGATGGGTGGTGGACGGGTTGTGGAATGTGGGGTGGTTGAAATTTTTGCATGTTGTGATTGGTGTGCAGCTTAATTCTCTGTATTGGAAATGTTGCCAAAGGTTGACATTTCCAATGCTGCCAACAGTTTTACGGCAGAGTTTGTGTCCTAATGTTTTAAAAATAGGCTCACCTTTTACTGGTGTCAATTGAAGAAGATCTCCGAAAACAATAATGTGTTTTCCTGCAAAGAGCCTCCTTCTCCTCCTGCTTCTCTTCTGTGGTGCCTGTTAACTGTTGTTGTTGTTGTTGTTGCTGGTGTAGCAATGCAAGCATGTCCTCCAGCCCCAATATTGCTACTGCAAGTGGAATCATTTTGATGTGGAATGGGGTGTGGTGTGTGGGTGTGCTCCATTTGTGCTGGGCCAGACTCCATTGCCTCCATCTGTGCTGATATTGTGCACCTGTGGCAGTTGGGTACACTGTACATTGCTTTTGGCGGATGGTTTGCAATGCCGGTAATGCCGGTATCCCTTTTTACCTCCTTCATGATGCTAGTATTTGCGTGTCCGTGTGACTTGTGATCTCCTCCTATTTGCGCCATCCCGGTATTGCCGGGACGAAAGGTCAGCGTGCCAGCGCGCATGCTGGAATAGGAGTGCACGGTATCAGCGGTGGCACTCATACCGAGTTGCTGACTCGTAATAGGCCGAGCGGTATGCGGTGCCGGTAATCCGTTACCAGCATCGTTTGTCTCTTTAATTCTTCAGTCTCTCCATAGGCTCCCAGTTTCTAAGAGAATTCAGTTTAAATCACTTTGTATACTTGAGCGTTCTACGGTGTGGCTGTGGAATATTTGCACCTCAATTATCTGCTTTTCGAGCTCGAAGCTCTCAGGATTCATATCTCAGCCAGATCCCACACTTTAGATCTTCCTGGATCGGGCCAAGCTTTTTCAGTGGCAGCAGCTGGGTTGTGGAATCAACTGCCGCACCCACTCCGGGCCACTGAAGATAACCTTATCTTTAGATGCTCTTAAAAAACACATCTGTCTAGGTCAGTTAGGTTTCTTTGCCCTGATGCTGTTCTTGTAGGTATCCCTAGAGGGCCATGATGCTGATCGGTGAATGTTCGCTTTAGAAATAATTCTAACATAACATTGTATGATTATATGATATATTATATGATACATAATATATGATGAGAAATGTTTTCTCATATCTATAAGCCAATTTTGATTTTACCTTAGTGCATCATTATTTTTGTTATCTACACAATTTTATTTGGATGGATGAATTGAATTTAAGTAATTGGAGTTTGGAAAGTATGTCGTTCTTGCAGAAATATCTTGCATAATCTTCCCCAGTGCGTTAATCATGGTTTTATTTTTGAAGTATTTTAGATGAATGTATACATCACTATTATGAAATGATGTTAGATGTATGACTTTATAGTTTTTTTTTTTATTGCTGATGTCAATGCACTTTATGTGGAATGGTTACATTGCAACTGCTGTTAGTTGTATTCACATCATAGTGTCTGTATTAAGAATACTCAATCCATATTTTGAAAGTGTGAAAACCTGTTATGGCAATTATCGAAACTAAACAAAATAGATTGAAACAAAATATAAGTATACAGGACTTATACGAAAATACTTACATCTCCTATATGGATTGTATAATGGGTTTGCAGTGGTATGAAGTGATTGTTAATAGTTATAATTGTATGTTTAATTTGTAGTGCTATGTAGTGAGTGCCAATGGTTATAGTTATAGTAGTTATAGTTTTATCAATTAGTTTTTGGTTTTACATTAATGTTATCGTCACTGTTTGAAGACTATACTTGTCAGGATTAGTCAGGCGAGTACAATATATGGCAAGGGAAATGTGCACTAAATTACACAGTGAAAGGCTTCGAATTAAACTACGTGCACACAGGAACAACGACTCATGTATGCTAGAACCCAGGACTGCAAATAGAGTGTGACAACAAAACCAATATATGAAAAGGGATGTGGGGTAAGCACCTGACCGCGAGGAAAGTCGGCAAGCGCCTTACCCCCAATTTCTGTTACAGGTACTGACAGCGCTAAACCCACGTGGAGGGCAAGCAATGACAGGATCTGTGAACTAACACTCTTGATGGTATTAAATAAGGGAACTAAAGAACAGTACTCACGAGGACGAGATAAACCTCTTGAATGTCAGCTAGCCCACGAATCCTGTTGATGAAACTGGGACCCAGAAAGGCTATAACAGCAATGGGAGGAAAACTAAATACCTAAGTTGGAATAGTGTTTACAAATTAGTGAGGAAAACATAAGCATTCACACAGGAGCTAGCTACAACCGCACACCACACCTAAATATCAAATGGGAAATAAATGCAGTTGTGCAATGGAAAACATGGAATGGATCCCAATGGAAAATAAGGATCAGGAGCAGGGAAAAACGAAATAACCAATGCAAACTTCCCCCTACCCCTCCAAGGGAAAGACAGGATGCTAATCTAAGAGGAAGGCTAAGGCATACGGGTTTACAGCAGCAAAGGACAGAGTCAAAGAAATATAGAACACAGACAAACTGGGCTGCATCTAAAAGGGGAAAGCACTGAGAAATGCTGCCTGCAAACAGAGGAAGACAAAAAGGGAATCAAGGGAGCAGAAATCAATTAGCGCATGAATCCGAAATTCAGGGCGGAGGAACAAGAAAACAGGAACTAGGTACTAGGTACAAAGGCAAGGAACAAGGAACAAGGGACTAGTCACAACAGGAACACTGCAAACGATGACCAGCGCTGGACTGAAGTAAGACTGAGGCTTTTAAAGCTGCTTAACGAGCACACGCCTCAGGTGTGCTGATTGCTGCACCTGCAGCCACAGCTGTTACCTATCCTCCACCCAACCTTGTCCTGCAAGGGTGGAGGTGGAGCAGTGGGCCAGGCATTCTAGGAAGCATAGTCATTTGGTTAAAGAAGCATGCTGGCTGCCAAAAACCTGGAATGGATCCGGAAGGGAAGTAGCTTGGAAAATAGGGATTTAGCGCTCCTAATTCATCACAGCACTGTAGCATAAGGTTCGGAGGAAAGGTCCAGTAGGGAATAAACCCCAAGTGGTGGGAACGGGAGCGAAGGGAGCGAGTTGTGACAATACTGTTTAGATGAACTTTAACTCTTATTTACAAAAAGATTTTGTAGACAGTTTAAAAATATGCAACAGACACAAACTCGCAAACACACACATTTGTTTAATAACGAGACATAAAATACTACTAATAGAAATACAGTATTATTTTTCAGTACTTAAATAAAACAGTTGTATGTCTAATGTTAAAGCAAACTCTCATTTTAAAGTTTGGGAAGACTCCGGCCCAATATTTGAAACGTTTCAGAGAGTATAAGAAAAAGGAAGGTGGTACTTGGGTATCTTATGTCACTGAATCCTTGAAAAACTTAACTGGCTGGGTCGAAGGTTATAAGGTTTCTACCTTCGAAGGCATGATAAATCTTGTCATGTTGGAACGCATTTTTGCTTCTTCTTCCCCGGAGCTTAAGCAGCATTTGGCCGATTCGAAGGAGATAGATCCTAAGAAGCTGGCCATTGCAGCAGACTTATGGGTGTCACATCGAGTGTCCCATAAGGACAAAACTCATCCTGGTAAGCAGAAGGAAGGGAAAAAGTCCAAAGATATGGAGGGTGGAGAATCTGCTAAATCTTCTTCCCATAAGGGCCACAAAAAGAAAAATAAGGGTAGGACACAAGAGAACTCACAGGGTAGTGGAGGTCAGCCTCCGAAACAAAACTCTGGTTACAATAAGCCTCCCTATGTAAACAGACCCAATGGATCTTGTTTTGCTTGTGGAGCAACTGACCACGTGAAGGGGGATCCCCGTTGTAAGGTTAGACCTTTGGGGGTCCACTCCGCTAATCTGGCCTTCTCCTCCTACGAGGAAGAAGAAATTACAGGAGCATCCTTCTCCTCAGACTCATTTCCCAGCGGGATAGAGGCTGAGGTAGTTTTAGTGTCCCTGGGTTCCTGGGAGCCTAAAGTCGCAGAGGCTTATGCTAGGATTCCGGATAATACCAAGCACTACTTTAAAGACAGTGTGCTGATCAATGGAGTAGATACTCCAGCTCTTAGGGATAGTGGGTGCAGCCGCACTGTAGTGGATTCTACCTTGGTAGACTCAGAGAAAGTTGCCAGAGCTACTCTGATGCCCACTAAGTTGGCTGACGGCCCCCTCTGTATGTTTCCAGTAATACCTGTAAATCTTACTTTAAATGGTACAGCAGTCAGGATTCCAGTGAGCATTCAGAGACATGTCCCGGGAAAGGTCTTGTTAGGTAATGATCTCAGAGCTTTAGGGCTCGTAGGAGACACTGCCGAAAGACCCTACACACGGTCTCAAGCACGGGCAGCATTGGCCAAGTCCAATACGCCACCCCAGCCGAAGGGGAAACCCAAGGCGAAAGGAGTCGACAAGTCACGACGAGGGAAAGAGAATATTCCCCCGAGCTCGCCTACCACTGCGGTGGAGGAAGTTGGTCAATCGCCCGGGCCTGACGAGGAGGTGGCGATGCCTGAAGTATTCGACCCCAACGATCAGCCTGAACTAAAAGATTTGTTAGTTAAAGGAGGTCCTGATAGGGACGAATTCAGTAAAGGCCAACGTGAGTGCCCATATCTGGAAGGCCTAAGGAGACAGGCCTGCGCCCAGCTTGAGGGTGAACCTCCTGGGACGCATAGGATTTATTGGGAAGGTGGACTCCTGTATAGTGAGCCCACAGAGTCTACAGAAGGAGACCATAGGAGGTTGGTGGTTCCCCTTGCTGTTAGGCCCTTCCTCCTGCAGTTGGCGCATGAAGTTCCCCTTGCTGGTCACCTTGGTATGAAGAGGACCAAGCAAAGGTTATCCATGCACTTCTACTGGCCCAAGATGGGGGTGCAAGTTGAAAGTCACTGCAGGAGTTGTGCCTCCTGCCAGTTGTCTGCTAAGGTTGGCGCGACAATCCAAGCTCCGTTGGTACCGCTCCCAGTTGTGGGGGTACCATTTGAAAGGGTAGGGATCGACATCGTTGGTCCCCTTGACCCGCAAACATCCTCGGGCAATAGGTTTATCCTGGTGCTGGTCGACCATGCAACCCGGTATCCTGAGGCCATCCCATTGAAAACTGTAACTGCCAAGTCAGTTGCAAAAGCTTTACTCGGCATATTTACTAGGGTTGGCTTCCCTAAAGAAGTTGTGTCGGATCGTGGCAGCAACTTTATGTCGAAGTATATGCAGGCTATGTGGAAAGAATGTGGGGTCACCTACAAGTTCTCTTCTGCATACCACCCCCAGACCAATGGTCTGGTGGAACGTTTCAACAGAACGTTAAAGAGCATGATTGGGGCTCTGGAGGAGCCTCAGAGAAGAAAATGGGATCTTCTGTTACCATGCTTACTGTTTGCCTACCGAGAGGTACCACAGGAGGGTGTTGGCTTCAGCCCCTTCGAACTTCTGTTCGGTCATCCCGTACAGGGACCCTTAGCCATCGTCAAAGAGGGATGGGAGATGCCCACTCCCCCTGTTACTACCAACGTAGTTGATTATGTGCTAGGGCTCAGAAAACGGATGGTACTTCTGATGGGCTTGGCTAGTGATAAATTGAAGGCAGGGCAAGCGCTGGTGAAACATTGGTACGACCAGAAAGCTTCCCTCATCAACTTTACACCTGGTCAGCAAGTCCTGATCATGAATCCCATAAGGCCTCAAGCTTTACAGGACAAATGGTCAGGCCCTTACACAGTGGTGGAACCCCTGGGTGAGGTTAACTATTTAGTGGACCTTGGAAGGCCTGGACAGGCTCCAAAAGTGTTTCACGTTAATAGGCTGAAGGCTTTCGTCCCAAGAGTCGAAATCGCAGCACTGCTACTGGCTTCAAACATTGAGGAAGAGGAGTCTGAACCTCTCCCCGATCTGTTCCAGAGCGGTCCTTCAGATAGCTCCTTTGAGGGTGTCCGAGTGGCCCCTCACCTGACTTCTGATCAGCAGGCTGAGGTGAAAAGTTTGCTTAGGCAGTTTTCCCCCCTGTTTTCACAGTCGCCTGGTTTGACACCTTGGTGCAAACATAACATTGACACAGGAGACAGTGTACCTACCAAAAGTAGGGGATACAGGATGTCAGACAAAGTACGGTCTTATATTAAGACCGAGGTCAACAAGATGTTAGACCTTGGGGTGATTGAACTCTCTAGTAGTCCTTGGTCCAGCCCAGTGGTGTTGGTTCCAAAAGCAGGCACTTCTGAATTGAGGTTCTGCGTGGATTACAGGGCTCTGAATGCTGTCACCAAGACAGATGCACACCCCTTGCCTCGAACAGATGAGCTGGTGGATACTTTGGGTGCCTCCAAGTACCTCAGCACGTTTGACCTCACTGCTGGCTATTTGCAAATAGCTTTAGCAGAACATGCCAAGGAGAAGACAGCATTTTCTACTCCAGACGGCCTTTACCAATTCCGGGTAATGCCGTTCGGGTTGAAGAATGCACCTGCCACTTTCCAGAGGCTTGTGAATCATGTGTTGAATGGGTTGGACGAATTCTGTCTTGCATATCTGGACGATATAGCAGTTTTCAGTGCCACCTGGGAAGACCATGTGAAACACCTCGGGATTGTGCTCCAGGCTCTTCAGAAAGCCCACTTGACCATAAAGGCTAGTAAATGCCAGATTGGACAAGGCTCAGTGGTTTACCTTGGACATGAAGTAGGTGGAGGGAGGATACAGCCTCTACCCAGTAAAGTACAAGCAGTACAAGACTGGCCTACCCCCACTACGCAAACCCAAGTGAGAGCCTTCTTAGGACTCACAGGGTATTACCGCAATTTTGTGGCAGACTATGGCACCATAGCTGCCCCTCTGACTGCCCTCACAACTCCGAAGAAACCCAACAAGGTAACTTGGACCGACGAGTGTGAAAAGGCCTTCAATGGCTTAAAAGACTCCTTGTGCCAGGCCCCTGTCCTCAGGGCCCCTGATTATCAAAGACCTTTTATCGTGCAGACGGACGCCTATGACACTGGGATAGGAGCTGTACTATCACAAGTAGATGAGAAGGGTAAGGAACACCCTATTGGTTTTATTAGCCGCCAGCTTAAGGACAGAGAGCTCAGATGGTCCACGGTAGAGAAAGAATGTTTCTCTGTTGTGTGGGCCCTAAGGAAGCTGAGGCCCTACCTCTATGGGGCCCACTTCACTGTGCAAACTGACCATAAGCCATTAAAGTGGCTAATGAACATGAAGGGAGAGAATCCAAAGTTGCTTAGGTGGTCCATAAGTCTCCAAGGCTTTGACTTCACTATTGAGCATAGGCCAGGTGTCCAACATAGCAATGCTGATGGGTTGTCCAGAATGTTTAACCGACCTGAACAAGAGACTCATCCAGGGGTAGATTAGTTCCCCCTGTCCATAGTCTGGGAGGGGCGAGTGTTAGGAAAGATTTCTTAATTATGGGTAATTTTCCTTCCATGTGGAAACCCCTAAACTTTTTGCTGTTGTTTTACACACTGATCTAGACTTTACCAGAGAAGCGCAGCCTTCTGCCGCGCTCCTCTGGGCTTTTCGCTCACTTCTGCCGGGAAACGCCGTTTTCCGTAGTTCTTTTTCTCATGTTGCAGCTTTTGCGCAACATGGCACGAGAGGGCACTGTAAGCTAAGTTACTGTTCTCTCGGCTCTCTAGTCACTCTACAGGCCCTAGACACTCTCATTGGATTGTTAATGAATGGTGCAAGTGAATCACGGATAGAACTGGTGGCAGCGATCTACAGAAGCAATTGGCTGCCATAATTCCCTCATCGAAAGATGTATTAGTTCCACCTGAGATTCCTCCACACAATGCTCAAAAGCAACCATCTAAAGTCAAGCCCCCCGCTCCTAATTTGGTACCAACATGGGACATTAGATCTGCTTTTGGAACTAAAACCTTTCTCTTTGGATCCACTTTGCCAACAAAGCAAACTGAAGCTGCAGACCCTGGAGTTAATGCAATTGCTCTTGTACCAAGCAATACTAAACCCAAAAAACAATTTAAGGATACGAAGAAAGTGACTCAACTACCAACTCAAATCCAACCTGGCGAAGATATTCAGGGGCTGTAAAACAATCCCATCAAGGCTAAGAAGATGGTTTCTGGACTCTCTGAAGGATTGGCCTCAAGAAATAAAACCAAATCCAACAAATCTCAGAACTTCATAAGGAATCTCACCACTCCTCCACCTATTGAAGTATTGAAATGTGGTCCTTTCGTTGAAGACCATTGAAAAAAATAAAGACTCAAGTGCTAAAGCTATAGACTCTTCAACATGTTTGAAATAAATAGTTAATCCTAAAAAAAGACCAAGATCAATGATTGTGAGTCTGACACCACGTTTACCTCAGCTGATCTCGCCAACCTATCCACTTATTCTGTTGGTGATGAGGAGCCTTCGTCAGACATAGTAGAAGTATTCCTACAAGGTGAACCAAGTGGCGACTCAATCAATTCATCCATCACAATCAAGGAAACCAATGATAATCAAGTGGAGCGGACCATTTTCAAAATATGTCGACCAAATCATCTGCTCCTAAACTGGATTTACACCGTTCAAAGGTATCAGCGAAAGATGGCGCTCCCCCCTCGATTTCACATCTAAATCCGAGGTTTACTCAAGCACAAATTAAAAAAGAAGGGAAAAAAACAGAAAAAAATAAAGTCTGATTGTAATAAGTTTCAACCACAAACAATAAAATTACTACTTGAAAATATTCTACAAGAAAAAGACGAAGACAATCTAAATAGAAGCAATATTATGAAACTCCTATATTGCGTACCCTCCCTCAGTACAATTACGTCAGAGGATATTGATATTGTAGGGTATGTTTCGGAAGAGCGCGTTGATTGTGTGATCTTACCCTTTCACTCTAAATTGATTGATAATACCTTACTGGCTGCAAAAAATGAACTTCTCCTGTTTGCCTATGAAATCAGTAGATATCAAAATCTTAATTCCTTCTGGATAGCATAACTCACACAAGGAATCCATTCAATCTGTCAAATTTAACAAGAAATGAAGGCGACAATTCCTAAATGACAGAAATGAGAAACTGCATCCCGGAAGTTCTAAAACAAATCATTTGACCAAATCAAATTACATATCTGATGCTAGTAGACGCAGAGTTTTGAATTACAACTAGCCAAAAACTCATGAAGCCTCATTGGAAGATACCTCCTTACTGCCATGGAACACAAAGGGGTTTTCACATCTGTTTCAGGACTGTGAAATAAGAAAGGAGAATGTTGCAATACTCTGCCTCAAAGAGACTTGGCTCCGACACATTCTATTATGTGATGGTTATACAGTCTTATTAAACAAGGCTAAAAAGAGAAATTCCGGCGGGCCATTTTCTGGTCTTTTAACCTTGATTTGCAACAGAGAAATTTGGTCAGTACTCGATTCAAGAAATCAAGCAAATTAAAACCAAAAATATCAATGAATATATCCAGGCCAAGAATAAATGTTGCCAAAGATATCGGAACTGGACAAAATCATTTAAAATGATACAAGAACAGGAACGCGCAGAGACGATGCTCATGCTGATATGTGCTAATAATAAAACATTAATAATAATAAAACGCTGGTTCCTTACCTCAGCAAGCACATCTGAGCATCGTAATTGCAGACAATATATGGATCGAACATTTCACCAAAGTATTTAGCAACTTCTCCGATACCACTGTTGCTTTTACCATCGATGACACAGTGGTTTGGGATCCACCTCTGCCGAAAGAAGACATCCAGTATGCAATATCGAGGTTGAGAAATTCTGGTGCAGCAGGCCCTGATGGGCTAACTAACATAATGTTAAAGAAGAACATTAATGAGTGGTACAGCTTTATCTCAGCATTGTTTGACTGTATAATAAAAACAAAATCTATCCCGACTATTTGCAACATTTTTGGAAAAGAGGCTGGCCAAATGGGCTTTGAAATGCCATTATTGACCCACGTCAAACTGGATTTACCAAGGGAGTAAGAGTTGAATTAAATCTATCCCTCCTTTCGCTCCTAAAGCTTGAAACATTGCGCGATCGAAGGACCTTGCTTTTCGCATTCATAGATCTACAACAGGATTTTGATGGCTTGAACAGATCTTGGATGTGGAACAAGCTCAACTCTTGGAACTGTCCACCAGATTTACTACGAGCGTTAATGCTTCTTCACAAAAATACATCAATTAGAGTGAAAATGAATGCTCAAGGCGAATTGAATAATGAGATCCCCACAGAAAGGGGTGTAAAGCAAGGGTGTCCTCTAGCCGCAACTATATTTAAACTATATATCTCAGATCTTCCAGCTCTACTACTGGACTGTTATTGTTTTCCCTCTAAGATCAACGGCAATCACTTGAGCTGGGTCCCCTATGCAAACGACCTAGTACTGATGGACCGTACCCAACGTAGGGCTACAACGCATGCTGGCCAGATTGGAAATTTATTTGAATCAAAACGATTTGAAAATAAATGTCGCAAAGTCAAAAATGTTATGCCTTGGCTCAAAACTAGGGAAAAAAGGGAAACTCTTTAAATGGTGTGCATCAAGTCAAATTTTGGAACGAGTTAACAGCTCAATTAGAGATCATCAGTGGGTTGTAGATTTGACATCAAAAATGAACAACTTGAAACTTCAGGGTGCAAAATTGCACTCTGATTATGGAAAATTCTCCCTTAGTCCGTCAATTATGTTTTACCGTCAAAAAGTTGTTGCAGCTATCACATTTGGTAGTGAAGCAGGATTCAATATCAGTAGTCAAATCTGGCCTGTTTTGGAAGGCCAGTTTTGGCTAAAAGTTCTTTGCTTGCCCAATTGCGTATCCATAAAATTTATTAGATACGAATGAGGGCTGCAATCTCTATACTCATTGACATTACTGGGATGCATGTGTGTGATGCAAGTCCCTGATTTGATTGATGTAATGCAAATGAGGGTGGTTTGTCAACAATTTCCAGAGGTCTGTTCCTCCCACATACCCTAGCACAGTAGTAGCCCCTCGATGGGATGAGGCACCTGTCACCATGGCACATGGGGATGGATATCCAGTGGGGCACTGCCATAGGGCACATGGGACACCAACTACTTGTATCCATGTACGTTGACAACACTGCACTCTTGATACGGTTTGTCCAGCTGTCACATGAATGTACACATGTCACTCAATAAATGTCACTGATCTGTGGCTCACCAAGTGTGTCTTCTAAGCCATTCAGTAGATTCTGCAGGCTCAGGCCCCGGTGAAATATAAACAAGTCTCCACTGCTTTGTGGGGCCCTGTCTGTGTGAAAGTGGGAGTGTGTCTTTGTCAGGTCTCCAAGCACCCTCATACATGCAGTGCCCCAACTCCAGCTGAGGAAAAGGAAAAGGTTTGAACATGGCAGCCATGTGGGGACTGGGGAGCCTCACAGAGGGAGGGTGATCCTGCCTCTCTGCCTTCCATATTGAGCAGAAGTCACCAGACACCCTCACAACCCAAACACATGGCACCACTCCACCTGCCAGGGTGACTCCTCTTCTCCACCTCGAGGGTTGAGGGACCCAAACCTCATCCAAAAAGAAGTGGAATTTATGGGGGCAGAGGTGCCCAGCAAGTATCAGTACCTCACTAGTTGAATCTCCATGCACACTGAGTTGGCAGCACGGGCCAAGTGCCACGCCAGGATAGACTTGCACATCAGCATGCTTGAGTCCTACCAGCTAAATGCCAAGGAGTTGAAGAAGCGATGTGATGACCTCAGGCTGCTCACTATCAAGAAGGCATGAATGTAATTGAGGCGGGGCCAGACACACCATTGCGGGCGATGATGATGACCTACAGCAGACCCCTGAAACTCTGGGTACTACAGAGGATCAGACCAGATAACTACCAGAGGGTTGTGGTCTACGAGAGGACCCAGCCCATACTCTGTGAATGTGATATGGTGTGTCAGCCAAAATTTATTATTTTTTAATTTTTCATTTATTACATTTGTTACACACCCAGTCCCTCAGGTATGACGGCGAGGTTGCAAAAAACATTGTTCATGATTACAAACAGCATATTCAAACAGTTATACAGTGGGATTAAACTGATTCGTTCTAGGCGGTCACAAAAACATGGTTACAAATTTGTATATGAGGAAAAAGTTACAATTATATTTACAGTCACTCAGGGTTATCGCCCTTCATATTCTTTGAAAAGCCATGTTTTGAGTGATTTTTTGAAACCCGAAAAGGAGCCCTCTTCTTTAATGCTATTGGGAAGGGAATTCCAATGTTTGGGGGCTAGGTGTTTGAAACTGCTGCCACCCGCTTTGGTATTCTTGTAGCGAGGGATCTCAAGTAGTTGCTGGTTGTAGGATCTAAGAGTTCTTAAGAAGGTTTTTTTGCAGTACTTTGTTAAGGTATTTGGGGGCTGAGCCCTGTTGGCATTTGTAGGATATGCACAAGGTTTTGAAGATGATCCTGTCTGCAACTGGTAGCCAGTGGTGATCTCTTCTAATCTTAGAGATATGGTCTGAATTCCTTATGCCGAGAGCTGATCTGAGGGCTTTATTTTGTATGAGTTGTAATTGTTTTAGATTGGATTTAGAGGTGCCTAATAGTAATACATTACAATAGTCAAGTCGGGACAATATTAGGGCTTTAGCCAGAGTGGCGCAATTTGCAGGGCTGAGAAAATGTCTACAATTAGTCTGCATAGAATTGTCTGCAATTAGTTTCGCTGTGTAGGATGTGGTTGATGAAAGTCTACTAATGTGTTTATTCATCGACAGATTAGCATCCAAGTAAACTCCTAGGGTTTTTACTTGTTTCAGGACAGGTATCATGGTGCCATCGATGTTGATTGAGGCATAGTCAGAGTGAAGGGCGCTGAGTTTAGGCTGCAAGCACACTATGAGAATTTCCGTATTCTCATCATTAAGACAAAGACTATTTAGGGCTATCCAGTTTTGGATGATCGCATACATTCTGTTGATGAGTATGGTATCTTGGGTGTAGTTTCCTGAGAGTGGGATGAGGATCTGGGTGTCATCCGCAAAGTTGGTGTAGATGACACCCATATCGTCTAATGCTGTGAAGAGGAGCTTTGTGTATGCATTGTACAGTGTGGGAGAGAGGCAGGAGCCTTGGGGCACTCCAATGGGGACAGGGATGTGGTCAGCAGCTTCCTTGCCTATAGCGGTTCGGTCGGCTAGAAAGTATTTAATCCACATGGTAGCATTCATGGAGAAGTTAAAGTCTTTTGCTAGCGTGTTGCAAAGTTTATCATGGTCCACGAGGTCGGACGCTGCAGAAAGGTCTAATAATAATGGATACATAGTTTGCTTGAATCTCTAATGACATCCATCTGGATTTTGAGATCCAGTAGAGCTGTTTCTGTACTATGGTTTGGCCTGAACCTAGATTGTCTTGAGCCGAGAAGTTGGTAGTTTTCTAAGTGAGATTGGAATTTTATCAATGATTTTAAGTAAGAAGGGAACTGGCGTTATTGGGTGGTAATTAGTGGGTACAGTCGGGTCTAAAGTGTTTTTTTTTAGCAGTGGGGTGACCCATGCTTCTTTTATACTAGCTGGGACCAGATTGGCTTTGAAGGAGGCGTTCACAAAATTGGTAATGATAGGTGTGAGAATGTGGGCGCAAGATTTGACTATTTGTGCTGGGACTGTGTCTCCTTTGCAATTTGATGCTTTAAGTTTGGAGATGATGTCGCAGACTAAATCTTGGGAAACAGGATAGAAAGCAAAGGGAGGGCTGGTACTACCAGCGGTGTTGAGAAGATGTTTGTCACTAGGGCGTTTGCTTGCTAGTACATCTGTTTTGGTGGTGATTTTTGATTGTAGCAGTTTAATTTTGGTGGCTAAGGCATTTTGTATGGTGGTACACCAATCTTTGCTCGGTTAGGTAGGGTTGGTGATTGGGATTGGATTTTTCAATTCTCTCAATATGGAGAATAGTTCTTTTGAGTCGGATGCAGCGTTGCTGATCCGTGTATTGTAGGCATTCGCTTTGGTTGAGATTATGGCTGATTTGTAGCTTTTATTAGAAAGGAGATAGGCGTTATTTGATTCAGGCATGGGTTTTTTCCTATCGGCATGTTCTAGTGCACGTTTCCTTCTTCTAAGGGCAACCAGGTCCTCATTAAACCAAAAGCATGACCGTTTGTCAGTGCGTTTTGTTTTAGTGGATAATGGTGCTACTGCGTTGATTGTGGAGGTGTGACAGTTTTTGTAGATATCTGCTTGGAGACATGGGTTATCATTGGCAATTGTTTCAGTATCAAGAGCTTTGCTGAGCAAGGGATTGATGTTATCAGGTGTGAGTTTCCGGAGGTTTCTAACTTCGTGGGTGAGTGTAGATTTTTGATTGTGGGGGGGTTCAGCAGTGGTGATGGTGAACTGGATGATAAAATGGTCCGTCCAGCTGAGTGGGGAGATAGAATCAATGTCGATAGTAGAGTTATGCGTAAGGATCCAATCTAGGGTTCTACCCTTAGTATGGGTAGGGGCATTGCTGAGTTGTTTGAAGCTCATATCCTTAAGAGCTTGGGGAGGGCTTCTGCTTTGGTATCACTACTATCATTGAAGCCTAGATTTATGTCTCCAAGGATGACACATTTGGTGTTGGGTTTGATGAGTGGGGTGAGTACAAGGGGGATGTCTACTTCAGGCTGGCTATTTGAATTAGGCGCTCTATATATGACTATGAAATTAAAGGTGGTTTTGTCATTGATTGTCATTGATTTTGGTGTGAAGGAGTTCATAGCCATGAAGACTGTCGATAGGGCATGCTCTCAGGTGGAGGTTGGTCTTAGCAATGATAGCAACACTGCCTCCTTGAGAATGAGTCCTATCTGCTCTGAATATAGTGTATTCAGGAGTGATAGCAGGTGAGAGAAGAGGGCCTAAGGCTTGGTGCAACCAGGATTCAGTGACGACTAGGAAATCTAGTTGCCGGTCTAGTGTAAGTTCATGAATTTCCATAGCGTGGGCTCCTAAGGAACGGGCATTGATGAGTGCACCTTTGAGGTTAGAGATAGGATTTTGAATGGGGATGGTTGATGCGTTGGAGTGCTTGGGGTCAGTGAAGGGGTGGGGTTTGTTTAGGTGTGACATTCAGAGGAGGTGGATAACAAACTCTTGGGAGTTTGGTTGGCTTGTGTGCAGTAGAGTTGGGAGAGGTTCTATAACCTAGTTTTTGCGTACGGGACCTTAGACGGAGACATCTAGTCTCGCCCAGAATTGGGAAGGTGGGGTATTTACCAATATTAGATTGGATTTGAGTGTATTCTGTAGTGGGTGGAATGGACTGATGAGTATTGGAGTATATAATGTCATGTAGGCTGGTGGTGCTGGTATGGGTGGTGGCTGTTGGAAATGGTAGCGTGGTAGGAAGGAATGGAGTGGGGCATGTGATCGGATAATGTCGGGGACAGACAGGTTTGGATAGGCCATTCTTGAAGGTAACAACTTGATTACCATTACCAAAGCAAGGTACACTGTTGTCAACAATGCAAAAAGTAAAAATAGTGAATGTAGAGCAGATTTTCATAGTGGATAGGAAAAACCCTAATAACGCGATGGCTTGCATATCACAAACAGACTACATAGGCTGTACACATAATTATGATGTAATCAATAGTATGTGGAGTTCACAGACTAGAAGAGGCAAAAATAGTTACTTTTTAAGGGCTGCATAGGTGATTGTCTAACCAACTACAGACTCTGAAGCATGCACTTAGTGAATTTGTAGCACTAGTAAAAGACTAAACACACATCAGCATTCCTCGATTAACTGAACGACTAGACCTGACGGCAGTAACGTAGTAGCGATCAAGAATGTGGTCAATTTAAGATAAAGCATTTAAACGGTGGCTGTCTACGGATATATGCACGAAATGTTATTCGCGAGAGCGGAGACAAATGCACAACATTGTAAACAGCAGTCAAGAATCATAACAAAATGAGTTAATGTGAGCATAATTATGTGCAGGTCTCCTAAATGGAACAGCAATGATAAATGCAGTACAAAGCTAACACAGTTAGGCTGTTGTAGGTCGAAGGTACAGTGGGAGCATGTTATAAGCTGACATAGGCAGTATTCAGAGACAATTGTTTATTTGGGATAAAGCTATGGACTGATTTAATTCTGGTCTAGGGAGCGCAGGGAGTGCCAGCGGAAAGAGTGGTGGCCGGTGTGAAAGGATCATTCGTAAAAAGTACCTTTTGAATTTAGTTCCGGGTAGGCAGTGACCGGGTGGCTGTAGGTTGTAGATTCACACTGAAGGGGTGGAACGGAGTGGAAGGCCAGGAGTAGGGGCTGTATCTACCGGCCACGGAAAGGCTAAAGACAAGCGGATGGCCTTATAGACCTGGCCTTTGATGACCAGGCCGGCTACCGCCTTCCGGTTCCGCCGGGGCAGGTAAACGGCACAGCGGGGCCAATCACATCGCTGCAGCTCCAGGGACCGTGTTGCTACGCAGCAATTGCAATGCAGGCAGCGATTGTAGGTGCAGCATGGAGGTAGGAGATGGTCTGCTATTTACAGCAGATGGGGCACACTGGCACCCTGGAAGGGTGGATGGATGAGGATTCCTTTGGCTGGGTCAAGGGATGCAGCTGGGTGCTGGGTGATGGGCTCCTGCCCTCCCCCCTCCTCCTCCCTTGAGTGGATACTCACAATGGCATTGTGCAGATGCTCATTGCATGCCACCACAATGCACACAATTATGCTGAGAAAGGTACACTTTGCAGTCTGAGGGTATAGTGCAACTGTGGTGCATTATCTGCTTGTACATAGGGATTGCGAGCCTCTTCAATGAAAGAATACCTTGTCAGCATTTTCAGGTGTGGCCATGCCTTGGCCTCTAATCAGTGCTTGGGTGGACTCTAAGTGTCCGAAGACATCACAGTTGCTGTGCACAGAAAAATGGCAAGTCGGAGAAAAGTAAATGGTAACAGTCACATTCCACTGTCAGTGCACACATTTGGTGTACTTGGGGATGTAATGTGCATGTTGTCTTTGGCTTGGTTTTTGCCCATATTACACACATGCGAGGCCTCGTCCTGTGCCCAATGTCCTTCTGCCTCCATACACATTACCGGTCTGTGTCTGCCCTCATGCCTCAACATCCGTATTGCATTAAATACATGTTTAAAGGTAGACTATGTATTTCATTTAGAGGAATCTTTGAGGGTAGGCAACACTGTACTATAGTAGGTGCATTTACATAGCCAACGGGCAGAATATAGCCACACTTTGAATTCACCCCCTTCTAAATCTAGCTGCATCTACACAACCAAGAACCAGCCAGGACACTTCTAGGTGAAGGTGCAGCCACCCACCCACCCGCATCTGCTATCATGCACTACTCTAAAACACATTGCACAACACCTCTGCCATTAGAATGCAGCTATCCCCCACGATAAACATGTAGGCTAGCTGCACACATAATGATTATCTTGCTCTTGCATACTCTCCATACTACATCTATGCACCCATCCACATGCTTGCTCGACATGGGTGATATGCAGGGACTCCTACCTACCTTCCTATTGGCTAAAATGCACACATGCATTCTATAAGTCTCTGACCGAATTTTCCATACCTGGACTTCTGTCCACCAAGCGCGTTCAACCTACATCGTGTTCGGACCGTACAATGGTGAAAGGCGGTAAAGAAATTGCAATTACATTACATTACATTGCATTACCTCCGGAGTGTTTATGATATAATATGATATGGAATTTGTAACGCACCTATACACAAGTATTTCAAGGCGCGATGAGGCAAGGAAAGGGGAACAGAGGGAGGGCAGAGACAACGATCTTGCTAGGCCAAGTGACAGGGGAGGGAGGAGGGGAAAAGTGCCAGGGGAAAGGGGAGGGGGCAGTGCTGTACATGGGATCAAAACAATAACAAGTAGTGCGGCCAGCAGGTGGCAGGTGGCAGGTGCAAGGGTAAGTTCAGACAGTAGGTGTCCAAAAGTGCTGGTAGGTGGGCTGTAGGTTTACCAATGCAGACCCAAGTGCAAGGGTTGCCGGTAGGCAGTGCAGGTGTGCAACTGGACGGGCAGGGACCTTGGCCCAAAATCAGAGGGTTGCCAGGTGACCAGTGCAGTATCAGACAGAAATAAGCAGGGGAGATCAAGAGAGAAGGCAGAAGTAAAGAGGAATGTCTTCTGGTGCTTCCGGAAGCAGAGATGGTTCTCCTCAAATTTCAGAGAGACAGGGAGGCTGTTCCAGAGGCAGGCCCCAGCCGAAGAAATAGATCTACCACCAACTTCTTTCTTGGAGAAGAGACTGACCCTGAGGGAGTTGGAGGTGGAGAAGTGAAGAGCTAGAGCAGGAAGGTATTTACGGAGAGAGAGTTGGCGTTATTGAGGATCCAGGCCTCAGAAGGCCTTGTGGACGATGCAGAAGGTATTGAACTTAATGCTTGCAGCCACTGGGAGCCAAAGCAGAGATTTCAGTGCTGGAGAAATACGATCCTTGGGCTTGAAGCCAAGGACAAGTCTTGCAGTCCTGTTATGGATGAGTTGCAGAGGATGGAGTGTAGAAGCAGTCAGATTTAGAAAGAGGCTATTGCAGTTGTCCAGCCTAGAGAGAACCACAGCTGTAGAGACACTGAGCTTCTGGGGAAGGAGAGGAAAGGAAGAATACCTCTGAGGAGGTGCAGTTGTTCGTTTGACTTCTTAGCAACGTCACAGATGTAAGAAGAAAAGGAGAGTGTGGAGTCGAAGATGACCGCAAGGTTCTTAGCCTCAAAGGCGGGAGCAGGAAGAGGGCCAAGGGATGCCGGCCAGAGAGTGACAGGAAAAGAGGGTGCAGGTGTGCCGATAAGGAGAAACTCTGTCTTACTGGCATTAAGGCAGAGTTCGTTGGCGGCACACCACTCCTGGATAGCAGACATTCAGAGTTGAGAGAAGGAGAAGAGGTGGAAGAGAGGAGTCTGAAAACGAGCTCAGCCCCTTCCCAAATATCATCCTCCCTCTGTTGGGTTCACTACGGCTTCTCAAAACAATCTCATCTGTGACATTCACAAATCTTAATGTCTGTAAACAGTTCACTGTGGACATCACTCTGCCGGGTTCACTCTTGTCAACACACTGTTCATTGGGGCTTTCAGGCTTCACCCCTTTTCATCGGCATCCCTCCGTCGGGTTCACTCTTGTCAACTTTTGCAAATCACACAATTCCTTTCTTATGATGCAGGCTTCATTTCCCTTTATCTTTACAATCATCTGCTGGCCAAAGACTTCCCAATGTACAGATGATTTTACAAGACACCTATATGACCACTTTGACCCCTTTCTCACGCCTTTGACAAAGCCTTCTGGTAACGGTAGTTTCAACAATAGGGTAATCACCCCGAGTTTCCTCAGTGAGCACCCACGTGGCGCCTGACTCATCTGTAGCTGGTTTTCCCCTCTCATATTAACAGTTCTTTGTACTTTCTTCAATTAGCCATTTTCTAATTTTGGTTTGGTTTCTTATCGGCGCTCCCCTCGACTCACCGGCTGTGATGAACCACATGGCTTTTCTTGTCTCTGGAGTCAAGGACGGTACCACAGTGGCAATTGTCTCACCCCGGCTTGGATATCAGCGGAGGAGGGCCCTGTGTACGATTGACATCTGCTGCAAAACACGTCAGCTATTGTTCGTGGTCTTACAATTCCTTCCACAGAGGTTGCGTGGGCCTGTGTTGGAAATGGCAAAATTCTGTCTCTTCTTGTCACCCTTTTGGTTGTGGCCTTCTTTCTCCTCCTCTTGAACTGCTGTGCTCGGTTAGCTCTCTCATCGTGCTGTCTACCTTGCTCGTATTGTGCTCTTGTGCTCCAACTTTTATCCCTGTTGGGAAGGGAAAGGCCCGTCAGGTGTGTGAGATTCTGGTAAATTGCCTGACTTTGCCTGACCCTTGTGTTGGGACATGTCAAGTAATTGGCTCTGGTGTTTGTCCATTGTCTTTTGCGGTGTGCAAAATTGTTCGTGTCGGAAAAGGGGAGAACGGTAGAGTGTTTGAGTCTACTATGTGGTAGGATGGGGAAAAGGTGTCGTAAGAAGGGAGATACTGTGTATCAGCCATCGGTGTCCCCTCTTCCACTCCCCGTGGACTGAACCCCCATCCAGGTGATCCTCCCTCACTGGTCCACCCCCAGGAACTGGATCCAATAGCGATGGCCGAGACCCTGATGACCTGGATGACAGATCCCCGGGGACTAGTCAGGGAGACACCTTCACGTTTCCCATAGGAGTCAGAAGGTGCCTAATAAATATGATTTGTTCTTTCCTATGTGTCCATCCCACAAAGGTTGTTTTTGTGCCCTCTGAATACCTGTGTACATATTTCTGTTCAAACCATCAGCCATTGTGCATGTTGCCCTATTTGGCATTGGTTGGCCTCTGAACCTGTGGAGTGTATGTTGTATGTTCGATGTGTGAACATTCATACTGCATGAAGTTGTGTCATTGTCTCCGAAGGCACATGTCCAGGCCCCCCTCATATTAGCTGAGTTCTCCTGTGATGGATGCAGAGTGATGACTCGTGCAGTGAAGTTTGCGTTTGGTAAAGCCGCTGCGGCCGTTGCCAGTGACAGCCATAGAGGTGATTCATTCAGCTCTATGACAGTGTCCATTCATCTTGTCCCCTTCACTTTGCTCAGCGCCCCCATGTGCCTTAGAGTCTGTGTCATCCATGCATGTGTCCCCAATGACCCGGCCTGCCACTGCTACAGCTGGATGGCCACTGCTCATGGGGCTTCTCAATGTGTTTCCCATTCTCCTCTTGGCTCATGAAGGAAGTTCATGCCGACTTCAGTATTTACAACATGCTGATAAGGTGAATGGTACAGTGTTCGCTGCTTCAGTGTGGATAGGGAGTAAAAACGCCCATAGGCCACTGTGATGGTCACTCTGTATATACCAGCTGCTGTATGCAGCCTTCCTCAGCTGATAACTGCCAAAGGGATCGCAGCTGTGTCATACTTCTATATATGTGTGTGGGTATTTGTCCTACTGGAAGTGACAATGTATATGGCGGGATTTATAAGACTCCCAGTATTTCTTACATAAGAGGCTGGAAGAGGTGTTCGGTCAACATTCAGCAACTCTTGTTGTTTTACACTTTCAGATGTGTCACAGGATCAGGATGAACTCATGCTATGATATGTGTTTTGCTTTGTCAATTTTGGCTTGATGTGGCAAGTCTGTAAAAAATGGCATTCCATTTGCGGAAGGGTGCAGGAAGTCTTGAGGCGACTACACACTGCACAGCGTTTTCATGATGGCCCGTGTACGGACTCCCTTTGTTGTGGGCTTTTTGGCATTGCAGTCTTTTCAGTGTGAGTAGCTGCATGGATCATGATCTTTCCATTGTGGGTTGTCCTACAAGGCTGTTGGTGGCTGCACTTGCATATATGGTGAATGTTAGACAGGATTGGTTTGTGGGTTTTACCCATGCACATGTGGTGAACATTTGCAGAGCCCTACGTTGGCATGATTTCCCACACTGCGCAGAATGATGGAGCCGATTGCAGCCCACATCAACAAAACACATGTATCACAGAGCTTTGTGCAGCACCTACTTGACCACATCAATGTGATGTACTGGCCAGTTCAAACATGTGACATGCACAAAACAGGCACCTAATTTGCTGAGCTGTCTTTTCTGCATTCTACTTTAGAGATCTCTATATACCCACACCCACACTCTGCTTTAACCTCTCTCCTCCCTAACAATGAATGTGTAGCTTTTGACTTTCGAGCTTGAAGTACTTCTAGAATATGCAAGATGCAGGCATTGTCCTCCCTAACAATGGATGTGAAGCTTTTGACTTTCGAGCTTGAAGTACTTCTAGAATATGCAAGATGCAGGCATCCTGAAGCCCTTTCACTCTCAGTGATTTCAGGCAAGCATGGGACATAGTCAGGATGGTGACTGTTTTATTTTTTGCCGATACTCCACAGGGGTAGAATGACACTCCTTTCCGTCATTGCTAAGGTTTAACAGGACTAATGGTCCCTCTGCCCAAGGTACTGTGCGACTATGATTGGGCATGCGGCCGGGTAATTTCATAGTGAGGAAGGGGCTTATATTGCATGATAGGTCCACTGCTACATGCAACATTGAGGTGTAATATTCTCTTGCGGCGTATTACATTTGGCACCCTCCACCTCCTTCCCTCCAGTTTTACAGCATTGTACGTCTGGTCAAGTGCTTCCTTGCCACTGACTGCTTCATACCGACAGTCAGGAGGAGGATATTCCACCTGAGGATGCCAGATTCTCCATCAATCTTCCTCCAGGTTGTAGCTGCCAATGTTGAGTATGCCTTCCGCCTAATTTACATCACTGTCACACTACTGGGAAGAAGGTAGACGGTGTCTTCCACTGAGCTGTCAACGATGCACAATGTGTCCTGTGGCAAGGTTCATTGCTGTGTGTTCATTGTATAGATGATTTCTTATGTGTTACATGTGGTGGGTCTGCATGTCTGTTTGTGTGGATCACTGTCTGGTCAATTTGGTAGCAGCCTGTTGTGATCAGGCACACATGCATGATTGAGTTGTTCTGGCCAATGGGCTTCCTGTTGTCCTCCCAACCTTCACATTATGACTAGTTTCCAACTTCCAAATGTGCACTGTGAGAAACCAAAGGGGGTATCACTTGCTAGTCCACGGGCTTTCCCTCTCAGATGGCCAGGGCTCGGCCATCCCTTTTGGATCCAGACCCTGGGGGTGGACCAGTGTGGAAGGATCACCTGGGTGGGAGATCTTCAAGGAATGGGGGTGAGGCAGCCAATGGTGACACGTGGTATCCCCCCTTTCCTGTGCCCATACCCCATCCTATTGAATATGATTCTCGAATGTTCCAACTCCCCCCTTTCTACACAATCACTGGGCAGAGGAAGAGAAGGACCATATCTCATTGGACATGTCCCGTTAATAAGGTCAGACAAAGTCAGGCACTTGACCTTAATCACATGTAACTGATACTTATTTGCTCCCAGCACACGGATAAAAGTCGGAACATAGTGACACACTCTGAGGAAGATGGGACATGAGAATGAGCAGATCTTCCAGGTTGAAGGCAAAACCATTGGAGCAGGACAACCAATCGAGGGACAAGAGCGAGGGGTAGGGAAACCATGAAGATACCTGCAGGAGGTTGTTGCCTCTAGGAAACTGTGAAAGATACACAGAGAAAGCCAAGTCCCAGACAAGAAGAAACCTGCATTGTGTTTCAAGGACACCAGCGACCCTCCCAGGTGTACAACAGAGTTGGGGAAGCGAGGCCTAGTCTATGGTATTAACCTTGATTTGTGAATGAAAGCTGCAGAGACAGAAAAGGAATTCACACAATCAGTGAATTAGCGAAAGACATGAAAGGATGGTTTGTGTCAAGAAAATATTGAAGTCGCAACAGTGTATCTCACGATTGAAGGTTGCACACATGCTGAGACACGATAGGAAGCAAACGAGTAATGAACTTTAAAAGTTGCCCATAGCTGTGAAGCCAGTGATACAGAGTAGCGGTGTGGTCCGGCAAAAGGAAATTGCCCACTAGAAAGTCTCTGCAAAATGTTTGATGTTTTGTTATAACTCGAACAAACTATGAAAACTAGGTTTTTTGATTTGATATAGACTGACTAGGACTGTGCTTTCTTTATTATTTGATCATAGAGACTACTCCCATCATGGTTACTGGGCAAAGTAGGGGTTTTTCCAAACCCCAAGAAATTAATAAAGGTTTTCAAATGTCTATATATCATAAAGCATGGGGGAGACACAGGAAGCCTGGTGGACACCAAATGTAACGGGAACAGGTGTGGCAGTTGAGCATTCAACATTGCATACCCGTTGGGCATTCACAGAGTGCCAACAGTGCCGGTTGCGATACATGTATGCATAAGCCTGTGTAAGCATTGGTACAACATGATTGAAGTCTATGGCATCGATCAAACAAGGAATCTGTGCACCACGTAGCTACCTCTCTGCATTTCTCCTTGGCTTGGGGCATATGACATGTTGTTGGCTGCGTGCTGTTATTCATGACAAGACCTGGTGCAGGACGTGTGAATGGTTCGCCTGGAAAATGCCTGCTGTAATGTCTTCTGGAAGGTTCCAGTGGCAAAGAAATATAGGCAGCCAAAAGCTATAAATGCGCCCCAATGGCATGTGAACATGAATTGGTGGGCTGCAAATCAACCTCCGACACCTGCAACATGACGAGGATGACATGTGGAAGTAAGCGATATCATCACAACACCCCTGTGCCAGACATGCCAAAGAGAGAGACTCTGGTGTGGAATAGCCGCTCCCGCCGTCACCTCCGTTGTTGGGTGGCAGTGGCATATGTGATAGCACCTTCATGTTCCTGTGCATTAATACAGGTAATGTCCCATCTGAACTGTAACCATATAAGCGGTCTAAAAGCATTTTGCACTTACTAGCTTCAATCAAACACTTAATGTCTCCTACAAGAGGGCAGAAGGACACCTTTCAGAATGTCTCTATTTGTTTCTTACATGCATTCTCTCTGTACCATAAGTACATTTATATGCTTCAGTCTTTTTAGTTTAAAAACAAGAGCAATCATTTGGATAACAAGCAAATATGTTCCACTCTATACCTTTGCAAGTGTAGTGAGCGTGGTATACTTAGCTTAATCACACAGAATGCATCAGAACGGAAAGCTGGAATGTCAGCAATAATTTCATCATTGAAAATGTCATCAGGAGACAATGGACCTCATTACAGGTATGGAGGTATCCATGCCGCTTTATACCCATACCGGGTACCGGGTTCTCTGAATGGGGAAATACCGGGTCATTCAGACCTTGGAGGGCCCGGTATTTCCCCATTCAAGGAACCCGGACCCGGTACATCCCCATTCCCTTTTCAGCCCCCATAGGGCTGAAATGGGAATGGGGATGATGCTAACAACGGGCCCGTTAATGATGGCATCCTGAGTTGCTTGCGGGACCCGCTAAGGAAGCCTGGTTTGACCAGGCGTCCTTAGCGGGTCCCGCGAGCAGACCTCGTAATGGGGCAGTAATGGGTTAACGGCTCCGGCGCCGTTAACCCCTTACTGCATTCGAATAATGAGGCCCAATGTATTTTCAAACATGAGCCCTGACTACTATCAGCCCTTTCCAAAATATTCTAGGACTCGAGTTTAGAATAGTAAATAACACCAGTCCTAGAATTTGTTGGGAAGGCTTTTTAGGAGTCAGGATAAATCCATCCCACCGCTGGCATATTTCTGCTAGCAACATGTTCACATAGAAGCAAGGCAGCTGTGTTCTTTGATTTATAAGCTGATTGCTGTGCTCCATGTAGCACTTCCTCAAGGGGTCTAAAAGTGTTTGTTCTTAGGCTGGATCACAGGTAAAGGGTCACCCCAATATCTGCCCCTCTGAAGGAAAGCATCACTTGGATTGCATTGCCCAAATGTGGCTGAGTTCCTGATGTGTGAAATGTCTTGTTGCATGTTCATGTATTAGGGCACAATATGCTGCACCCCTCCCTCCTCTTAACTTTGTAATACTTACAAAGCGCTAAAATAAACAGTTGTGTGGTACACAATGTACTGAACTAGGGAGGTTAAATGGCTGGGTTAGCTCTGCTGTGATTTAAACCCGCGGCTGGAGGTTGACAGATCTGAGGTGAGTGAATAAACATGCATAGCTAAGTTTATACTTTACTTTCAATAAAATTGGAATTATTAGCTGTGTTTCACAAGAAGGGTTATGTTTGTGTCTTCTACCGCTATGAGCGTAGCTGACCCACAGTGAGAGGATGCCATCACCACCCCTTAGTGTGTCTGGCAAGTCTGCTAGATATAACAAGCATGGGAGCCAGGACACACCCTCCTTGTAGTCCCATTCCTGTGGGAAAACAGGCTGAGATGGTACCCATGCCATCTATAAACATACTCAAATCTATGTGCCACTCTATAGCTCCTTCATAAGGGATGAAACGCCTGAGGGAATGCCCCAGTTTGCTCATTTGCTCTGTAATAGACATGTATGGACTCCATCGACGGCTGCCACCAAGTTGATAAAGGGCAAAAACATTGCAAAGCAGATTTATTTGACCACCTTCTGCCAATTATAGCCCGATATCGTACTATCCATACCGGGAAATATTTTTGCTTATGCACTGCTATTACCCCTTGAAGAGCAGGTTAATGATCATTGCATTTTAGGGGATCTGAAGACTGCTTTTGACGGAATACCTAGAGGTGCGTAATGGTTACATCTATTGGAATTGGATATCCCTCTTCTGAGAGACATTATGATGCTTTACAGTGAGAATACAGCGACAGTTATGTGGGGAACTAACGATAAGAAATCAATCATTGTAAAACAAAAGCCATGATCTGTTCTAGGAAGATGAAGATAAACATATCACAAAAACTAAATCTCATGGTAAAAAGAAGACTGGATAGATCTGGTTGATTCCTTTCATTATTTAGACATAAGATATTGTGAAAGTGGGGTATGGTATGAAAACATTAAAAAAAGTACATTCTGTCGGCAAGAAGAGGACCTTTGGTAAACAAAAATGTTTGCCCATCAAAGGTTTCATTGGTCAAACCAGCCCTGAAGATCTAGAAGTGCAAATCACATCTGGCTTCCTATAGGAGAGGAAATATAGGGCTGCGCTCCTGTTAAGCCCCTGTTATCAGAGGGAAAGCAATTTCTAAAGAAACTATTTTACTCCCGAATAGGGCTATGGCTACATCTGGGCACCTAGAACCTGTCTGGACTGGCATAGAGCATAACATTAATCTAAGACCAGTTTATTACTGGATAAGACTCTTGTCTCATTCAGCTCTGACTGTATATTGCTGTGCCCTCCAGGGTTTATTAGCCTTTGAAGGGTTGTAGTTGCTGGATTGGGTTTGTAATGTCAGAAAAGTCTGTATAGATCATGATTTTCAAACACTATTGCGACAGCCAAAATCCATTAATATCAACCTGCGTGGGATAGTCCAAGGGAAAGCAGCAGAATTTAATATGATAACGCCTATATCTAAAATCATGGTCCCTAAAGCTGGTAGAGAATATTGCACTTATTAAACTTGTCTATGATTAGAAGATTATTTGGATGAAGTGTAACCCCCACAAGTGATTGCATGTGAAATTCAGGCTAGATGTATTAGCTATTGATACCTTTACAGGTAAACGGGCGAATCCAAATTCAGGGTACCAATATTGCTCTTTTTGTAAATCTTGTACAGAATCTGTTGCTCACTTTTTATTTGTATGTCCTTTAAAATCCTAATGCAAGAACAACAATGAAGCTACACTTCTTCGTAAATGCATACATTTTAATGATGTCATTTATGCGGTCTACAATAACATATGGAGAGCATGGACTGTATAAAGGATGACTTTAAAACCTGAATTTAATTTTCTGGTTGAGATCATAACTTTTAAGCAGGACATATTCAATCATATTTTATCCTTCAGTCTTCTGGATATGTTGAGGCAAAATAATTTTAACTTAAATAGTTTGATTACTGTATTTTGCGATCTACATGAATTATTGTAATGTGTTTTCCTTATATTTTTATGTATATTGTTTATAAGAATTAATCTGTGCTTTAATGAAGGAAAGAAAGAAAAAAGAAAAAAGCAATAAAGAAAGAGAGAAAGAGAAAAAGAAAGAAAGAAAGAAGGTTAGTCACAGCACACCGCTCGCGATGGTCACTATGGTGGTGATGGCGCTGTATGCCGAGTGTGTCTGTGAGGATGAATCAGGGGATTACCAACATGGCACTCGGTATGCCGTACAATGCTCCAGCCTTTGCATGTCAGCATGGAATTCCTGACCCACGAAACAGTAAGAAGGCTAACCAGTGTAAAAGGTGTGCAGAACCAGTGAACAGCGCAACAATACTCTCCTTGACTAGCTCTTTACGAGTACAGTGAATCGCCCAGCTCTTGTATGAGTGTGGTATGCATGTGTGCTCCCAACCTTCTTTACTCTATCTTTCTATCCCTCATAGTGTTCCCTGCAAACTTTCTCACCACCTGCCGATTCCTGAGGAAATGCACCAAAATGTCGAATTTGTAACAACGACTTTGGTGCATTTCCGTTTACCGACTCACATTACTGCACCCAAGCAAAGCAGGGATTTCGGGGGTGTCCCCCCTCACCTTGGGGGCAGTAACGGGTGTCAGGGGCTGCAGGGGTGTCCCCCACTTACCATTGTGGTAAGTGGGGGACAAGAAAGTTAAAACAAAAAAAGCACCCTGCTGCGTCAGCTCCGACCCACATAAGTAGGAGGAATCGACGAGGCAGGGGTAGTGGGGAGTCAGCGGCGCAAACAGAAGTGTGCCGCTGTAAAGGTAAGTGGGGGGTCGGGTATGGGGACGTGGGTAAAGTGATCTATTTGATCACTGCGCCGAGCCATAATTGGTGTTGACATTTTCGTCGGCGCAGTTACGGGCAGCACAGTGATCACATCCTGGGTGGAAATGCAGGACAAGGTGGTGAGAAGGTGGACATGAAAAAGAGGTGGAATGACCTCACGGCTCGGGTCAGGAGCGTCTTTTCCCTCCACCACCGGGAGACGGCTGCCACTGGTGGTGGGTCAGTGGACCACTACAACTGACACTGTGGAAGGGCATGGTCAGTCGGGATAGAGAGCGTGGGCATGGCCGTGTTAGGATACAGCAGCCAAGCTGAATCTGGTTAGTACCACAGTGAGATATGCTCTCATATATGGACAATACTGCAGGCATCCAAGAACACCCACACTGCCATGCAAGCAAGTGACATGAACCCCAGCAAGCATTCACCATCTATGTGAGGCATCAGGCCACAACGGCATGATTCAGTAGGTACAGGACCCCCCTGACATGACACCCATCCACAAGCCACAATGCAACCATCCAAAGCCACAATGCAACCATACGACATGTCCATGCTCATGGATGCCCATTAATGAATAGTTGCATCAGAGCCACTAGCCCATCCACTGCAATGCGCCATGTAGATACACATTGAGGAGTACATGTCTGACTAAATGGCCAACTGGCCCACACACAACCAAATGCACTGCACACACCTTGCTGCACCAATGGATACCTGTCACCAACAGTCCTGACTCACCACAGGACAGCCTGTAGCCCGACTTATGCCAGGCATGCATGACCAAAGCATGCAGGACAACCCACACCTACTGGCCAGATGCAATACATGCCATGTACACAGTGGCTGACACAGGAGGCCCAGCGCACAGTGCCAACATAGTACAAGTGACAGTGATGTTTGATTTGGCATGCACCTCAGCAACAATGTGGCAAAGCACATGTCAATTTGCCACAACAGGAATGCAGGGCACCCAGGAAACAACCAATGAGGCTGGCCCCTCCACGACACCTGCACCAACCACTGCCAGCAACCAGCCGGGCCAGGGCAGTTTGGGGAGTGGGAATGTGCCACCAAGAAGAGGCACCAGGCCATCAGGCCATCAACGGACACTCGGGCCGTCCTGACAGACATGCCCCCGGGGCCACCACAGAACCAATTGTACAATCAGGGCCACCAGCAACAGGCCAGGAAATGCCCACAGCTGGTCTGATTGTGGACACACCGGTGGGGCAGAGCGTGGACAACAGCCTGAAATCCAAGCAGGCCACTGAATGCACTGCAGACGAGCTGTCTGAGTGAGCCTCCCCTGCATCCAGCCAACTACATTCCCCGTCTGCCATTTTGTTCACCTGAATCCTCCGCCTGCACAGCCTCTCCCCACTACACTCACCACCATCCCACCGTGCATCCCGCCATGCTGTACGCCATGCAGAGGAGTCATCTGGCAAGAAGGCCAGGAATGCTCGCCATCAAGGGCATCATGAGGAACATGCCAGTGACATTCACCACAGGCAGTGCCTGTGCCCACACTCCAGGTCATCTGGCACCATCTGGACCAGATGGAACAGAAGCAGGTGGAGATGCATGCCATGGCACAGGAACACTTGGGGGATGCTGAGGCTATGCATGATTGCATCCATGGGGCCTCTAGACGTTTGTCGAGGTCCATGGACCATCTTTGCAGGAGCACAGTGACTTGCAATGGAAGCCTGTGCCTCACAAGCCAGAAGGTGTGAGAGCTGGCTGAACAATTGTCCTCATCCCATGAGTCCATGGCAGAGCCATACACCTAAGCATGGAACACCTATGGGGGAGCAGGCAGGGGAGCTCACAGTCTGCTCACAACGGTGTGTCTCACATGCTGAAAAGCCTGTGAACAAGGGGGAGAAGCGCAGGTGCTAGTGAGAGTAGTTCTGGGGACTGGGGGTGGGGGAGTGTGAGTAGTTCTTGGTTCTAGGGGTGGGGGGTGTGAGTAGTTCTTGGGGTTGGGGTGAGGGGTGTGAGTAGTTCTTGGGACTGAGGATTTGAGTTGGAGTTGGGGCTGGTGGTGGGAGGTCTGTGTTGACCATCTTTGTGGATGGAATGAATTTGTCTACAAGGAAACAGAGGTGAACTCCACCTTACATGCGCAAAGTTGCCATCATAGGCCAGTGAAGTGGAATATTCCAACAGGGGAGTTCATCAGGGCTAGATGAAATTGCAAACGTTTCATTGATTTCAGAACAGAGTGCGATCTACTGCAAGATTGTTTCCAACAAAGGGGCTATTCCAAAGCATGCATTAAAGCAGCCTGAAAAAAGGCTATGAAAATGTCTTGGGAACAGACTCTGATACCAAGATTGAATCCCAAAGGACAAGATCAGAATGAGATCAATTCTAAAATTAGATCCTCATCTCTCAAATTACATTGGGGATATACCCTGGATGACATTTCGCAAAACAAAAACAATCAAGATGATCATGAGCCCTTCATTATTGCCAGAATTGAACAAGGAACCCACTAGAACCTGGTTACAAGTGAAATTATAAGGTTTTAGAAAATGTGGGAGATGTACTATGTGCAGCTATGCCCACGAACCAACGAGGAGTTTTATGGCTGAAAGAGGAACACGAATGGAGATAAAAGATAACATAAACTCCTGCTCAAAATTCATAGTGTATGCCGTGATATGTATATGCAAACTAATATACATTGGTAGTACAATCAGAGAAGTGAGAACACGTATCCGGGAGCATTTTTCAACAGTGGGGAGCCAGGATCCAACCTTGCCATGGCCCAGCACTGGCAATTAGAACATCAGTTAGATGACAATTGGTCTACAGAAAGTGAAATTGGACAGAAGAGGAGGTAACTTGGAGCAGAAACTGAGGCAGACGGAAGCAAGAATTATTTGCAAATTCAGATCAATGGGATTCGGTCTGAATCAGGACAATGAGATAAATAATAATAATAATAATAATTTGGCACTTATATAGCGCTACGAATCCTCAGGTATCTGAGCGCTGCTTATTATTACCCACGGTGTGTGGTGCTCATTCATCGACATCAGAAGGATGAAAGGCTGAGTTTGGCCCTGCCGGGATTCAAACCTCCGTTAGCAGGCTCTGCATGGATGTCAAAGCGAGCGCTCTTCTCGCTGTGCCACCTGACCGGAGCATTTTTCAACAGTGGGCAGCCAGGATCCAACCCTGCCATTGGCCCAGCACTGGCTGGCCCAATGAGATGATTCATTTCCTCTGAAAGTAGATAGAATGTTATCCATTTGTTTGCATTGCTGCAGGTTTATGCAATGCAGCAGTAATTAACTTGTATACATGTATAATGAGGCTAAATATGTTAGTGTGCATGCATACATGGTAAGGGATATTTACCTGTACAATGTATTCATGTACTGGACGAGTTATCAAAGAAGAAGACACATCAAATCCACAGGAGATCAACTCAGTAAGTGGTAATGTTGTTTCTACAGTGATCATCCTTGTCTTTTGTTTTATGGTACAGCTCTTTCTCAAGTGGTTTGTGACATACATGCTTTTCAGTCCGATTTGGGGTGACATTGGTTAACAAGTTAAAAGGGACCTCATGTGACTTGTTTATATGCAGGTAGAATCATTGGCTATTAATAGTGTGCATCATCTGGTACTGAATCCCTTAACCTAATAATGGTGTTTCTATCCATGATTTTTCTCAAATTTGTAATATATGCGATATTTTAAGCAAATAGCCAGGATTTTGGACTTTTGCCAAGAATAGCGATACAATGAACAGGCAAACATTTACCAGAAATTGTTTTCTCTGAGTAGCATTTAGTAACATGTATGTGTACAAGTACACCGCTTTGCACCGCTTCAAGATGGCGGCGCGTGGATTCAGAGTAGACATCAATGGGGGACAACCTACGTTGTCCTAGAAACAGATATACAGCGCAGTGCGCGCACCCAGTGCTTTCCAGTATACCGGTGCCCATGCGAGTAAACGAGGTTGAAGCGCTTAAGCAGGTAAGAGATGGGCGGCGGTCATACTTTTCTGTCTGCATCCCTATCACGTTGTGTGTAGATTAATCTCTTTCAGAAGCACCACAGAGACTCGAGAGGGTCATCCGTGACATTTGTGATTCTTAGATAGAGAAAGCATCGGGCATATATTTTTGGATACGAGTACAAAATCTTAGCACATTAAATACTGTGCGGACAGTTTTCTAGTCGCAACCTCCGTACCCTCTTGCATTTAAATACATGTAGAGCCCAAATGATATCGTTATTAAGATATATGTAACTTAAGAGAGAAATAAAAAGAAATAAGGGCAAATTTAGGAAAAAGGGAATACAGAGTCTACAAATACACTGCTTTTATTCATTTTTTACAAGGATTAACCCGAGATCTTTCCAAATGGAATTTCGGTAAGCAGATTTCATCTATTTTTTCACAACTGGGGCACTAGTAAACTATACCAGATGTTGCTTACACAAATAATATAAAAAAGGTGAAACCGCTCAGTATTACGGACACCCGTGGACATAACAACTATTTTGAACATTACTATAAAGGATGGAGTTTGGCTAAGGACATGGGTGTATGTGTTCGGATTAATTCTACTACTAAATGGAAACTAATGATTGTATTTAAGTGATTCACGGTGGGATCATGTATGCGTATACTCATATATTTTTCTATTGTTTCTGTTTTTATCTTTTCTTTCCCCCGTTTCTATATTGATGCATATGCAAAAATTATTATTATTTGGTTTATTCAATGATGACTGCAATCACCTGTCTTTTCCTTTCCTCAAATTCATGGTTACTTTCATTTTCTTTATAAATGCAAATCATTACTGTAACCATATATACAAAATGATTGGTAGAGCATGAAAATGATCTAACTTTCCCAAAAATAAGTTTCTGTTTTGAAAAGGCCCTTGAGAGGCCGAAACATATGTAAACAAACATTGAAAGGAGCAATGAAGTAAATAATTAAAAAAAATGTTTTCTTACTTCAACTACAGTGACTATAAGTCACTTATTTTCGGAATCAACCAGATTTCAGGTGGCGCAGATTAGGTGTGTCCCTTTGTTTTTGATTTTGGGGCAGGCAGAGGGGTGGTGGGAGTTGGTGTTGGGGCTGGGGTTGGGGGTGTGAATAGTTCTGGGGGCTGGTGGTGGGAGTAGTTCTGGAAGTTGGTGTTGGGGCTGAGGTTACCTTGTTGACAGAAATAAACACAGTTGAATCAGGATCATTTGGATAGTGTTCATTCAATGCAGTTTAGACATGATTATTAATTGCATGTATGGGCTGCATGTGCGAAGGTACTGGCAAGAGTAGTGCCTGAACTAACATGACAGGAATGGAGAGTATATCTGACTTTATCTTCTGCCCCGTGGCTGCCCCCGAGATACTGACAGGCACCATTCTTTCCCATGATCTGCAGGCAGTGCAAGTATCAGCCAAACGTATTGTGGTGATAGGTCTGGACACACGGCTGCGAGTGGCGATCAATGTTATGCATAGATCCCAACATGAAGAGCTGTTCACCGCCAATGACAATGACGGGGAAATAATAATGGAAATTTGTATGCCCTGTGACATAATGGTGCAAAATAGACGAGTAACATACCACCTCATGGCCATTGTCGGTGCACCACCATCATTCTTTGATGAGGACATACAACAGGTACCCACAATGTTGTTGGACACCAACCCCAAGATGTAGGGCTCCTGCAAGGGGTGACACCCATCAAAATTAAACTCAAGCCTGGAGCGTTACTGCTCCAAATAAAACTATACCCCCTGTCACGGGAAGCAGAAGAAGGGATAAAAGAGACAATACATGCACTGCTACAGCAGGGTATCATTGTGCCATCGAATTCCCCTTGTAACACGGCTATCTATCCGATCAAAAAAGCGAAGGGCGGAGCTTGGAGGATGGTACAGGACTTAATGAAGTCATACAGAAGGAGTTTCCCTTTGTCCCGAATCCCGCATCCATTTTGTGCAGCATTCCAAAATCCGCCACGTGCTTCACAGTGTTAGACTTGAAAAATACTTTTTTCTCGGCACCACTTGACCCAAGCGCACAATACCTGACTGCATTCACCCTAGGGGGGAAGAGATATGAGCATTGCAGATTACCGCAGTGATATTGAGAAAGTCCAAGTATTTTTAACAGAATCTTGCATGAAGATCTTGGCAATGTTCATGTGAAAAGCACAGTGATACAATACGTGAACGATCTCTTGAACAGTGCAGAGCAGACTCAATTACATTGCTGAACTTGTTGGCACAGAAGGGGTACAAGGTAAACCGAGGGAAGTTACAGTACTGTTTAACAGAAGTGCTGTACCTGCTACAATTAATATCCAAGGATGGCAAACGAATTCTCCCAGACAAAGCAGCAGCAGTGTATGCGACAATTAGGCCCCACACAGTGAAAGACATGCAAAAATGTATCTGCATATGTAATTATTGCTGAGCATGGATATCAGACTAGGCAGCATACACGAGGCCCCTGCTCCAAGCGCTAAAAGAAGCACAAAAGGAGAAGGTAACTATCACATGGACACAAGAGATGAACACAGCCTTCAACACCCTAAAGGATCATATTTCCATGGCCCCCGTTCTGGTGACCCAGGATTAAGAGCGGGAATACTACTTGTTCTCGACTGTGATGAAGCACTTATGACAGCTGTCCTAACACAGAAAACCTCTATAGGACATAAGCCTCTGGCTTACTACAGTGGCACACTTGACACTGTGACGCAAGGAAACTTTATGTGCGAACAAGCTTTAGCAGCTGCCGCCTTTGCAATTGAAAAGAGCGCCAAAATAGTGATGGGCGGCTCAGTGACATTGTTCGCTGAACATTCTTTGTTTGCAATTCTAGAAAGATCCAAATACAGACTTACAACTCAAAGAGCAACAGCTTACGAAATAATACTTTCACGCCCAAACATTCACATAGTGCGCTGCAAAACAGTAAATCCAGCCACATTCATTATCGAGCCATGCACAGTAGAAGACATGCAGAACCACGATTGTGCCACATACGAGGGGGAGGGTGATGACATTTCTCAAAGCAAATGAAAATACCCTGGAGGAAGGTGAGGTGTACTTTGTGGATGGATCAGCATCGATTTTCCCAGAGACAGTTGAAAGGCATGTGGCTGCAGCAGTACTGAGATTGGAGGAGGGGGGAGATTGGAGGAGGGGGAGTATGAGACGATTGTACAAAAACGCGTACCCATGCATTTTAGAGCACACGCTGCAGAGCTTGTAGCATTAATTGAGGCATTGCACTCAGCAAAGGGATGTGCAGTGGCGATTTCCTAAGATTTAGCATACATGACCACAATGGTACATGCTGGATTGTCTAGGTGGAGAAGGAGAGGGTTTAGAAGGGCAGATGGGTCCCCAGTACAACATGTAGAACTTTTAAATGAGCCAATAGAAGCACTAGCAGAACCATCAATTGTGGCTTTGGTGAAATGCCAAGCACATACCAATAACAGTGACGTCATATCTTTAGGGAACGCGGCAGCTGATGATGTAACAAAACAGGCAGCATACTTCCAAAAGCCCCAAGCAGCAGAATATTTATTTTTAAAGTAACACCCAAGAGGAACAAGAAAATCAATATAGTTCACTGTCCATTTCACAAATAATTGACCTACATAAGAGGGCCCCAATTGACGACCAAGAGATGTGTTTAAAAAGGGGTTGCACGCAGTTCCCCACTGATCTTCTGTGGCACCAAGACACCACAGGGAAGGTAGTAATGCCTGTAGAGTTGTTACAAATTGCATTCCAGCAATTACATTTTCAGACATACACAGCAAAAACAACACATAGCGGTGGGAATCCAGGAATATTGGTTTGTCCCAAAAAATACAGCAGCACCTGGCTAAAATGATAATAGAATGTGTGACATATCTAACATACAATTCTGGTATGACCCTAAGTACACTGCGAGGGATGCTGCCCTGCCCCATCAGGCCTTTCCGTGAGCTGCACATTGACTATGCAGACATGGGAGAAAGGTGCCATGGAGCAAGATACCTAATAGTGGTGGTCTGCCCCTTTTCACGCTGGGCAGAAGCAGGACCTGCGCACACCCAGATGCGAAATGCGCTACAAAATTCCTGCTGACGGAAGTGTTCCCGCGGTGGGGCATTTGTGCTGTCATAAGTTCTGACAATGGAACACACTTTGTTAATGACCTCTTTAAAGAAGTAAAAGCCTTGCTGGGGATTAAACACAAGCTTTATTCCATTTACCACCTGCAAGCGAACAGAATGGTCAAGAAGATCAGTGGCCTCCTTAAAAGTAGATTTCCACACCATCAAAAATAATTGGGTGTATTGCCTGCCCTTAACATTGTTTCAATCACGCACACAACCAAGTAAAGACCACCACTTCTCACCGCACGAGATAGTAACAGGAAGATGTATACAAATGCCATTGTCCCCAATAAGAAGAGTGTCAGATGCTCACAGGATGGCCACAATTTTGGAGAGGAATTTAAAGATTATTTGACACAGCTTACACAGGCAGTAAGGAGCATAGCTAAGCAGATCGCCCCACCCTTCACAAGAGAAAACAAAACTGACACAAACACTGCAGCCGCAGACAGCCCCATGACACAATTAATGCCCTTGAAGCTAGTGTATGTGAGGAGTTTCTTAAGAAGATGGAATTTGCCAAAATTTCACAGTCCCTCTGAGGTGGTATATTGTACCCCCTCAGCAGTCAAGGTTAAGGGCCTGAAGTATTAGATACACCTCTCAGATGTTAGAAAAGGACATGACAGCATAATGCCAGAAAGAGAGCAGCCAAATGAACAAGAGGTGGCTGTACCCTAGTGAGAGTCAGTGCATGGAAATTGAAAAGGTCAAGAATACCAGCAATGTGCAATAGTGTCATAATAAAGATGTGAATACAAGTACAGCTAAATAATTAACAATAGATAATAGTGAATGATGGTTAATTGAATGTATATATATAAACATAGATCTCTCCCTCTCTCACTGCCTGTCTCTGTTTATCAATCACTCACTTTCCTTCACTCTATCTGTCTCTGTTTATCTATCACTCACTTTCCTTCACTCACTCTCTCTCTGTCTTGGTTTATCTCTCACCCATTTTCCTTCGCTCACTCTCTCTCTGTTTATCTATCACTCACTTTCCCCATGCACTATGCCTCCCTTACTGCCTCACTCTCTTCCTCTGTTTTCATGGATGAAACATTTGTATTGCATAACTGAACCCATTCTATCTCACTCTGTAGGTACAAACATGGCAGAAATGAGGGCCCTCAATGACAACACGGCAAATGAGGTAGCAGTAGGGGAAATGTTAGTGCTACTAGAGTTTACTCTTATGAGTGTGACCTCTATTTTACGGCCATTATGTTCTCTACTATATTATTATGATTAGGACTATATTAATCTGTGTCTTTTATTGTTGGAAGTATAAAAGAAGGGGGGTAAAACTGGTACAAGAAGGGACCCACTTATGATGGGACGGGTTGAAACTCATATGGGCCCATAATGTTCCCATGAACCTTACCACTTTGCACAAAAACCAAACAATGAAAGCCCCACAGGTCGAATATGCAATACTGAATACTGATGAAAATGTACTTAATGTTTACAATGAAGATGATTTACTTTCTGATGTATTAGTCCTGCCCAATGCTAGCCCACAAATATCCTTTGAACCTACCTCCAGCAGCAATTAACATGCACTTTAAGGCTCAAACCTCCACTCCGCTCACCCATCCCACCACACAGTATTGGCAAGGGGGGAGGAACAGAAGGAAAAGGGGGTGGGACAAAAGAGGTATGAGGCATACCATGGCCTGGGGTTGGATGCAATAGAAGACCCCTGTCACCCAGACCGGTCTAACAAATGGTACTGTGACATGAGCACCATGGGTAAACAAGCAACTAACGAAAGTTGTTATATGTGTTCCTTGATACCTGGAACACCCAAGATTTTAATACCCCAGGAAACTCCCAAAGCGGTTGCCCTACGTCTCATTCATCTAGCACTTGGTAGAATTTTAAGTGCCTTCCAAGCACACACAGTAACTTTACAATTGCTTCAGAATGAGAAAACCTGTCACAGCAGGCCTCAAGGAGTATTGTGCATAAAAGGGACAATGTTCGCGGAAAACAGATGGCAAGAGGAATCAGTGATGTGCAAGGCAGAAGCACTGCAGGGACTGTCAGAAGAAAAATTTCAACGGATCGAGAAAACATGCACTCAGGTCTGGTCCCAGCACATTGCCAAGCTGACATGGGTAACAGCTCTCAAGAAATCAATCAAGATCCAACGTGAAGTGCAATACGAATTTTGTTTCCACGGAGAAGTGAAGGTGACCATGGGATCAAACAAACCTTTCAATAAAACACTTATCCTCCCTGACATGAAGAAAGGAACGGCTGCTCTAATGGACAATTGCTGGTTATGCAGCGAACAGGCATACTTGCACTTCCCACCGTCATAGAGAGGTACTTGTGCCCAAGCCATGCTGCATTCGGCCCTGATGGTGATTCCGGAGAGTCATGTTCAGGGGGAGAGCACCCCAGTCAACAACTGAAGAACCCCCGGCATATGATGGGCTGTCAGAGGATAAGCTGCAAGACAAGCAAACAAAGAGCATCAAACTACATCTTCATTGACTCTTGTTAACTTTTAGCACAGATACCCGACCAATTTAAACTCTTAAATTCAGCAGAGAAATTTTTTGCATCACTCATACCAAGAATCCAGGCACGAGCAAACGCCAAGTGGTTACAAATAGTTCAGTGGAAGCTGATCCAGTTAGCAAATGACACTGAAGAAGGGTTCAACATCATCAAGGTAGAACTCAGAGCCCTGCGGTTGATGACCATGCAAAATGGTTATGTGCTGGATCTCCTCACGGCAATGGAAGGCGGTGTTGGCCGAAAAATCAGGAGTGCCTGTTAGACATTTTTATCTTCTGAAGACGCTTACAATGGGACGTTATCACATGTAATAACGGCAGTGCACAACCTCGGAGAAAGGATGAAGAAGGAAGGCAGAGTGCAGCAAAGTCATTGGTTCGACACAATTTTTGACTGGGTGCTATCCTGGTTCGGGACTGCAATGAAACTACTGGTACCCATTATAGTATTTTTGCTGCTGATTTTTTGTGTATGCCAGGTAGGGGTTTGATGCTGTGCAAAATCTATGTCCAGCAGTACAATGATGATGGTGACAATGGGCAGCCCAACAAAGGTGCCTCAGGTTATGAACGATGCCCAGGTTCAAACAGGGGATAACACAGAGCCCAAGTACTGTATGACGGCGGTGTACAACACAGGGAACAGAGTGAATAACTTATATCAGACCACCATCAAAGAACCCCATGAATTAGAATGGTACAAGGAGGTGTGGGTAGATTTAGAGGGGGATGGTGGGTGCATATACATGACCTGCACTCCCGATGAATATGCGAGGAGAGGTCAAAGTCTGAGATCTGTCTGTAGGGCTTGGATTCCAATAAAGGGATCTCCAGCATTGGATGAATCTGTGATGGAGGCAGAAGAACGTAGGCATACTAACAACCAAGGTTATTTGTTACTTTAGGAGTAACGGAAGGGGGAATGTAAGGGAGGAAGGGTATTTTTAGTCCCCCCTGAACATTCCGCACAAAATAAGTTTATTTGCTCATCCCATTGTGGGGAGACGTCACCCTTGTCTTCCCCTGACGACAGTTTAAGGAAGCCATGGGGCGATACACTAAGACTCAATTTTGTGCCCAATGAGACTCTATCTTTTTTACTAGGGCGCACAATGATCTCTATAAAGCCTCTCTCCCCTCATCCAACACCACGCACAGCCAGCCCTGACACCCCCACCACCTCCTTCCCTGTCTGTGCCATGCTGACCCTTTTCTCACGGAAGCCCAAGTACGAATTGTTACAAACAGAAACAGTATTATTCCTCTCCCTCTGAGCTCATTGCCCTTTGTGCGACCAGGTCAAATCTTGACGCATGTGCTCATCCGTCTCCACAAACCTGCTCCTGCTCTTATGACCCCCACCTTCAGGAATTACTGTCTGCACAACCTTCTGTCCCCCTCCTTTCCTTTCATGTAGCAGTTGCTGGGACCCTTCCCCACGGACCACCCTAGATTGCCCCCATGTAAGTAAGTCTGTGAACTAACACCAATCAACTCACTAGTTTGAACCATGAGGCACCAAGGAGAATAACTCTCAGATTAAGACCCCTAGATAAGGCACCCTGTAGCAAGGACCATCACACCTCTGCCTTCAAAGGCCTAGGTTTATTTGTTTGTTTATTTATTTGTATGGTGCACCTGACCCAGGCGTTTCTTGGCGCCTTTAAAACAGAGAGGTTTACAGGTATACTTTAAGTTTAGTTACAGTGAGTAGAGTAGATACAAAACTTACTGTAGAACAATAGGAACTTTAGGTAAAAGAGAAAGGATTTAGTTGAGTATATACAAGGCAATTACAGATACAAAACAATGGTTACATTGGGAAAGTTGGGACACAAGGAAACATGCTAAAGGGAGAGGACATAAGAGGAGAGATCTTGTGTAGCGTTCGGGAAGAATTAGGTCAAGGTTATGGCAGTGTGTGGTGCCAGGGGACATCGTATGTGCAGTATTAAGGTTGGCTGTTGGTGTCATTCGTAACAAGCCATTTTATGGTGTTACACCTAAACAGACAAAAGGGTTGTTTAGCTATAATTGAGGGGGGTAAGGCGTTCCAAGCTTGAGCTGCCATAACAGGGAAGCTGGTTCCCCTGCCTTTTTTAACTGAAATAAGGACACAACCAGGCAGTCTGAGTTGATAGTTAGCGTGGGCCTTGTCGCAGATTTTTTAGATATTCTTTTGGAAAGGTAAATGGGGCTGCATGGTTAAGGCATTTATGCATTAGTGATAACGTTTTGAGCATAATTCTGTCGTTGATAGACAGCCATTTCGTCTGTCTCCTGAGGTGTGAGATGTGTTCTCTCCTGAGTATGCCATGAGCAGCTCGGAGAGCATTGTTTTGGAGGATGTAGACTTTATTAATTATATGTTTATTTGCCCCTAGATACAAAGCATTGCAGTAATCCAACTTGAAGAGGGTAAGTGCTCTCGCAAGAATGGTGCAACTATCTCTGGACAGGAACGGTTTGCAGGCTCTTATCAGCTTGCATGTGTAAGCTGTGGAGGACACCATAGCACTAACTTGTTTGTTTAGTGAGAAGGAGGAGTCTAAGTAAAAACCTAAGGTTTAGCTACATTTATGGGGTTGCCATCAATATTGAGAGTGGTGCATTTGGAGTCAAGTTTGTTAAGGTTAGTTGTGAATCAGAGTATTAGGAGCTTGGTCTTATCATCGTTTAGACACAGGCCGTGGGTGGCCTTCCAGACCTGGATGATAAGGTATATTTTATTCACCAAAGCCCGGTCCTTGTCATAATCGCCTGAATGGGGTATGAGGATCTGGGTGTCATCTGCATAGTTAGTGTAGGTGACACCCAGATGATCTAGATCATCTCATCGAACAGTGGCTTTGTGAATATATTGTCTAGTGTGGGGATACACAGGAACCTTGTGGCACACCACAGGTTATTGGTATCGGGTATGCTGCAGCAAGTGGCGAGAAAACTAATGTAGTGCTGTTGTTAAGGAAGGATTCAATCCAGGTAATGGCGCCGTGTGAGAAATGTATCGCATCGGCCAACAGTTTACAAAGGACTTGGTGGTCCACCAAATCAAAGGCATCCGAGAGATCGAGAAGTAGCAGCAGGGCTATTTTTTGTTTGTCTTTCAATTCATCTATCTGTGTTTTGAGGTCTGTTAAAGCTGTTTTATGGTTAAGAATGTGTATATATTTGCCCATGATTTATAGGTGACCCCACATTCTGGTATAAGTTGTATGTCGTGCATTACTCTTAGCATGCCAATGAATATTGTGTAGTTTAGATTAGCTAGAACAATTGCATCTTGTGGACACAGCCTGACCTTCACCTCGCAGAGATGAGCCCAGCTGACCTACGTGCCCACAGCCCACCGACGTCACAGCAACCAATTGGAGTCAGGCCCTGTATAATGCAACATACTGAGCCATAGGGGCCTACCAATGAACGTGAACATTTTATCACTGTATGGTGCAACGTTTTCTTGTGCGTATAACTTACTGTTCATGTATCATTTGGCAGAGTGCTCTCGGGCAGCAGAGTCCTCCGAATGCATCATTTACCTGATACAAAACCTTTAGTTTACTTGCAATCTTTCTCCTGGTCTCATTCACTACTGGGGTGTGTCCATTTATTCTGATTTGGGACTTGCATTTGGGGAATGACCGCCTTCAAGACCCTATGCGTGAAACCGAGATTGGAGAGGGCATTTACTATTGCAGTGGTAGAGTTGTCGGTGGGATCGTAAAGACCTAGATTTAGGTCACCTATAATTATAGTCCTGGAGGTGGGTTTAATGTTTTTCCCAAGCAGAGCAATGCCTTCCTCGAAGGAGGTGGATATGCCAGGGGGCTGGTAGATGACGTGGACGGTCACAGTGTCCATCGGTGAGGTGGCTAGTTTGACCTTGAGGAGCTCGAAGTTTACTTCCTTATGGCTCACAGAGGGTCTGATATTTAGAGAGTCTCTGTAGATAAGAGCTCTGGAGTCTTCTCTGCCCTGTCTATGTATGGCAAAGCCATTGTGTAGTGTTATGGAGAGAGTGAGGACTGAGGCTTTGTGGAGCCAGGTCTCCGTTATGGCTAGTAGGTCTAGGACTTGGGCGATGATAAGGTCATGTATGTCCAGAGCATGTGCGGTGAGTGATCTGGCATTGATGAGGGCTCCCTAAAGTGAGGGGGGTGGCTCAGTGTAGTTTGCGTGGTGGATGGGCTACAAGGTGAGGCAGTGGGCTCAGTTTTCTTGACCTGGGGCTGGATGATGATCTGGTGGTTCTGAAGCGGGTGGCGTACAGTGTGGGTGCCATATTGAGATATATAGTATTTTTGTCAATTGGTGGGCTACAGTTGGTAATTGGATCAGGTAGGCCTGGGTTCGGTCTCCTCGTGGTGGCTTTAGTGGAATGGTAGTGAGTGGGTTGTTTGGGCAAGGGTGGATGCCAATCAAGAGTGTCTATGAGGCTGGTAGGGTGCAGGTAGTGTTTGTGGAGAGTTCTGATGACTAGGTGGGTGTTTCTGAAGTGGATGGGCACGGGCCTCTCGAGGTATAGGCTAGGGTTAATGAGTCTTGAGGTGAATCATGTATTCCTCGAGGGGGCATCAGGTGGCAAGGAAGCGTTGGGCAAGCCAGTACAGTTGAGTGTGGATGATAGTAATTGTGCACAGTTGTTGGTAGAAGTTTGATGCAGGGGGTTGAGTTTGCATAGAGTGTCTCTAATGTTTATGGTGTTGGGAGGAGGGTTTTGTGAGGTTTGGAGGGGGGTGAGGTGTTTGGCTGGAGGCGGGATGCACTTGGAGCTGGGCCAGGGGAATGGGTGGTCCTGCTGGTTGGTGTGGCGAAGTATGAGGGTTTTTTACATCTGGTATCTATCATCACTGCATGGCGTGGGGCAGCTGGATGTGCATGATTTGAAGGTAGTTTCAACCGTTTGACGTGGGGGCTTCCTGAGATCGAGATGGTGAGGATCTGGCTGTTTGGGAGGTTTGCGCAGGTCGAATGACCATCACAGTGAGCAGATGTTACCTGGAGGTTCTGCTCCCCATGTTGACTGGGGGTTGAGGGTCTCGGCCAGTGCATCACATTGACTGACATTTTATTCTAGACTGGTATTATGTGAGTCAGAATGTGAGAGTAAGATGAAATTTGTAAAAAACTATGGGCCACCTGAGATTGACTTTGATAGAACTATTGAAGGCACGGTTGATGCCCCTATGTCAGTCTCTGGGTGTGAAAGTAAATTCAATGACATGATGGCTGCTAAAAGTCTAACAAAAGTCATGATACATAAAACAAAAGATGCTGTATCAACGTGCTTTATTGACTTCAGTGTAAACATTGATACATCCTCCGAAGTGGGTGAGGTGGAATATCTAGGTGATGAATGTGAGATTTACTCCACTCCTGGCATAATGGCCATCAATCCACAGACCTTATCATTCCCAGTAAAGGTCAGCGATAAGTCAAATACATCCTGTTTAAAGCTAGATGGAAATATAAGTGGCATGGGAGAAACTGGTGATATGAGGGAGAATGGAATAGCTGCTACTAATGATGTTTTGTCAATGTCAGGCATCACAGAGGACAGTACCTCAAGCAGGACATCAAACGAGATGTGTATACATTTCAAACTAAATATGACAAATACATCAAACCATCATGACGCAACTCTACACCAAATACGTCATCTGCCAGCTCAAAGGTAGTTTCAGAACCGGACACAGCAGATACTGAAGCACCACAACATAAAAAGGATGAAGGTTATATGAATCAAATCAAAAGATATAAAAAGGGTAACAGAACCCAACCACAGAAAACAGTCCGTTTTCAATTATCCCCATTGGTGAACACTCCAATTTTACCACAAAGGAGGAGAGGAAGGAGGGGGGGATGCAAGCGGCGGAGGACAAGAGAATACAGCGGAAAACAAAAGAATAATGAGGGGAACCCCGAAAGAATTCAACAAAACCAAATAAGTAAAGACTTGGTACTTAATCTTTCTACAAGACCAATTTCAGAAGATGATATGATATATATGATATGATATGATATGGTATTTGTAACGCGCCTATACACAGGTGTTTCAAGGCGCGACGAGGCAGGGAGGGGAGGAACAAGGGGAGACAAAACAAACGATCCTACTAGGCCAGGTGTCATTCAGATCGCGCAAGTGCAGGGGTGGGGGAGGGGGGAAAAGTGCAAGGGGAAGGGGAGGGGGGAAGTGCAGTAAAGGTAAGTGGCGTAAGTAATAAATAAAAAAGGGCCAGCTAGTGGCAAGTGCAAGTTAAGTGCAGAACAAGTGCTGGGGAAGGGGGGGGGGCTGTAGGGATACAGAGACAGTCCCGTAGTGCAGAGGGGTTCCAGGGGATCAGTGACTGGGACCAGGACCAAAGGCAGTTTAGAGTGGTCCAGTTGCAGGATCAGTGCAGTTTAGTGAAGAATTAATTAGCTGTTCAGCAGGGGAGAGGGAGAGAGAAAGCAGAAACAAAGAGGAAGGTTTTGAGGTGCTTCCGGAACCGGAGGTGGTTCTCCTCAAGTTTCAGGGAGGCAGGAAGGCTGTTCCAGAGGGAGGCCGCTGCCGCGGAGAGAGATCTACCCCCAGCTTGTTGCTTCGAGAAGCGGCTGACCATGAGGGAGTTGGAGGCGGATGAGCGAAGGGCTCGGGGAGGAAGATATTTGGGAAGAGAGAGTTGAAGGTATTTAGGACCCAGGCCCCAGAAGGCCTTGTGGACAATGCAGAGGGTTTTGAACTTTATCCTCGCAGCCACTGGGAGCCAGTGTAGAGATTTCAGTCCTGGAGAGATACGGTCCCTGGGCTTGAGGCCAAGGACAAGTCTCGCAGTTCTGTTCTGGATGAGTTGCAGAGGGCGGAGAGTGGAGGCAGGCAGATTAAGATAGAGGCTGTTACAGTAATCCAGCTTCGAGAGAACCAGGGCTCGGGAGACAGTGAGCTTCTGGGGGAAGGAGAGGAAGGGAAGAATACCTCTGAGGAGGTTCAGCTGGTAGTGAGACCTCTTGGCGATGTCAGAAATATGAGGAGAGAAGGAGAGTGTGGAGTCGAAGATGACCCCAAAGATTTTTGCCTTGCAGGTAGAAGCAGGGAGGGGGCCAAGGGAGGCAGGCCAGAGAGCTGCAGGGAAGGAGGGAGTGGGAGTACCGATGAGTAGAATCTCAGTCTTACTGGCATTAAGGCAGAGGTCATTGGCGGCACACCATTCTTGGATAGCAGACAGACAGTCAGAGATGAGGGAAGGAGAGGGGGAGGCTGAGGGTAGCCTGAAAATGAGCTGGGTATCGTCCGCATAGCACTGGAAATTAGGGCAGAGAGCGGCGATGCGGTGGGCAAGGAGAGCCAGATACTGGTTGGACAGCCAGGGAGAGAGATTAGATCCCTGGGGGACACCACAGGTGGAGAAAAAGATGTCGGAGAGGAAGGACCCCAGTTGGACCTGGGAGGGTCGATTTGAAAGGAAAGAGGTCAGCCATGCCAGAGCCTGACCAGTGATACCCAGGTTTTCCCGGAGACGGTTGTGTTGGAATCGAGGTTCAGGAGCAGGTCTTCACGGATGTTCAGAAGAGCAGTTTCCGTGCTTCTGGCAGCTCTGAAGCCAGATTGATGGTCATGAAGACTACCAACAGATTCAGCATGGAGGTTAAGCTGGGAAATGGCCAGTTTCTCCAGGAGCTTGCCCAGGAAGGGAGCGATGGAGATAGGGTGATAGTTAGCCAGGCAGGAGGGGTCGGAAGAGGGTTTCTTGAGAAGAGAGTGCACAACGGAGTGCTTGAGGGGGGAAGGGAAGACTCCAGAGGAGAAGGAGTGGTTGCAAAAGTCAGCCAGGGCAGGAGCCAGGGAGTCGATGTGGTCCTTGATAGTTTTGGAGGAACAGGGGTGAACCTGTTTAGACGAGACTTTCATTGATCGGATGAGAGGAGTTTACTCAATAAGGGATTGTCTTTTGCACCGACACAGAAGTTTAATGATATTGACATACACATTGACTTGTTTAAGTTCATACGAAAACTAAGATTAAAAGAAATGTTTGCGACAAAACCTCCTGGGAATTATGTACCTAAAAAAATAAAGACGTCCACGAGTGAGTTAACGATACAAGACATAGAGGACACTTTCATTCTGAGATCACTAACTGAAGATGAAAGTTTTGAGATGCATAACTTACTACATGAATTAAGAATAAAACCAGATATTTTGAGTACTAAAGAATTGAGAACAAAATCACAATGTAATCCACAACTGTCATCGGACGGTATGACTGATACTTTCTACAAAGTGGTCACACATGATTTTTATGCACTATCCGTGCATAAGGACTATAGTCACAAACAACATGATACTGACAACCTCGCTAAGGGAGAAAGACAAGCCCTTAAATCTCTATCCGAAGATACAACAATAGTCATTAAGGCCGATAAGGGTGGAAACATTGTGATTATGGATAGAGAAGATTACCTACGTATGGCTATGAACCATCTATCATCACCTGGATGTTACAGAGAATTGAATACAACAGACCGACAAATAATTCTCAAACAAATTGAAGAATCAATAACAAGCTGGCATAGAAAGGGTCTATAACAGATGAAGAGTGCTCCTACTTCATCACACACAATCTTGTAATGCCAACAATGTACTTTTTAACTAAAATCCACAAAAGTTACCTAGGTATTCCTGAAGGCCTCCCAATATTAAGCAGTATCGGGTGGGTCTCAGAAAACTTATCAGAATATTTGGATGAAATTTTGAAACCACGAGCGACCCAAGTCAAATCTTACTTACGGGACTCCTCTAATCTTATACAGATACTTCAAACATTTGTTTGGCCCAAATCTTATTTACTGGCGACCCTTGATGTCAAAGCATTGTATACGTCTACACAACACAAATGGGCATTAGCATCTATTCATTACACCTTCAAAAATGATTCCGCATCATACTATGGTCAAAAAGAAATGTTGAAACAAATGCTACAGATAACTTTGGACTCGAGTGTATTCACTTTTAACAACTGTCTATTTCAACAACGATAAGGAGTAGCAATGGGGACCAAGAATGCCCCCTCATTAGCAAACATCTTTATTGGGATGTTGGAGGAGTACGGAGTACACAGTATACCAAGACCCAGCTTTCCAAGATCAAGTCAAACTTTGGAACCGCTACATTGATGATAGTTTCCTAATTTGGGAAGGGTCTGTGACTACAATACAAGAATTCACAGAAAAACTAAACCGCAATCAGTATGAGATTGGATTTACAGGAGAATCTAATGTAAAATTCATTAATTTTCTAGACCTTACTATCTATGTTAAGGAGGGTCACTTGGAAACAAGGACATTTCGTAAGCCAACTGAAGTCAGTTCAGTGTTACATGCATATAGATCCAAGGTTTAAACAAGAATGCAAGCTTCTGAGGAGCCAATTCAAACAAAGAGGTTATCCTAACAAGTGCTTACAAAAGGCTTTTGAAAAAACAAAGAATTTGCAACAAGAGGATACATTGACCCCTAAGAAACCCTCAGAGGATAAACAAAAGAAACGCCTTTTTGTAACTCAATACAACAAAGATCATCAATTGATCAGAAAAACTTTAAAGAAACATTGGTACCTATTACAGTAGTTAGCCGAACACTTTACCAAATTTATTGATGATAGCCCGACCATTATCTTCAAGAAAGCTAACACTCTGAAAACTATCATTTGCCCATCCATGTTACCAGATACATCAAAAAATAATGAAACTACTTGGCTTACTAAAATTGAGCCAGGCTTCAGAAAATGTGGTTTCTGCACAATGTGCACATTTGCGGGATATAAAATTAGGAGCCTGGTGGGTCACAATGGAAAAGTATTTTTGATAAAGCATTCAATTAACTGCAGAACAAAGTATGTTGTTTATGCTCTCTGATGCACTTGTAAAAAATTGTATATAGGTAGCACTAAAAGAGAGCTTAGAATAAGAATCCGTGAACACCTGGCAAAAATTGGGAGTCAAGACCCCACCCTACCCCTGGCAGTTCATTGGCAACAGAATCACCAGTTGGACGATAAGGCGGATATGCAATTTATTGGTTTAAAGCATGTTACTATGAATAAGAGGGGGGGTGATAGATTCCGAGCATTATGCCAAGCAGAAGCTAAAATCATTTGTTTCTTTAACACAACTGTACTTGGTCTAAATCCCGATACTGAAATGGCATCATTCTTATAGTTATTTAAATGTATTTAACTTCACCTATGTGGTTATAATAACATGACATGCTGATAATGATCTGTTATGGTATGGGTACTAGTATTTTTTACAGTTGTAAGGTAATTACTGTCTCAACTACCGTGACAGTACAGATTAACATTTGTTTTCTTTAATATGCTTATTTTCTGACAAATAGTTTTTTATTGCTCTGCAATTGAAAGTCAATAATAAGTCCACCTATAGCAAGCATTAATATGCTTACTCTCTGACAAATACTCCTTTATTGTTCTTGGCCCTCATTACGACCCTGGCGGAAAGTGAAAAACGATGCTGGTAAAGGATTACCGGCATCGCTTACCGCTAGCTCCGATTACGACCCGAGACAGCGCTATCAGCGGCACCGTAATCAACGGTGCCGCTAACAGCGCCAAGGGCGTGGGCACGCGACCTCCCATGCCGTAAATACCGGCATGGTGCAAATTGGGGATAATCACGAGCCAAGCGGACATGCTCTTATCGCCCTTGCGAAGGCCGTAAAGTACCTCACCGTCATGGTGCTAATACCGCCATCACAGATCAACCGTAAACGGCCATGTGCAGTGTACCTAAGTGACACAGGTGCACACAATCAGCACAGGTGGAAGCAATACAGACTGCCCAAGTACAAAAGGAGCATACCCAGTCACACTCCACAATGATTCCAATACGACTAGCAATGTTGGGGCTGGAGGACCTGATTGCAATGGAAGTGCTACAACAACAACAACAACAACTACTACTACAACAGGCAGCACAAAGGAGACGCAGGAGGAGAAGGAGGGCAAGGCAGGGCCAGAAAGCCCCACCAGCACAGCCAGTGCCACCACCCAGGCAGCCCCCAATCCCACCCATCAGAGCCAGTCCATTCAAGCTCACCGCTGAGCAGATCCACATCCTGTACCGTTTGGACCGGGACACCATCACCACCATCGTGGACATGATACACGACGACATTGTCAGCATGATTGAAACACCCACCGCCATCCCCCCCACTGAAGGTAGTGTCCGTGCTCCACTTCCTGGCCACAGGCACCTACCAGCACACAGTGGGGCACTTGCATGGCATTTCACAACCATTATTCTCACGTACGCTGAATCAAGTGCTTGATGCCCTCCTCAAGCACACAGATAACCACATTTCCTTAACACGATCTGCCCAGGAGATCGCAAACACCAAAGTGGGTTTCCACGCACTGGCCGGCATACCTGGTTGCATTGGTGCCATCGACTGCACCCATGTGGAATTGGTGGTCCCACATGCCATGGAGGTAGTGTACCGCAACCATAAGCTATACCACTCAATCAACGTGCAAATGGTATGTGACTCGAACAGGATCATCACACATTGTTGTGCCTGATTCCCCAGATCAACCCATGATTCAATGGTCCTGCGGAAATCCACAATACCACGCTACCTGGAGCGACATGCAGGGCGGAGATCCTGGCTACTCGGTGAGTCTCATAAGATTGGCCATGAAAATGTAAAGTAGGTTGGTGATTGATGTAACAGTGCACACTTTACCTGTCTGATATGGGGGGGGTGCATACTTTACCTGTCTGATATGGGGGGGGGAGATGCATACTTTACCTGTCTGATATGGGGGAGAGATGCATACTTTACCTGTCTGATATGGGGAGGAGATGCATACTTTACCTGGCTGCAAGTACCAGAGGTAATGGAGCAAGCTCATACCCTAAAGCAGGCCAGACTTGAGCTGACACCTGACCACATAATGCTAGATGTGATCAGCCCTACCATGTGAATGAAGCTGTGTTCCAACCATTCCACAACCATCTGCATGTGCACTGTAAGAAATCAGACCACATCCACCCCAACGCAATGTAGCTACATGCAATGACTTCAGGCAATACACAGCACCAAACACCATCAACTGAAAGGCCACTCCCCCATAACTGCGCACAAAGGAGTCACATGGCGGTCATGACACCAATACACCACTACACTGACACAGAGGCCCAACTAAATTGCATAACAACATTTGTAGTGCTCAGTGAGTTCATCATGAGGCTGACAGCAATGGTGCCATGATGAAAGCATTAATATCACTGGACATCTGCCAGATCACCAAAACAACCGCTATGGACTAACACAGTGGATGGGCATTCACAAGGTACTGGACCTCCCTGCGTACACTAGTTGATGGCATGCAAAACTGTCCATAAGGGGAATACACATATAGCGGTCACATCTAGTGACTCCAGTCATGCATGGAAATGGGGTTCAAGGTAAGAGATGAATGCATGCCATGGTGTCACGTAATGATTTGCAATCTGATGTCCTGACTGACACATACATTGTTGCCCACATGCAGGTGATGCAGGCTATCCCTTGAGGAGGTGGCTCCTTACCCCAGTCCGGAACCCACAGTACCGGCACGAGGAGGACTTCAATCGTGCACATACACAAACCCGTGTGGTGATTGAGCAGACATTTGGCCTCTTGAAGGCACGGTTTCGCTGCCTCAGCAGGTCTGGTGGGGCACTCCTGTACCGCCATGAGAAGGTGGCAAAGATCGTCATGGCATGTGTAATGATACCCAATATGTGCATCAGACGGAATGTGCCCCTGCCCCCTGACGCTGAACTGCAACCACCTGACGAAGAGGATGAGGAGAGTGGGGATGGGGCAGCACCTCATGGAGGAAGCGATGCACAGGAGGGATGTGACATGCGTCAGACTCTCATTAACCAATGCTTCTAGCACACATGGACGGGGGTGTCACATGGAGATGGCACTTGGGGCACTGGGTGTGTCTGGGACATGCACACTGTGGACTGTTCACCAATAAAGCACACATACGCAATGAGCAATGTCCACACATGTGATTTGTGCATAACCAAAAAGTGTATTGAAATAGTGATTTGAATGAACACACCCACTCCCCCCACCCCCTGAACTCCCCAACACACCCACTCCCCCCTCCCCCTGAACTCCCCAACACACCCACTCCCCCGCCCCCTGAACTCCCCAACACACCCACTCCTCCGTCCCCCTCAACTCCGCAACACACCCATTCCCCCCCCCTGAACCCCACAACACACAACACACCCACTTCCCCCTCCCCCTCAACTCCCCTTAACATAGTGTGGATGTCAGTGCTCAAGTGCATCATGTGTGATCGTTCCACAGGGCGGCCTCTATTGGCACCCCCTCTCCCGGCACCCGGTGCACCCCTGTCTGTATGCTGCAGGTTCCTGCCTGATCTGGGGACAGGGCTGGTTCTTGTAGAACTGGCAGCCGAGGAGGTACTGGCCTGCTCACAAGGACGCATGTCCCTCATAGTTTGCACAAGCTCGGAAAGTATGTGCCGCACAGCGTCCAGTTCTGCACAAATATCCTTGGAGCTGGACTCTATGGCAGCCTTCACAGTTTCTGCACATTGTTGCATTTCCGCCCTTGCACTTCCACATTCTGCCACATGCTGAGTCAAGAGGGAGGACAGTTGTTGTTGGCGCGTGATGATTTGTTCCATCGACTTTTTTCTTTGGACTATGGATAATGCTAGTGACGTGTCCATTGTGGTGCTCCCCTCCTGCACATCTGCCACTGGGCATGGAGTGGCCGGCCAAGAGTCATCAGGGGATTTCCCCTCTATGCCATCATCATGCTGGCTGCATAGGGACAGGTAGGGGGAATGAATGTGGGCAGTGGGGGGACCCACAACAACATCATCATCCCCTACATCATAGTCCGAGCTAGCTGCGGTGGCAGCAGTCTCGCCAATCGTGCTGCTTCCTGCAGACCCAGTTCCTTCAGTGGACATCACTTGGTGGATGATAGTCGCTGGTGGTACCGTGGTGCTTAACTTGGTGCACATCTGTGCCCTGGCCTGTGTTGTGCTCGTAGATTTCGGCTGCTGTGGGGGTTTGCTTTTAGCAGCAGAGGTGGAGGGTCGGTGTGTTGGGACTTCGGGCCTGGCCTTCTTGGCAGGTATGGTGGCAGTGTCTTCGTTGGCACTCTCTGAATGAGAGCCTGTGGTGGAACAAAGGAGTGAAAGGGTGATGGGTCTGCGGACATTGAGCAGGCATTGTGATGACTGCATTCATTTTGATTACTAGATGGTGCACATTGGAGGCAGTGACATACAGGTTGTCTCCCTCTTAGGTGGTATAAGCATGGAGGCATGTGGGTGCCTACGGAAAGGGTGTGCATACTGCATGTGTACAAGGTGGAGTACAACACTGCCTGTAGGCAGTCTTCTGCTAATGTGTCGTGTTAACCCTGTTAGGCATCATTGCAATTCCCAAAAATCAGGACTTCAGTGAGTTTGGTGTGAGTTGAGTTTGGTGTGGCTGGATTTGAGGCACCTACCTGAGTCACCTGATGTCGGGGCTCCTCTCTCCATTTCTCCGACCCCCTCTATGCTCTCTGTGCCAATGGTTGCGGCACATATCTCCTCCCATGGCTGCATTTTGATCGGTGACTCAGCTTCTCCACCAGTTGCCATGCCCAGGTTTCTATTTGCAGACAGTATACTCCTTATGCGGAGCCGTAGATCGTCCCACCTTTTTCTGCACTGTCTTGCATTGCGGGGTGTTGTGCCAACTGCACTGAGCCTCTGTGCTACCATGGCCCATATGGCCTTCTTTCGTGTTATCGCCAGTCTGGTCATCTCTGTTGAAAATTCTACGTCGGCATGTTCTTGTAGGGTTTCAGCCAACATATTTAGCTCCTCCCTAGAGAAGCGCTCCTGCCGCAGCCGATCTCCGCTTTTTTTCAGAACTTTAGGCATTCTGAAGATTGATGGGTGTAGGTGAAGGTTTGTAGAGGTTGTGGGGGTCAGGTGTGCACTGGTTGGAGAGGATGGCAATGGATTGTGTTTTTAAAGATGGCCGTCGTGCTCTTTCCCGTTCCTGTGCGGTGACGCAACTTCCGGATCCGCTTATTTGCGGTTACCGCTAATAGCGGTTCCCGCTATTTGCGGTAACCGCTAATATCGATGACTAGGGTGGCAGACATGCTATTTGCACATCATACGAAGCCGGTAAGTGACGTTTTTAGGACTTTACCGGCATGGCGGTGGTTACATTACCGGCATGGCGCAATGCTCGTACCCGAGATGTCATAATGTGCCGCTTTTAGCGGTATCTCGCCAGGACGGACACGTTAATTCCACCATGCCGGTAATGACTGTTACTGCCAGGGTCGTAATGAGGGCCCTTGAATTGACAGTAAATGATCAGTTCGCCTCTAGTAAACATTAGAATGCATAATTCAGTGAGTATACACCTTTAAGGTACCTATACAATAACGACACAACAGCATTTGTTCTAAAATTTCCATAAATAGTTTGAGTAATGTAATCGTTTAATGAGATTTTCGATACTTTGACTTATTATTAGGGTAAAACGAGCAAATACAGATAACGTCAATCAGTTCATGTAGTTTAAGGGATCCGGGCGCATGTTGCTAAGCAACAGGGCGAAGCGGCTTATTCGGAATTAGGTAGCCATGGGAACAGTTAAAAGAGTCCCAAGATGGCGCTCGTGTGGATTAACGAAGCCGACGCGAGAGACTACCTTTCTTTTGAAGTAAGTGGCGTCCGTTGCCCCAGCGTATTAGCAATTCATATTATTGCAATTTTTGATTGTGGACATGAAAACGTTACATGATAGATTATAACTTGTAGAATATACGTGTTATTTTAACTAAATCAAACATAAACAACATAAAATGGAGGAGCCATACCGCGTTTGCACTATTGTGTTTGCAGCATGAAGCGTATAAAGAAACGAAGCCCAGAGCGCAGCATTTAACATGGAAATTAATCGAGTGCAGTATTATACTGAGTCTCGAGTGCAGCATTTTACACTTAATGACTCGGAATTGAAAGACAATTTTACATCTCTTTCTTGGTAACTGATTAGATAACAATGGGATTTGACCCGATACACTTTTCCTGAATGACACCCGGTGTGATAGGGGCCGACACATGTGTAATTAGAAGGGCAATTTTCATATTACAGATGAGAATAAAATACATTTGCAATTATCTTTAAAAAGGCGCAATGTCCTGGATCTTTTTGTAGGCTTTTGCATATCTATCTCAATATTTTTGACAGGTTTTTTTGTGGCTTATGTCGGTCCAGTGGTTTGCGACAGATCAACGAATTTGAGGAACAGAGGGGTGATTCCTGTCCCCAGTTTGGATTTGGTTACAACCATTTATTGTACTAAGTTAATGTTGAACGAGTTGCCCCACAGAGCAGCTGTAACTCTAAGCCCAGCACTCTTGTCTGTGTCAAAAGCGCAAGCACATCTAAAAGGTGGCCCTAGAAAAAGGAAAAGTAACGCTGTTTTCATGCATTCATGTTTGCAAACCGTGCCAAAACACACAAAAACTCATGTAGTATAGCACACGTCCCTGAAAAAACTGCCTACAACCTCTAGTATCTGATGGCTGTAGTGTTAGGACGAAGCCCAAAGGTCAATTAAAGAAGATCTATGAACTTGAGGCACGGGATGGGTCGGATTTATCAATAATACCTCTGTCACTAACACCTCCTATGGGACTGATATTGAGTGCAGCTACATCCTCTGGGATATGTCCATGACCGTCCCAGAAAACGACCACTTCGACAAAAATAACCCCCCATGTATAATTGGGGCCAAAATAAACTTACAGATCTGTGGACTTCTTCACACCCTGTTTTATTGAAGGGCAGATCCTCTACCAGGCTGGGTGAATCTGTGAAAGCTCTCCAAATAAAACCTATTTATGCGAATGAGTATCCGTAAAGTACCTCACCGTCATGGTGCTAATACCGCCATCGCAGATCAACCGTAAACGGCCATGTGCAGTGTACCTAAGTGACACAGGTGCACACAATCAGCACAGGTGGAAGCAATACAGACTGCCCAAGTACAAAAGGAGCACACCCAGTCACACTCCACAATGATTCCAATACGACTAGCAATGTTGGGGCTGGAGGACCTGATTGCAATGGAAGTGCTACAACAACAACAACAACAACTACTACTACAACAGGCAGCACAAAGGAGATGCAGGAGGAGAAGGAGGGCAAGGCAGGGCCAGCAAGCCCCACCAGCACAGCCAGTGCCACCACGCAGGCAGCCCCCAATCCCACCCATCAGAGCCAGTCCATTCAAGCTCACCGCTGAGCAGATCCACATCCTGTACCGTTTGGACCGGGACACCATCACCACCATCGTGGACATGATACACGACGACATTGTCAGCATGATTGAAACACCCACCGCCATCCCCCCCACTGAAGGTAGTGTCCGTGCTCCACTTCCTGGCCACAGGCACCTACCAGCACACAGTGGGGCACTTGCATGGCATTTCACAACCATTATTCTCACGTACGCTGAATCAAGTGCTTGATGCCCTCCTCAAGCACACAGATAACCACATTTCCTTAACACGATCTGCCCAGGAGATCGCAAACACCAAAGTGGGTTTCCATGCACTGGCCGGCATACCTGGTTGCATTGGTGCCATCGACTGCACCCATGTGGAATTGGTGGTCCCACATGCCATGGAGGTAGTGTACCGCAACCGTAAGCTATACCACTCAATCAACGTGCAAATGGTATGTGACTCGAACAGGATCATCACACATTGTTGTGCCTGATTCCCCAAATCAACCCATGATTCAATGGTCCTGCGGAAATCCACAATACCACTCTACCTGGAGCGACATGCAGGGCGGAGATCCTGGCTACTCGGTGAGTCTCATAAGATTGGCCATGAAAATGTAAAGTAGGTCGGTGATTGATGTAACAGTGCACACTTTACCTGTCTGATATGGGGGGGAAGCATACTTTACCTGTCTGATATGGGGGGGGAGATGCATACTTTACCTTTCTGATATGGGGGGAGAGATGCATACTTTACCTGTCTGATATGGGGGGGAGATGCATACTTTACCTGGCTGCAAGTACCAGAGGTAATGGAGCAAGCTCATACCCTAAAGCAGGCCAGACTTGAGCTGACGCCTGACCACATAATGCTAGATGTGATCAGACCTACCATGTGAATGAAGCTGTGTTCCAACCATTCCACAACCATCTGCATGTGCACTGTAAGAAATCAGACCACATCCACCCCAACGCAATGTAGCTACATGCAATGACTTCAGGCAATACACAGCATCAAACACCATCAACTGAAAGGCCACTCCCCCATAACTGCGCACAAAGGAGTCACATGGCGGTCATGACACCAATACACCACTACAATCACACAGAGGCCCAACTAAATTGCATAACAATATTTGTAGTGCTCAGTGAGATCATCATGAGGCTGACAGCAATGGTGCCATGATGAAAGAATTAATATCACTGGACATCTGCCAGATCACCAAAACAACCACTATGGACTAACACAGTGGATGGGCATTCACAAAGTACTGGACCTCCCTGCGTACACTAGTTGATGGCATGCAAAACTGTCCATAAGGGGAATACACATATAGCGGTCACATCTAGTGACTCCAGTCATGCATGGAAATGGGGTTTAAGGTAAGAGATGAATGCATGCCATGGTGTCACGTAATGATTTGCAATCTGATGTCCTGACTGACACATACATTGTTGCCCACATGCAGGTGATTCAGGCTATCCCTTGAGGAGGTGGCTCCTAACCCCAGTCCGGAACCCACAGAACCGGCACGAGGAGGACTTCAATCGTGCACATACACGAACCCGTGTGGTGATTGAGCAGACATTTGGCCTCTTGAAGGCACGGTTTCGCTGCCTCAGCAGGTCTGGTGGGGCACTCCTGTACCGCCATGAGAAGGTGGCAAAGATCGTCATGGCATGTGTAATGATACCCAATATGTGCATCAGACGGAATGTGCCCCTGCCCCCTGACGCTGAACTGCAACCACCTGACGAAGAGGATGAGGAGAGTGGGGATGGGGCAGCACCTCATGGAGGAAGCGATGCACAGGAGGGATGTGACATGCGTCAGACTCTCATTAACCAATGCTTCTAGCACACATGGACGGGGTGTCACATGGAGATGGCACTTGGGGCACTGGGTGTGTCTGGGACATGCACACTGTGGACTGTTCACCAATAAAGCACACATACGCAATGAGCAATGTCCACACATGTGATTTGTGCATAACCAAAAAGTGTATTGAAATAGTGATTTGAATGAACACACCCACTCCCCCTCCCCCTGAACTCCCCAACACACCCACTCCTCCCTCCCCCTGAACTCCCCAACACACCCACTCCCCCCTCCCCCTGAACTCCCCAACACACCCACTCCTCCGTCCCCCTCAACTCCGCAACACACCCACTCCCCCCTCCCCCTGAACCCAACAACACACCCACTTCCCCCTCCCCCTCAACTCCCCTTAACATAGTGTGGATGTCAGTGCTCAAGTGCATCATGTGTGATCGTTCCACAGGGCGGCCTCTATTGGCACCCCCTCTCCCGGCACCCGGTGCACCCCTGTCTGTATGCTGCAGGTTCCTGCCTGATCTGGGGACAGGGCTGGTTCTTGTAGAACTGGCAGCCGAGGAGGTACTGGCCTGCTCACAAGGACGCATGTCCCTCATAGTTTGCACAAGCTCGGAAAGTATGTGCCGCACAGCGTCCAGTTCTGCACAAATATCCTTGGAGCTGGACTCTATGGCAGCCTTCACAGTTTCTGCACATTGTTGCATTTCCGCCCTTGCACTTCCACATTCTGCCACATGCTGAGTCAAGAGGGAGGACAGTTGTTGTTGGCGCGTGATGATTTGTTCCATCGACTTTTTTCTTTGGACTATGGATAATGCTAGTGACGTGTCCATTGTGGTGCTCCCCTCCTGCACATCTGCCACTGGGCATGGAGTGGCCGGCCAAGAGTCATCAGGGGATTTCCCCTCTATGCCATCATCATGCTGGCTGCATAGGGACAGGTAGGGGGAATGAATGTGGGCAGTGGGGGGACCCACAACAACATCATCATCCCCTACATCATAGTCCGAGCTAGCTGCGGTGGCAGCAGTCTCGCCAATCGTGCTGCTTCCTGCAGACCCAGTTCCTTCAGTGGACATCACTTGGTGGATGATAGTCGCTGGTGGTACCGTGGTGCTTAACTTGGTGCACATCTGTGCCCTGGCCTGTGTTGTGCTCGTAGATTTCGGCTGCTGTGGGGGTTTGCTTTTAGCAGCAGAGGTGGAGGGTCGGTGTGTTGGGACTTCGGGCCTGGCCTTCTTGGCAGGTATGGTGGCAGTGTCTTCGTTGGCACTCTCTGAATGAGAGCCTGTGGTGGAACAAAGGAGTGAAAGGGTGATGGGTCTGCGGACATTGAGCAGGCATTGTGATGACTGCATTCATTTTGATTACTAGATGGTGCACATTGGAGGCAGTGACATACAGGTTGTCTCCCTCTTAGGTGGTATAAGCATGGAGGCATGTGGGTGCCTACGGAAAGGGTGTGCATACTGCATGTGTACAAGGTGGAGTACAACACTGCCTGTAGGCAGTCTTCTGCTAATGTGTCGTGTTAACCCTGTTAGGCATCATTGCAATTCCCAAAAATCAGGACTTCAGTGAGTTTGGTGTGAGTTGAGTTTGGTGTGGCTGGATTTGAGGCACCTACCTGAGTCACCTGATGTCGGGGCTCCTCTCTCCATTTCTCCGACCCCCTCTATGCTCTCTGTGCCAATGGTTGCGGCACATATCTCCTCCCATGGCTGCATTTTGATCGGTGACTCAGCTTCTCCACCAGTTGCCATGCCCAGGTTTCTATTTGCAGACAGTTTACTCCTTATGCGGAGCCGTAGATCGTCCCACCTTTTTCTGCACTGTCTTGCATTGCGGGGTGTTGTGCCAACTGCACTGAGCCTCTGTGCTACCATGGCCCATATGGCCTTCTTTCGTGTTATCGCCAGTCTGGTCATCTCTGTTGAAAATTCTACGTCGGCATGTTCTTGTAGGGTTTCAGCCAACATATTTAGCTCCTCCCTAGAGAAGCGCTCCTGCCGCAGCCGATCTCCGCTTTTTTTCAGAACTTTAGGCATTCTGAAGATTGATGGGTGTAGGTGAAGGTTTGTAGAGGTTGTGGGGGTCAGGTGTGCACTGGTTGGAGAGGATGGCAATGGATTGTGTTTTTAAAGATGGCCGTCGTGCTCTTTCCCGTTCCTGTGCGGTGACGCAACTTCCGGATCCGCTTATTTGCGGTTACCGCTAATAGCGGTTCCCGCTATTTGCGGTAACCGCTAATATCGATGACTAGGGTGGCAGACATGCTATTTGCACATCATACGAAGCCGGTAAGTGACGTTTTTAGGACTTTACCGGCATGGCGGTGGTTACATTACCGGCATGGCGCAATGCTCGTACCCGAGATGTCATAATGTGCCGCTTTTAGCGGTATCTCGCCAGGACGGACACGTTAATTCCACCATGCCGGTAATGACTGTTACTGCCAGGGTCGTAATGAGGGCCCTTGAATTGACAGTAAATGATCAGTTCGCCTCTAGTAAACATTAGAATGCATAATTCAGTGAGTATACACCTTTAAGGTACCTATACAATAACGACACAACAGCATTTGTTCTAAAATTTCCATAAATAGTTTGAGTAATGTAATCGTTTAATGAGATTTTCGATACTTTGACTTATTATTAGGGTAAAACGAGCAAATACAGATAACGTCAATCAGTTCATGTAGTTTAAGGGATCCGGGCGCATGTTGCTAAGCAACAGGGCGAAGCGGCTTATTCGGAATTAGGTAGCCATGGGAACAGTTAAAAGAGTCCCAAGATGGCGCTCGTGTGGATTAACGAAGCCGACGCGAGAGACTACCTTTCTTTTGAAGTAAGTGGCGTCCGTTGCCCCAGCGTATTAGCAATTCATATTATTGCAATTTTTGATTGTGGACATGAAAACGTTACATGATAGATTATAACTTGTAGAATATACGTGTTATTTTAACTAAATCAAACATAAACATCATAAAATGGAGGAGCCATACCGCGTTTGCACTATTGTGTTTGCAGCATGAAGCGTATAAAGAAACGAAGCCCCGAGCGCAGCATTTAACATGGAAATTAATCGAGTGCAGTATTATACTGAGTCTCGAGTGCAGCATTTTACACTTAATGACTCGGAATTGAAAGACAATTTTACATCTCTTTCTTGGTAACTGATTAGATAACAATGGGATTTGACCCGATACACTTTTCCTGAATGACCCCCGGTGTGATAGGGGCCGACACATGTGTAATTAGAAGGGCAATTTTCATATTACAGATGAGAATAAAATACATTTGCAATTATCTTTAAAAAGGCGCAATGTCCTGGATCTTTTTGTAGGCTTTTGCATATCTATCTCAATATTTTTGACAGGTTTTTTTGTGGCTTATGTCGGTCCAGTGGTTTGCGACAGATCAACGAATTTGAGGAACAGAGGGGTGATTCCTGTCCCCAGTTTGGATTTGGTTACAACCATTTATTGTACTAAGTTAATGTTGAACGAGTTGCCCCACAGAGCAGCTGTAACTCTAAGCCCAGCACTCTTGTCTGTGTCAAAAGCGCAAGCACATCTAAAAGGTGGCCCTAGAAAAAGGAAAAGTAACGCTGTTTTCATGCATTCATGTTTGCAAACCGTGCCAAAACACACAAAAACTCATGTAGTATAGCACACGTCCCTGAAAAAACTGCCTACAACCTCTAGTATCTGATGGCTGTAGTGTTAGGATGAAGCCCAAAGGTCAATTAAAGAAGATCTATGAACTTGAGGCACGGGATGGGTCGGATTTATCAATAATACCTCTGTCACTAACACCTCCTATGGGACTGATATTGAGTGCAGCTACATCCTCTGGGATATGTCCATGACCGTCCCAGAAAACGACCACTTCGACAAAAATAACCCCCCATGTATAATTGGGGCCAAAATAAACTTACAGATCTGTGGACTTCTTCACACCCTGTTTTATTGAAGGGCAGATCCTCTACCAGGCTGGGTGAATCTGTGAAAGCTCTCCAAATAAAACCTATTTATGCGAATGAGTATCCGTAAAGTACCTCACCGTCATGGTGCTAATACCGCCATCGCAGATCAACCGTAAACGGCCATGTGCAGTGTACCTAAGTGACACAGGTGCACACAATCAGCACAGGTGGAAGCAATACAGACTGCCCAAGTACAAAAGGAGCACACCCAGTCACACTCCACAATGATTCCAATACGACTAGCAATGTTGGGGCTGGAGGACCTGATTGCAATGGAAGTGCTACAACAACAACAACAACAACTACTACTACAACAGGCAGCACAAAGGAGATGCAGGAGGAGAAGGAGGGCAAGGCAGGGCCAGCAAGCCCCACCAGCACAGCCAGTGCCACCACGCAGGCAGCCCCCAATCCCACCCATCAGAGCCAGTCCATTCAAGCTCACCGCTGAGCAGATCCACATCCTGTACCGTTTGGACCGGGACACCATCACCACCATCGTGGACATGATACACGACGACATTGTCAGCATGATTGAAACACCCACCGCCATCCCCCCCACTGAAGGTAGTGTCCGTGCTCCACTTCCTGGCCACAGGCACCTACCAGCACACAGTGGGGCACTTGCATGGCATTTCACAACCATTATTCTCACGTACGCTGAATCAAGTGCTTGATGCCCTCCTCAAGCACACAGATAACCACATTTCCTTAACACGATCTGCCCAGGAGATCGCAAACACCAAAGTGGGTTTCCATGCACTGGCCAGCATACCTGGTTGCATTGGTGCCATCGACTGCACCCATGTGGAATTGGTGGTCCCACATGCCATGGAGGTAGTGTACCGCAACCGTAAGCTATACCACTCAATCAACGTGCAAATGGTATGTGACTCGAACAGGATCATCACACATTGTTGTGCCTGATTCCCCAAATCAACCCATGATTCAATGGTCCTGCGGAAATCCACAATACCACTCTACCTGGAGCGACATGCAGGGCGGAGATCCTGGCTACTCGGTGAGTCTCATAAGATTGGCCATGAAAATGTAAAGTAGGTCGGTGATTGATGTAACAGTGCACACTTTACCTGTCTGATATGGGGGGGAAGCATACTTTACCTGTCTGATATGGGGGGGGAGATGCATACTTTACCTTTCTGATATGGGGGGAGAGATGCATACTTTACCTGTCTGATATGGGGGGGAGATGCATACTTTACCTGGCTGCAAGTACCAGAGGTAATGGAGCAAGCTCATACCCTAAAGCAGGCCAGACTTGAGCTGACGCCTGACCACATAATGCTAGATGTGATCAGACCTACCATGTGAATGAAGCTGTGTTCCAACCATTCCACAACCATCTGCATGTGCACTGTAAGAAATCAGACCACATCCACCCCAACGCAATGTAGCTACATGCAATGACTTCAGGCAATACACAGCATCAAACACCATCAACTGAAAGGCCACTCCCCCATAACTGCGCACAAAGGAGTCACATGGCGGTCATGACACCAATACACCACTACAATGACACAGAGGCCCAACTAAATTGCATAACAATATTTGTAGTGCTCAGTGAGATCATCATGAGGCTGACAGCAATGGTGCCATGATGAAAGAATTAATATCACTGGACATCTGCCAGATCACCAAAACAACCACTATGGACTAACACAGTGGATGGGCATTCACAAAGTACTGGACCTCCCTGCGTACACTAGTTGATGGCATGCAAAACTGTCCATAAGGGGAATACACATATAGCGGTCACATCTAGTGACTCCAGTCATGCATGGAAATGGGGTTTAAGGTAAGAGATGAATGCATGCCATGGTGTCACGTAATGATTTGCAATCTGATGTCCTGACTGACACATACATTGTTGCCCACATGCAGGTGATTCAGGCTATCCCTTGAGGAGGTGGCTCCTAACCCCAGTCCGGAACCCACAGAACCGGCACGAGGAGGACTTCAATCGTGCACATACACGAACCCGTGTGGTGATTGAGCAGACATTTGGCCTCTTGAAGGCACGGTTTCGCTGCCTCAGCAGGTCTGGTGGGGCACTCCTGTACCGCCATGAGAAGGTGGCAAAGATCGTCATGGCATGTGTAATGATACCCAATATGTGCATCAGACGGAATGTGCCCCTGCCCCCTGACGCTGAACTGCAACCACCTGACGAAGAGGATGAGGAGAGTGGGGATGGGGCAGCACCTCATGGAGGAAGCGATGCACAGGAGGGATGTGACATGCGTCAGACTCTCATTAACCAATGCTTCTAGCACACATGGACGGGGTGTCACATGGAGATGGCACTTGGGGCACTGGGTGTGTCTGGGACATGCACACTGTGGACTGTTCACCAATAAAGCACACATACGCAATGAGCAATGTCCACACATGTGATTTGTGCATAACCAAAAAGTGTATTGAAATAGTGATTTGAATGAACACACCCACTCCCCCTCCCCCTGAACTCCCCAACACACCCACTCCTCCCTCCCCCTGAACTCCCCAACACACCCACTCCCCCCTCCCCCTGAACTCCCCAACACACCCACTCCTCCGTCCCCCTCAACTCCGCAACACACCCACTCCCCCCTCCCCCTGAACCCAACAACACACCCACTTCCCCCTCCCCCTCAACTCCCCTTAACATAGTGTGGATGTCAGTGCTCAAGTGCATCATGTGTGATCGTTCCACAGGGCGGCCTCTATTGGCACCCCCTCTCCCGGCACCCGGTGCACCCCTGTCTGTATGCTGCAGGTTCCTGCCTGATCTGGGGACAGGGCTGGTTCTTGTAGAACTGGCAGCCGAGGAGGTACTGGCCTGCTCACAAGGACGCATGTCCCTCATAGTTTGCACAAGCTTGGAAAGTATGTGCCGCACAGCATCCAGTTCTGCACAAATATCCTTGGAGCTGGACTCTATGGCAGCCTTCACAGTTTCTGCACATTGTTGCATTTCCGCCCTTGCACTTCCACATTCTGCCACATGCTGAGTCAAGAGGGAGGACAGTTGTTGTTGGCGCGTGATGATTTGTTCCATCGACTTTTTTCTTTGGACTATGGATAATGCTAGTGACGTGTCCATTGTGGTGCTCCCCTCCTGCACATCTGCCACTGGGCATGGAGTGGCCGGCCAAGAGTCATCAGGGGATTTCCCCTCTATGCCATCATCATGCTGGCTGCATAGGGACAGGTAGGGGGAATGAATGTGGGCAGTGGGGGGACCCACAACAACATCATCATCCCCTACATCATAGTCCGAGCTAGCTGCGGTGGCAGCAGTCTCGCCAATCGTGCTGCTTCCTGCAGACCCAGTTCCTTCAGTGGACATCACTTGGTGGATGATAGTCGCTGGTGGTACCGTGGTGCTTAACTTGGTGCACATCTGTGCCCTGGCCTGTGTTGTGCTCGTAGATTTCGGCTGCTGTGGGGGTTTGCTTTTAGCAGCAGAGGTGGAGGGTCGGTGTGTTGGGACTTCGGGCCTGGCCTTCTTGGCAGGTATGGTGGCAGTGTCTTCGTTGGCACTCTCTGAATGAGAGCCTGTGGTGGAACAAAGGAGTGAAAGGGTGATGGGTCTGCGGACATTGAGCAGGCATTGTGATGACTGCATTCATTTTGATTACTAGATGGTGCACATTGGAGGCAGTGACATACAGGTTGTCTCCCTCTTAGGTGGTATAAGCATGGAGGCATGTGGGTGCCTACGGAAAGGGTGTGCATACTGCATGTGTACAAGGTGGAGTACAACACTGCCTGTAGGCAGTCTTCTGCTAATGTGTCGTGTTAACTCTGTTAGGCATCATTGCAATTCCCAAAAATCAGGACTTCAGTGAGTTTGGTGTGAGTTGAGTTTGGTGTGGCTGGATTTGAGGCACCTACCTGAGTCACCTGATGTCGGGGCTCCTCTCTCCATTTCTCCGACCCCCTCTATGCTCTCTGTGCCAATGGTTGCGGCACATATCTCCTCCCATGGCTGCATTTTGATCGGTGACTCAGCTTCTCCACCAGTTGCCATGCCCAGGTTTCTATTTGCAGACAGTATACTCCTTATGCGGAGCCGTAGATCGTCCCACCTTTTTCTGCACTGTCTTGCATTGCGGGGTGTTGTGCCAACTGCACTGAGCCTCTGTGCTACCATGGCCCATATGGCCTTCTTTCGTGTTATCGCCAGTCTGGTCATCTCTGTTGAAAATTCTACGTCGGCATGTTCTTGTAGGGTTTCAGCCAACATATTTAGCTCCTCCCTAGAGAAGCGCTCCTGCCGCAGCCGATCTCCGCTTTTTTTCAGAACTTTAGGCATTCTGAAGATTGATGGGTGTAGGTGAAGGTTTGTAGAGGTTGTGGGGGTCAGGTGTGCACTGGTTGGAGAGGATGGCAATGGATTGTGTTTTTAAAGATGGCCGTCGTGCTCTTTCCCGTTCCTGTGCGGTGACGCAACTTCCGGATCCGCTTATTTGCGGTTACCGCTAATAGCGGTTCCCGCTATTTGCGGTAACCGCTAATATCGATGACTAGGGTGGCAGACATGCTATTTGCACATCATACGAAGCCGGTAAGTGACGTTTTTAGGACTTTACCGGCATGGCGGTGGTTACATTACCGGCATGGCGCAATGCTCGTACCCGAGATGTCATAATGTGCCGCTTTTAGCGGTATCTCGCCAGGACGGACACGTTAATTCCACCATGCCGGTAATGACTGTTACTGCCAGGGTCGTAATGAGGGCCCTTGAATTGACAGTAAATGATCAGTTCGCCTCTAGTAAACATTAGAATGCATAATTCAGTGAGTATACACCTTTAAGGTACCTATACAATAACGACACAACAGCATTTGTTCTAAAATTTCCATAAATAGTTTGAGTAATGTAATCGTTTAATGAGATTTTCGATACTTTGACTTATTATTAGGGTAAAACGAGCAAATACAGATAACGTCAATCAGTTCATGTAGTTTAAGGGATCCGGGCGCATGTTGCTAAGCAACAGGGCGAAGCGGCTTATTCGGAATTAGGTAGCCATGGGAACAGTTAAAAGAGTCCCAAGATGGCGCTCGTGTGGATTAACGAAGCCGACGCGAGAGACTACCTTTCTTTTGAAGTAAGTGGCGTCCGTTGCCCCAGCGTATTAGCAATTCATATTATTGCAATTTTTGATTGTGGACATGAAAACGTTACATGATAGATTATAACTTGTAGAATATACGTGTTATTTTAACTAAATCAAACATAAACATCATAAAATGGAGGAGCCATACCGCGTTTGCACTATTGTGTTTGCAGCATGAAGCGTATAAAGAAACGAAGCCCCGAGCGCAGCATTTAACATGGAAATTAATCGAGTGCAGTATTATACTGAGTCTCGAGTGCAGCATTTTACACTTAATGACTCGGAATTGAAAGACAATTTTACATCTCTTTCTTGGTAACTGATTAGATAACAATGGGATTTGACCCGATACACTTTTCCTGAATGACCCCCGGTGTGATAGGGGCCGACACATGTGTAATTAGAAGGGCAATTTTCATATTACAGATGAGAATAAAATACATTTGCAATTATCTTTAAAAAGGCGCAATGTCCTGGATCTTTTTGTAGGCTTTTGCATATCTATCTCAATATTTTTGACAGGTTTTTTTGTGGCTTATGTCGGTCCAGTGGTTTGCGACAGATCAACGAATTTGAGGAACAGAGGGGTGATTCCTGTCCCCAGTTTGGATTTGGTTACAACCATTTATTGTACTAAGTTAATGTTGAACGAGTTGCCCCACAGAGCAGCTGTAACTCTAAGCCCAGCACTCTTGTCTGTGTCAAAAGCGCAAGCACATCTAAAAGGTGGCCCTAGAAAAAGGAAAAGTAACGCTGTTTTCATGCATTCATGTTTGCAAACCGTGCCAAAACACACAAAAACTCATGTAGTATAGCACACGTCCCTGAAAAAACTGCCTACAACCTCTAGTATCTGATGGCTGTAGTGTTAGGATGAAGCCCAAAGGTCAATTAAAGAAGATCTATGAACTTGAGGCACGGGATGGGTCGGATTTATCAATAATACCTCTGTCACTAACACCTCCTATGGGACTGATATTGAGTGCAGCTACATCCTCTGGGATATGTCCATGACCGTCCCAGAAAACGACCACTTCGACAAAAATAACCCCCCATGTATAATTGGGGCCAAAATAAACTTACAGATCTGTGGACTTCTTCACACCCTGTTTTATTGAAGGGCAGATCCTCTACCAGGCTGGGTGAATCTGTGAAAGCTCTCCAAATAAAACCTATTTATGCGAATGAGTATCCGTAAAGTACCTCACCGTCATGGTGCTAATACCGCCATCGCAGATCAACCGTAAACGGCCATGTGCAGTGTACCTAAGTGACACAGGTGCACACAATCAGCACAGGTGGAAGCAATACAGACTGCCCAAGTACAAAAGGAGCACACCCAGTCACACTCCACAATGATTCCAATACGACTAGCAATGTTGGGGCTGGAGGACCTGATTGCAATGGAAGTGCTACAACAACAACAACAACAACTACTACTACAACAGGCAGCACAAAGGAGATGCAGGAGGAGAAGGAGGGCAAGGCAGGGCCAGCAAGCCCCACCAGCACAGCCAGTGCCACCACGCAGGCAGCCCCCAATCCCACCCATCAGAGCCAGTCCATTCAAGCTCACCGCTGAGCAGATCCACATCCTGTACCGTTTGGACCGGGACACCATCACCACCATCGTGGACATGATACACGACGACATTGTCAGCATGATTGAAACACCCACCGCCATCCCCCCCACTGAAGGTAGTGTCCGTGCTCCACTTCCTGGCCACAGGCACCTACCAGCACACAGTGGGGCACTTGCATGGCATTTCACAACCATTATTCTCACGTACGCTGAATCAAGTGCTTGATGCCCTCCTCAAGCACACAGATAACCACATTTCCTTAACACGATCTGCCCAGGAGATCGCAAACACCAAAGTGGGTTTCCATGCACTGGCCGGCATACCTGGTTGCATTGGTGCCATCGACTGCACCCATGTGGAATTGGTGGTCCCACATGCCATGGAGGTAGTGTACCGCAACCGTAAGCTATACCACTCAATCAACGTGCAAATGGTATGTGACTCGAACAGGATCATCACACATTGTTGTGCCTGATTCCCCAAATCAACCCATGATTCAATGGTCCTGCGGAAATCCACAATACCACTCTACCTGGAGCGACATGCAGGGCGGAGATCCTGGCTACTCGGTGAGTCTCATAAGATTGGCCATGAAAATGTAAAGTAGGTCGGTGATTGATGTAACAGTGCACACTTTACCTGTCTGATATGGGGGGGAAGCATACTTTACCTGTCTGATATGGGGGGGGAGATGCATACTTTACCTTTCTGATATGGGGGGAGAGATGCATACTTTACCTGTCTGATATGGGGGGGAGATGCATACTTTACCTGGCTGCAAGTACCAGAGGTAATGGAGCAAGCTCATACCCTAAAGCAGGCCAGACTTGAGCTGACGCCTGACCACATAATGCTAGATGTGATCAGACCTACCATGTGAATGAAGCTGTGTTCCAACCATTCCACAACCATCTGCATGTGCACTGTAAGAAATCAGACCACATCCACCCCAACGCAATGTAGCTACATGCAATGACTTCAGGCAATACACAGCATCAAACACCATCAACTGAAAGGCCACTCCCCCATAACTGCGCACAAAGGAGTCACATGGCGGTCATGACACCAATACACCACTACAATGACACAGAGGCCCAACCAAATTGCATAACAATATTTGTAGTGCTCAGTGAGATCATCATGAGGCTGACAGCAATGGTGCCATGATGAAAGAATTAATATCACTGGACATCTGCCAGATCACCAAAACAACCACTATGGACTAACACAGTGGATGGGCATTCACAAAGTACTGGACCTCCCTGCGTACACTAGTTGATGGCATGCAAAACTGTCCATAAGGGGAATACACATATAGCGGTCACATCTAGTGACTCCAGTCATGCATGGAAATGGGGTTTAAGGTAAGAGATGAATGCATGCCATGGTGTCACGTAATGATTTGCAATCTGATGTCCTGACTGACACATACATTGTTGCCCACATGCAGGTGATTCAGGCTATCCCTTGAGGAGGTGGCTCCTAACCCCAGTCCGGAACCCACAGAACCGGCACGAGGAGGACTTCAATCGTGCACATACACGAACCCGTGTGGTGATTGAGCAGACATTTGGCCTCTTGAAGGCACGGTTTCGCTGCCTCAGCAGGTCTGGTGGGGCACTCCTGTACCGCCATGAGAAGGTGGCAAAGATCGTCATGGCATGTGTAATGATACCCAATATGTGCATCAGACGGAATGTGCCCCTGCCCCCTGACGCTGAACTGCAACCACCTGACGAAGAGGATGAGGAGAGTGGGGATGGGGCAGCACCTCATGGAGGAAGCGATGCACAGGAGGGATGTGACATGCGTCAGACTCTCATTAACCAATGCTTCTAGCACACATGGACGGGGTGTCACATGGAGATGGCACTTGGGGCACTGGGTGTGTCTGGGACATGCACACTGTGGACTGTTCACCAATAAAGCACACATACGCAATGAGCAATGTCCACACATGTGATTTGTGCATAACCAAAAAGTGTATTGAAATAGTGATTTGAATGAACACACCCACTCCCCCTCCCCCTGAACTCCCCAACACACCCACTCCTCCCTCCCCCTGAACTCCCCAACACACCCACTCCCCCCTCCCCCTGAACTCCCCAACACACCCACTCCTCCGTCCCCCTCAACTCCGCAACACACCCACTCCCCCCTCCCCCTGAACCCAACAACACACCCACTTCCCCCTCCCCCTCAACTCCCCTTAACATAGTGTGGATGTCAGTGCTCAAGTGCATCATGTGTGATCGTTCCACAGGGCGGCCTCTATTGGCACCCCCTCTCCCGGCACCCGGTGCACCCCTGTCTGTATGCTGCAGGTTCCTGCCTGATCTGGGGACAGGGCTGGTTCTTGTAGAACTGGCAGCCGAGGAGGTACTGGCCTGCTCACAAGGACGCATGTCCCTCATAGTTTGCACAAGCTCGGAAAGTATGTGCCGCACAGCGTCCAGTTCTGCACAAATATCCTTGGAGCTGGACTCTATGGCAGCCTTCACAGTTTCTGCACATTGTTGCATTTCCGCCCTTGCACTTCCACATTCTGCCACATGCTGAGTCAAGAGGGAGGACAGTTGTTGTTGGCGCGTGATGATTTGTTCCATCGACTTTTTTCTTTGGACTATGGATAATGCTAGTGACGTGTCCATTGTGGTGCTCCCCTCCTGCACATCTGCCACTGGGCATGGAGTGGCCGGCCAAGAGTCATCAGGGGATTTCCCCTCTATGCCATCATCATGCTGGCTGCATAGGGACAGGTAGGGGGAATGAATGTGGGCAGTGGGGGGACCCACAACAACATCATCATCCCCTACATCATAGTCCGAGCTAGCTGCGGTGGCAGCAGTCTCGCCAATCGTGCTGCTTCCTGCAGACCCAGTTCCTTCAGTGGACATCACTTGGTGGATGATAGTCGCTGGTGGTACCGTGGTGCTTAACTTGGTGCACATCTGTGCCCTGGCCTGTGTTGTGCTCGTAGATTTCGGCTGCTGTGGGGGTTTGCTTTTAGCAGCAGAGGTGGAGGGTCGGTGTGTTGGGACTTCGGGCCTGGCCTTCTTGGCAGGTATGGTGGCAGTGTCTTCGTTGGCACTCTCTGAATGAGAGCCTGTGGTGGAACAAAGGAGTGAAAGGGTGATGGGTCTGCGGACATTGAGCAGGCATTGTGATGACTGCATTCATTTTGATTACTAGATGGTGCACATTGGAGGCAGTGACATACAGGTTGTCTCCCTCTTAGGTGGTATAAGCATGGAGGCATGTGGGTGCCTACGGAAAGGGTGTGCATACTGCATGTGTACAAGGTGGAGTACAACACTGCCTGTAGGCAGTCTTCTGCTAATGTGTCGTGTTAACCCTGTTAGGCATCATTGCAATTCCCAAAAATCAGGACTTCAGTGAGTTTGGTGTGAGTTGAGTTTGGTGTGGCTGGATTTGAGGCACCTACCTGAGTCACCTGATGTCGGGGCTCCTCTCTCCATTTCTCCGACCCCCTCTATGCTCTCTGTGCCAATGGTTGCGGCACATATCTCCTCCCATGGCTGCATTTTGATCGGTGACTCAGCTTCTCCACCAGTTGCCATGCCCAGGTTTCTATTTGCAGACAGTATACTCCTTATGCGGAGCCGTAGATCGTCCCACCTTTTTCTGCACTGTCTTGCATTGCGGGGTGTTGTGCCAACTGCACTGAGCCTCTGTGCTACCATGGCCCATATGGCCTTCTTTCGTGTTATCGCCAGTCTGGTCATCTCTGTTGAAAATTCTACGTCGGCATGTTCTTGTAGGGTTTCAGCCAACATATTTAGCTCCTCCCTAGAGAAGCGCTCCTGCCGCAGCCGATCTCCGCTTTTTTTCAGAACTTTAGGCATTCTGAAGATTGATGGGTGTAGGTGAAGGTTTGTAGAGGTTGTGGGGGTCAGGTGTGCACTGGTTGGAGAGGATGGCAATGGATTGTGTTTTTAAAGATGGCCGTCGTGCTCTTTCCCGTTCCTGTGCGGTGACGCAACTTCCGGATCCGCTTATTTGCGGTTACCGCTAATAGCGGTTCCCGCTATTTGCGGTAACCGCTAATATCGATGACTAGGGTGGCAGACATGCTATTTGCACATCATACGAAGCCGGTAAGTGACGTTTTTAGGACTTTACCGGCATGGCGGTGGTTACATTACCGGCATGGCGCAATGCTCGTACCCGAGATGTCATAATGTGCCGCTTTTAGCGGTATCTCGCCAGGACGGACACGTTAATTCCACCATGCCGGTAATGACTGTTACTGCCAGGGTCGTAATGAGGGCCCTTGAATTGACAGTAAATGATCAGTTCGCCTCTAGTAAACATTAGAATGCATAATTCAGTGAGTATACACCTTTAAGGTACCTATACAATAACGACACAACAGCATTTGTTCTAAAATTTCCATAAATAGTTTGAGTAATGTAATCGTTTAATGAGATTTTCGATACTTTGACTTATTATTAGGGTAAAACGAGCAAATACAGATAACGTCAATCAGTTCATGTAGTTTAAGGGATCCGGGCGCATGTTGCTAAGCAACAGGGCGAAGCGGCTTATTCGGAATTAGGTAGCCATGGGAACAGTTAAAAGAGTCCCAAGATGGCGCTCGTGTGGATTAACGAAGCCGACGCGAGAGACTACCTTTCTTTTGAAGTAAGTGGCGTCCGTTGCCCCAGCGTATTAGCAATTCATATTATTGCAATTTTTGATTGTGGACATGAAAACGTTACATGATAGATTATAACTTGTAGAATATACGTGTTATTTTAACTAAATCAAACATAAACATCATAAAATGGAGGAGCCATACCGCGTTTGCACTATTGTGTTTGCAGCATGAAGCGTATAAAGAAACGAAGCCCCGAGCGCAGCATTTAACATGGAAATTAATCGAGTGCAGTATTATACTGAGTCTCGAGTGCAGCATTTTACACTTAATGACTCGGAATTGAAAGACAATTTTACATCTCTTTCTTGGTAACTGATTAGATAACAATGGGATTTGACCCGATACACTTTTCCTGAATGACCCCCGGTGTGATAGGGGCCGACACATGTGTAATTAGAAGGGCAATTTTCATATTACAGATGAGAATAAAATACATTTGCAATTATCTTTAAAAAGGCGCAATGTCCTGGATCTTTTTGTAGGCTTTTGCATATCTATCTCAATATTTTTGACAGGTTTTTTTGTGGCTTATGTCGGTCCAGTGGTTTGCGACAGATCAACGAATTTGAGGAACAGAGGGGTGATTCCTGTCCCCAGTTTGGATTTGGTTACAACCATTTATTGTACTAAGTTAATGTTGAACGAGTTGCCCCACAGAGCAGCTGTAACTCTAAGCCCAGCACTCTTGTCTGTGTCAAAAGCGCAAGCACATCTAAAAGGTGGCCCTAGAAAAAGGAAAAGTAAAGCTGTTTCTCATGCATTCATGTTTGCAACCCGTGCCAAAACACACAAAAACTCATGTAGTATAGCACACGTCCCTGAAAAAACTGCCTACAACCTCTAGTATCTGATGGCTGTAGTGTTAGGACGAAGCCCAAAGGTCAATTAAAGAAGATCTATGAACTTGAGGCACGGGATGGGTCGGATTTATCAATAATACCTCTGTCACTAACACCTCCTATGGGACTGATATTGAGAGCAGCTACATCCTCTGGGATAGGTCCATGACCGTCCCAGAAAACGACCACTTCGACAAAAATAACCCCCCATGTATAATTGGGGCCAAAATAAACTTACAGATCTGTGGACTTCTTCACACCCTGTTTTATTGAAGGGCAGATCCTCTACCAGGCTGGGTGAATCTGTGAAAGCTCTCCAAATAAAACCTATTTATGCGAATGAGTATCATTCTCCTCTAAATAGGGCTGCTGTCTCAAGTATGTTCCATTCAGTAGCTGCCCTGAGAGTAATACGTACTGCCGACATTAAAATAGTGGACCAGATAGATCATGTCCCAATGAGTATCTCTTATATGTGGTTTAATTGCGTGGCAACCCTTGAGTACATTCTGAAATACGAGACAGATCTTTATCGCCTCGGCTATATATGTTCTATATTGAATATGTTGGCTGAAAAACAAAGACAGCTAAGGAAGTCTATGTAAATGAAAATGGCTAGGTTGGTACTGTTAGGCCTAACAGTACCGAAATCTTGACAAGAAAAACCGCACCAAAAGCTGCAGTAGCCGGCGCTTTGAGTAAGTCTCAAGTACAAAGGAATAACAAGATGCTGTATGATCGTCACTTCCCTGATGATAATCCAAAAGGAAGCCTGTGTGCCTCAGAAATTACAGATGATATGCCAGAGAGTCGAGAATGCCCAGTCAAGCTGGAGAGAATAATTTGCCATACTCCGTGAGTTGGAATCACCAGCCCCAACCCCTGACCATTCTATTAAGGATCAGCAATGGTGCTCCAACGTTCAAAATGCCCATGTGGATAAAATCACCCTTCTGCAAATCAAAATTGAAATTAAGAAAACAAAACTCAATCTTGTCTCCCCATTCCAACTAATACCCCAACTACAAAGTCACAAGCTGAGCTCAAATTCTCGTTCACGCCGTGTCCACTTTTGGAACCATCAAAATTATCAAAGGCTTAAAACAATTGAGATGTAAAGGTAACATTTGTCCCACTACCTTTATCAAAGAACGCGCCAATAAGTTGGCACCTTCATCACCACACTCATCGATAGCTCATTTGCCTCCAGCTCAGTATCCAAGGACTTAAAAGAAGTCTGCTGCAACAAAAAAAAACACACTGAACCCTAACATTCCAACTAACTTCCGACCTATTACTACAGTACCATTCTTACCAAAAATTCTTGACAGTGTAGCCTAACCGACAGATCCAAACATTCCTGGAATCTAACAATCTCTTAGGCCTGAGACAATCCGGTTTCAGACCTGGCCATTTACTGGCTTCCAATCAAGACAGAAACGTGTTTAAAATAATTTCTCTTATCCACAAATGTCTCTCTAACAACGCAATACCTCAGCAATCAAATTGCCAAAACCCAATCTAATAGACCTTCATGGGCCTCCTACTCTAACCTCATTGTTACACCGAGATTCAGGAGACAGAAAGCAGTTGGATCTAGCTTCCCTGTGGTAGCGGCTAAACTGTGGAATTCTCTGCCTTTATCACTGAGAAATGACACATCCCTGTGGTCATTCTGAAAAAGCCTAAAAACTTGGCTCTTCAATTTATACTCCCAGAAATATACACTGTCCCCAGCTCAAAAAGTCTATTTCAACCTGTATAAAGAAGAAAACTATGTACATCCATTAACAAACTAGAGCTCTATAATCCTATGTATCACATGTTATGCCCGATATGAATTCATGATGCGCCATACCTGTTTAACGTGAATCATCAGAACCTCGCAATTCTATGTAATGTATGCTTTGCCTGATATGTATACATGTATGATGTGAACACATAACGTACTGTATTTGTATATGATTAATCACACCTTTGTGACCAATCTCTTAGCTCAAGCGCCTAGATGCCGATGGGTTATGTGCGCTTTATAAATGATCAAATAATTATAAATATGAGCAAGGACGCTGGCTATGGTTGCCTTCCATCTTTAAACCCTACTTTTCGAAGTTGAGTCAATGACATTGATTTATTATGTTCATGGAGCACAAGGGGATTCTCGCATTTGTTCGGCGATGATGGGTTGTGGTCTGTAATGGATTTGGTCTCTGTAATAGCCCTTTAATGATTTCTTGATGGTCGTGTGACAATCCAAAAAGTAGCTCCCAAAGGCCGACTTGGATGTCCAAAGGGAGGGCATTGATATCAGTCAGGAAACCATGGACTTTGATTGAGATACCTAGTCGGGCTTCGACGGTATGGTAAGGCATGCCTAAACCATTATTGACATTAATGTCTACGACCCTCCGAATGGTACTGCAACTAAAAGCAATATCATAGCAGTAAAACACGTTTTAGCATTATATAAGAAAAAGTTCCCAATTTGGATCATGGGAGACTATAATGCTGAGATCTTATTGCAAGACACCAATCTCTAAATTACATCTAGATCTGCCCCTATTCGTCAGGTTAGTCTTAACAGAAGGCATAGTGCATGGACATCTGCCCTAAATGAACATGGATTTAGTTCACTAAATGGGTTGTGCCCTGTAGATGAAGAGAGAGCTTTCCCTTGTGTGAGTGGAAAGTGTGCGTCGACTCTTGACTGTATCTTTGTAAATCAATCTGGCTCGCGTAAGTGGAAGATATGGCGGTATTCCCACGTGAAGAGGGTGATCACTTACCCTATGTGCGCTATTAAATACTGGCAGCACCAATCAAACTGAAAGATGATGTGCCATGAATGGTAATATATCTTGGAATAGTGGAGAGAACCAGATTCAATGGATTCCTCAAAACCTTGCCATGGTTAAAATTGCCTCTGACCAACTCCTACCTGTATTAATTGAAAACTGTTCGAGGGATATGCCACCTCCAGGTGACATGAGTGAAGCTCTCTCTATGATATTTTCGATACAGAACCTGATAGGTAGAGAAAGGATATATAAAACTCCATATGAGCGCACAAATAAGATATTTAATAAGTGGAATAACTATGACTCTAAGATTAATGCTGCAAAAAAACAACTGTGTGACATTGCGATATTATTATCTCCTGTTTCAGGGTTTTGAAGCACAATAGAATTACAAATAAGAATCAAAGATGCTAAAAAGAATTTTCACCAGTGGCTTAAATATCACAAGGCCTGTATTGAAAATGAGCGTTGGCTATGTATTGCTTATTTGGCAACAACAAACAACACTACCCCAATATGGAGGGAATTAAACGCAGTACTAGGAGAGAGCTTCCAATAAACTGTGTCCCCTGAAGAGATGTGGGGTTTACACATACATGCAACCTTGGGGTTATGCGACCAAATAGATGATATGTTGCCGTTGCCAGACATCACCTGGACATGTACAGCTATTGTTCATGACATTACACAAATGAAGGAGAAGCTAAACAGTTCTTGTGCACCAGGCCCAGAAGGCACAACTAATGGGTTGATGAAAATGTCCTCTACCTTCTGGGCTAGTGCCTCATATTTGGTATTTGCCAATATAGGAAGGTCTGTAATACTTCCTATCACATGGCATGTGAGCCACATTCTTTCCTTCCATAAGGAGGGCCAGCGTGAAGATCCTAAGAATTACCGCATGCTTGCAATGCTGGATATTCCATCAAAAACCTTTGTGCAGGTCCTTCTAGCAGAGTTAAATCTATGTAGAAATACTAATACTATTTTAAGTAGATATCAAACTGGTTTCAGAGCCAAAGCGTCAACTACACATAATATTCTTATGTTGCTCTCCTCAGTAGAATATGCTTGGACACGTGGGGAATCAGTAGTTTACGGAGCCTACATAGATTTCAGTGCCGCCTTCTACACAGCGTTACGTAATAAGTGATGGCGGAAGCTGGTGGCTTGGAACTTCCCTATGGGCTTGCTCAAGATGATTATTCTGCTCCATAATGAAACCAGTGTAAAGGTGCGCTTGAATGGCGAAGGTCAACTGACTGCCTCTATTCCCACAGGCAGAGGAGTAAAACAGGTGTGCATCATTGCTGCCACCTGGTTTCATTTATATTTGGCTGATCTACAACTCGCATTTAATAACAGTGATATATGTCAGTCAAAGTAGGGTATCACTGTCTCAGTTGGCTAGCATATGCAGATGACCAGCTGCTTCTCGATCATATACCCAAGGAACTTCAAACCTTGATCAATGGACTTGGAGTCTTTGCTAACACACATGGCTTACAAATAAACATTGAGAAAAGTAAGGTGATGGTATTTCCCAGTAAAAATCAATTGAAGGTGAAACCCAGCTGGTATCTTGATGGTAATAAATGTGAGTGTGTTGAATCCTGTAAATACTTAGGGTTGTATGTTGACGACACACTCAATTAGAAACTCCACTAGGAAGAAACAAAAATTAAATGTTTCAAATTGGTTGGTGCCATCGGTTTATTCTTCAGGAGGAGTGGTGGTTATTCTGCAAAATCAGATGTGCTTCTGTATACCATGGAAATTGTACCTGTGCTTATTCTATTTGATTTATTGGTTATTTGTAACACGCTGAATACCCAGAGGTTTCTAAGCACGGACCGGGGGATCGACCCTGTGCAGCTCTGCTTCATCTTCTATCCGAGGCGAGCATGTTGCCCCTGAGCTATCCTCCCAAGAAGCTTGCTTACGGCATTGAGATTTGGGGACATGCATTTTTTAATTTAGAATTTAATTTGACTGGAATTGCGTCTGTTTTTTTACCTCTAGAACATTTATGTGCAGTGTAAAGTTGCTAGTCTTGAATAAGATACAACAATGGCCGATTATGTTAAAACATTTCTGAGCCTCGAGAATTATACGCGGATCGGCATTCAGTCAATAGAATAGTGGTTGTGATCCACCAATGGTACAAATGTACACCAGATTAAACACTGGCTCAAACAAGAAATGCTTAACTGTAGTCATGAAAACCATATGGTTCAATTATCCACTAAGATGTATAGCGGTCTGCTAATCAATTATAGAATCTTACGAAGTAGCAATCCTAAATACATCGAAGCCTTTCCCGAGAATACAACCATTGTGTAGGGCTCGACATTGAGGGCCCCAAACAAGGTATTCCAGCTACTGAACAATATTGTCACTTATGTGGTGAACATGAACATGAATCACTTGAGCTTGTCCTGACTAAATGTGAGAGTCTTGATTTGATCAGAGCCAGTTTTATGAAATCTTATAAGAACCAAATGGATTGCACTGATGTCTCTATGCTGTGGCAAATATTAATGGAAGGAAATTACCTGAATTGTATAGATTTCCTGGTGACACTTTACCATAGAGCGGTTTTTAAAAAAACATAAAAAGAAATTGTGATATATAAAATGTTTTTATGTCTGCATAACGTTGTTTTATGTTGTATATGCAAAGCCTTCCGCTGTATGTGTATTATCAAATAAATAAACTCATGTACTGACGCCACCTGGGTGAGTCTTACCTTCTGTGCATCTGAGGTAAAGCAGAGACATTGTTACCCACAATCTGTGATGTTGCCCTCTCTGGTCCTGAACCTGTTGTAAGTTTAAAAGGTTAATTTTACTTATGCCCAAAGCTTCTTTTCCTGTGTCGTTTGGAGTGTCATAAAGACTCTTATTCTTGTTCCCTCCTGAGTGGAAGGCCTTGTGATGTGCCCAGGAATAGGCAGCGATGAGCAATGCAATATGTGCTGTAATACAGGTAACGCCATCTGAATCGTGACCATATAAGCGGTCTAAAACCATTGCACACTTACCAGTATCAATCATGACTACAATGACACCTGCAAGAGGACAGAAGCACAGCTTTCAGCATTTCTCCCTTTGTTTCTTACATGCATTCTCTGTGTAACATAAGTACATTTCTATCTTTCAGTCTTTTTAGTTTAAAAACAAGAGTAATCATTTTCATTACAAACGCATATTGTCCACTGTATGACTTTAGCACAGATGTGTGCAGATATAGTGAGCGTGGTATACTTAGTTCATACACATAGAATGCATCAGAACTGAACGCGGAGACATCCAGCGATAATTCCATCAGTGGAAATGTCATCAGGAGACCCTGTATTTAAACATGAGCCCTGACTACTATCCAGCCCTTTCCCAAATATTCCAGGACTGGAGCTTGGAATAGTAAATAACACCAGTCCTAGGATTTGTCGGGAAGGCTTTTTAGGAGTCAGGATAAAAACATCCCACCTCTGGCATACTTCTGCTGGCGACATGTTCACATAGAAGCAAGGCAGCTGTGCTCTTAGATTCATAATCTGATTGCTGTGCTTCATCGAGGGGTGTACAGGTGCTTGCTCCTGGGCTAAATCACAGGTAAAGGTTTCACCCCAAGATCTGTACCTCTGAAGGAAAGAGTCACTTGGATTGCATTCCCCAAATGTGGCTGAGTTCCTGATGTGTGACATATCTCATTGCATTTTCATGAATTAGGGCACAATATGCTGCACCCCTCCCACCTCTTAACTTTGTAATACTTACTAAGCGCTACAATACACAGTTGCAGGGTACACAATGCACTGAGCTAGGGAGGATAAATGGATGGGTTAGCTCTGCTTGGATTTAAACCTGCGGCTGGAGGTTGAGACAGATCTGAGGTGAGCGAATAACCACGCAGAGCTAAGTTTATAAGTTACTTTCATAAAATTGGAAATATTAGCTGTGTTTCACAAGAAGGGTTATGTTTGTGCCCTCTATTTCTAGGAGCCTAGCTGGCCCCACAGTGAGAGGATGCCATCACCACCCCTTAGTGTGTCTGGCAAGTCTGCTAGATATAACAAGCATGGGAGCCAGGACACACCCTTCTTGTAGTCCCATTCCTGTGGGAAAACAGGCTGAGATGGTACCCATGCCATCTATAAACATACTCAAATCTATGTGCCACTGTATAGCACCTTTATGAGGGATGAAACGCCTGACGGAATGCCAGTTTGCTCATTTGCTCTGTAATAGATATGTATGGACTCCATCGACGGCTGCCGCCAAGTTGATAAAGGGCAAAAACATTGCAAAGTAGATTTACTTGACGCACCTTCTGTGATCATATTCACGCCCCATTATAGGCCGATATCCTACTATCTATACCGGGAAATATTTTTGGTAATGCATCGCTATTATCTCTTGAAGAGCGGGTTAATGACAATTGAATTTTAGGGGATCTGAAGACTGCTTTCAACGGAATATCTAGAGGTGCGTAATGGTTACATCTATTGGAATTGGAAATCCCTCTTCTGAGAGACATTATGATGCTTTAGTGAGAATACAGCGACAGTTATGTGGGGAACTAACGATAAGAAATCAAGTAATTTTTATATAGAGTAAGGCGTACAACAGGCTTGTGTCCTGGCACTCTTACTATTCTCAATTTACAGAGATGGCCGAGCTCAAGGGATTTACTCTCTAACCACCCATGGGCCAGTTACAGGCAGAGAGAAAGAAGGAATACTGATGTTTGCGGTGATGCCGTCATTATTTCTAAAATTCCAATGGGGCCGTGTCTGCAATTTTCCAAATTCCAAGAACTGTTGCTGAATATGGGTTACAAATCAATCATTGTAACACAACAAAAGCCATGATCTGTTCTAGGAAGATGAAGGAAACATATCACAAAACTAAATCTCATGGTAAAAAGAAGACTGGATAGATCTGGCTGATTCCTTGGATTATTTAGACAGAAGATGTTGTGAAAGTGGGGCAGGGTATGAAAACATTCAAAAAAGTACATTACTGTTGGCAAGAAGAGGACCTTTGGTAAACAAAATTGTTTGCCCATCAAAGGTTCCTTTGATCAACCAAGCCCTGAAGATCTAGAAGTGCAAATGACATCTGGCTTCCTATAGGAGCTGAAATATAGGGCTGCGCTCCTGTTAAGCCCCTGTTATCAGAGGGAAAGCAATTTCTAAAGAAACTATTTTACTCCCGAATAGGGCTATGGCTACATCTGGGCACCTAGAACCTGTCTGGACTGGCATAGAACATATCATTAATCTAAGACCAGTTTATTACTGGATAGGACTCTTGTCTCATTCAGCTCTGACTGTATATTGCTGTGCCCTCCAGGGTTTATTAGCCTTTGAAGGGATGTAGTTGCTGGATTGGGTTTGTAATGTCAGAAAAGTCTGTATAGATCATGATTTTCAAACACTATGGGGACAGCTAGAATCCATAAACATCAACGTGTGTAGGATACTCCAAGAGAAAGCAGCATAATTTAATATTATAACAACTGTATCTAAAATCATGGTCACTAAAGCTGGTAGAGTATATTGCACGTATAAACCTTGTCTAGGATTGGAAGATTATTTGGATCACATGTAACCCCCACAAGTGATTGCATGTGAAATTCAGGCTAGATGTATTAGCTATTGATACCTTTACAGCTACACAGGGGAATCCAAATTCAGGTAACCAATATTGCTTTTCTGGCAAATCTTCTACAGAATCTATGGCCCACTTTTTATTTTTATGTCCTTTATTTAAAAGTATGATAAAAACATCCTAATGCAAGAACAATAATGAGGCTACACTTCTTCATAAATGCATACATTTTAATGAAGTAATCATGCAGTGTCCAATTACATAAGGAGAGCATTGACTGTAAGAGGAAAGATTTTAACACCTGAAGTTAATTTTCTGGCTGAGATCATAAATTGTAAGCAGGACATATTCAATCATATTTTATCCTTCTGTCTTCTGGATTTGTTAAGGCAAAGTAATTTTAACTTAAATAGTTTGATTACTATATTTTGTGATCTGCATGAATCATTGTAATATGTGTTTTTCTTATATTTTTTTAATATTGTTTATAAGAATGAATCTGCTTTTATGAAGGAAAGAAAGAAACAAAGAAATACAGGAAGAAAGAAAGAAAAAGAGAGAGAAAGAGAAAAAGAAAGAAAGAAGGTTAGTCACAGCAAACCGCTCGCAATGTTCACTATGATAGTGATGGTGCTGTATGCTGAGTGTCTGTGAGGATGCAACGGGGGATTTCCAACATGGCGCTCGGGACGAATTGCAGCGTTCCAGCCTTTACACGTCAGCGTGGAACGTGTGACGCACGAAACAGGAAGAAGGGTAACCAGTGTAAAAGGCTTGCGGATCCAGCGAACAGCACATCGCTACTCTCCCTGACCGGCGCTTCGTGAGTACCATGCATCGCCCATCTCTTGTACGAGTGTGGTATGCATGTGTGCTCCCACCCTTTCTTACTCTATCTTTCTATCCCTCATAGGATTCCCTGTAAATGTTCTCACCACTTGCCTGATTCCCGATCCTTCCTCATCAGCCTCTGAGTGAATATGCACCACCGAACAGCAGTATCCAGTAGCATTGGGTCTGGTGGCTGTTCACATCTGAACGGATCCTACCTTCTTCACTCAAAAGCAGATTTCTCTTCCCAAAGGGTTTCCATGCGACCATTACTCTCTCAGACACTATTTTTCCAGATAGTTCATGGTTGTAGGGCGATATTAGTGTTAGTGTTTTCCATCTTTGATGTTGAACAAGAAAGAAAGACCAACCAATGGTGTACCATCACCCTTTATATAAAATACGTACTTGAGTGAAAACCAAATCTACAAGTCTAACAATTTTCCATTCTATCCGTTTCATATGTTTGGATGAGGGTGTAAAAAGTCCCTGAATTTTTGAAAAAATACAGGTGCTGCTTGACCTTTGTGCTAGATGTACACAATGAACAGTTTAGATGGTCCATACCATTATTATCTTCAATCACGTCACATATATGTTTGTAATTACGTAGGTCTTTCCTTATTGATGAGTGGTCCATCCAGGACTTTGTTTCCGGACACTATGGCCAGATGTTGCATGAAAACCACATGCCCCCCCCCCCGTACCTATCACTAACAAATATCCAGGTGCCCCAATGCAGAGCCCCCTGTCCCTGGACCTTTATTTACCGTCTTCAAGGATGCTGAAATGTCTCCCGGAGATATACATATATGTTCCCTGTGTGTCTCGAATATATTAATGTTTATTTTTATACAGGGAGGAACGAGGCCATTGAGATCACAAAATGTAAAACAGTTAAGAAATCATATTTGCCAGGAAGCAGTGAGCTTCTTACAATGGGTGAGTTTGAGTGATGTTATGACCAGGTTGTGGTGGGGAGTAAATGAAGTAGTCACTGGGGATAATACATGGCTGGTTCAATGTGATGTTTGTGAAAACATTTTCAGAGAGGGATTTCTTAATTAAAAAAAGCCGCCCATTTCCCTATGAGGTTAAGACCACGCCGAACCCCTTCCACCCATATTATCACCTTACCCCACGTATATTTAAAAAGAATTCAGTGTTTCTTTGCTGTTTTTGTTTCATTAAATAATCCCTCTAAAACTTTCTGTGAGCAGGTAGGGCCATCAGGTCCCCGAAGTGTCGCCCAGGAAGATACAGAGTCCAAAGAAAGTTTATCAGCGCTAAAAAAGACAACTACCTGTTCAAAAGTAATTAAGGTCACGTAAATGTCTCCTCAAACCGTGGCAATGTCCCAAAATCCTTGGTCGTTAGTCCCAGAGATTATCTGCCAGGTTTTCCATTTCTTGGGACTCGTGGAGGGGTCACTTTAGTCTCATGCGAGCTAAAATGGTTAGGCTGGAACACGAGGGGCTCAAGTTCAATTAAAAATAGGGAAAGCAGAGAGTGGATTTTTGGCAAATACGACATCATAGCCTTACAGAGACCTGGCTAAAGCAAGCATTTGAGGTAGATGAGTTCTCAATAGCAGAACAGTTAGCTCTGAATCAAGGGAAATAGAAGCCGGCCAGGGGTTGCTTATTGCTATGCGGAACTTTTATCTTTTCAGCTTGGAGACAGTCCGCGATGATATCCCGGGAATCCTAGCAAAACCAAAATTAGGGACACCAAGTTGCTATTGTAATTTTGCTGATTAATATCTATTGGAACCCTGCTTTCTCACCCCTCCCTGCCTTTCAAGTTTGGCACATGTTTTGACTCAGGTAATAATCCACTATGGGGCAGGAAGTATAATCCTAACAGGGGACTTTAATGCCCAATGCATTAGATCACAGGTAAATAAATAAAGCTCATTGGAAGGATCCTACGCTGAATGGCTGATTGTGATATTCGTTATTAAAAGAATGGCATTTTTGTATGGCCTACAGTAACATCAAGGGGGATGTCCCTCCGGTAGCCACTTCGACAAGGCGCAGGCAGGGTTCTATTTGACTATTTATTTTTAACATAAGATCTGTTTGATCAGTGTAAAGAATTTAACATCAATAAGATGGGATCATATGCTGATGGGGTTCATTAAAATAGCCATTACGAATACAGAAGGTCAGTATTTTCCGGCCGTAATTGAATTGTGAATAGTGGAAAAAAAATTGGCTTGTAAAATTTGAAGGGGGCGGGTCACGTTTGAACTTGGAACTGACACGAAGGGTACAGTGCATGTCAGGCCAAGAGTATAAACTCCCCCACAGCCCCTCAACGTGTGTTGATTTCCTGTTGGATGTACAAATACCTAAATATGTAGGCGAGTGGCCATGCTATAATCACCCACAATCCTTTAAGGAGGAAACCCATATAAAAAAGGGCATTAAGGAAAGAATTATGTAATCAAAATAACGAACAATTTAGCGATGGAGAATTCAAATCAGAGATAAGAAGGTTACATCAAAAATATAAACACTTGTCGAAGTCCCATAGATACATTTGTTTACAGAATGATGGAAAACAGATGTTAAGGCCCTTGGGAATTCCAACTCCAGAAACATTTGGGCTATGGTGAACAGAAGAGAGCAGAGGCAAGTGAGCATCCAGAGTAGTGTAATACCGGAGCTGGTATGGGTGTAGCACTTCTCTGTTCTCTATTCTCTGTTTAGATAATAGCACATTGGGCCTAAATCTGAATTTAGACCTGGTAAAGTAAGCCGTAAAGAACTCCTTCAGATCTAGGGCCAAATGGTATCACGAATCCGATCTTCAAATCGGATGTCATTCTATGGTCTAATATCTTACATATTCTCTTTCAGAAGATAATTAATCTGGGATTTTACCAGAATCATGTAGGGAAGCTGTGGTGATACCCATCTATGATTGGGCAGATCCTATTAACTATCGTCTGATCTCCCATCTGGATGCGACAGCAAAATATCTCCAAGGCTGGTTCTGAAGGACCTTGAATGCTGGGTAAAAAAGAAAGGAATCCTTTCAAAGAATCAAATAGGGTTCCGCACATGCCATGCCTGTCTACCACAGTGAACAGCCTGATTTTAAGTACAGCATCGAGTAAATCCTCACAGAAGAGAGGACCAAGTCTGTATCGGGTCTGGCTTGATTTATCCGAGGCCCTTGACACAGTTGATAGAGAACGTCTATGGCAAAAAGACAGTGGGGACTCCCTTAATCACTTCTAGCTATAATAATTGAACTCCACAGACAGTCCTTTCTGAGGATAAGAATGGATGCAAGAGGTAATCCATCAACTCGCATTTGGACTCATAAGGGGGTGAGACAAGGTTGCGTGGTTGCTCCCTGTCTCTTTGATCTGTATATGGCAGATCTCGATAAATGTCTGCGGGGGCAGGAGGTTCATGAGTCCTGCAATGGGTGTCATAAATGCTGAATTGGGCCGCATGTGCAGATGATATCGTGTTGCTGGACTATACCCCTGGGGACTCCAGCGCTTACTGGATGCTTTGGGTGAGTTTGCCTTGATTATCAACTTCCGTATAAATCCTGTTAAATCTAAAACGGTCACCTTTAAATGCCCCTTGACAAAAGAAACTCATTTTGTCTTGAGGCTGTCTGGCCAAGTTGTGACAATTGGTAAGGAGGTTCTATACCTGGGATTTAATGTGTGTTCCTTTCTTTCATAGGGATATGTAGATGGTATTATGGAGGGTAAACTGATCCAACTGGGGAGCCAAATGAAGAAGTTGAATTCCAGCTTCTGTAAGTTCTTGTTAATGCCCTTGATAACATTTTACACCAGTAAAGTGACCCCCCCCCTTGATATATGGAGTGGATGTTAATCCAGCAATAAAAATAAACTGCGATAAGATAGAGGGGTTTTTATGGAAACATTTGCTCTCCCTCCAAAGTGCCTCCTGGTATCAGCTTTAAGGTATGAATTGGGTCTTCTATCTCAACGGTCATATATCGAGTGGAGAATACTGTGAGTCTATTGTTGGGATAAACTCCCAGGTATGCCAGAGGGCTAATAGGAGTTTGCGGAACCATGGAAGGGCCAAAACTTTTCCCAAAAGGAACATGGAACTCAGTCAAACGGCAAGTTCAAACTGCGGTTTATTACAACAAAAACCAACAGGGATCAGCACAGGGACAGAAGAAATCCATGGACATCTCCTGGCTCACAGGCTAGTTTTGACGTAAAATTGCATCACAGTGATGTCACAAACTGGGCCCCTCTCCAGAAAACCTATTGGACTTCTGGATTGGTAATCAGGAGCACGTCTTGTGTATGTTTACGTAAGGAACGTGTGTTCAGTAGACACACTTTCCAAAAGTCTTTCCCCTTTGTACTCGTGTCGGCCTGTACTGCTGAAGTACATGATATGCTTTTAGCAGGGACTTGGATTAATAAGGAGGGGGGTGCTATAGGTGAGGGGATTGGCTGAATTAAAACCATAGCATCCAGCTTTACCCTGGCTACCTTGATAGCCTCTAAGACTTCCAGTATACCCATTATTTTTGCATTATATTTTACCTGTGTGCATTAAAAGGTCTGTACCTGCCTCCTGCCTCCTGCTGCCAACCGTCAATAACCGTTCCCCGATGCAGCAGCACTGACACACCTGTTGGGTTAATTTAACGGTCTAAGAACTACAAAGTTCTTGGAACTTGTGGTTCTTAGCACTGGCAGAAAGCGTGTGAGACTTCAAAAACTGTGTGTATGCTTAAAAGCTACACCGCAGTATGCCTGCAGAGCAAGGACAGTTCACAATGCACCAATATTAAATTAAAACAGGCTGCGGGCTAAAATTATATTATTAAAAATGATGATAATACAAAATTAAAACACAGAAATATAATTCTAAAATAATGCTTCCACCAGGTACAGACACCCCGGGTTTTGGGATTCTGCAGCCCAGGAAAGTCACAGTAAGTTGGGGATGGTTCAAAATGAAGAACAACTTGGGGATAGTGGGTCCCACCAGCCTAAGGAAGGAAGTAATCCTTGGCAGGTCTTCCCTGTCGATGCAGGGCTTCACTGGTGCTTCTGTGATCCTGGAAGGTGATGCCGGTAACTCTGCTCAACTTCTGCTTTGGATTCTTTGTTCCAGTGGTTGACTCTCTCTATAGTCCCAAATTCCTTGCCTTTTAAGCTGGAACCCATTTATTCACTCCCAGGGAGCTGTTAATCACCTGGGGGTGGCTGTCCTCCAGGACAGCCAGCCGCCCAATTAGAACTGATTTCAGCCAGGCACACCCACAGACAAAGGACAGTAAGGTTCCGGGCTCCTCCCTCACTTCCTGCCTTCCCAGAGACACTGTAGCCTGATCGTGTTTCAGGGCTGAAACCTGCTAAACGCAACACTCACAAAGGACTCCAATCTACTTTATAGGATGGACGAAAAGACCAGAAGGGACTGAAAAACGAAAAATGGCAAAAAATGGATAAAAGGATCATTTTGAAAAACATGTCACCCATGGGTGATGCACTGCAGCTGAGATATTGGCATGCAAGTAACCTGCACAAAAGGTCATAAAACTTAACCACTCCAACCAGCCATTTAAGTCAGTCAGTGTAACAAAAAGTTACATGAGGATTTGGAAAAAACGTTACGTTACAATGTAACCCCCCAGCACCCCAGATAAGATGGTGGGAGCTGGACCCACAAAAGAAAAGGTAAGATAAATGTTGTCTTACTATTCTTGGTAACTGTAGTTCTCACGAGAAAATGTATTTAAACATAAAGAGAAGTCCAAGGGACTTTTCCGTGACACTGCACATAGGGTGCTGGGTGACACAGAGCAAACAGCAGATGCCTGTATTAAACATATGGAGGTTACCAGACTCCATATAACAGTACAAATACAAATCCCAGTCACAGAAAAAGAATGAGTGAGTGGTATAAAAGGTTCCACTCACTCGTAAGATTAAAATTAAAAAAGTCCAGAGCCCAGCAAAAGGGCTGGGGATCTCTCAGGTTAAAGGGAATTAGCAAATACACTGATCATTCTCCCTAATAATTTGAAATATATTAAAGCATAATTATAAAGATCAAGGTTATATTGTTGACATGAGAACAAGGAGATTCTGGGTTAAATGGAACATTAATATGAATCTGATGCCATAGTTGTAAGATTTAACATCAACGGTGAACATGTTTCTTGTTAATATCAGGTTACTGAAAAAAATCATACATTAACTGTCTTGAATGAGTTTAATGCTCATTTTATTAAAATACATTGCTAAAGGTAATCGATTCCAATAAATGAATTCTAGTCTTGTAGTAAGTGAGTTCCGCTGAGTAGAGTATTTATCCCTTTTGACAAGTGGTGCTGGGAACATACATGTATCGAGTGGATCTTTCTCTATTTCTTGGTGGATACCCACCCTTTTGGAAGGCGTCCATTGGCTGGTGCTTATATTCTCATTCATCCTAGGCTTCTGTCTCTGACCTGCAAGGTTGAATCTACTGTTTCAAGTAGAGTTAACAGAACCATCTGATATACCCGCAAATAGTATAACATGTGTATTTGTACAGTGCACGCTCATCCCCAGAGGGATATCCTAGCGCTATTAACAGATAATTATAATTATAATTCTTCTTTTAAAACTAGTTTAATACCGGATATTTAATTCTAAGAGTGAGGTCGTGTTTCAAACTTGTGTTGCGATGTGTTTTCTTGCTTCCAAGACACATGTGTTGTCCATGAGCTATTGTTACCCAAAGTACTGATGATGAAGGGCTGAGTGGGCCTGCCAGGACTCAAACCTGTGGCCATGAGGTCAAACTCAGGCCCCTATCGTGGATGCATTAGTCCTCTGCATGACAGACCCAGCTGTATATAACCCTACTTATACGTCCCGTCCCCTTTCCGCCATACTTATGGGATATTCCTCCGTCCTGTGGGACCGGAGCACTTTGAAAAAACATCAAAAATGTTGCAAAATGTTTTGTCCTTCCTCTCTTTCTGAGCGGGGCAAAGCACGCGCCCTTAACACCGCCCATCTCGGCTCCGCCCCGCGCATCGCCCATCAGTCCTTTTCTCCGCTCATTCGGGACTGGACTTGTATCTGCGGAAGAATTTCTTCCTTTTTCCTCCTCTCTGGCTCTCGCTAGGGATTGCGTAATTGTCTGTCTATGTCATTTAAACTAGACTGTTCCTCGTGTCATCGACGCTTCGCGAGGGCGGATCCCCATCCTCTTTGTTTAGAGTGTTTGGGGCCGGATCACCGTTGGGACTCCTGTTTTTATTGTGATTTCCTTTTGGCACTTAATGTCAGTTAGAGCGGTGGGAGGAGGTGTTCCAGCGTACTCCTCCTTCGCATTTTCAATCTTTCATTGACGAAAAGAAGAAACGCCCGCTAAGTTGTTTACTTTTCAGAGCACTCCGGCCGGGAGACACCTTCCCGGGTTCTTCCCGGTCCGGGAGGAGCGTCGACGGCTCTATCAGCGGGGCTTGCCCCGAGGTGCCTTCTGGGCCTAATAATTGTACCAGAGTTTTCTCTGAGGGTCTCCATGAGGGGCCGGTGAATACCAGAGTACTCTCTGAGGCCCCTCCTGTGGGGGATGCTTGTAGACCTAGTTCCACTGAGTCGTGGGGTACCAGAGCTCGCTCTAAGGCCTCTTTATCGGCTTCCTTCAAAAGTACTGGGGTACGCCCAGAGGCCTCGGCTGGGCTTGGTGTTACCGCATGCATGTTCGAGGCCTGCGGTGTAAAGGCTGCGACCGGACTTGGGTCCGAGGTCCCTCGTACAGAGTCTAAGGAAACCAACATTTCTGAGAGGCCTGAGAAGACCTTATCGGTGAAAGCTTTTTCTCACTGTTCCCGCTCTTGTGGTGACGCCAGAACTGTTGAGGGGGTAAGGAGTGGAAGTTCCTCCTTTACTGGCAGTGCTGAGGTCCTTCCTGTGAAGGCTAGTTTGGATATTGGTATGTCGCAGAAACATTCCAGGCCACATAGTACAGGGGCAGCCGAGGTTCCTTGTGTAAAGGCTAAAATGAAGACCCCTAATCCACCAACGGGGACCCCTGCCTCACTTTCACACGTGCCGCAGTTCCCCTCAGTTGATGGCAAAATGGCGGCTGTTCCCACCACGACCACGGTGGTCATTTTGGGCGCTTCTCCCACAACTACGCCATCGGCCTCAGGTGTGGGGAGCGGTTCTGTAGGTGAACATAAGGTTCAGTTGGCACACCCGTTCCGTCCAGTTTACGACTTGAGCGCTCGGATGCCCCTTCCGCATAACATCTTGCTGCCTGTGGGTTTGGCACACTTGATTTATGTGGACACCTCAGGGGATGGGCCGGCTTGGCAACCCTGCCCTCTGCGTCTGTGGAATTATCCCCTTCATGAGAGGCCTTCTCCGGCAGCTCCAAAGCTTTCTGCAGAGGATGCTTATTTCGTCATATTTCATGCGTACTGACCCCATGAGGGAGTATTTCAAGGGTCTTTTTAGGGAGATATGCATGCCTGAGCCTCCGGCTCCACCCGCGCCTCCGGTGGTTCTGCCAGCATCGCCCTTGCCTACGCTGTCTCCCCCAACCCTCCCACCCTTGCCTCTGTTGTCCCTCATGGACAAAGCAGTGCCTGACACGGTTCAGCGGGACCCTGACCTGTCGATGATGCGAAGGGCGATCAGGACAGCAAAGACCAGCCCCGCTCTATTAGAGCTTTTCACGACCGTGTACTGGACATGATGTGCCGATTGGATGTTCCAGTGCCTGAGGCACACGCTCCACAGGAGGGTGTGCTTTTGGGGGCGTTCACCTTGTCTCCTTTGGAGCATACCGGCCTATTCTTGCAGAAGGACCTTTTGGCTGAGGTCTGGGAAAAACCACACTCTGGACTTTTTGTCAATAAGAAAATTCACGCGCGATACAGGCTGAATTCTTCAGAAGAGGTGGCCCTAGCATCTTGCCCGCCCACCTCCTCCACGGTGGTGGCTGCGGCCACTTTACAGTCCAGGCCTGCAACATCCTCTTCTACGACGGCTACTCAGGTCCTGTGGAAGAGGACAAGCTCCTCGACTCCCTTGGGAGGAAGATTTTTGCTAACTTGGCCCTGCAGCTCCGACAGGCCAATGCAGAACTGGTGTTAGCGGGGGCAAATATGAAGATGTGGAAAGGTCTGTCGGAGTTCCAGTAGTTCATTCCGGTCGAGAAGCTGGAAGACTTAAAGGCGGGATTGTCTGATGCCAGGGTCTTGGCCCAGGATCTGCTGGAGGCCGCGGCTCATTACGTTGACACTTCGGCTCAGGGTCTTATGCTTGGAGTTGATACCTCTCGACAGGCGTGGTTGCATGCCACCAAGTTCTCAAAGGAGGTTCAGGACAACATGCTGGACCTGCCATTTGATGGTAAGGACCTTTTTCCATTCCACAACGTTTGTGGAGCTGACCAAAACAAAGGACAGCACCCAGACAGCTAAATCCTTGTCCGTCCTGGTTAAAACTCCTTTTAGAGTTCTTTGGAGTTCTTGGTGTCAGACCGTTGTAACAAAGCTGGCCTTCCTCTGGTTTCAGAGGGTTTCTAGATCAGAAATCCTGCAGAGTGGATACCCCTTTGGGTAATTCTCGCCAGACGCAGCAACAGACTCAGTTTTTCTCCCGCTCCTCAGCCTCCTCCTCAGGTTCAGGTGGTAACACCACTGAAAAACCTGCCAAATGAGGGTTCTTCGCGCTCGCACGAGACCCCGGTGGGAGGACGAATTGCGTCTCATTGGGAGGCGTGGCAGACAATCACCAAGGACAGGTGGGTTTTGTCAGTCGCTCGGGCGGGCTTCCGCTTACCCTTACCCCCTACCCCACCCTTCAACCCTCCTTTTCAGCAGTCGGGATCATCCTCCCTAAAAGCCGAGGTTCAGAAACTGCTGGACCTCAGAGCTGTGGAACCCGTTCCCAATTGGGGAACAAGGGGAGGGCTTCTACTCCCGGCTGTTTACAGTGCCCAAACCCAACCAGGCTGGCCTGTGCACCATCCTAGACCTTTCCCAGTAAAATCTTTTCCTACCCCGAGAGAAATTAAAGATGATCACGGCCGGCCAGATGCAGTCCTCCTTGCAGAAGGGCGATTGGCTCCGCGTGGTGGTGCTTCCTTTTGGCCTCAACTCAGCGCCACGTGTCTTTACGAAGCTGATGTCAGTGATTGCGGCCTATCTTCATCTACAGGGTATCCATGTGTATCCGTATTTGGACGACTGGCTCTTACGCAGCCCTTGCCCATTGAAAGACGCGTGCAATCTTCTGTCTCTCCTTCAGCTCCTGTTACATCTTGGGCTGTCGGTGAACTGGCGGCAATCTTCCATGACGGTCTTGCAGGACTTGATTTTCCTGGGTTTTCACTGGAACACGATCGATTACAGAGTGTACCTGACCGGGGACAGAATGGCGGATCTGCTGCCCAAATGTCAGATGTTTGTGCAGTCGGTGAGCATGTCGGTCTGGTGGTTCCAGAGGCTTCTGGGCCTCATGGCCTTGTGCGTATTGGCTCTTCCTCTTGTTCGGCTCAAGATGAGGCGGACTCAGATGGCTCTTTGGAGTTCTTGGCGTCAGGCTGTGGATCAGGACTCCAAGTTGATAATGATTCCGGCTTCCATGAGAGTACAACTGGAGTGGTGGTTGTCTCTCAGCAACCTGTCAGTGGGGGTGTGTTTTCAGGACCCAGCCCCTATGGTAACGGTCACAACAGACTCCTCCCTTCTAGGGGGGATGCGATGTTGGATCTTCTTCAGGTCTCGTATCTTTGGTCACCTCAGGACAAGCTCCTCCACGTAAATCATCTGAAGCTTCTGGCGATCTTCCTAGCGCTGAAGGCGTTCAGACCGATCATTGCCAACAAAGTGGTCTGTATCTGCACGGACAATGTGGTGTCAATATATTAAATCAAAAAACAAGGGAGCACCAAGTCTCCCCCTCTCGTGGACCTGTCCATCCAGATTTGAGATTTGGCGGTTCGTCATGGTGTCTGGCTAGTTGCAGTACACATTCCTGGCCAGCTGAAGGTCACGGCAGATGCCGTCAGTTGGCAGATGATGGGCAGCTACGAGTGGAAATTGAAGGCAGAGATCTTCTCATGGATTTTCCTGCGTTGGGGCACTCCGGAAGTAGACCTCTTTGCGACAGCAGCAAACAAGAAGCTTCCTCTGTATGCCTCCAGAAACGGGATGGAAGCCTCCTCTCTGGAGGATGCTCTCGAGATTCCATGGCACAACATGAGGGCTTATGCTTTCCTGACTCTGCCTCTGATTCATCGGACGATTGTTCTCTTCTACTCATAGCCGCGTGGTGGACGGCCAGGTATTGGTTCTCAGAACTTCAACACCTGTCGGTGTATCCACCTATCAGGTTACTGGTGAGGCCCGATCTTCTTCACCAGGGGGATCAACAGCTGTGGCACCCCTCCCCACAATCATTCAGCTTGGTGGCATGGTGCCTGAGTTCAGGTCTTTAGAACATCTCAACCTATCTGCGGATAACATGCGCATTATTCAGGCAGCCAGGAAACCCTAGACTAGGTCTCAGTACAGAAGCAAATGGCTCAGGTTCTGTCATTGGTGTTTACATAAACAACTGGACCCAAGGGCGGCAACGATTGACACTGTACTGTCCTTTGTATCCCACCTAGCAGAGTCGGGAATTCGCATTCTGTCATGCAGGACTTATATTTCAGCGGTATCCGCCTACCGATCTACGGACCAATGCTCTTACTCTCTGTCTAATCCAGTGGTTAAGAGACATTTCGCAGGTTTGACATGCCTTTATCCCCGATTCGTAATCCGCACCCGTCGTGAGATCTAAATGTGGTCCTTATGGCGTTGTGCCATAAACCCTTCGAACCAATGGCCATGGTGTACCTCAAGCACCTGTCGTGGAAGGTGTCCTGTTTGGTTGCTGTTACCTCAGCAAGGCGTGTGAGTGAGCTCCAGGCTTTGTCAGTGGAGCATCCCTTCTTGGTTTTTCACAAGGATAAGATGGTCCTACCGACAAACCCTTCTTTCCTGCCGAAGGTGGTCTCTGATTTCCATCTAAATCAGTCAATCTCCCTGCCGGTCTTCTTCCCGAACCCTGCTTCAGAAGCGGAAAGGATTCTGCAGTGCTTGGATGTTAGAAGAGCTCTTAAGTTTTATCTGGACAGAACTTCCGAATTTAGGAGCTCTTCTCAACTGTTGGTGACCTTTGGTAATCCACAAGGTAAGCAGGCCTCTAAGGTGACTATCTCCAAATGGATCGCTGCCTGTATTACGGAATTTTACACTGTCCAAGGACTGCAGCCTCCTAAAGGTAATCATGCACACCTGGTGCGGGGCAAGGCAGCTGCTGTTGCCTTTCAGAAATATGTCCCCTGGGAGGCCATCGCAAAGGCGGCTACTTGGGCCTCCCGATTGGCCTTTTGTAAGCATTATTGTCTAGACCTGAGCTCCAGATCTGATGTTCAGTTTGGCCAGGCTGTGCTGAAGAAAATTTGTCAGTAGAGGGTTTTCCATCCACCCGTAGTTCCTGTGAGGAGTGCTAGTGAATCTCCCATAAGTATGGAGGAAAGGGGACCGGACGTAGGAGTATAACCAGGTTACTCACCGCCTTACTCCTAGTCCATAGTCCCCTTTCCTCCATACACCCGCCCGCCGTCCCCTCAATAAGGTTCCTCCATTATTGCTTAAAGGTCTCTGACCTGGCGATAGAAAAGGACTGATGGTCGATGCACGGGGCAGAGCCAAGATGGGGGTAGTTACGGCCAAGTACTGTGCCCTGCGCAGAAAGGGAGGAAGGACAAAAAATGTTGCAACATTTTTGATGCTTTTTCAAAGTGCTCCGGTCCCGTCACACAGGACGGAGGAATGTCCCATATTTATGGAGGAAAGGGGACTATGGACTATGAGTAAGGTGGTGAGTAACCTGGTTATTTTCACACTATAAGAGCTGAACACATTACCCAGACCATGCATTCAGCCCTATGCATTCCAGGTCCACTTACGGATTTTTATGTTCAGTGAAATTGGCCTGAGACCTGCAAGAGAGCAGAAACACAGAATGGGGGCTTCTCTGTTTGCACAGTACATAGTTTGTTTCTCCATTAAAGCGTTGCTTCTAAATATAATAGTCACTGGGATTACATGTAGGACCCTTTATGCACTGCTCTTGACAATCTTATATTTGCCCATTGACTGAGCTCTGGAAGTGTGCAAGTGCTAAAAAAAGTATTTATTAGGACAAATTCATAACATGTTCACAAAAACATTCCGCATTACACAGGGCAGACCTACAAGACATAATCAAACTTGCATGAAATGACTGGTCTCTCTCAGATCACAAACACTGTATTCTTTTCAGCAATGAATGCAAAAAGTTTAAATCTATTATCATAGTGATCTGTCAACACACTGTGTTTCAGAACCTCTTAGAGCAGATTTCTGTATTGCTCTCTTGGTCTTTGGGCCTTTATCAGGACGAATAACAATATGATACATTCCCATGTGAAAATAGCCCACTGCAAGAAGAAATACAGTACACGCATGAACAGTGGTGCAGACTGATGAAGACTGAACACGTATTTCCCCTGTCGTTTAACTTTAGACCACTAAAATGACTAACATATAATGGCTGCTGAGTGGGATGCTGTTCACAGTCCATAGTTAAGGTCAGTATGATTTGTTATGATAAGGGCCACAATATTAACAAAATAGATATGGAGAAAGGGGAAGTTACACTGCTTCTTGTGTTAGTTTGTCAAATAATGCACAATGCAAAATTATTTGAAATGCATCATTACATCATGTCAGAGAGGAATACATGTTGTATTTCATATCGATCACACACTTGCAACTTTTAAATGTAGTTGGAAGAGTATACCTATTTGAGTTATGCTTTTGAGAAATGCACATGTGCACCACTACCGTAACTAGTTCCTTAAAACATCCTCAAAACATCTGCCCGGCTGTGCCCTGTTAGGGTGAATCCCCAGGCAGGCGGAGCCATGCTAGGAGTCCGTGGATGCCGAACTCATGGAAGGCCTAACTCCTTCCCTTAGCCCAAAAGAACTCAGGGTCCACGCAAGTAGCAAGGTACTACAGAGGTTTATTACAGTCAACAAACCACCAGGGTTATATGCACGGAGTGAGGTCCATGCACATCTCAGCAAACTCTGGCTTGCAGGACAGTTTTGATGACATCTGACTTCACTCTCTAGGCCCGTCTCCAAAACCTACCTCTATTCCGGATAGGCTGAGGAGTGGTAGTTCCCCTATACGATCCCTTATAGTAATTAGATTATTGGACTAGGCGATGTCAGGCTTGGACTATCCCCAAAAACTATTACACTCGTACAGTGAGCAGACCCGGTGATTGGTCATTGACCCCCACCATACACCCCCAGGGTCATGGATTTTGATTGGTTGAGCCGTGGGTCCCCAAGCCTGTGATGGACTCTGTTCCCAGCCCTCAAGGCACCTGTGAATGGTGCATGTGCAATTATGTGTCTGCAAGGTGCAACTACGTGTCAGTGTCATGACCATGTGTGTACCGTTGCTGCTGTGAGAGTGCTCCATTCCCAGAGTAGAACTGTAGCTTGGTTGTAAAAAATGTATTGCGACCAACGTCTGGTCCATGAGATGGAGTGCTCTTCCCAGCCACCTGATCTTGGCACTTCATCAGCTCGGCCAGATCACGTGCTTGGAGACCACGTTTGTGAGAACAGGAGCTCTGAATATATTCTGTATTTTGCTGAGAGGGGGCCTCTCCTACAGCCTATGTTACTTGAGTTCAGAGTGCGGTGTCATTTGCAACATTGTAACCTTTGTAGCAGCGTCCTTCCGCTGCCATGGCTTTGCTTACACAGCATGCTGTGAGGCTTGAGTTTTTCTCTAATACCTTCGGGGCCCACTAGATTTCCTAATCCATAGTCTGGTTTCTACTGTATGCGTCTTCAATAGTGTCCATATACTAGTGCATCATGGCTATCAGGTCCATCGAGTGCTCCTGTCATGCCATAGGGTTATTTGCATGCAGGCATCTGTAAGCACTTACACAAGCCCATCTTGTGTCTTGCGTTCCTGCGTTGCTGTAGCAAGCCTAATGGCAAAATAATAAACGTGTAGACAGTAACTGTCCTCTAACTCATAGAGCTATATACGTGTGTTCTTTGGGTAGTTGGGTGTGTGAATGACCCAAATATGTGGATGGCACATGTGTGTCCTGTCTAACACAGCTATGTCGTCATGATGTCTCTAATGACTTATGGCATGGCTTTCTTGGCACATTAGTCGATTCTGTCCATGTAGCTGTCTCCAACTCTGTCATGTGTGTCTTCATCCACCCTTGGTAGAGTTTGTGCTGCTGCAGGGTTGTAGGGCCTGCTGAGAGGGTATCTTTTGTGGTAGCTGTTCATCGTAGGAGCAGTGGGGATTGATGTTATTTCATTGGTGCTTCTTCCGGTTGGAGGATTTTTCGGGCCGAAAGTCGGATTATGGCCTTCCCTCCTCAGTCCCCCCTCTGGGTGACTTGTCGACCACACCACTATTGTTTCTTCCATCGTCTATCAGGCACCACGCCTTTGTTATCCCTGCTAAGTGTCCATAGTAGTTGAGATGATCATCGAAGGACCAGCACATGTACACGCACCCACCTTCTGGATTGCAATAAACCCATGTCCCCACATACTTCTTTGGGTTGCATGAATTTTCTACCTTCTTTCCAAGTGGGAACATGTGTGATTCTGCACTCTTTTGTCTAAGTCTTTCTCTCTCCTTTAGAATGTCGTCCATTGCTCCTCCATTTACCAGTTCCATTAGCAGCTGCATTCTAAAAACCTCTTTGGCTGTCTTATCTCGATGCATTACTTTATTCCACACAATGATGCTGCTCCTATTATCAGTCCTCCAACTATCACCTTCAAACCATCGGCCAGCCAGGAGGGCATCCATGATCAAAGATAGGCGAACCAGCTCATGTCCTTCGCCCTTTCCTTTGATTCTTCTTCCACTTTCGCATACATCTGGGACAATTCTGCTACCGCATCTGATAGTGTCCCATTGTCTTTGTCATTAGCAGGTCGGAATGTGCAACAGGAACTCCCTATTTTTGCACAAACTCCTCCTTCCATAGCTGTGAGGAGATCCAAGACATATCTGTTCTGTAGTGCCACCAGCCTTCAGCTCTTCCTTTATTGCCTTGCACCCGTTCACTGTTGAGTCTATTGTTAACATCAACTCACAGTGGGTGATCTGAAGCCATTTGGCATTTGCATATGCCTGTAATCCGGGGTGGAGCAGTGATGAGAAGAACATTTGTGTTCTACTGAACAGTTTGTGAGATGGTAGCTTCAAGCAATGCCTCTTCAGACCTTCCCCATTAGTAATTTCCTCCTCTCTTCACTCTGCTGAGTGTTTACTGTTGGTCGGTGGTGCTGTTTTGGCCAGTTGCTGCAGTGTCCAGTGATCTTTTCTTCCTCCCGTTACCTTGCATCTTAGGGAATTCGTCGATCTTGATGTCTTCCTTAGGTACCACTACGGAAAGGCATTTTGATGTGTGCTAGGGAGCATACCCCTCCCAAGTTAGGTGGCAGTGTGTCATAGGCTTTAGCTCCGCAGGTCAAATAGTGGTTCATCAATCAGACCGTCCAGGATATTGCAGCATAAAATGGCAAATTTTGCGGCATGAAATGGCACATTTTGCGTCACAAACCTTTATTTATTGCAGCATTTTTGCGGGATATTTTGTGTTATCTGGAGGGTGTAAGATTGCCACATTGTAGGAAAGAGGCAGAGTACAAGGCTACATTATTATGTATCTTTTGTATTAATTTAATATTAAGAGTCCCAGATGTCTCTGGCTTGGCAGAACAGTTTTTTTTGTTTTGGCTACATTTTTGTTTTAATGTGCATGCCTATTTAATAGTATTAACTAAATTGATCATTATCAGTTGTACTGCTGAAACATTTCCCCTTCTATGTTCTCCAATACCCCAAACACTCACACACCTCTCTCACCAACACACATCACACAGCTCAACAACTCCCCATTACAACTTGCATTCCCGAACCTCTCACTCTGTCATACAAATACCAACGTGCTATGTCACACAGTCAAGTCACAATTTGCACTTGCCCACCCCTGCCAAACACTAAAACATACTCCCAACTCACACCTTACACTCTACAATTCCTCCCGCAATATAGAGTCCTTCATTCTTTTGTGCTGCTTCTGCATCTTGCATCCTTTCTCCCATTCTATCGCACTCTTCACTCATCTTTTGTCCCAATCTACAGCTCACTGCCTCTTTCCGGCCAACCACTTCCTCTCTGCTTTCTGGCTCAGTGCTCCCCCTGACCACACGCTCCATCTACTTTCTGTACCTCTGCTCGCTCTCAGATTTCTGGCCGACCGCATCACTGCTTCCTCTGCTCTCTTGTGCACTGGTTCCTCCTCTGACCCACTGCTCTCCCTCTGCTTTTTTGCCTATCACATCACATCTCACCCATCACTCTTCCTCTCTCTCCTTTCACTTTCATAGTGTGACAATCTTTTAAAAATGTAGATTTTGACCATGATCCTCAAAAAATGGGACATTTAAGCTGAGGATATGCTATTTTTAGATAACCCATTTTTGGAAATGAACAGGTCACCTAATTCTCAAAGGCGACCTTTGCATTTCCATGAGGATGAGCTGTAGTGCAAATTGTGTGCTGGACAGATGCCTTCACTAGGGTTCTGGGTTGTTTGATAGAAGTGTAATTATTTGCGGCGCAATTGACATAGTCAATTTTGACGCAAATAGATTTGCACAAAAGCTAAACAACCCAAAATGTACCTTTCATCACCAACCCACTCCCTTCCCTAGTTAACTGCTTGGTCGCTGCTGCTTCCCCTCCAACCCTGCGGTGTCAGATCAGTCCCTCTAATGCCGGACGGATCCGACGCCGCAGGGTCCCTTTTTATTTTTTTTTGGTTTTGTTTTCAGACCCCCACCTCCAATTTTGAGGAAGTGGGGGACTGCCCTGCAACCCCCAAGGCCAAAATACTGAACATAAGGAGTGGGTGACACCTCCTCAACCCCCGCTCCACATGTTCAGTATTTATAAAAAATCGATCGAATGGTACTGGCGAAATAGGTCAAATTGTACCATTCGATCGATTTGTGGCGAACAAAATGGGTAGTGCCTTGAATAGAAGCGCTCTCCCGACAGTGTTCTGCAAGCACCCAGCGCGTCTACTGTAAAATGTGACCCAACAAAAACGCATTCTATCCTGTTTGAGGAACAGAAGTTCAAGCGACATAGCAGCAGTTCATACCTTAAAAAAATGCATGACCGGGTCAAGAAAGACCCTGGGGGTCATTATGAGGTTGCCGGTTCGGAAACAACGGTACCGGTAAACTTGCTGCTACCGTTGTTTCCGGACCGGCAAACTACGAGTTCTGCGAGCGGGTGTCTTTCAGCCCACCAGGTCTGACCTGGCGGGCAGAACAGCACTCGCTCGCAGGCCTTGGTGGATGCACCGGCACTGTTGCAAACAGTGCCCAGTGCATCTGTCCTTCCCATTCCCATTGAGAACAATGGGACTCAATGGGAATGGGGATTTTGTTTTTTCCAGCCTCTGGCCGGAGGGGCCGCGAGAAAAAAAATTGCTCTGGCGGCAGCCATGCTGTTTTTACCAGCACGGCTAACGCCGGACTTATAATGAGGCCGCCTGTCAGGCGGAGGCACCCCCAGCTCCCGTGCGCATAGGGTTGCCTACAATTTCTGCACATTTTAAAGTGCATCTTGCATGGAAATTTAGGAGGCACTTTTAAATTGGCAGAAACGCCGCCTGATTTACTCAGAGGTGAAATAGGCCATCTGAATGGGCGCACATATAAAATCCACAATGGACACCTGATTGGGCACATTTTAATAAATTGTGCCCATTCAAGTGTCCCTTGTGGATTGGGATGCTCTTTTTTTGGGTGCAAGTGATATGTGTTTGCGCATATTATTTCTTGCATTTATGAGTTTTGAGAATCTGGCAGCCTGAATATTGTTTTTTTTAATTGTACTTTTTCATGTATTTATTTTTTTGTTGCAAAAGCAGTCATTTTTGGGGGATCGCAAAATCGCTATAAACTGGAGTGTCTGTGTTAGGGAGAATTCTCATACTATGGCTAATTTCCCTCACCTACTGAGTCCCCCAGCAGCTTCGCTGGATTTCTGGAGTTTATTTTTTCCACTTGGTAATAGTGTGCACCTTTTTCCCACTCTTACATGTGTTTTGCCATGTGTGTTGCTACTGTTTGTGTGATCTTGGGCCCTGGAGAACACCACTCCAGGAGCCCACCTTGTTGTGAGTGCTACACAGCACCTTCAGTGCAGTAACACAGGGTTGTCGGTAAGACCTACCTTTGACTCCATTTTTCTGGGGCTGACTACTGTCCTCTAGAAAAAGGTAAAGTTGCCATTAACTTTACATAGTCACTTTAAACTACAGACCCTGTACCCCCATCTTACATGGAGTACTGGAAAGGATTAATTCCTACCCATTTTTGTCTGTGCCTCTCTGAGCTTTGTTTTGCTCTTTTAACATTTAGACTTGGCTGGTGGCAGTGGTTCTACCCTAACTTTTCTATCGTGTTTATACTACATAAATGTGGTATTGATTTAGGCTATTATATGAGCCACGAACATAAACCTGCTTGACCAAATACTCTTTCTCTTGGCTCCGGTCGGGTTTATTCGCCATTTCTTTTTGTTAAAGTCCTTCTTGTGTTTTACTTTGTGCGGCAAACCAGGTTTGCCTTCTTTGTTCACCGTCTTTTGGTGGGCTTCTGCCAAGAAGCCCTCCTCTTGGCACCTGGGTGTCTAGGTAGGCTGAATGTGAGGGAGGGGTGTAGTCACCCCTTGCACAGGGTATCCTAGGAAACCCAAGTCGCACTTTGCCATGATTGGCTGAGGTGGTTGTCCGGGCCGGACAACCCCCCTGCTGCGTGATTGGCAGCCAGGATGTGTGAATGGGGGTTTTTCACATAAAAGGCAGGACTCTTGGGCTGGAAGTCAGAGTCGCCACTGGAACTACAAGGAACTGAAGAGAAGCAGAGAAGAAGACGGCTGCTGCAACTACCCCGTTCCGGTGAAGCCCTGCTGCAGTCCTGAGCTATCTACCCTTCAACGACCAGAGAAGATCCAGTCTGGAGTCTTCTTCCCTTGAGCTTGGTGGGGTCAACCAGCTCATCTTCCACAGCCAGAGGATCCTCTTCGTGGTCGAAATCGCTGCACACTGCTCTAGTCGTCTGGATAGCCATCTGAAGAGCCTCTCCTGTTTTAAAGGAGTACACCTTTTATTCACTGTCGCTGCTGCTGGCCTGAACCCTGAGTAGTGCAGACCCCTCCAGACGTCCTCCAACTTGTCTCCACGACCGAAGCTCCATGAACCGTGGGTCTGCAGGACACTACCAGGAACAACTGCTGTGGCACCAGCTTCTTCATTGAATAAGTTACTGTGTCCAGCTTCGAGGAACTAGGGTGAATCCCTTTTCTCCTCATCCAAGGCTTGCCCTTGTCTTCCTTCCCTCTACTCCTGGCAACGCTGAATCGTGAACTGTCTGAATGTGTGATCCACGACAACAGGAACCCGGTTCCACTTGACATTGGCGCAGGCCTACAGACTTTTAATTTCCTGTCAGCAAGTTTTCTCTGATTCTGTCTGCCTTGACACAAGTATTGCCTATGATTTTTGCCCCCAACTCTCTTTTGTTAACTCAGATGCTAAGTATGTTTTTACCCCGGTAAACCTTATTCCCGCGGATACGCCTATCTTTAGTAAGACTGAACTGTCAAAAAGTGATTGCATATGTATTTCCGGTAATGTCTTTGTTTCACAACACTAGTCCGTCAAAACATAAGGTATTTACCTTGAGTTATTCTGTGCAAAGTGAATTGGTTGTGTATAGTGTATTTTTCGTGTGGTTTTAATTTAATAGAAGTGATGTGTTTTATCAACAGATGGTTTAGAAATAAATGTACTTTTACTTTTCAACCAAAATCCTTGAGTCAGTGTTTGCTTGAGTCACAGTAATGGTGGTCCTTTGTGTAATTTCTACTACTGCTCATTTGCTCTTGAGATAAGTCTGGCTGCTCCGCTACTTCTACCTCTTTAACAGTGTAGTACAGGCGTGTACCACAGGTGAACTTGCATTGCCACTTGTAGTCTTAATTGTCTGTAGTGGTGCCTAAGGGCACTGCACAGGATTCTGCTTAACAGTCTGATCAATACTGCTGCCCCTGCGCCCATTCATAGTATTACTTTGATTCTTTTGCCCCCAATGGTCTCTCCTACTTCTTCTGCACCATTGTGTTGATAGCATAATGTAGGTGTGATAAGGGGAATTATTGGCATGGGTCCGGTTTCATTGTCCACCCATGTTACTAACTTTGCACTCCTGTCCTATTCCTTGAGGCACTTGTCATTCTCTTCTTGTACTTTACTCACTGCTGCCTTTGCTAGGGTTAGTGCTTTACTTCCCACTACTCCATCCTACCAGCCGTCATTTGTGTATACTTGTCCATATATTAGTATTTGCAATCTTTCCCAGCATCCTAGCTCTCCTCCTAGTTCTCTTGCTCCCCACTTACATGGCATGTACTTCAGTGTGATTGTCTTGGTTTCCCCTTTTTCTGACCCCTCAGTTATGTACCGCAGGCCCTCACTTAGCTGCCAGTAATTGTTCAACATAGGTAGCGTTTTAATATAGTTGTCCTCATATGGGAAGGTCGCATTGGACATCCATCATAATGTGGCTCTTCTCCCTTGGAATCTTCCTTGTGTTTGGAACATTGCTAGGTACATCTGGGGTTGTGCTGTTGCTGCTGGTATTTCTGTTGCTACAAAGATTCTGGAGGCACTCATGGCATAAGGGATTAATGAACAGACATAGTAACTTTCCCCAGTTGTGTCCTTGCCAATTTTGGACATGTGCTTATACCACTTGTTTGTTACATGTGCTGTGTCCGTGAGGTATGTGCTAACTCCCTTGATATCTATGCCAACACTGCACTTACCTCTCCTTACCTTATCAGCAGTGTCTTCTACTCCACCTGACATGGTAGTCCTTGCTGCTGGGGTTAGGGAAATGTTAGTGTGGGATACAGTGGTGATTTGCAAAGCAAAATAGAGCTGCCAGCAGATAGTACCTAAGAGCCCAGTAGTTAACAATAAACACACAACAAGATCAACCATTTTTATAACTTTCACCATTGTTACTTAAGCCGCTATTGAGCAGCTGATGAGATAATAAAGTTGCCTGCCTGAAAATCAAATAAAACGCTGTTATTGTATTAGTATATGTGAGTGAGATGCTTAAGTTCTGTGTACTAAATAATCACTTAGTGCCCATGCAAAGACCTCTTCCCATATTTTCTGTATAGAAGGATTTCGTAGAGTGGGCAGGACAGGATATGCACTCTGTTCGAGCTGTGTGTATGTTTGTGCTAAATACTCTATAAACACCAGGAAGTATATTTCTAGGGATTGTGGCCTAAAGTGTTGGGGTATTCTTATAGAATGGCCAAATTGGTTGGCGAATGCTTCAGGGCGGTCAATTGAAGACAACGTTGAGGAATTTCCCTACCCCTTGTGAATTTCCTACTAGTTCGTCCACATCAACAGTTGCGGAACCCTGCATGTGCGAGTAAGGAGAAATGTTAAGACAGTGTTACGCTGTAGTCGGTAGTACTAACTGTGCCTGCAGAATGAGCAAGTTAAATCACATTACTAAATGCCTTTGTCCGAATTGTTCCATTTCATGGGAGGTAGTTTGGGCTGGGCAATAGTTAGGTTACTGAATGTCTTCGGAACAGGGAAATGTTCTTAACTGGTTGAGTTGCACCAGTGTTGCTGTGGGAATTTCAGGGGCTTGGAAACGCCTGACTATCGGGTGGCCAGTAGTCTCTAGTTCAGTTGTGTTTGGGGCATGTGTGCTCTCTTGGTGATCATTTATTGGTACAGCGTTGGCCTTTTCAATTTCTGTAGTGGTCTGTTGGGATGAGACGGATGCTTTGTAGGGCTTGATGTCCTGCAGATGATTCCAGATGGGCTTGCCTTGCAGCTTCACTGCTCGCTCAATGACCACCTCAGTAGTGTGGGGGCCTGTGAAGCAGGGCGTGTTCCAGCTGCATATAACATTATTCAGAAGGACCCAGTCTCCAATTTGAACAGGTGGTTGTTTGTGTATTTCCTGATTGCCAGTCTCTCCTTGTAGATCGTCTTCTGGCCTCCCCTGTGTCTGCTGTATCTGGCGAGAGATAAAAGAGGCGCTAGAAACAAGTGAAGTTATGTACTTAAACATCTCTTGTCCCAATACGTCTGCTGCATGTTCACAATCCTTCAATGCTCTTGTAGGTGGAGATAACAGGAGATGAATTTGCTGTCCTGTTACCACCTTGTGTGGGGTTAAATGGTGGTCGGACCCAGGCTTATTGTGCAATTCGAACAATGCTAAGGGGAGGCAATGGAGCCAATTCTTCTTGGTGCTCTGCTGAGTTTTTTCAATGCACTCCTTCAGGAGGCCATTGAGGCATTTGCACAGTCCGTTTGCTTACGGGTGGTACACACAGGCAAATTTGTGTTTTATTCCTAGCACGGAAGTGATGTGCTGGAACAGTTCATTGGCAAAGTGAGGGCCATTGTCAGACCGCAGGACCTCATAAACATCCCCCCTTGGGAATACTTACCGGAACAGAAATGTTGCAACTCGGAGGGCGCCGGCATGGGAGCATGGCCCAGCCTCTATCCATCTCGAGAAAGGACATAGTACCACGATGATGTAGCGTAGCCTTGACATACTTTTGATCATGTCCACATAGTCGACATCAAGGTGCAGAAATCGGCCTTGAGTTCTAGGTATTTTTCCTCCCACCACTCTCAGTGTGTGTCCTGCACTGAACTGCTGGCATGTCAAACCGTTGCTAATAAAGTATGCTACATGGGTGTTTAAGTCGGGACAGAACCGTTATTCTCCAACGCGTGCTGCAATGACCTCTTTCCTGGTGTGCCGTGGGGTGATGAAATTGTTTTAATGCTGTTTTCAGTAATGTGAGTTGCATGACTACTTTCCCTGTGTTGTTTTGCAGAAGAGCGTGCTGTATGGGAACATCTGCCCTCATGAACCCCCTTCTGAGACAACTTGCCAATTCTGACTAGATTGTCTCTCTCCTGCCTACACTTTTTTGTAGTGCCAATATTAATGCCACTAGTTCTGCTGGCTGCTTATGCTGAGTAATGAAGAGGTAAATGAGCACTTTCAATTACCTCACTTGTCCAATATTCCTTTAATCTCACTATAGTAGCTCCAGTTCTCCTAATCCCATCACTTTCATCAATAGTTGAAGCACCATCAATGTACAGTACCTCTCCCCCCTCAAGTTCATCTTCCTCTACCTTTACGGGTTTCATTGAAGAACTCAATATTTTTGGTACAGTCATGCACCCATATTCCTGGTTGATGGACATCTGCTATGAATAGAGCTGGATTTACATTTTTACATCTGACTATCTTCAATTCTGGTCTTGTATCATCTCGTACCCTGATGCTCTTTGTGTTGTTAGTGTGCTCTTTGGCTTATGCACTATTGCAAAGAGGGCATGTGTGACATACAGGGTGGTGGTGCACCCATGGTTATTGATGAAGCCCTTTCTACTGCGAAGGGGCAGCAGCCAAGTGTTGTTCACACGGAAAATGTCCTTCCATTACTGGGTCAAGCGTCCACTGTAATAAGCAATTGGTTTATGGCCCATGCTCGTCATTTGGGTCAATACTGCTTTCGTCAACACACTGTCAGCGTGTGAAAACAGGGAAAATTCCTTTTTGTAGTCTGGGGTCCCCAACACTGGGGCTATGCTTATTGCTTCTTTTAGCTCCCTGAATGCCTCGAGCATTTCTCTCATCCAGGTCAGTGGCTATGCCCCCTTTTGTGCTTCCTTGAGGGCAGTTAGAAGTGGACATGTGTAAGTGCTGAAGTCGAAAACCCATGCTCTGCAGTAATTACACAATCCAAGGAAGTGCTGTAGCTCCCTCACTGTTTTGGGTTAACCCACTCACATACCGCATTGCTTTTTGTGTGGACCACTACCAACATTCTGTGTTCAATGACATTGCTCAGCCGCTGTCTCCCCATCAACCGCTCATCTTGCCCCTCTGGACTGCGTGGATTCCTTGCCAACTGCGGGTGGGATATATTCTCAAGACTGCCTTCAACGGCCTATCTCTGGGTTGCGCTGGCCAGTTTTCTCGCAATTCCCACAAGGTTCCTGCAGCCTTCCGGTTCCAATGTCTAAGGAGGCAGCTTCTGGCCAGGCTGACGTCCCAAACGATCTCAGCAGTGCCTCCAACTTGTTAGGGTGAACCCCCAGGCAGGCAGAGCATTGCTAGGAGTCCACGGAAGCCCAACACATGGAAAGCATAACTCCTTCCCTTAGCTCAAAAGAACTCAGGGTCCACACAAGTAGCAAGCTACTAGAGAGGTTTAATACAGTCAACAAACCACCGGGGTCATATGCATGGAGGGAGGTCCAGGCACATCTCAGCAAACTCTGGCTCGCAGGCCAGTTTTGATACACCTTCATACGTTTTCATACACCTTTCATCAAGAGCTACCTATATTACTACCCAAACAAGATCCACTACTGTCTCTAAAAGAAATTCCAGACTCTCAGGATGCACCCATCTCCAGCACCTCCCCCTCAACAACCATCACTCCACCACTTTCTCAATACCACAATGACACCCAAAATACATGAGACGCAGGAAAACACTGTCACCAGCTATCAGCAGACAATCACCCCCAAAGAAACCTCTCTCGACCCTCCTAACACCAAAACAACCATCACCCAGGCCCACCCGACCCAACCTCCCATTTCTCCCAACACCAGACAAACCCTCCTAGGAGCCTTACTAAATGTCAGATCCCTTGGAGCACACGCAATCGAGACACACATCTTAAACTGCATATTAGAGTTTAAACTTCATTTTCTAGTGCTCACTGAAACCTGGCTACATTCTGGTTCTGGGCCACAGATCACATTTGCCATCCCTACCGACTACACCCTCCTCAAAGCAGACACCCTGATGCCATAGGCGGAGGAGTGGCATCATCCACAAAACCTCATTACTTTTTAGGAAATGTAAAACGGAAGTACTTAGAGAATATGAAACTCTCTCTCAAATTAGCCGTCAACCATCATGAAACCATCAACTGTTACGCTCACCTGGTATCCACGGGGATGCCACCCAGCCCTGGTTGAATGATTTGCACTCTTGAACCCTCTCCCAGTCCTTTGGTAAGGCCTCTGGTTAAAGATGGGTCTTAATATTGTAAAAGGTGAATTCTCCGTCCTGCTCCTCATGGCAGGGGCGCATAGATGTGGGGTACGAGCAGTGACAAAGTTACTTCACTGGTGCAAGGCCCCCTGTGGGAATCCAGCCCTGCTGTGACTCCGTAGGTTTGCTGCTTTACAGTCTTTATATGCAGTTCTTATGTTCGTCTTAGTTCGAATAATAATGTCTTGCTTCTTTCCTTTTAGGTATGAAAGGTATTTTGGTGTTGTCATGCAGTTTGAAGATGAGCATGGGCTGGTAGGCAAAAGCGCGGTGTGCGCGATGCTGTCCGGTGAGTAATCGCGATGCGCAGCGCTGTTTCGCCTTTTATATTGCTAACCTGTGTCTTTTCTCTCCTTGCAGGTTGCGATGTTCCTCGCCGAGTGGCGTAATGTTCCAGCAATGATACTGACCAGGAGATGACTTCCCAGGTAAGAATTGTGTGGTCTTCTTCATTCAGGAGGAAACGTGAGTAAACGCTTACTAATGCTGTCTTTCTTTCTCCTCTTTTCAAGTTATGGTATTCCAGGATGCATGCGGAGCCGGATGATGGACTTCGTACCTTCAGGTGAGTGGAACTGAAGTCAGCGATGGATTGAAGACAAGATACTGTTCCAGGTAAGTTTTGTAGTGGTCTTTCTCTCTCTGCAGGTCCTTGGTTTCAGGTAAGCTGGCATCAAAGAACTGGACATGTTCTGCTGTTTGGATGTGGTTTAAATAGTCTCAGGTAAAGTAGTCCGGGTAAAATAGTCCCAGGCCTGCCACACCCAAAGTGGTCCAGGTAAAGTAGTCCCAGGCCTGCCACACCCAAAAGACTAGACTGTGTAGCTCAGTTCCTTGTAATTGAGCTATGTGTGTGCCTCCATGTTGGCGGAACCCCCCCCAAGTTAAATAGTCCCAAGTAAATAGTCCCATTCTAATGTTGGTCTTCATGATGGTTATGAGCCTGGCGCCAAAGCCGCCAGGACTGACTCCAAGCGAGTCTTGGATGAGGTTTTAAGGCCTTTGACATGGCCCTAACTGGAAGGCTGACTTGCCAGTGGGGGCCAGGGGCAAGGGTCATGACATCAACTTCCTAATAGTCTACAGAACACCGAGTGCACCAAGTAAGCCAGACATAGACCTACCTCTATTAATTACACCTCTCCTTAAACCTAAAACAAAATACATCCTCCTAGAGAACCTCAACTTAGGCTATGATGACCCAGCAGATATCAAAGCTGTAGCCTGCCAAAAGGCTTTCCAGGAGATGCAATTCTCCCAAATAGTGAACACCCCTACCCACTCCAAAGGTAGAATCCTCGACTGAATACTCACCCTTAATACTGTAGTAACCATGATAGATGTCCTCAATTTGCAATGGTCCGACCACTGCCTAATTAAATTCAAAATAAATCTAAATACTGACCACACACAACCAAAACTTGCAATCCATTCAGGTCAGAAATACGTGTAAGCTTACCCCTAAGAATTTAAACCCAGTTCGCAAGACCCTACTCAATTCTAAGCCACTGGATAATACTAGCTCAGAGAGTATTGCAAAGCATTACCACCAATACCTAAGATTAGCAGTTGACGAAGTAGCACCACTCAAAACCAAAGTGCCTAAAGCAAAACGCAGCACCCTCTTGTTCAACAATGAACTCCTAGAACTTAGAAGAGAAAGAAGAGTGCTAGAACACCTAACCAGGAAAAATAACTCCCCAGAACTTCAAACCAAAATAGAATAAATATCTAAAGCCTATAAACGCAGTGTACTCTCTCACAAAGCGAAATCTCTCAATGACATTATAGCTGCCGCAGCTTCTAACACTAAAGAGCTATTTAGTATTATTAGAGAACTAGAATCACCCATCCATTCGACCAGCACTATAATCCCTAGCAAAGCCTGGTGCACCACCATTCAGGACTCTCTATCCTCCAAAGTGACCACACTCCAGAACAAAACAGCCTCGCAAAAAAAACTACTAGATCTTGCCACCATGCCCCCCACCATCTTACATTTCTCCCAGAAGACCACCGGCTGGATAAAATCCTTCCTCTCCGATCGCACCTCAAGAGTCACTGTATGGGAAGTTGCAGGGGACCTCATCCCGGTACCATTGGGAGTAACACAAGCACCCTGTCTCTCTCCCACTCTATACAACGCCTACGCTAAATTACTAAATTACTCTTGACAGCACTAGATGCTATGGGAGTAATCTACACAAACTTTGCTGATGATACACAGATCCTTATTCCCATCACAGGCAACTTGGAACAGGACACGGCTACCATCAATACTATCTACTCCCACATCCAAAAGTGCCTTTTTCTTAATGGAGAAAAAAACTGAGATTCTCATAGTTGGTTCCGCTACCAGACTCAGCAAACTCCACCCAAACTACACCACCATAGTGATTGACGGCACACCCATCACCATTTCCCACAAAGTCAAAACACTAGGAGTACACCTGGACTCCAATCTCACCATGAACAATCACATCAGCGCCCTTGCCTCCTCAACGGCCCATACTGCCAAACTGATCACACTAAGTAAGCCTCTCTTATCCTCTGACAACTGCCTAACACTTGCTAGAGCCTTCATCCTAACAAAAATAGACTATTGCAACATTCTACTGCTAGGTACCTCAAAATAAAAAAAACTCCAACTCCTACAAAATAAAGCCCTCAGAGCAGCACTGGGCATCAAGAGAAGAGAACACATCACGCAAAACAGTAGAGATGTGCACTGGCTCCCAGTTCACCCAAGAATCCTCCACAAAACAGTAACCACCGCCCACAAATGCTTATCTGGTGCCGCCCCACTTACATCCCACGCTTCACCGCCACAATAGCAGGCAACACCAGTTTCCCTATTGCAGCCCCGCGCATCTGGAACTCACTCCCGCCCCATCTGTCCAATGAAACCTCTCTACCAAAGTTTAAAAAACAAAAAACTTGGTTGTTCAATGAATACTAAAACCCTAGCACAAGTTCTCCCTCGGAGCCGGAAATCCTCCTAGTATCACAAGATAACTGCAATGTCATATGATAGCCAATTTGTGTATATGACTGGACTGTTTTGTAACCTTGACATGAAAACGAAGATATATGTAACCTACATCGTGATACCCAAGGGGTTTGGCGTACAATCAAATGCAATAAAATAAAAAAAATATGCAATGTCACAATTTGCATCACTCTCCATTCCAGATAGGCTGAGGAGTGGTAGTTTCCCTATATTAGATTATTTCAGTAGGCAATGTCAGGTGTCAGGCTTGGACTATCCCCCAAAACTGTTACACTGGAATGGTTACAGTGAGCAGACCCTGTGATTGGTCAGTGACCCCCCACCATGCACCCCTAGGGTCATGGAATTTGATTGGTTGAGCCATCGACCTCCAAGCCTGGGATGGACTATGTTCCCAGCCCGCAAGGCACCTGTGAATGGTGCATGTGCAATTATGTGTCTACAAGGTGCAACTATGTGTCAGTGTCATAATCTTGTGTGTACCATTGCTGCTGTGAGCGTGTTTCATTCCCAGCGTAGAACTGTTGATTGGTTTAAACAATTTTGTTGCGACCGATGTCGGATTTGTGAGACGGTGCGCTCTTCCCAGCCACCTGATCTTGGCACGTCTTCAGCTCGGCCAGATCACGTGCATGGAGACCACGTTTGTGAGTGCAGGAGTTCAGGATATATTCTGTATTTTGCTGAGAGGGGGCCTCTCCTACAGCCCATGTTACTTGAGATCAGAGTGCGGAATGTCATTTGCAACACTGCGACCTATGCAGCAGCGTCCTTCCCTCTGCACTGGCTTTGCTTACACAACATGCTGTGAGGTTTGAGTTTTCTCTAAGACCTTCGGGGCCCACTAGATTTCCTAACCCAGAGTCTGGCTTCTACTGTATGCGTCTTCAATAGTGTCCACATACTAGTGTGTCATGGCTCTCAAGTCCCTCGAGTGCTCCTCTCATACCATAGGGTTATTTGCATATAAGCATCTGCAAGCATTTACACAAGCCTGTCTTGTGGCTTGCGTTCCTGCGTTGCTTTAGCAAGCCTAATGGAAAAAGAATAAACGTGGAGACAGTATGTATATGTCACTGTCCTCTAACTCATAGAGCTGTACATGTGTGTTCTTCATGCAGTTGGGTGTTTGAATGTCCCAAATATGCAGATGGCACTTGTGCTTCCTGTCTAACGCAGCTACGTCGTCATGATGTCTCTAACGACTTGTGGCATGGCTTTTCGGCACATTAGTCGATCCTGTCCATGTAGCTGTCTCCAGCTCTGTCTTGTGTGTCCTCATCCACCATTGGTAGATTGTAGGGTTGTAGGGCCTGCTGTGAGGGTATCTTTCGTGGTAGCTATTCATCATAGGAGCAGTGGGGATTGATGTTAGTTCATATGATCGAAGAACATATTGCTTTTGGTGCTTCTTCCTGTTGGAGGGTCTTTCGGTGGTTTCTTCCTTGCTACCATTATTGGTCTGTTGTGCATCATGTGTTCATAGAAGAGCCTGGTTGTATTTGCTTAGTTAGTGTATTCCTTTTTATTTTATTGTGCATTTGATTATTGGAACAAACCTTACGCACATTTAAGAGGAAAACATCCAATCAGCTTAAAAACAAATCTCAATTTCTATGCACTTAAATAGTTTAAAAGTAAAGAGACTGTCACATTGGTTTAAAACTTTTAAAACTTACAGTTACTCATATAGAAGATAAAATGAACTACCCACTAGGAAAGAGCTCTGCTGTTTCTTTCCAAATGTGCAGGGCAGCAGCAGTAATAACTATTGATTCGGCTCCAAGTAGCATGCTCCAAAATTTTTGAAGTTCAATGCTTTCAAATTGTGTAACAAAGTGGCCATATGACATGATATGAGATGGCATTTATAACGCGCCTGTACACAAGTGTTTCTAGGTGTAACATGACAAGGAGGGGGAAATAGAGGGAGGACAAAACTATGATTTTACTAGGTCTTGTCATTCAGATCGCACAAGGGCAGGGATGGAAAGGGGAAGGGGAGAAGTGCAAAGGGGTGAGGCTATGGGCAGGTGAAGGTAATCAAAAGTTTAGTCAGCAGGTGGCTTAGTGCTGGTGAGCTGTAGAGTTACAGATACAGATCCCAAGTGCTGGGGGAGTCATAGGCAGTGTGAGGGGCAACTGGACAGACAGGGACCTGGGCCCAAGTTCAGAGGATGGCCTGGCGACCAGTGCTTGGACCGGGTCATCAGCAGGGGAGAGAAAGAGAGAAAGCAGAAGCAAAGAGGAAGGTCTTGAGTTGCTTCCGGAACTAGAGGTGGTTCTGCTCAAGTTTGAGAGAGGCAGGGAAGCTGTTCCAGAGGGATGCCCCAGCCGACGAAAGACATCTGCCCTCAACTCTCTGCTTGGAAAAGCGACTGACCCTCTGAGAGTCCCATAAGGGGTTTCCTCTCCCATGTGATTCCCCCTGGGTACACCACCCCCAGGGGAACAATTGGGCAGTGGACACACAGCCCTGGCCCCATGGCAAAGGTGTCCCGCTAGGGGAGAAGGGATGACATCCACAGATTTGTGACAGCAGACAGACCACCCTGAAGAAAACAATAATCCAAGATACAACCATGCTGAACTACTCAACAAAGAAACAGAAACAACAGAACTGAATGCACAAGTTGATGGCAAAATGAATCAACATCAATTCAGTCTCCCAACCCCACAGACAAAGATCAAAAGCTAGTCAATGCCAGATCAATGTCAAAATACACAACAGAAATATACGAACTGTTAAGCAATGGAGGGACCGACATACTATTCCTCATTGAAACCTGGCTAACTCAAACTTCAAAGTAACAACACACGATTTGCGACCAAACAACTTAAAACTTAAACAAGCCAACTGAGAAGGAAAAAGAGGAAGAGGTCTTGCTGTGGCATAAAAGGACCAGCTAAAAATAACAAAAGCACCACCACTAACCATCCCAAACGGCGAATCACTCCCCCAGCACTTAGCCTTATATCACAAAACCAACCTATTGTTCCTACTTGTCTACTGAGATCCACGTTTTCACAGACAGAAAAAGAAAAGAATGATTCATGCATTTAGAACAACTGGTGAAAGGAGCGACACACACAGAAGGCCATTGATGTAATCTATCTGGTCACAATTGCACCGGCAAAACAAATCCTCTGGAGCGACGACCTCATTGTACCACTCATGATCCACGCAGCAATAGGTATGCTAGCTAACCTCCCAAAACATCCTCCAATTCTGAAAATAAACTGGAAATCCATTAACAGTGTGGTCGTAAACGCAAGACTGGAAGCCACAAAACTGTCAATCAACTAATTTAAACCAGCATAGGAGAAAGAACTGACACAATGGGCCTCATTACAAGTACTCCGGTCCGGAATTAACACTGCCGGTAAAACCATACCGGCACCGTTTCCATGTCCGCGCAATCATGACCCGCGGCCCCGGTAATAGCACCACCCTAAACCGCCACCGCGGAAATAGGGTTCCCCTTAAGTCCGTCTGCACCGAAACCCCTCCGTTACCACCAACACTAAACACCGTGAGCATCACAACTAGCGCGGACACGGAAATACCGGGAAAAAAATGGCGTAAATACTGTGATCACGCGAACATGGCGCTATACACTGCCTGCTGAACTGAATCAGGGCACAGGTGCACCAAATCAGCCCAGCTGGATCTAGCAGGCCACTGGGAGCATACAAAAGGGCCACACCCAGCCCAACACAACACAGAACCATGCAGGCAGCAGGTCTAGTAGCACTGGGACTGGGCCTACTCAACCAACAGGCAGTACTGCACATGGTGGCAGTAATGGCGCAGACGAGGAGGCGTAGGCGGAGGAGGCGCAGGCGGCAACCAGCCAACCCTGCAGCTATGGCAAACCCCATTGCCCAGCCAGCCCGACCCCGCCGCCAGCCACCAATACCACGCATCAGGGCCTCACCCTGGAACCTCACCCCAGGACAGATCCACACCCTATACCGGCTGGACCGTGCAACAATCCTGCACATCACCGCCATGATTGAGGACAACATCAGCAGCCTAATTGACACCCCCACCGCCACCCCCCCCTCTTGAAGGTTGTCTCAGTTCTGCATTTCCTTGGCACTGGCACCTATCAACACACGGTTGGTGAGCTGCACGGCATATCACAACCGTGTTTCTCAAAAATCCTGGTACAGGTACTGGATGCCCTGTTGCGACATGTGTCGGAACACATAGCCCTACCCCGCACCCTCCCCGAGGTCATTGCCACCAAGTTGGCCTTCCATGCCATAGCAGGCATGCCAAATTGCATAGGCGCAGTTGACTGCACCCACGTCGAGCTGACAGTACCACATGCAATTGAGGCGGTGTTCCGCAATAGGAAACAGTATCACTCTTTGAATGTCCAGATGGTTTGTGATGCCATGCAACTGATTACACACTGCTGTGCACGTTTCCCAGGCTCATCACATGACTCAATGGTACTGTGGAATTCCACGTTGCCACGGTACATGGAACGCTATGCCGGACAAAGCACGTGGCTATTGGGTGAGTACAGCTGACGATGCTACAACCCTGTCGGAGTGGTGTATGTGTGTCCAGGCCAATGAGCATTGTGAGTGTGCCGCTGTGACCGCACATGCATCACCCCCCTTCCATCTACCAAATACACAGCGGATGCCAAACATCATGAAGGAAGACATGACAGGGCACCACAATGTGCCTGTGCACACGCTGCCACAGCCAATCCCGTCACTGTCCCATTAACCCTGTGCCACTGCAGACACCCACCCTCAATTGAAACACTGCCCCAAAAAGCACGGGAGGCGTGTAAATGAGACGACGTGTATTTACTACTTCCGTACAGTGGAGTCACTCTGCCATGTGTGGACAGCACTGCACCATGACATGCACACAATCACATTTCACCCGCAGGGCACAGTAAACATGCAAGTTAATGTGTAGGCCCATATGCAGTCAGCGACATACCTCGTGATGGCCGAAACATACCTCCAGACACTGCATGGTACATATGCATGAATGAATGATGATACAAGAATGCACAGCAGCAGATGAGGACATGATGCCACAAACACTGACATGTTCCCCCATCAACATCCCATGTAGGTGATGCGGGATATGCACTCACGCCATGGATGATGACACCTGTACGGAGACCAAGGAACAGGCATGAAGAGGCATACAATAGGGCACATATCCGCACACGTGGAATGATTGAGAGGACATTTGGACTGCTGAAGGCCCGTTTCCGCTGTCTGAGCAGATCTGGCGGATCACTGCTGTACAGCCCAGTGAAGACAGGCAAAATCACGCTCGTATGTGCCATGCTGCACAATATATGCCTGCGCAGGAACATCCCAATGCCACCAGACGCAGATGAGGAAGATGGGGATGGGGATGGAGATGGGGATGGGGATGGAGATGGGGATGGGATGGCACCGCCTCCCCCTGGGGGTCCGCATGATGGCCAGAGAGCACGGGATGCCCTGATTGGCATTTACCTTTGAGTCACAGCACATTCACAGAAATGCACAAACATGGTGACGACAATGAATTAATAGTTGCACTGCAAAATAAATGATCAATGTCCACACATGTATGTCTTGATTTGAAATGGTGATGTATTGATGTGATAACAACAGGGAAGAAGGTGCATTGGTTAGGGAAGCTGTACTCCCGGGGCCACCCACCACCCAAACGTGCCCACCCCCACCCAGAGCCCATTGTCCAAACCCCCAAAACTACCTACCCCACCACCCAAACGTGCCCACCCCTCTCACACCCTTGTAGTCCACATGTGTCCTGCACTGCCCCACACACATGCCATCACTTCCGCGTGCGCTTCTGTGCCTGTGCAACCTTGCCTGAAGGACCCGTTAGCCTACTCAAGCGCCTCCTTGGACTGGCAGTAGTGGAGCTGGATGGGGTGGTAGTGTTTGATGGCCCAGAATCTGGGATTGAGGGCATCAGTGCCAGATTTGCCTGTTGGCCAACCAACATGGCCTCTACAAGCCTGGAGGTGTGGTCGTTGCCCTCCCGCACATGGCGTGCAAGGGTCACTATGGTGCTCGCAAAGCGTCCAATGGACCTCGACAGGCGACGCACTGAGGCGCTGTAGCTCTCCCTCTGCAGCCTGGATTCCTCTAGCTGCCTCTCCACCAGCTGGGTGAGGGTAGCCTGCTGGTCCTCCATCCGCTGCATGCGGGCATTCAGTTCGGCTATGGATGGGGTGGGCGACCTCATGGGACTCCCCAGTGAAGTGGGGCTGAACCCCAGCTCATGGAAGGAGCCCAGGTCTTCCAATGTGGGCATCTCCCCCTGTGGCCCCGTTTCCGAGTGCTCTTGCGGGGCACTGTTATCACTGCAGGCCGCCCCCTCTGCAGTGCTGCTGCCTTCGTGTTGTGTTGGGTGTCCATGATAGGTTCCCGTGGCACCTGTCTAGACTCAGCCAGTGTGGAGATGGTGGGGATGTCGGTGGTGGTGGTGTGCCGCACATCTGTAGTGGCTGGTAATGTGGCCAGAGGTGCAGAACTGCCGGCAGCATCCTCCTGTGTGGTGGCGGTGGCTAGTGTACTTGCCGATGCAGATTGGCTGGCCTGTTGTGTAGTATCACTGTCACTTGAAACGGCTGTGGGGACACAAAGGGCATGCAATTAGTGTTGTTGTGGTGGCAGATGGGTGCATCACATGCGTCATTAAGATTGTACATTGAATAGTGTTAGTCACATGCATCTGATTGCTGGTGTCTGCATTCAGTGATATTGGTTGCCATACGGATCATGATGGGTCCTTTGGCCCACACATGCACTGCCTGGGGGGGAGGGTTGTTCATGGGTCCTTTGGCCCACACATGCACTGCCTGGGGGGGTTGTTCATGGGTCCTTTGGCCCACACATGCACTGCCTGGGGGGGTTGTTCATGGGTCCTTTGGCCCACACATGCACTGCCTGGGGGGGGGTTGTTCATGGGTCCTTTGGCCCACACATGCACTGCCTGGGGGGGTTGTTAATGGGTCCTTTGGCCCACACATGCACTGCCTGGGGGGGGGGTTGTTAATGGGTCCTTTGGCCCAGTACTCACAACTGCATATTTACATCTGGCATTCATGTTTGGGCACTTACCGGCATCTGCAGGTGGGTTCACTCCGTGGTCGGCGCTGAACAGCATCTCAGCATTGTCCACAATGTGCTCCACCAAGACAGTTAGCTCCGCCTCGCTGAAGCGCTGTTTGCGCTGCCTCTGAGCAGGAATCCTGGCAGACATGCTGGTGGTCCCTTTTGGCTTCTCAGAGTTAGGATTGTGCTTGTGCTGGCTCTGGATGGCAATGGATTGTGCTTTTATATGATGGCCGCCTCTCTGTTTCCTGTTTTGGCGATCATGGTATTTCCGGTTCCGTGTCCGTGGTGGCGGAGGCGGAAACGGGTTTAGCGCCACTTGTGGCTTCGTTATTTCCATTTCCGTGGGGTTTTCCGTGACGGCGGTAACAACGTTTCCGAGTCCGTGTGGTGCGCGCGACCGACAGCGTGCAATCGGACGGTTTTTCCGCAACCTTGCGGACACGGAAACGTTTTTACCGCCGTCACGGATTTTGCACGGTCCCGGACTGGCAGGTTGTAATGAGGCCCAATGTAAAAATTGATCAAAAAACTTTGGATAACATTGCACCAGAAAAACCATTTTCCTCTTCTCAAAAGAAAATAATGGCAAGATGATTCACACCCCACCTCAGATCAAAAATTGCATACCAAAGACAGATACGACTGAACAAAGTGGAAATACTGAAAGCAAAAAAGACATTCTACAACAAATGGATCACAAACTCAAGCAACACCCAGAAAGAGATGTTCAACATCATCAACAAGGTAAGAAACCCAACAGTGTATAACAACACACCAACTCCATCACAAAGAATATTAAATTACCTTGCAGACCACTTCAAAAACATCCAGAGAGTTATTAAGAGCATGACTAAAATCACCAACATACCTCTTAACCAGCCAATTCCGGAACCACCTACGAGACTAAAACACCTCCCACCAACCTCAAAAGAAAAATTCAACATTGCCTGGTGGCAAAAGCTATTGAGCCCTCCAGCTCCCCTGCAAATACAAGATTATCTTCACCCAGAAAGCGCCTGCAGAAATTTCCTCAACATCTTCAAACATTACGTAGCTACAGGAATACATCAAGCAACTCCTTAAAGACTAATCAGGAAACACAGAAGGCCTAACGAACTTCCGACCAATCTCAAACATCCCATAACCAGTGAAGCTACTAGAAAGCCACAAACACATTTTTGAACATGTAGAAAACAATTGCATATTATACCAGGCACTAGTAGCTTTCAGACCCATGAGATGAATGGAAAAAGCATTACTATTGATAAGGGATGAGCTAAAAACCAACGGAGACTCAAACGTCAAATTGCCACTAACACTACACAATATATCAGTAGCATTTGACACAGTTCAACAGAAAACACTCATAAAAAAAACTCTAAGGTATTGCAATCGTCAACACAGTACTACTCTGGCTAAAATCCTCCATGACAGAAAGAACAGAAACAACTTGGATAACACCATTTGACTCATCACCTGACAAAACAACATGTGGAGTCCCGCAAGGTCCATCACGCTCACCTCTGCTTTTCAACATCTACCTAACCCCCCTGATTAACCTTATTAAATAACACAGGCTCACCTTCTACAACTACAAAGATGACAGTCAAATCACCTACAAAATCAGTGCTAGCAAAGAACAAAACTCAACCCTTACCAACTGCCTCACAGAAAATTTGAGTGAGCACCAACAGCCTTAAACTGAATCCAGAAAAACAGAAATCATGATCATGCCCATTGACCCGTTGAACCATCTCCACATTCCATGGCCTACCAAACTGGGAAACCCACCGGAATCATCCAAAGTGGTCAAAAATATTAGAATATTAATGGGCAACAAGCTAACACTAGAACCACAAGTCAATGCAGTAGTCAAGTAATGGTTCATCAACGTACACACAAATAAAAGGATAATCCCCTTTCATCACCTTGCCACACAGAACACTCTCCCTCATCTCTTTCATCATGTCAAGAATAGACTATGCTGACAGCATCTATCTCGGAATGCCAGAATACCTTATGAAACTAAATAAACAAATACAGAACACAGCAGCAAGACTGCTCCTCAGACTCACAATGATACGATAATATATCTTATGATAGTTTATTTATATAGTGCCTATACACAATGCGATTCAAAGCACTTAAAGGCAATGGAGGGAACAAGAGAAAATACAACAACATTCTTATAGGCCATGAACAGTAAGGATGTGAAATTAACTATCGTACTCGGCCTGACAACATTTCAGATAGTGCAAGAGCTAAGACATAGATAAGGAAGGGAGAGAGTGGGAAAGAAATGGAAACAGACAGGTGGCTTCCGTACTAGGCCTGACAACATTTCTGGTAGAGCTGGCGAAAAACAAAAGGTGAGGGAGAAGGGTGCAGAAAGGGAGGGGAGGAACAAAACAAGCGACTATCGTACTAGGCCTGACAACGTTTCAGATAGTGCTGGAGGGAGGAGGGAACAGTAAGGGGATGGGGGAGTGACAGACAAGGTTGCTATCATACTAGGTCCAGGGACAATTCTGATAGAGTAAGTGCATAGAAGAAAGTAAGGGGAGGAGGGGAGGAGATAGGAAAAGGAACAGAGGAATAGGAGGAGAGAACAGAGTAAGCAGTAAAAAAGAGTGGAGGAGCAAGAGGGGAGAGAGAATACAATTGGAGAAGTCAGTAGTGACGCATAATGTTGCAAGCCAGTATACAAGATGAAGATGGGAACAGCATGATTAAGGGCCACCATGAGTACAAGATGCACAGGAAGTCCAGCATGTGAGTTGAGAAAGGGTGACGCACCTTGAATCAATGAAGAACATAAAAGTAAAATCCAGAATTGGCCACAAGATGGTGATGTGAACCCAGAATGTATCAGGACAGACTCCTGTGTGCGGGAAGGGGGGGTGGCACAAGGGAACAACACAGGGGGACGAGAGAGGGTGGGGATGGCCAGTGGCGACAGAGGGTGTAAACGCATGTTGGTGCATGCTTACCTGCTGGCTTAGCAGGTAAGCATGCTTAGCGGGTAAGCAGTCTTAATGAGAGAACACATCACACCATCGCTGAGAACACTACATTGGCTACCAGTCAAAAAACTCATTTTCTTCAAAACACTCTGCATAGCACACAGAGCACACCACATACAAGGAACAGAATTCACACTGGGAAAATTCTCCATCTACAAAGCAAAACGAACATTAAGGTCCAGCAACAGAATTCCCCTTTTCACAAAATTAAGCCTACGTCACCCAACAAGGATGTTCAGATCAAGCAGCGACATCCGTTTCGAACCAAAACCCTACAACAAAAGAAATTTCAGAGGATCTTCTTTCTCTAACCTCGCCCCAAAAACCTGGAACAAGCTCCCTAAGAACATACATAACACAAGAAATCACGTACTAGTCAGAAAACTCATCAAATCCTGTATTCGGATGGAAGGGCAATGGCGATATATCAAATAACACCATGGCCTACAAACAACACACAGGCACCAATGGACAAGCTACGGAAATAGATAACAAGTGAGTGGGCGATTGCTATTTTACAGCACCAACACCAGAGTGGGGTCCATTACATTAAGTTCAAATACAACACAGCTGGAAACGCGCCATGTCATCACTCACAACAATTAGATGGACAAGAAAGGAAAGTGGAAATATGCATACCTACAGGACAACTGGATACATAGAACAAGATTTATAAGGACTAAGATATATAACCCTCTAACCTATGTTCAAATCTCTGCATACCTAATTCACACGAAAATCCACACAACCATCTTCTCACTCACCAAAATGCATGCAATTCACCACACCGCAACAACAAACAAACAGCACATAAACCACACCAACAGCACACAAGGTCTCGCAGCAGTCCGATACTCACACCAAAGCTCAGCACATGGTGTAAACCGAACTGAAGCTGCCAAACAGCACACCACTTCTCTCACTTTCCTACTCCCTCTTCACCCGACTAACACACCTGCCTTCTTGTTTGCCGATCTACTGGTGTGCCTGGTGACCAAACAATACAAAAAGCACAAATTCAAAGGATCCAAATTCTCCTGCATTGTGGAACTAGCTCCCAAAAGAAAAAAAACAAATAACAGAAGATGATCTACAATTCAGAAAACTGATAAAAACATTGGTCTTTAACTCAACAAGCTAAAGAGGGATCACCAGCGACGGAAAACTGCCAATGTAACACAATACAAACACTGGAATGCTGATTTGCTGAAACAGCAACCCCAAAGCAATAAAGCATCCAAAAGCAGAACACCATAGAATAATACTAACTCAACGGATCACTCAGACGTCTGCCAACTAACCCTACTCAAAAATCTCTAATACTCTCCATACCAATCCTCCAAAACTGAGCAAACCAGACACATACCTCCACTGAAAAAAAAACAATTGAAACCACTAACACTCTAATGACACTCCACAGCACGCAACAGGACACTAACCCTAATGTACATAAACCACCCATATACAACCTTGCACCAAGCACCACACAAAGTCGAACAACAGCAAACAAACCAGCACAGAGTGACTGTTTTTTTTTTAACTGAAGACACAACAGAACATCAAATCTTTTTTTGTTAGGGTGCTTGAACTTGTAATTCAATTATTTCAATAAGCGGAACTGTTGTGTAGGGAACTGCCAAATGCAATTGTTGTGTTGCTACCTCAGGAAATGTTGTGACATCAGAGGTGTCTAAATACACTGCCTGCTTAGCTGCCATTTCTGCGGTGCCATTTCCAAATGAAATGGGGTCATGTGTATTGGGGGAGCATTTCACAACCGCTGCCATAATTGGGCATGATAAAGCACAAATTAACCTCATAATGCTGCATGCTGTACATGCGTCTCATCAGATCTCCTGAACCCTCTTCTCTGCCATCTGGACAACCCTGAATGTACCGTTGATGTAACATATGTAGAATTGTTTTGTATCGTTAATAAACATCCTTATGAAGCTTCCAGTGCTTCAATCAATGCAGTCAATTCCATTGCTGCTGCTTAGTGATATATAGGTAACCTCTTCCGAACAACTATCTCATATCCTCCATCTACGAGATGTACCACTGCAGTGCATGTATGCCATTGTCCCATCCCCTGATCAATTGTTGATGGCCCATTAATGAAAAGAACCTCCCCTTCTTTGAGAGCATCCTCCCTAGCTCTAATCAAGTTATTGCAAGGACCTACTTATGTAAGACCTCCTCAACCGGCTGAACTGGTATTGCAATAAATGTGGTTGCATTCAATCTGCAACACCTAAAAATAAGATTAGAGGGATTGGATAGTATAACCTTGTAACTGGAGGCTCTCTGGGTGGTGAAAGTGGACTTGGACCTCTCTAGGATAGCAAAAATTGCCTGTTCTACATACAATGTCACTGAGCATCCCACCATAATTGTAGAGGACTTTTCAAGTGCAAACGCAGTGGCTGCTAATGGGAATTGGCCTGTATTAATCTAATATACCACTGTAGTTTACTAAGGTCTTGTGTCCCATGGATGTTACCTGGGTTAACATAGCTGTCATGACCTGTCCATTATAATGTGAAAAAGAAATACAATTCCTTTTCATAATCAAGGGTTGCTAACTGGAGCTTTACTTTTAAGTTCGTCAAAGAATTTAATCATGTCCCCAGTCCACATGAGTAATCCTTTTTTATGTAAGTAGTGATAAGGCGGAGTCTGGCAGAGTCTGAGGAGTGACCAGGAGTGCTCAGTGACTCTTCGCTTTCTACTGCTGCTGTGGGAGTGTCTCCAGCTTAAAAACTGCCTCTCCCCGCGGAGCGGGCGCGGAGTCTGGCAGAGTCTGAGGAGTGACCAGGAGTGCTCAGTGACTCTTCGCTTTCTACTGCTGCTGTGGGAGTGTCTCCAGCTTAAAAACTGCCTCTCCCCGCGGAGCGGGCGCGGAGTCTGGCAGAGTCTGAGGAGTGACCAGGAGTGCTCAGTGACTCTTCGCTTTCTACTGCTGCTGTGGGAGTGTCTCCAGCTTAAAAACTGCCTCTCCCCGCGGAGCGGGCGCGGAGTCTGGCAGAGTCTGAGGAGTGACCAGGAGTGCTCAGTGACTCTTCGCTTTCTACTGCTGCTGTGGGAGTGTCTCCAGCTTAAAAACTGCCTCTCCCCGCGGAGCGGGCGCGGAGTCTGGCAGAGTCTGAGGAGTGACCAGGAGTGCTCAGTGACTCTTCGCTTTCTACTGCTGCTGTGGGAGTGTCTCCAGCTTAAAAACTGCCTCTCCCCGCGGAGCGGGCGCGGAGTCTGGCAGAGTCTGAGGAGTGACCAGGAGTGCTCAGTGACTCTTCGCTTTCTACTGCTGCTGTGGGAGTGTCTCCAGCTTAAAAACTGCCTCTCCCCGCGGAGCGGGCGCGGAGTCTGGCAGAGTCTGAGGAGTGACCAGGAGTGCTCAGTGACTCTTCGCTTTCTACTGCTGCTGTGGGAGTGTCTCCAGCTTAAAAACTGCCTCTCCCCGCGGAGCGGGCGCGGAGTCTGGCAGAGTCTGAGGAGTGACCAGGAGTGCTCAGTGACTCTTCGCTTTCTACTGCTGCTGTGGGAGTGTCTCCAGCTTAAAAACTGCCTCTCCCCGCGGAGCGGGCGCGGAGTCTGGCAGAGTCTGAGGAGTGACCAGGAGTGCTCAGTGACTCTTCGCTTTCTACTGCTGCTGTGGGAGTGTCTCCAGCTTAAAAACTGCCTCTCCCCGCGGAGCGGGCGCGGAGTCTGGCAGAGTCTGAGGAGTCCGAGGAAGTCCGTGGAAGCCGGGGTGCGGCTATAGACTCCCCTGGCCTCTTGCTTACAGTACCCATCCCCGTACTCATCTCCGCTTCAGTCCCTGCCATAATGCGAACAAGCGCTCTTATGGCTCTGGAGAAAGGAAAGATCGTGAGCAACGCTGTAAAGACCCGAGCCCAAAGAAAGCGTGTGCGCGAACCGGCGTGCCCTGACTCCGAACACTCATGGCTTTCAGCGGAGTCCTCGGAGGCGCTCCACACACCTGTCTCTGTTGTCTCTGTTGTCACAGTTGTCTCTGACTGCACACAGTCCAAGAACCAAGATGAGCGTCTGACGCAGCCAGCCGCGAACTCGACATCTACGCCTAGCGACAACGACAACGACAACGATGAAAAGATAGTAAGTGATTGTGTGGTTACTACTTCACGAGTGGATCGAGTTCTTCTTCCTCAGTCCTGGCAAATGGGAGGTGCGGCAGAGGTATTGGGGGCTGAGAGAGTGGCTGTGGTACCTGCTCTACAGTCGGCTACTGACAGTGTTATTACCCAGCCCAGCTCTACAAAAATGATCCTACCCCAGGCTTTCACATCCCGCTCCCCGCATCAAAGTAAAAGTGATGTGATCCTTGACAAGTGCGCTAGTTCACATGAAGTACAGTCCATTCCGATGATTATGCTTGAATCGGCCCTAACACACGGCCCTTTTGATTTTCCAGCCAGTATTGCATTAAATGACATGAGTTCAACGCTTTACGACCCTGCTACCACGCAAATGCCTTCTTGTCAACTCACTGGTGCGAGGCCCGGAGCCCAGGTGCTCCATGTGATTACCAGTGATTGCGATGCAGTAGATGCTCGAACACAAATAGAAGCAAGCAATGGTTCCCCACGCACACGATTCTACAGTGCACATGAGAAGTTGCTACCTTCGCCAGTGTTTCCACTAAACACGCTGTACGAAAGTAGTGCGCCTGACATAGCGCTCACACCCAACGAAGTGTTCAACCCGGTTCAAAAATTGGACTCACAATCCTTTGCTTGTGATTCCCTTGCAAATGCTGAGGGAGTGAGGGTGCTGATTCCACAAGAAAAAGACCCAATTAACCGCAGAAACTCCCTAGAAGTGGTTAATAAACTTTTAATGGACCTTAAGCACTTGAACAAAAGCAGGTTGAATAACTCGGCAATAAAAAACTGCTTGCCAGGGGCTACAACCCCTACGAGAGCGTCCCATAACCTTGTGGACGGGGTGCCTCCATCAGTGTTGCTGGCTAAAAGTCCCTCGCGGAGCCTCCTTACGACCAATTTGATCGAAAGAAGAAGGAGAAGTAGACGCTCGAGTGGTTCACCGAGCATTCTATGCTCACAGAAGAAGCCCGCTATGGTGATATCGCAAAATGACCCATCGTCTAACCCACATCAATGTATGCATGGACCTTCAAGCGTGAGTTCGCAATCTGAAGACAAGTCAGATTTGTCTTCATCGGACTCATCCTTAATGGAGCGCCCTTTTCCCAAAATTAGACGAGTTCCAGTGGGCAAAAGACAATCCAAGGGCCGTACAATGGATTGCTCTGGTAACGCACGCTATACTCCAAGTATGCAAGAGCTTCAAAGTATCATCATGTCATCAACCACAATTGCCTTGGCTCCTTTTCTAAAAATGTACGAACATATAAACGACAACATAAAAGACCTAACAGCTTCGCTCAGTGGTGTTTATGCGAAGATTGCTGAATTGGAAACGTCTCAAACGACTCTAAAGAACTCATCCCTACACACTAACAAACAAGTGGAACTGGCATTAGTTGCTTTAACAGACAGTAACAAAAATGCACTCCTAGACAGAAAACTACTGGCTGAAGTGGCTAAACAGGCTCTACACCTTTTTCAACAAAAAGCCGACAATCCTTGTTACACTGAAGTTCTTGAAGACCGAGATGTACAGAGCCCTCGAACTTCAAATAATTCTGTAGTTTGTTCATCTTCTCGGATACCTGTAGCCACGTGTGCCCAGATTGCAGAAGCCACTGCTCTTGATCGCATGAGAAACGCAGATAAGCTGGCTAATATAGAAAAGGCGACAGCTGAAGAAGGTCAAGAGCATTCTTTGTTGTTACTTGTTCCATGTGCTTCTGGCCCGCAAACGGCCGACCTTGACCTCTCCACCACTGACTTGGCTCCATCTGACTCGACCAATTTTCAGGCTATTTGCCTGGAAACTCAAGCTGTAGAGAACTTGGCGCTTCATGATCCTCAATTGGCTGCCTCGTCAAATCTAAATCTTGGTTCTGTTTCTGACATAGAGGTACCGGTCGATGCATTAAACTCTGAAACCGACGCTGCTGCTGCAGTTTTTGACATATTTAAACACCCTACAAGCCGGTCTATCTCTGGCTCGAAAACTGCAAACTGTAGAAACAACGAACCTAAAAAATCAAAAAACATGCCCATGAAAAAAAGGCACCGAGGTAATGATCCCAGGAAATTCTTGCGCAACCTAAAAACTCTGAATGTAACTGTCAACAAAACAACTCTAAAAAATAAAAAAGACGCATGTGAATCGCGGTCAAATGTTACTACCATCGATCTGGATCCGGCCATCGAACCGATAATCGATTTACGCGGTATATCGGAGGAGTTGTTAAACATATCGACATATGAGGATGAAGTAGCCACGAAAGCGAACGAGACTGCGGAGCACAATTTGTTGTCGGTTATCCCCCTCGTGGTATCTAAACAGATTGACAACACCACAGATCCCTCGAACGCAGTCTGTCCCCAAATAATCAATCAGCCCGACATCGGTTTACATCTGCCTGGCCTCAATTCCATTCTGCCTAAAGCGCCGGCCCGGAAAGCTTCAAGAATTATATCTTTATGTGAAGTAACTGGGCCAACTTCAACTTTAACAGATGACACGAACAGCTGCTCTAAACCATTCATGACGCTCGAGGAGAAACGCCGGAAGATCTGCAATCAGTGTAACAAAGATCCTCCGAAATCGAAAGATCTAGAACCTCAATCTTCTTTCAATCTTTACACTAGCCAGCAACCATCCAAAGCCCTAAAGTCTGTTCCTCCAGGCACTAAAGTACAAGACCTTATTCAGATGAACCCGTCGCAATTCAAGGCCATGGGGGTTCCACAAAGAAATCCTACACCGAAAAATCACTCAATAAAAGAACCCCCTACGAGTAACTATCCGAAGAAGGCGTCCTCTTACCACCAGGTACTATTGGAACGTATTGACTCTGCTGATGACTTGATAATGAATCGCCACAATGTTCTGTGGCTATGTCACTTGGTCCCAAGTCTGCGGGCCATTGAATCTGGTGACTTGAAAATTGTAGAATTTCTCGAGGAAACCAAAAACGATGCAGTTATTCTACACGTTCAATCAAAAATCATAGCTGATACATTGCTCCAAGCCGGTCCGGTGTTAATGTCGCTAGGTTTTGACATCTCACTAGTCCCAACACGGGCCCCAGCAGAGACATTGGGTGAAGCTGCGAACCCGATAGAAGCGGGCAGAGACGATAAAATTCCACCAACGCGCTCAAGTGAGCGGGCTCTTGCAGCCTCGCACTTAAGCTCATTATCCCTGGTACAGAAGACTCGGAAGCCGATGATTGAGACACCTAGTCAAAACAACATCAAGATTACAATTCAAGGAGCTAGCCAAGTGCACCCAACTGAAGACCGGCCAGTGTCTGACCCCTCATCTTTGGCGCAAGGGAACGACTGGGCGTGGGTTGCTGAAACTTTAAATAACACCATGCCTCGTTAACGCCAGGCTCTCAGGCACTCGAACAACAAAAAAGCCCTTACTTTGGGCTCCTGGAATACAAGAGGCTTCAGTCATCTGTTTAACACCGCCTGGGCCGAAGATCTGGATCTTATCTGCCTTCAAGAAACTTGGCTCTGTGAAAAACCCATTTTGGAAGGGTTTGAAATCGCCTTTACACCGGCTCTCAAACAGACCAGGGGGAGACCGATGGCAGGCCTCCTTGTAGCTGCTAGGATCAACTCTGGTCTCCGGATTTTGAATTCAATTGACATTTCTCCATATATTCAGGTGACTACGGTCGGGGTGGGTAGCTCACCCGCTGGAACCTCGACTTCCATCTGTATTTTTAACCTCTATTGGAATCATGAGGTTCATGGAACTAAAAACTTCATAGATGAAGTTACAAAGTCCTTGGATGAGTATATGGAAGCCGGCCCCCCTCACGAGCTGATAATCTGCGGAGATCTTAACATCGACTGCTTTAATCATTTGAACGAAACAGGTTACAAGAAGACCGGAAATAACTTAGAACTCTATCCGGTAACCCAATGGTGCCTAGAAATGGAGGTCCGTGACATTATGATGCTGAATGGTCAAACGCTGGGTGATATTCCCGCTGCTCCCACTTGGCGTCGAGGCAAACTCAAGTCCACCTTGGACTACATCTTTGTATCCAGTAGGTTTCATATGAGAACGACTAGTTTGTCTGTTCAATCAATGCAGCACAGTGACCATGATATGGTGGTCTTGACATTCACGGAAACGGTTGAAAACCCTCGAGATCTTTGGGCCTTTCATATCAGAACAGGAACTGGTAGGATTCGTTTAAATCTGGACTCCTCTGAAACAAGTAACATCTTGAGGGGTCTCCAGACCTCCAAATCTACGGATTACGACTATTTGCTAACCCAATACCGTGAATGCAGGACCTCAATGGGCAAAAGTCTGTTCTCTCCGAAGCACAAATTCGACCTCGAGGTGCAACAACGAAAACGTCTTCTACGTTGGCAGATAAGATCGGCCCGTAAACAAGTACCCAGTATTGCCCATGGCCTTGTGAGAAAATTTAAACAACACCATAAGAACTGGCTCAAGTCTCATAAGTGTATCATGCTGCAGAATGACGCGGAGCTAATGTTATCAAAAATGAAGAGCTCAAACGCCGCTGAATACTGGAGACTGATAAATGACAATCTTGCGCCTCAACATGCTCTTCAGGCCAATTTGGTTGCTGAGGCTGAGTGGGTATCCTTTTATGCAAACCTTTTCTGCAATAACAACGAGGTCGCTGCTTGGAGGCCTCCCGTACTATCACATTGGGACTTGGTCTTCGACTACGAGGATATATTGAGAGTCATTAAGAACTTGCACAATTCAAGAGCCCCTGGTCCTGATGGCCTAACGAATTTCACGCTCAAGCTTCACCCTGAAACATGGACCACCTTTTGTGAGTTACTGTTCAAAAGGATTGCCATGAACTGCAAGACTCCCGTGTCCTGGAAATCAGCAGTGATTATACCCATTTTCAAAAAAGGCGACCGCCGCAATCCAAAGAATTACAGACCAATTGCTCTTCTTGATGTATTGGGCAAGGTCTACTCTACTCTTCTCCAACAAAAACTGTTGGAATGGTCAATAAATTGCAATCAGATGGACCCTAGACAAACTGGTTTTGTAAAAGGATTGGGCTGCGGTATTAACCTTTTAACATTAAACCTATTGAAAATGGAAGCTTTACGATCCAATGCCAAGATATATCTCGCCTTCGTGGACCTGTCCCAGGCGTTTGACAGTATTAATAGAGATCTACTCTGGTCTAAATTGACCAAATGGAACTGTCCAGCAAGCCTGCTGGCCGCCATTTATGAACTGCACACGAACACGACCATCAGAGTTCGCCTAGACCAAAAGGGCAACCTTTCTTCACCTATTGACACCTTTCGAGGTGTCAAGCAAGGGTGCCCGCTTGCGGCAATCATATTCAATTTGTTCATATCCGACATCAAGGATGTATTTCGTGACCTCCGCACTTTCCCGCCAAAACTACACGGCTCTCATGTTGACTACTTAGTCTATGCAGACGACATCATTCTAATAGACTTAACCCCTATAGGCTTACAGCACAAACTGAATGCCGTAGAAAAATACCTAACAAATAACGGGTTGGTTATCAACAGAGGGAAATGCGAAGTCATGGTCCTTGAAAGACTCCAAGGATTCAACTCGACTCGGCAGAATCTTAAATGGTATGTGAACAAAGAACCCATTGGGCGTGTGTTCAACACTAGATATCTAGGAATGCAGCTAAGTGCTAGCAGAAATGACGCCCCCTGGGTTGACTCAGCCAAGAACAAATGCCGTCAATTGGCATGCCAAGCAGTTTTAATTAACAAAAAATTTGGAAAATTTAGCTTAAGACCTACGCTAATGTTTTTCCAGCAGAAGGTGGTACCGTCTTTGATATACGCTGGCGAAAACGTCTTTGGGTGCGGCTCTGAGGTGTGGAATTCCTTGGAAAACATCTTCTGGTCTAGAGTGCTTAATCTTCCAAAAGGCACCGCCACAGTGTGTATTAGATATGAACTTGGATACATATCTATGCAAGCGAGAGTCGCTTGGAACCTCCTAAGCGTTTTCAGGAAATTAAACGCAAACATCACACTGCCCCAGTTGGACATTTTAAATAATTTACAGTCTGCCAAGGCCCCCTCAATTGCATTTCAATGGAACAAGCTATGCCATGACGTGCTTAGCACGTATGATATCACGATGCAACTGCTGCTTGAAAACCCAGATGCCGCGAAATTAAAGATATGGAGAAATGACTGGATCCAGACCTGTGATAAACGAGCCAATTCTAGGTCTATGCGTGAAGTGCCAGCCGAGGCAAGAGCATATGGATGTGTACCATCGTACTTGGCTTGTTTTCCAGACCAGTGGGTTCGGGCCTCTTATCTTCACTTCAGGTTGAATGTCATGACAACCAAAGAACGCCTTTGCTACTGGTCCCAATCCCCGGACTTGGACCTCACTTGCCGTTTCTGCTCCACTTCTAAGGAAACTCTTAAACATTTAATCTTAATGTGTCCAAAGTTTGAGTCTAAAAGAGCTAATATCTTCAGCCCAATAACAAAGAATTTTCAGTGCCTAACCCGCGAAGACTGGTGGAGAGCCCTGTTTGATGGGTCAAACAGAGGGGTGCTCTATGCCCTGGTTTCTTTCCTTCGCATTATAAAAGACTATCTACGCGATGCCTCGGCGGATTCAACAGTTGGGCCGCTTTCGATGTCCGCAACATAAGCCATGACATAGGGAACCGATGTAGAGATGACGCCTGGCATTGATTGGAGATGAATGTAGAAACTTTGGCTTGTTTTTTGTTTTCTCTCTGTTTTTAAAGGGTTGTAATACAACCTAACAAAAATAAAAGAATAAAAAGATAAGGGGGTCTCAAAATCCTAAATATACGAAGAGGAATTAGAGTCAGCCTAATCACACTCAATTATGGAGAATACAAGATGCACAGCAAAATCGAGCTGTATTATCATAAAAATAAAGCCGGGTTGCATACAAGCATTGAAATCATTTTACTCTCAGCATGTTAATAAAAAACTATTTTTCTAGTACTATAAATGTGTCAATGATAACATAACCTCAGTTTACAAAACCTACAGGGAATGGGGATAGGTCATTGGATTTAGCTACATATAGATTCCAAGGGGGTTAAAGATTTAATTGGGTTACAAGTATCTGATCATATTGATAAATGGGAATAAAAATCATCTCTATGACAAGTGATTGGTTGGCACAATGCTTCATGGTTGACATGACGCTAGGGATTTTGATAGGTTGGCTCTCTGCTAACCAATCTTGGACACTTCAAAGGTCATCAAGATATGAGCCAGAAGGAGAGTAGGGGGAGAGAGGCCAATGGACTGGTCTACCTTCAATTAAAAGTTACCAACCCTCATTCTCGGGTCATGAGATCAGGCAATCCCTTTGTATTACAGGTGTCTTACATATGTTGGCTTCGACTGAATAGTCAGTGTTCTCCAGTTGTGGGTCATGTGGTACGGTGTTCAGAAACACTCTTATTCTTCATGGAGTCTTTTGGTTTACTATTTTGCTATACTTGGCTACCAAAGACTTGTACTCTTATAAAAATGAATCTGGGAGTATACTGCTTGCGTCTTGGAAATTTCTATCTTGTGCCTTTTTTCTGATGTTCTGATCTTCAATTTTTTTAGTCTAACTTTGGCACTAGTTGCCAGATACTGTCTGAGTTCTGCAAAGATATGTATTTCTGTGGATGCAGCTGCTTTAGTTTTCCTGAGGACATGAGGCCTTTGCACATTCCAAACTCTGCTGTGGGTTCCATCTTTAAGAAGATGGCTGCCCAATTACACTCTTGTTTCTGTATTCGTGGGTCTTATCCGCATGTCGTTCATGTTGCATTCACCTGATACATGTGCCATGTCTGTGTTCTTAATGTCTGTAGATGCTATGTTAATATTCTTTATGTCCATGTTCTTCATGTGGAGTGCATCTCTGCCTCGTGTCTAACGCATGTGCTTGTTATTGTTACAATATTAGTTTAAATGCTTTTTCCATCTTCAGCTCAATTTGTCTCCATGTCCTGCTGTACTTGCATGGGCGGAACGATTGTCTCAGTGAGTAATGACTCTCATCTTTGTGTTATTAGTGCAGAAGAGAGCAGAAGCTTTGGATGACGTATTCATCTGCCTCCCAACAGCAGAGTAGTCTAAAATCTACGCTCTACTATTGTTAGACAACCCTAAACACTGCTGTATCGCTTTCACCATGAAGGGCTGTGGTATATTTTGTACTGCAGTTTCTCTCTCTGGGGTAACCCGTCTCCTTGATGCAGATATGATTTGTCCCAAGTACACCACTTCTTTATAACAATACCGTTTTTTGTCCTTGTCCACCTCATATCCCTTCTCCGCAAGCAAGGTCAGCCACACCACTGAGTCCTGTCTACACTGTTCTTCAGTGTCGCTGCTCACTAAAAGATTGTCGACATACTGAATGATGATGCTCTAAACATGTATATTACCCAGATCCATGTGCTAGACTCTATACTAGGGGAATTGCAGTACCTCTGAGGAAGTCTTGTGTGTTAAAATTGCTCCCAGTGGTAAGTAAACACAGTAAGATTCTGAGAGCCAGGGTGTAGTGGAATTGAAAACAAGGCCATTTTCAAATCAATTACCGTGAAACATATAGCTGCAGTGGGTATGTTAAAAATAATCATGGCAGGATTCAGCACTATTGGGAATTTTGCTTTAGCAGCATTATTCAATGGGCGGAGATCATGTATCATCCAACAACTTGAGACCTTTGCCTTCTTGATTGGGTATACAGCCATGTTGCATGGGGATTCCCATGGTATAATGCTATGATGGTGTCATGAATTCCTTCATCTGCCTGCCTGCATAGTGGGTATTGTTGTATTCTAGGTAATATGGCATGCTGCTTCAGTTTCATGCAGATGGCCCCTGCACTCTTCAATATCCCTACATCATTAGTGTTACTCATCCATAGTGCACTAGGCATCTTTCGCCATGCCTTCCTTCACATGGGAGGGCATCAGTCTGGCAATGAGTACTGTTGATGGTATTCTCTATGCTCACTCTGACCTGACAGAGGATACATATTTCAAAAATCATTTCCCCCTCACCATCACCATCATCAAACAAGTCCTCATCAGGCATACCCATCAAAAGCTCGGCGGCATCAATGCACAAAACTGTGTGCCTATCATCTCCATCTAGCTCAGAAAGGAAATCGTCTCTTGCGGATAGAAACCATCCGTAGGCGCCTCTGGATAGGTGGCTGGGCTGTCGTGTAGTTTGCGACTCCATAGACTCTTTAGTGTTAAGAAATCTTGTTCCAAATCTTCAACAGAGCATCTTTCATTTTGAAATCTTGACTCTTTTGAGAAAAATCTACCTTGACTAAAACCTCTGTAACTTTTGAACCGTACGTCCTAGAAACAAACCCAAACAACATTCCAATTCCTTATAGTTTTTCCGTAATCGCGTTTCCCGCACGCTAAAAAGTTGCAGCGAATTTTCATTTGGCTCCATTTCACCCCATGTAAAAAAACAGCTATTTCTTGCCTTCAACTTCTGAATTTCGTTTTCCATCTGCTAATCATTCTACAATCTTTGCTAGTGTTCACCTGAACCAATCCAAAGCAACTCTCACTAGTTCTGAATCCCATTTAGCGAATTGAAGTCATTCTTACCATTTCTCCCATTCAATTCATATTACATTTAAAAGCAATTGACCTGTTTTAAAGCATTCCTGTTCTCTCTAAGCTTGCTGGGGGAAGTGGAATTGAAACTGCAATTGTTGATTGCTATTCCTAATACCTGTGTGCCCTCATTCCAACTCTTCATTTTGCATATTGGGGGAAGTGAGTAGTAACAGAGGGAAAGAGTGATTACATTGTCTTTGGTTAAATTCATATCAAGTTTATTTCTGTGTTGCATTCTTTCCTATCTTGCATTTCCTTGAACCACACAAAGTATTCTCTGCTACTTTAATCCTCCTATTCCTACTCCTAACTGATTAAAGAGATTGTTGATATCGTAATATTACCCATTGCTGATCATTGTTCATATTCATAAGTGTAATATTCAGATATTATTCATATTCATAAAAGTATAATCTATATATTGTTCAATTCTTCAAATAAATCTTTTAATTTGCAAAACAAACCTATTTCTGGGTTCAGTGAAACCAGGGGGATTTAAAGAGAGGGGTGTTATATAAGGGTACATCATCTAGAATTAAAAGAACTTTTCACATAAAAATATATAAATAAGGGTTTCCATTGGGCATCCCATACTAGGCATTGACTTTGTTGGAGTGCTGGATTGAAATTACTTACAGCCCCAAGGCCTCGGCTGGGCTTAGTAAGACCGAACTTATGTTCGAGGCCTGCTGTGAAGAGGCTTCTAACGGACTCAGGTCCGAGGTCCCTCGTACAGAGGCTAAGGTAACCAACAGTTCTGAGAGGCCTTAGAAGGCCTCATCGGTGAAAGATTTTTCTCACCGGTCTCGCTCTTGTGGTGACACCAGAACCATTGAGGGGACAAGGGGTGAGCTTTTGAATCGAAGTTCCTCCTCTACCGGCAGTGTCGAGGTCCTTCCTGTGAGGGCTAGTTTGGCTATTTGTATGTCGCAGAAACATTCCAGGCCGCATAGTACCGGCGCGGCTGAGGTTCTTTGTGTAAAGGCTAAAATGAAGACCCCTGATCCATCATCGGGGACCCCTGATTCACTTTCACAAGTGCCGCAATTCCCCATAGGTAATGGCAAAATGGCGGCCGTTCTCGCCCCAACCACGGCGGCCATTTTGGGCACTTCCCCTACAACTACACCATCGGCCTCAGGTGTAGGGATTGGTTCTTTGGGTGAACATAAGGTTTCTTGTGCGCTTCCCTTTCGTCCAGTTTACGACTGGAACGCTTGGATGCCTCTTCCGCACAACATCTTGCTGCCTGTGGGTTCGGCACCCTTGATTTATGTGGCCACCTCGGGGGATAGACCTGTTTGGCAACCTTCCCCTGTGCGTCCCTGGAATTATCCTCCTCATGAGAGGCCTCCTCCGGCAGCTCAAAAGCCTTCTCCGGAGGACGCCTTTTTCGGCAAGTTTCAGACGCTCGTGTGTACCGACCCCATGAGGGAGTATTTCAAGGGTCTTTTTAGGGAGATATGCCTGCCTGTGCCTCCGGCTCCACCCGTGCCTCCGGTGGTTCTGCCGGGGCCGCCTTTGCCTGTGGTGTCTTCCCCTACCCTTCCGCCCTTGCCCCCGTTGTCCCCGGTGGACAAGGCGGTGCCCGACGTAGTTCAGCAAGACCCATATCTGTCGAATGATGCACAGGGCGATCAGGATAGCGAAGACCAGCCCCACTCTATTCGAGCTTTCCACAACCGGGTGCTGGACATGGTGTGTCTATTGGATGTTCCAGTGCCCGAGGCACCTGCTCCGCAGGAGCTTGTGCTCTCAGGGGCGTTCAACTTTTCTCCTTCGGAGCGTACCGGCCTGTTCTTGTAGAAGGACCTTTTGACCGAGGTCCATAGAGTCTGGGAGAAGCCACACTCTGGACTTTTCGTCACTAAGAAAATTGACACACGATACAGGCTGCATTCTTCGGAAGAGGTGGCCCTAGCATCTTGTCCGCCCCCTCCTGCACGGTGGTGGCTGCGGCCACTTTACAGTCCAGGCCTGCAGCATCCTCTTTTACGACGGCTACTCAGGTCCTGGGGAAAGAGGACAAGCTCCTCGACTCCCTTGGGTGGAAGATTTTTGCTAACTCGGTCCTGCAGCTCTGGCAGTCCAATGCAGAAGTGGTGTTAGCGGGGGTGAATATGAATATGTGGAAAGGTCTGTCAGAGTTTGAGGAATTCATTCCAGTCGAGAAGCTGGAGGACTTTAAGGCGTGATTGTACGATGCCAGGGTCTTGGTCCAAGATCTGTTGGAGGCCGCGGCTCATCACGTCGACATTTCGGCTCCGGGCCTTATGCCGGGAGTTGATACCTCTTGACAGTTGTCGTTGCATGCCACCAAGTTCTCAAAGGAGGTGCAGGACAAGGTGTTCGACCTGCCGTTTGATGGTAAGGAGCTTTTCCATTCCACAACGGATGTAGAGCTGACCAAAACAAAGGACAGCACCCAGACTGCTAAGGCCTTGTCCATCCTGGTTAAAACTCCCTTTAGAACCCAGAGACTGTTGTCACAAAGCCAGCTCTCCTCTGGCTTCAGACGGTTTCTAGATCGGAAATACCGGCGGAGGCAGCAACGGACTCGGTTTTACTCCTGCTCCTCAGCCTCCTCCTCAGGTTCATGTGGTAACACCACTGAAAAGTCTGCCAAATGAAGGTTCCCCGCGCTCGCATGAGGATGTATTGCGTCTCGTTGGGAGGTATGGCAGACCATCACCAAGGACCGGTGGGTCTTGTAAGATGCTCGGGCGGGCTTCCTCTTACCCTTACCTCCTACCCCACCCTTCAACCCTCCTTTCCAGCAGTCAGGGTCTTCCTCCCTAAAAGCTGAGGTTCAGAAACTGCTTTATGTCAGAGCTGTGGAACCCATCCCTCTTGGGGAACGAGGGGAGGGCTTCTACTCCCGGCTGTTTACGGTGCCCCAACCCAACCAGGCTGGCCTGCGCACCATCCTAGACCTTTCCCAGTTCAATCATTTCCTACCCCAAGAGAAATTCCAGATGATCACGCCTGGCCAGATACGGTCCTCTTTGCAGATGGGCAATTGGCTCAGCGTGGTGGACCTTCAGGATGCGTACATGTATATTCTGATCTGGAATCCACATAGGAGATATCTCTGTTTCTCTGTGGGAGAGGAGCACTTCCAGTTTCGAGTGCTTCCTTTTGGTCTCAGCTCGGCGCCACGTGTCTTCACGAAGATGATGTCGCTGATTGCGGCCTATCTTCATCTGCAGGGTATCCATGCATATTTGGACGACTCGCTTTTACTCAGCCCTTGCCTGTTGAAAGCCTTGTGCAATCTTCAGTCTTTCCTTCAGCTCCTGTTCCATCTTGGGATGTCGGTGAAGTGGCAGAAAATCTTTCATGACGGTCTCGCAGGACTTGATTTTCCTGGGTTTTCCTGGGTTTTTGCTGGAACATGATCGACTGCAGAGTGTACCTGTCATGGGTACCAGCATTTGGACCCACATCTCAGTAGCACAAACACCTGGGGAAAAGCTGAAGACACAATTAGGGGCTAGATGGGTAAAGGCTTGGTAAGCAAAACATACATTGAGGAACTCTTAACATATACATCATTCACATAAGCTTCTTCTGGCATAGCCTTTATTTTCTAGACATTTCCTGTACTCCCAACATGGATGCCAGTGTGACTTTCAGGAAATGCAGAGAACTGTGTAGCACACTCTAGTGTTTGGGCATGGCTGCCTATATAAGCCACACCCAAGAACTGGCCCATGCTTCGTGTGCTTTCTGTAGCTTCAAGCACACATTCACTGCAGCCCGGGTCTCCAGTGAATACTTACCTTTTTCTGCTTCCTCGCAACCCAAACATCCAGTACATCCTTACCTGTTTCCGCATCATCGTGATCTGGACATTCAGTGGAACTCTCACCTGCTTCTTCTTCTTGATTGAGGCAAGTTTCTTCTTGCTCTTCTCTCCAGCGCTTTGGACCCGATCGAGACAAGTTTCTTTCCTGCTCTTCACACCAGCACTTCGGACCCGATCTATGAAAGAAGAGAAAACAAGCCTGAATTAGTAAGCGCACGCATTCAATTAACCCCTCAGTCTCCCGCGCGACCAAAGGAACTAACCTCCGTAAACGAGTCTGTTGGAACTCTTCTCTCTGCGCCAGCATCCAGCTCACAGCTCCAAGCCCGAAACCAGAATTGAAGGCGGAGATCCTCTCATGGATTTTCATGTGTTGGGGCACTCCGGAAGTGGACCTCTTCGTGACTGTGGCAAACAAGAAACTTCCTCTGTATGCCTCTAGAAATGGGCTGGGAGCCTCCTCTCTTGGGGATGCTCTCGAGATTCAATGGCACAGCATGAGGGCCTATGCTTTCCTGCCTCTGCCTCTGCCTCTGATTCATCATACGATTTGCAAGCTGAAGAACACAGTGAACTGCTCTCTTCTGCTCATAGCCCCGTGGTGGCCTGCCAGGTTTTGGTTCTCAGAACTTCAGCACCTGTCGGTGCATCCACCGATCAGGCTACCGGTGAGTCCCGACCTGCTGCACCAGGATCAACAGCTGTGGCATCGCTCCCCACAATCGTTCAGCTTGGCGGCATGGTGCCTGAGTTCAAGTAATTAGAACATCTCAACCTGTCTGCTGATAACATGCGCATTATTAAGGCAGTCAGGAAACCCTTGACAAGGTCTCAGTATAGAAGCAAATGGCAAGGGCGGCTACGATTGACACTGTGCTGTCTTTCGTGTCTCACTTAGCAGAGTCAGGCATTCACGTTCTGTCTTGCAGAACTTATCTTTCGGCAGTATCCGCTTAACTATCCATGGACCAATGCTCTTACTCTCTGTCTAATCCAGTGGTTAGGAGACATTTTGAAGGTTTGATGCGCCTTTATCCCCCGGTTTGCAAACTGCACCCAGCGTGGGATCTGAATGTTGTCCTCACGGCGTTGTGCCATAAACCTTTCGAACAATGGCCACGGTGGACCTCAAGCACCTTTCGTGGAAGGTGTCCTTTTTGGTTGCTGTTACTTCAGCAAGGCGTGTGAGTGAACTCCAAGATTTATCGGTGGAGCATCCCTTCTCGGTTTTCCACAAGGATAAGGTGGTCCTACGGACAAATCCTTCTTTCCTGCCGAAGGTCGTCTCTGATTTCCATCTGAACCAATCGATCTCCCTACCAGTCTTCTTTCCGAACCCTGCTTCAAAAGTGGACAGGGTTCTGCATTGTTTGGATGTGAGAAGGGCTCTTAAATACTATCTAGACAGAACATCTGAATTTAGGAACTCTTCTCAACTGTTGGTGACCTTTGGTAATCCACAAGGTAAACATGCCTCTAAGTCGACTATCTCCAGATGGATCGCTGCCTGTATTGCAGAATCTTACACTGTCCAAGGACTGCAGCCTCCTAAAGGTATTCATGCACACCTGGTATGGGGCAAGGCAGCCACAGTTGCCTTTTAAAAAATATGTCCCCTGGGAGACCATCTCAAAAGCAGCTACTTGGGCCTCTCCACTGGCCTTTTGTAAACATTATTGTGTAGACTTGAGCTCCAGATCCGATGCTCAGTTTGGCCAGCTGTACTAAAGAACCTTTTTCAATAGGGGTTTTTCCATCCACTCGTAGTTCCTGTAAGGAGTGCTTGGGAATCTCCCATAAGTATGGAGGAAAGGGGACGGGACGTAGGAGTATAACCAGGTTACTCACCGTAGTGACCACCTTACTCCTAGTCCATAGTCCCCTTTCCTCCATACGCCCGCCCGCCGTCCCCTCTAATAAGGTTCCTCTATTATTGCTTAAAGGTCTGTGACCTGGCGATAGAAAAGGACTGATGGGCGATGCGCGGGGCGGAGCTAAGATGGGCGGGGTTACGGCCGAGTGCCGTAACGTACGTAGAAAGAGAGGAAGGACTACATTTTTTGCACATTTTTTTGATGCTTTTACAATGTGCTCCGGTCCCGTCCCACAGGACAGAGGACTGTCCCATAAGTATGGAGGAAAGGGGACTATGGACTAGGAGTAAGGTGGTCACTACGGTGAGTAACCTGGTTATTCTGAGACAACACACTTCCTGGATAGGCCCTGATGTGGCTGCTTTGGTTTCAGGGCCCCGGCCCCGGATCACCCGCACAGGAATACCCCTAGGAACTGTGACCCCTGAGAACAGTCTAGATCAGAGCCCAACTAGACTCCATTTTGTGTGCCACCAACTCCATTTTGTTGTCACATAATGGCAGGCCAGCCATGAAATTAGAGTGCAGGCCTGCAGCTCTCCCCGCAAGGCACGCACAGCGAACAGGCTACTCCCCCCCTCTGTCATCTCTGCAGCCGTCGGTTCTCATGGGAGACTGGTGGCACGAATGCAACAAACTTCGCTCAGTATCTTCTGTCTTCCGTCTTACCTCATTAACCCTGCCGCGGCCCAGCTCAAGGCCTGGCAGCAGAAATTCGTTCATCTCTATAAACATGCCCCCATCTTGCAGACCCATGCCATAAAGAATACCACCCCCATATCCTTTGAACATGTTCAAATAGCTATGAGCGACCCTCGAGTATGTCCTGTTTGTTCACGCCATAATATGAGAGAGTCGAAGTGTCTTTCTGCGCGCAATCAGAATAGGTTGCTCATGAACTATTTCCAATACATGTTAATGTTAATGTTAAAGGACATTTGTACCGCGCGCTATCACCACCGGAGTGGTCCCCTGGCACTCTGGCGGCTCTGAAAGAGGGGGGAGGGTGAGTTAGTGGGATGAAGCAGGAAAAGTGCAAGAGAGCAGTGATGTGTTGTTGGTCGCCTCAGCCCGGTGGGTCCGTTGGCTGGGCTTGGGGTGTTTTCGGCCGGTAGTTGTTGTGTACTGTTGTGCAAGCTTATTTGCGTTTTTTGTTTTGTTGTTGCAATGTAGTGAAGTTTGTGCGGTTTGTTGTGCTGTAGTTTTTTGGTTGTGTTTGGTTTAGAGTTTGAGAGGTGTATGCAGAGGGGGAAATTGTTAGTGGAATTGGTTAGTTGGCATCTCTATCCTGAATTGAGGCGCTAGGCTTGCATAGTCTCCCCTGATGCAGCTCTGTCCTGATCTGGTCCTGTCTGGCATTAAAGGTCCCTTTTTCATCTATCTCCCACCTCAATCAGCCTCCCTCGTAGCCCCACCTGTCCTCCCTTCATAATCCTGTGGCCAGTGCACCCGCCAATGTCAACAACTAAGCTAGTGTGGTGATTGCCAATATCACGACAATTCCATAACACTGTAGTACCTGGTGGTAAATAAGGGGCGGGTGAGGATGTTGGATGGGAATTTGGCTGGGGTAGTTGACTCGGTCTCCATGCGTGTCGCCTGTGTTTCAGTCTGTCCGGTGTCACCCGTCCAGGTGCTGTGGGAGCTTCCCTGTTGGTTCTGGGGCTGTCAGTGTCCTTTCCAGTTTAGTCATCCTTTTTATTTTCCGTTACTTCAGTTTTCAGTTTGAGTCTGTGGTGTTGATGAGCCAGGTTTTAAGTGATTTCCTGAATTTTAGGTGATCTTCTGTGTTTCTTATTTCTTTTGGAATGATGTTGCAGGTTTTTGCGGCTAAGTGGTAGAAGGAGGTGCCTCCAAGTTTTTTCTTAAGGTATGGTTTAAGTTCGTGGCAGATTTCGTTGCTTGATCGGAGGGGTCTTGTTGGTTTGTAGATTGTTTTTTTCTTTTGTAGGAATTCTGCTCCTTGTCCACTGATTGCCCTGTGCGTTATGCACATTGTTTTGAAGGTGATGAAATATTTTACTGGGAGCCAGTGTAGTGTTTTTAGGGCAGGAGTGATGTGGTCTCTTCTGAATAGTTTGAGGAGTAGTCTAGCTGCTGCATTTTGGATCTGTTGTAGTTTCTTCAGGAGTTATTCTGGTATTCCGAGGTACAGGCTGTTTGCATAGTCGATTCTTGACATGATGAGGGCGATGATAGTGAGAGTTTTGTGCATGAAGGAGAGGAAAGGCAGAATTCTCTTGCCATGTGGAGGAGGAAAAAACATTTCTTCACTGTTGCATTTATTTGTGGTTCTAAAGTTAGGGTGTTGTCCATTAGGACTGCCAGAATTTTTATTACCTTAGATGGTGTTGGTGCATTTCCCATTTCCATAGGCCACGGGATGGCGGTTTTGTTCTCTTAGTCTTTGGGTATGATCATGATTTCCGTCTTTCCTGGGTTGATTTTCAGGTTGTTGGCGTTCATCCAGTTGATCGGCTTCGGTGTCTTTGATTTTGTAGATGATTTGAGTATCATCTGCGTAGTTGTAGCATGTAATGTTGTATTTTTTGAAGATTCTGATGACTGGAGTCTGGTAGATGTTGAAATATAGTGGAGATAGTGAGGATCCTTGTGGCACTACACAGTCGTTAACTCGTGGAGTGGATTTGAATGGTTTAATCCATACAGTTTCTGTTCTGTCTGCTAGAAATGATGTGGTCCAGAGTAGTGCTGAGTCTGTTATGCCTATACATGCAGATACTATATATGCAGAATAATGAAAGAACTGCAGTAGAATAATAAGCATATCAGTGCGGTGTATAACATATGTATAATCAGAACACTAACGTTATATAAGTGTGACGTGTATTATAGTGTACTATGAAGTTTAATAGAAATAGATTGTAATAACAAAATGCATAACAGAGCAGAACACTATATATGCCAGCACAAAGCTACCTCGTTTCGAGTTCAATGTAAATACATGCAGAACATCGTGTAAAACCAATTTAGCAATCGGATGCCATAACCAGTATGATTTTACCATGATAATATGCATTAGGGCCTGCATGTAAAGAATCTGATAATGGACTGCTTAATCTAGTATGGAAAATAACCTGTGCATACACAAATTATTACTATAGTTTTTTTGCATAGTTAACCTGCATATGACAAATGTCTTTCCTTTGGTGTCAGATTCACAGGTCTGAGAGTATGCTGGACAAGACCGATTGTAGTATTGGATGAATGGGAATGTGTGGCCACAAGGGCAACTGTCAAGTGTTTATCAATATGTAACTACACGAAACTCGCCTGACACCGCATGCCAACCTGATGAGCCCAGCTGACCGATTGACCTGAAGAGCATCATCACAGAGTCACACAAATCCACGCCAATCCCAGCACACCGACCTTATGGCACCAATAGGTGCCCGTCCCTTGTGACCAATCCCAATTCTTCATGTGCCCCTTAGGCCTCCCCTCTCCTGGATGACGCAAAAGTTGTATAAAAATGATTTGTAACATGTTTTCTGCAGAGTGCTCTCGGCGTGAGCAGAGTAGATTCTGCTTGCCCTATTTTAGATAAACAATTTTTTGATATCACCAGCACTTGGTCTTGGTCTCATTCCCTCCAGGGATGTGTCCTGTTTGACTCTTATTCGGAGAATTAAGTGAATTTTTGGGGACTTCTCACTTTCACGGTTCAATCAAGACCTCATATCAGCCCTCAATAAAGGCTTATTATTTAGTGAAACAAGTACCTCCGATTATTTTCAAACTAATTTAGACATATATAAATTTTATAGGTGGACGAAACGCCAAAAAATACTTTGAAAATGTACCAGAGAAAATGATCAGACCTTCCGATCTTATAGTTAAACTTACTGGGGACACACTAACATTATTGAACGTACAAGAAATTGAAGCTGAATATACAATTCAACAATTTACGGAAAAACGAGGCATTGCAATGACCCTCTCAGGGGAAACCACGCTCTAAATGTAACCCGACACTACCGATTGACAATGTGATTGATCTTTTTTTTAAAGTGCTTTCTGAGGACGTAAGACAACATTAATTATCGAATAATAAATAAAAAAATTCATCGCAACCTCACCAAAGATTGTGAAAGTCTTATAAGACGTCATGGAAAATGCATTAGGTGGGAGTTTAAAAGGCCATTTGCTGCAGGGTACATGAGACGGTCATCTCTTCCAACATGAAACTAACTGCCACAAGCTTTCCCCTGCTGCACTGAAGACAGGGGCCTGGATAAATACACAGCTGAGATTGGGACAAAGGTGAAAACCAGATAAGCCCATGTCTGTTCTTGCAGCAGAAGCGACCTTGAGGTCACAATTCTCATAAAAAATCCATTAGAGTTGCTATCATGCATTGAAGGAAGAAGTGAATGCAAATATGACCAGGCCCTGCATAGTCACATGTTTTAGGAGAAATGGAACTTGGAGGAACATGGCTGCAGTCTGGAGTGAAAGAGGCCTGTGAAACTGCAGTTTGATTAATGGAAAAATACATGTTATCACATAAAAATGTCAGCATACATGCCACAATGTTCATTCCAGAATTTTATAAATAGTGACAGTCACCCCTTTTTAATCATGCTAAAAAGACTTTTGTGTGATAAACATAACTAAAGTTATTAATGAAAATGTGATTTGGGCCTTCCCTTTATTCCAAGAGATTTGAAAGTTGGTGTGAGCGTGCAGGTAATAATAAACATGAAAAATATGAAGTGCCATATTTTTCACTGATATGGCCCCTGAGTAAATGAAGAAACAAACTGCATAGGAAGAGTGTGGTGACTTCAGACTAGCCTCATCTGATTTGCCTTCAAATGTAGTTCTTAAAAATATATTCATACATATAAAGATTTGACAATTTAGTGTACTTGCCATGTTGAGGCATTTTCCGAGTCTTAAAACATACTGAGTCCACTGTCAAATTGGGATGATGAAGCTTTCTCCTCCCACAGCTGTCCCCGATCACTCCCCCATCCCCTTGTCCTATTAGCACACAGGAGGGAGGAGGGTAGAGAAAATCAACCAATCCCTTTTGCGGGAATTATGACAAGGGTGTGCTTGTCATTTGCCCTATAATTAGATCAGTTTGCATTAGAACTGGACATCATCCACTAATTCCGAGAGGCAATCTGCTGTTGAAATTTTACAAGAAACATCGCAGCAGAGAGGACTAAATCTGGCATATTAGCCAGGAACCAGGAGACATAAAAGCTGACTTGGGACCTTTTGGAGAATTCAGAGGAGACTATCCTTGACTGACATCATTGTTGTCCCAGCGGTGCCCTGTTGTTCCCTGATGTCCATTCCAAGGCCTCTCCTGTAAGTACAACTATCCCCCAAGCCATAGATTGTGTAGGCACTGCATTTTTCAAGCATTGTTTTAGTTATTTCCCCATAGAAAATATCCTGTTTGCCAGACAATTCTTAGATGCCCTATATATTGTGTCCAAAGATAAAAATGATAAACAGGGGGGTGTGGCTATTACCTAGATGCACAAAAAGCTTTTGACAGGGTTAGTTGGGACTTTATGTTTCAATCTCTTAATTGGCACAGGTTTGGAGAACAATTCATATCATTGGTCAAACTCCTATATTCATGTCCTATATCCTCTATCTGCATTAATGGCCAGTGTTCCTCCTACTTCCCCCTATTAAGAGGTATGCGACAAGGCTATCCTCTTTCTCCCATTCTGTATATTCTCTCGTTGGAACCTTTACTAGAACATATTAGATCCAATAGAAATATACCCGGAATTCCTGGAGGCACATCACATTTTAAGGTTGCATCTTATGCTGATGATGTCCTCATCATCATCAAAAATGCCAAACTCCACCTACCCCACTTGCTAGACACGCTCCATCAATTTAGTCTTGTTTCTGGTTATAAACTTAATAAAGAAAAATCTGAAATTCTACCCCTTAACTCCTTTTGTATTAAACATGAGCTAGATTCCTTTGGTTTGAAATGGTGTAATGAGTCAATTAAATATCTTGGTATTAGTTTTGCCTCCACAATACATGATATTGTTAAACTGATTATGCAAATTTTGTTAGATAAACTAAAAGATCTTACTACCAAATGGTCCCCCCTTTATCTTACATGGTGGGGCTGACTTGATACAATTAAAATGATGCTCTCCCCTATTACCTTATATTACCTTCAACTCCTTCCTATTCCACTGCCTCTTTCTTTTTCCAAACCTATTTACTCCATCCTACTTGATTCCCTCTGGGGCCCTGGCAAATACAAAAGAATAGCAGTGGCCAAACTCAAAGCTCCATATGATATCGGGGTTGTCAGATTCCCAGACTTTAAACTTTATCATTCGCCCTTTCCTCTAAAACAATCCCGATGTTGGTTTAACTCTTCTCATATGTCAGACATTCCCACTTGGTTAAATTTAGAGAAAAATGTGGTTTATCTGTACGACCCAGCTTATCTCATCTATATATTTAACCACACTTCCATGGTCCTATCTGGCCCTATCTGATCCTATTAAAACCTCTGTCGCCGCCCTGAAGATCTTTCCATTTCCAAACCCCTAACAAAAATCTATCCCCCCTGTTGTGGTTCAACAAAAACATTGTCATTAATAATACAACTTTGAACCAAAAATCTTTGATTAAAAAAGGCATTAGATTCATTCAAAAAATCATTCATGGCCCCATATTCCTTTCATTCCAGCAATTGAAAAATATATTTTCTATACTGAACACTGAATTTAACTTTTACAACAAATTGGTCAACTCTTGTCTTGACACTCTACATCACTTTTCTAATGACATTCTCTCACGTGGTGTTCTTAGACTATTGCAGATCACAGCATCCTCTGAACTCAACGCATGTATAATCTATAAAACCCTTATCTCAAACCCAGTTGTTCAACCTGTCCAATCTTCATGGGAAATGGACTTTGGTGTGATTCTGGATGATCATACCTGGTCCCTAATTTTCTCCAAAGTCAAAAGTATTTCAGTATCAGCTAACATCATGCAAAACTATTTTTTTCATTCATAGGGCTTTTATCACTCCAGTCAAACTATATAAGTCTAAGAATGATTCAAGTGATAGATGCTGGACTTGTGGTTATGCTGCTGCCTCCTATGATCACATCTTTCTTAAATGTCCTTCTGTCATTACATTCTGGCAATAGGTTTGGAAATACCTTAAACTTATATTTAAGATCGAAGTTCCTTTATCTTTTTTTAATATTGTCTTAGGGAGCCTCGCTATTGAATGCCACGATATGCTTGTCTCTGGAAAAGCTTATGATCTATTCATTGCTATTGCTCTAAAACGTATAACCGTTAATTGGAAGAACTCACGGTCACTATGTATCAGAAGTGGTAGAACAATATCTGCAATATACAAAGAATGGAACGATGTATGACCAATTCACAAAACTCTGTTCCGAAGTATAATGCAAAATGGGCATTTTTCATTCATTACTTGGACTGTTTCAATGTCTCCTCTCATGGGTCATAATCCCTTTATTTCTTTTTAATATTCCGTACAACAGTTTCATTCTTAAACTTTCATTAATACATGCCTTATATATTATATGATATCGCTGTTTATACTCCCCTCCCCACCTTGCTCCTCCCTCAATCCTCTGCACTCTTGTTTGTCTCTATTGTTAGTCTCCCCCCCTTTTAGTTAAATGAATTTGATCTTTGATAGCAGACTTCATTGAATAGTCACATGTTTTGTCTCTCTTGCATATTGTTCTTTATTAACCATTTGCTATTAGCTTTATTACAATCTATTCAGGGTCAGACTTAAAGATGCTGTGACATGTACTGTCTGGCCCTGCTGTGCAGGAATTTTGTAGTTGTTCTATTATAGTCACTATGTCTTAGAAAGACGTGCTGATCCATCAAAAAAAGAAAAAGCATGACTGGCTAAGCAGAAATGGCAACAACATTATGACTCGCAAATGAAATCTGAAGATCTTACAGTGCGAGTACAACACTCCTCACATACAAGAGCAGCCAGACTTTCCCTGGACGTCAAAGAAATAGAGTCTTTGATGAGCTGCATGGAAGAAAGGAAGGAAGTATTTGGAGACATCTGTGATACAAGAAAAAAAAGATACCCAAGCACTTCGACCCCTGCAAACAGAAGACCTCAAAGAAAACCTCTTGCTCTGCTCTATGACAATCTAGACATGAAAGCTCCAGTGAGCCAACAGGCTAAGTTTCAGCAACAACCTAATCATAATTGCGATCTTCTGGACGAATCATCCTTTGGAAAAAGGACAAACATAAGACACTGGCTAAATCTAAACAAGTAGAAGAACCCAATGAAAACAGATGCCAATGTGAAGATACAGCTCAATGTCATCATCGACTGATACCGACCACATGATAGATCTTTAAAACATTCACGATCACATCTCAGTCAATGATCCCCTTTTTAAAACTGCAAGAAGTCAATAATGACATCAAGGATCAAGCTACTTTACTTGCCTTGATCCTCACTAAGCAGAACTATATTGAAAATGTTATCACCAGCATCGAGAAAAGACTTGATCACGAAGCCGACGAAACTCGTTTGTGGCAAACAATACTAGCTGACATGGCAAGGGCAGATTGTGCGGACAAATCTCAAATGACCTATGGCATTATGTCCTGGATGAAAGACATATCTCAGAAACATCTATCGCAACAGTCAGGAAATGTGAACACGAAAGATAGCAATCCTATCCCGCCAACGGTTCAACCGGATATTGTGATAACGCAGACAACCTAGTAATACTTGATCATACTTTTAGTGGCCTCGGTAGATCAACTGAGGCTCTTTGGTCGTTTGCTGAGGCCAATGAACTGGTTATCAATCGTGACAAAATGCAACTCATGGTATATACTAATAGGAAAATCACTCGCACCAAATTGTTGATAAAAGAGCTAGAGATTCCATATACACCGATGTATAAATACCTGGGAATCAAGCTGAATGACGAGGGGAGTTATTCTTCATGTAAACAAGCATGTTTAATTAAAGCTGCCCAGATAACTGCCATTGTATATTGTTTCACCCTTAATTATAGGGGATACACAGTTTGGGCTGCCCGTCAGCTATACAGTCAGCTATTAGCTCCAATGATTACCTATGGCCTGGAATCACTACTGTCTATAGACTTAAAGTGGTTGCAGATTACAGAGGGTAAATATTGGAGGAAAATACTGGGCCTCCCAGACTGCATACCGATGGCAATAATTAGGCTAGAGCTAGGCTTGATATCATTTAAAGCTATTGTGCTGAAACAACGAGCAGAAATGTACATTACTATGTGCAATAACCCCAACAACAGATTGTTACTTGCCCTACATCAGGAAACAATTAAAGAAGCAATGACGTGTCAACAAACAAAAAGTATGGAGACACTTTTTAGAGAGATATGTTGGATACAGAGGAAAGGACAGAACATTGTAAAAATGTAACATGCACTTGCTAGACGTATTGAACTGTGGGACTGCCTGGAAAACTATGCTCATCTGAACACCCTAAAAAAGTACCAGTCGGGCTCTGACTTGTTATAAACGTTTTAGAAACCTCAGCAGTACACTGCCGGAGCAGTGCATTCCCCCCATAGAAGGTGAAGCCAGAGCTTCCCTTCCTCAAGGCAAGCCCAGCCCCTGCCTTGGTGCATCTACAGCACCACATGTTTTTTACACTAAGTGCGGCTCTTGCGCATCTTTCATCAGCCGCGCCTGCTATATGTAACTAGCAAGGCTTGTTGCGGCTTAGCACTCGTTGCCATCTGGGCACCATTCCCGAGGCTGCGGGTGGCGACCATTCCAAGATGGAGGCCCAGCCTCGCTGATTCCACCTCCACCGCCCCCTGCGACGACACCTCCGCTCGTTGGCCTGCGATGGCTACAACGTAGCCAATCGGGCACCGGTAGATGTGAGCCGGCCTTCCAGAACAAAGGCCAGCAGGAACTAAGGCTGTTTCCTGTCTTAGCCTGTCTGTGCCTGCCTTGCCTCTTGCCAGGGATCCTGCACCCCGCAATCTTTGCCTGTATCCGGACAAACATTAACCAAGGTACTGTTGCTCAATATTGTGTCATGCCTTTATCACGCATCAGTTTATAACAGCCACGCAATGCAATGCTCTGGCTATCGTCTATTCTATTTCTACTTTATTGCAACCATCCACTAGACAGTATACCCCCCATTGTTGGGTGCAAATCACTGCTGCATATGCCCACCATTGCCTCTCCATTCTTGATAGTGAATTGCCTCATGTCTTCAACTCTGGCTTGTGTGCCTACTACCGCTTGAAAGTTACATCTCCCTTGTTTACACCTGCCATCTGAAACTTGCATTTTACCTGTGTGCCCATTGCCGTTTTGAAAGTGTATCTCGGCTGTTTACACCTGCCATCTAAAATTTGCATTTTGTCTGTGTGCCCATTGTTGTTCTGAAAGTGTATCTCGCCTATGTGCATAGTGCCATCTAAGCTATATCTTGTCTACTTGCTCCTTGCAATTTGATAACTACATCTTGCCTACTAGCACATTAACCCACCTGTTTACACCTGCCATCTGAAATTCACATTTTGCTTGTGTGCCCATTGCCGTTTTGAAAGTGTATCTCGCCTGTTTACACCTGCCATCTAAAATTCACATTTTGTATGTGTGCCCATTGTTGTTCTGAAATTGTATATCACCTATGTGCATAGTGCCATCTAAGCTATATCTTGTCTACTTGCTCCTTGCAATTTGATAACTACATCTTGCCTATTAGCACATTAACCCACCTGTTTACACCTGCCATCTAAAATTTGCATTTTGTCTGTGTGCCCATTGTTGTTCTGAAAGTGTATCTCGCCTATGTGCATAGTGCCATCTAAGCTATATCTTGTCTACTTGCTCCTTGCAATTTGATATCTACATCTTGCCTACTAGCACATTAACCCACCTGTTTACACCTGCCATCTGAAATTCACATTTTGCTTGTGTGCCCATTGCCGTTTTGAAAGTGTATCTCGCCTGTTTACACCTGCCATCTCAAATTCACATTTTGTATGTGTGCCCATTGTTGTTCTGAAATTGTATCTCACCTATGTGCATAGTGCCATCTAAGCTATATCTTGTCTACTTGCTCCTTGTAATTTGATAACTACATCTTGCCTGCTAGCACATTAACCCGCCTGTGGTATGCTCTACGATGACTCTCTACTGATATTACCATGCCGTCATTTACCTAGACCCCCGTACCTTGACACAGACCACACTGGACCTGTTGTGCCCTTACGTGATATCCTGCTTACGCCATATGAATGCCTGATGACTCTGTCAGACACACTGTACTAACTGCCATAGCTGCCTTACCTTTTATCCGAGTCCTCACAACACTGGGACTTACTTTGGCAAGCCAGCCCATGATCATTGCCTGAACTTGGCAATATTGGCAATGCACCACATGCCTGTGCACTATCTGCTACACCACCTGACCTAGCTTCCTCTTGCCACATCGCAGTTATCATTAACACCATGGACATGCTGCCCCAGTCTGCGGCAAGAATTCTCCCACTCATTCTAGCCATGACGTGAACTTTAGCTAAGTCATACTGTGCAACACACACCTGCTCCATCTGCACTCATCACAACAACCAAGATTCATATTCCACCATGATGCACCATAGCACACCCCCTACATCCAACTCCCACACACACACCCCCCCACCAACCCATACTTCAATGAACCCGCCCTGTGGCTCAAACACTTTGCAACTAAACCCACTCCTAACCAACCTTGCACACTTCCTCTTAGGAATGTTAGACTCAGATCTAGACTGCCTCGCTTTCCCGGTGTCAAACGTCAGCACACTAACACAACTTGTGCCTCGATTCAGACAGCACCTAAACCTTTCTCACCTACCCTAAAGAATTTAAAGGAGCTCTCATCAATGCTAGATCCCTCACTGCTCATGCCCTCGATATATCTGACCTCATTACTACCCACAACCTCGATTTCATCGCTATCAAAGAAACATGGCTACACGCCGCTTCTGGCCCGCTCTTGTCCCTCGCTATTCCGGATGGATACTCTGTCCTCAGACACGACCGCCTATCCAACCTATCCAACCTATCCAAAGATGTCAGCATTGCCTTCATGCATAGGGACAACATCAACATGAGGCTGATCCCCAACATGCATTGCAGCTCAGCTAAATCACTATCAGTGAAACTCTCACTCTCACCTACCAATACAGCATCACTACACCTCATCTATAGACCCCCGGTCTCCTCTCCTCCTTCGCAGAAGATATCACGTCTATCCTCTCCAACAATACCAAACCTAATTCACAAGTATTGCTACTAGGAGACCTGAACCTTGGACTGTCTGACCCTAAGGACCTTATGGCCATCGAAGTTGCAAGTATTGTGTCAAACCTAGGTTTTCAACAACGTAACCTTGAACCTTCACATAACAAAGGCAGAACGCTTGACTGGATCGTAGACCTGAACTGTAATACTACAATAAATTCCAACTCAGCCTGTGCTTGGTCCGACCACCACGTCATTATCTTCCAACTACCAGCCATCATTCCCAGCAACAAACCTACAATAGCCCCCTCTATTCCCACAAGGTACAAAAAGGATATCACTAGGGACAAGCTACTCCCACTTATCATACCCATTCTGAACAACTATGCCACAACCCACAATGTCCCAACGGTCTTAGTGGACACCTTCAACCGAACACTGCTCAAAGCCATTGACACCATAGCCCCGCTCAAACTTAGGAAAGCTAAACAACGAGCTCACCTGAACTTGTGGTTCACTCCACAACTCAGAGCTCTGCGCATAGAAAAACGCAAGGCAGAATCACTCTGGAATAGTCTCCCTTGTGCCTCCAACAAAGACAAACTCCTAATTGCATCCCTTAACTACAAGGAAGCGATCTTACAGGCAAAAAAAGAAACCTACAACTTGCGCATCTCGCAAGCTGAATCTAACACGAAGGAGCTATTCAAAATTCTCAAAAAATTACAATCCCCTTCACCCATACCTTCACCCATACCAGATACCTGTAACAAAGACAGCTCCTGATGTAATAGCATCTAAAATGCTCTCCTTTCCAAAATAACAACCATACAAGCCAAAATTAATGTCAAACAAAACTCCCTCCTATCTAAATCTCTGGCACCTAAAAACTCTACCACCTTCACCCAGCCTCCTTTTAACTTCCTTCCTCTAACTATCCCTGAGGTTGAAAAAATTATCAGAAACCTTAAACCCTCCAATTGTCAAGGGGACTCATGCCAGGCACCTAGCATTAAGGAATATGCCCATGACCTTGCTCCCTTCATCACCACCTTCATCAACTCCTCATTTCACTCTGGAATTGTTCCCAACAACCAGAAGGACGACTGGGTCATCCCTCTGCTCAAAAAGCCCACACTTGATCCGTCCATAACTACCAATTTCAGACCGATTACCATGGGCCCTTTCCTCCTAAAAAATTCTAGAGTGGATTACCTTCAGATACAGTAGTATCTGGAGACCAACAACTTACTTGGCACAAGACAATCAGGCTTCAGACCCAGGCATGGGACAGAAACAACCTTATTAGATCTGACTTAAAAGATAATGGTAAACTAGCCCTACTACTGCTCCTGGACCTCTCTGCAGCATTCGATTTGGTGAATTACCAAATCCTATGCCAACACCTGAAATCGGCTGCCCACTTTTCAGAAAACGCCACCAACTGGATCAGATCCTTCTTGGACAATAGACTCAAGAGAGTATTCTCTCCTATTGCATCTGCTGACCTGTCCCCAGTCCCTTGTGGCGTTCCTCAAGGGTCTTGCATATCTCCCACGCTCTACAATGTCTTCACCAAACCATTGTTCGATGTGGTTGACTATCTGGGTGTTACCTACACCAACTACACGGATGACACCCAGATACTCATCCCCATCACTGGTGACTACATTGCAAACGCCAAAGCACTGAACGATGTATACCAAGTCATCCAAGCTTAGATGGCAGATCACACGCTTTGTCTCAGTGATGACAAGACAGAGCTCCTCATCCTTGGCACCCAACAAAGACTCAACAATCTTGACCATCCTTCAGCACCTTCAACATTGATGGCAACACCATCAAAGTGGCTAAAGACACCAAAGCTCTAGGCATCCACCTTGATTCCACACTGTCCCTAACTCGACAAACAAATGCAGTAGCCCCTGCCTCTGCTTACACCTGTAAGCTAATTATAGCTTGCTGCCCTCCCTCTCCACCCAGAATTGCCCAAAGAATCTTGCTTAGATCACTGACTCTCACCCATAAATGTGTCAACAACCAGGCCCCTACATACTTAACTTCCCGCTTCTCACAGTACATTCGCGCACGGACTTTAAGATCTGCCCAAGCACAATCGCTCACTATTCCTAAATACAACTTGCAGACTGCCGGAGGTGTCAGTTTCCCAGTCCTCACTTCCAAACTATGGAACTCCATGCCATTGTCCATCAGAACTCTCCCATCCGCCTCACTTTTCAAATACAAAGCCAAGCTCTGGCTATCCTCCACCCCTCTCCTTCTACCAGCCTAAGCCACTTGCTCCATGACAACTGCACGACTGCACTTTTCTGTTTGATTTCTCATAATGTTTTGTCTGTACCTGCATATTTGCCACTGTCGTACCTTGGCATCTGATTATCACCTGTGAATTCAATCCTTTGCTTGTAACTGTATCATTGCCATTCTGTACCTGTGGCTTAAGATATGCGCCTGGTTGCCCTCGGGCCTAGCACGCTATACAAATAAATAAAATACAAATGCAAATTAATCTTTCACCTTCCCCAAGACTCTTGCGTTTTATACTGTTACTGAGACTGAACCATCTGCCAGTACTGTCAGTAACTGGGTCATTTACCAACATATGATGGTGCGACCGATGGTGTAGGATGTGTAAGGATAAGGACGCTATAGAAACGGCCAAGCATGTATTGTCAGAATGCTCTGTTCTCACTGAGACATATGCCAGACTTTATGGGAGATATGTATACAATCTTGATACCATAAAAGATATGGCTTTTTGGGCACAATGTATTAATACAAGGAACATGAAGGTATATATCTCAATGTATAATGTCTGGCAAAAGGCAGAAAAACTCTTGGAAATAATTATATAATAGTGATTCCACACCCTTTATTTACATACACACTGTTGAAAGTTCAAGCTAGATTGGAAATAGATGTTACTTTGGAATTCATATATTTTAAATTGGTTTATTGAAATTATTGTGGACCTATGCATTTTATTTTGTCAGAAATTTTATTTTATTTTTTATGTAGTATATCTACAATTCTATTTGAAGTTGTAGCTATATTTAACATGCATTATAGATGCATTGCATTGCTATGATAATAGTGAATATTGTAGAAATGTTTGAGTTGAAATGTTTGTACTTATTGAATGTGAACAGTTTACTTGTAAACTATAACACATTAAATAAATAATTAAATGATAACAAAACTCTCAAAGAAGATTCCATTCAACTTGGAGCAACACCGAAGACCACGATTCCTGTGCCAACAATTGTCAATCAAACTCTCAATAAATCGCAGCTGAAACAGGTAGACTCATTCCAGATCTTCACGCAGCCAAAGTATAATTCAACTACCCAAAAAAATTAAGTATCAGGGAAAAAATCAAACAAGAAACAGACAGGATCAAGAGCATTTTTCAGGAATCTATCGAAGTCACAATCGAATTATTCTACTGTACCTATTAAAAGAAATCTCCTACCTATAAATCGAGGGAACATGACTACGAAAAGCAAAGAATGCCCTAAAAAGCAATTCATGATTCCATTACAGACACCAGATGTTCACAATGAATCAGTACAACTAGCTGATCTGTTCAATCTAACAACACATATGGAAGAATCTACAACAGCCTCAATTGATCTAGATAAGGATATAACCAATTCATCACTAATAATATTAGATCAATATGATGTGGATCTCTCACTCAAATTAAATTCAGGATCGTTGTCTTGTGTAGACATCTCGGACACAACCCTGGACTACTCGACCGAACTGACAAGATCAGTAATTGAATTATCATCTAGCAGTGTACCATCTCTGATTCCCTGGAGGGTGGCTAAACAAAGCAACAATGATCCAAAGCAGAACGCTCATATGAGCCTGACGGTTGAAACTCAACAAATTAATTATCGAGACGTATATGGAATTCGGAGAAAAAATACCCAAGATCCCCAACTACTGACATGTATATATCCCTGTCAGCCTAAGGATACATTTATCATTCATTTATTATGATATGAACAAAGAAGTACCTCTTTAATTCTTAATAGGACGAATGTATTGCGCCTATTGCATGCAATTCGATAACTGAACCTGATTCCTTCAGAAGACATCACAGTAGTTACCTTTGTTGATGAGAATTCCTTTGATACAGTACAGATCAAACTTTATACCAAACAAGTCATGAACCAAATTTTATCAACGAAACAAACCCTACATTCTTTAGGATTCCAATGGGATGAAGCTCCAAACAATCTAATGTATGTCATAGATATCGGGAAACACCTCAGCCAAGATTCTCGTGACAATGATGCTGATCATAGAACTGACGTACATCAAGGTAGAGCTGCATCCCAAGACAAATATAATTATTTACCATCACACCACACTCTTCAGTGGGAGAATTCAATGATCATTTCAAGAACCAATTATTCCAAACACTTTATTTGGGGGGAAATAGTGGACACCCAACGGAGAGATGCAAATGTAAAAACAACAAACTTATAACCACCAGTAACACTGCATAATAATATTTGATCTCTCTGCTCCTGGAATACGAGGGGCCATTCCCATCTTTATGAACAGGCAAGCTCTGATCTTGAAAAGTTCCACATTATAGTCCTACAGGAAACATGAATGGTCCAAACTCTGTGCTGTGCTGGCTACATAATCCACTTTAACCCAGCTATTCAGAAAAACCAAGGCAGACATTCTTCTGGCATGCTAACTATGATTAAAATTGATATAAAATGGACAATAATAAGTACGATCAATCTGAAATCATGGGTTCAATGTTCCATTGTCCAAATCCCAGAAGAAGATGCACTCCTTGAACACCAACATCTGAGTGCCGACCATTCCAAATTCCTAATGATTCTAATTCTTTATTGGAGCCTGTCACCCATCAATGATGACATTTATATAGACAGTAGGCCTCTATATGAGTTTGCCAGTCCGGACCAGCAAACTACGAGTTCTGCAGGCGGGTGGTGTTACTCCCACCAGGTCTGACCTGGCGGGAGTAACACCACCCGCCTGCAGACGGAAATGGAAACATTGGCACTGTTAATTACGGTGCTGGTGTTTCCATCCCCATGGAGTCCTATGGACCTCCATGGCACCGGGAGTAAATGTATTCCTCCTCCGGATTTACCAGACCACTGGGGCTGTAATGCACTGGTAAGTCCGGCAAGTCCGGAGGTGGTAATTCATCCCGGATCTGGCGGCAGCCTGTACGTTTTTCCAGCACTGGTACCGCCAGACTCGTAATGAGACCCCTTGTCTTCACATGCATTGATGAAACTAGCGCCAAATATTGTAACATTGAATTAATCTTATGTGGCGTCCTTAATATTCATCTGTTTGATGGAAACGGACGCGCTCTAGAACGGGATCAACTCTCTGCTCCTGCTCGTAGATGGACTACAGAAATCTCAATGAGAAACTTGGCTCTTATTGGATCCACGATAGATGACCACAGCCAATTTACTCCCACCTGGACATGTGGGAATTCTAGATCTATTATTGACTAAATTTTTTCTTCCTGTGGTATAACAGACTTGATAGTGAATACGGAAACTATTCCAACGCTTAATAACGACCATCACAAACTCACCATCTCATGTTCAGGATCCCAGCAGATGAGAAAGAAATACCAAGTCCACCCGCTGGAAATTAATGGTACAACAACAAGATTATGAATATCCCAAAACCAGATGGACACATTAGCAAATCGCTTTAAAGATGTGACAATGGATGACAAGAACAAGCTCAACTATGAGTGGTTACTAATAACGTTCCAACCCCTTCCACTCCAGAAAGGAACTACCAAAAAGAACCACAAACATCACTACAATAGCGAAATTGTTGAAAAAGGAGCTACGGAAAAAACCGTAATCTCTTACGGAGAACGAGAAACAAATATTTTTAAAAAAAGATCAAAACAGCTCAACAAAAGGGGAAGTTAAAAGGTGATTCCTTTAAGAGAAATATTTGTTTGAAATTTTCTGAGTATGTTATGGAACAACCAAGACGAAGAGAGCTGAATTGAAAGTCGAAGTGGTCCTGCAGAGGTCTATAGAAAAGGCCTTGCACATTCCAAAGTCTTTGACATCAATGAAAGGTCTGAGCCCGAATGAGGGAGACCAAGAACAGGAAATACGTTAGCAGAAGGGAACCCTAAAGAATGTGAATGAAGCTTGGGGAAGGGAACACCTGCAAGTGCTGTGATTGCGAGGTCCGAGTCTGGCTGAGGGAGATCTATGTTGAATCAGGAACTTTATGTTGAGAGGTCCGAGCCTGACTGAGGGAAACTTATGTGAACTTTTGATGTCTGGGGAGGTCCGAGCCCAACAGAGGGAGACCTTTGGGAACTTTTTTTTAAACTGTGAAAGAATTTTTGGTGAACTAGAAATTAGTTTAATGTGCAAGGCCAAGTGGGCCTCGACCCACGTTATGAATTGACATCTTTTCTGATAACCTGAGCCAGGGTGTGTCATTCTGTTTACGGGGGCGGCCTTACTCCGTGCTGCCCAACATGGGGAGGAGAGCTGACTCAGCCATCTTGATCCTTTGTGTTATAAACACTGACTTTCCTTTGCATACACATTCCCCTTTACCCAATGTTTGTATAGGAGATTGGGAAGGCATTCGATTTTTTTAGTACAGGCCATTTTGATTCAACATAGACTGACTAGGACCGTGTTTTCTTTATTATTTGATGATAGAGACTATTCCCATCATAGCTACAGGGCAAAGTAGGAGTTTATTCCAAACCCCAAGAATTTAATAAAGGTTTTGAAACTTGTGGCTCGTGTGCTAATGTGATACTTGTGATACCATGCAAACATTTTGTGGAATGGAATATGTGAATGGGTGCAGTGTGCCTTAATAATCACGTGTGCTGCCTGGAAGCGCGTGTAGTTGTGCAGGGTCGCTCAATTGGATGTGTGTCCTCTAGGTGTGTTGGATGCAATGCTCCTGTGGATTTGTCCTTCATGGTTTGTTCCGTTTAGTCCTGTATGTGTTTTGCAGTGGAGCGTTTCTTCACCTTCTAGATTTTTTATTTTAAATCCCATCTGGTGTTGCACTGCATGTCTTGTGTACATTTTGTGCTGTCATACTGCACGTGTATGTGTTTTGTGGGAGTTCCTTGTCTTATTGGGTGATTTGCTGATGGTTTCTGTGCATGATAGTATGTGTGGAGAGTTTCACTGGCCCAGGTACAATTAATTTGAATTCATTTGGCTCTTTCCTCTTTGCATGGTGTACTTTCCGCCGCCCATTGTAGAGGGTGTAAGTCCTTTTAGACAATCGGTGTAGGTTACACAGACGAAAGTTATGGGATCTTTTTGGCACAGTTCTAATCATGCTAATGGTTGGGGTTTAGTAAATCAGCACCACCTAACTTTGATTCCACAGCCAACTCATGCAGTGATGTGGGCATGTTAGTAAACTCTTGTACGGCCAGTAATTATGCCCTCTGGGTGAGTCTTACATTCTGTGCATCTGAGGTAAAGCCGATACATTGTTACCCACAATCTCTGATGTTGCCCTCTTTGAACCTGAACCTGTTGCAAGTTTGATAAGTGCATTTTATTAATGCCACAAAGCTTCTTGTCTTGTATCCTTTCAAGCTGCCATAAAGACTCTTATTCTGAAACTCTTCTCTCCGGAGGGGTAGGCATTTAATAACATCTTATTGGGCTGGCAGGTGTAAAGGAGGAAGGGCCACCCAGGCCCCCCTTCCTTCCCAACAACTCACACAATATGATCATTCCGTGGTTGGCGGCGCACCTCTGGTCAAGGTGTGGGGCCACCATTGAATGACCCATAACTGTGCATGTTCCATTAGCCACGAGACTCCATTTTGTATTCACTACTAACTCAATTTTCTAGTAGGCCGCGTGAGAAGGCTGAACCAATCCTACAGCATCGATACTGTCCTGTCCCCTTTGTCCAATAATCACGACTTAATGTATCCCCTATAGTACACGTCATAGATGATGTGTTTTTGTAATATAACATGTATTTTATGATGTTTGAGTCCTCTGCGTGCTCCATTTTAACTTTACATAAAGTCTTTTCTTTTACTTCACTTGCACTTTGTCCTGGTCTCATTCCCTACTGGGGTGTGTCCATTAGTGTCTCTTATTTGGTTATTTTATTATAATTGTGGGGAATGCCAGCTTTCATTTTGTGACCCCGACGTGATTGCGTCCTTTTGTTCGTTTTCCACGAGACGTCCCCCGGCCACAGCAGCGAGATCCAGGGCACGCCCCCATCAAGGCTGCCCACCTACGGCAACTGGTACCCTTACAGGAGCACACAATTATGCCAGAAGGTTCAACAGGTCCTGGCTTTGCAAATACCCAGCCATACCACTCGCCGGAGGCAAGTGTGGCCGTTGAGTGTGGGGCGGCACCTTGACAGACCGGGTCCAGAGGCTCTCAGATCAAGACGGATACGTGAGCATCAAGTGCGACAGACCCTAAAAGAAGGTGGAAGGGGGAAGGTGGAAGGCTTTTTATCACCCTGGCTGCAGCGCAACGCATTCGCAGTATTTAGCAGAAGAAACTCTGTGTTTCTGCTTTCTGGGGAAAACGAGTGGCATCCGCCATGAAAGACCACGAGGACCCTGTGCATTTAATAATGGCCGCCCATGCTTCCTGAACCCTCCCCATTCTGTGCCTTGGATTCAGAGGCACCAGGATTGGATGCTAGCTTCCACAACTAGCCAACCACACAGCGCTGGCAGGCGAGTGCCAGCCCACGAACGAAGGCACAGGAAAAAAGGCACCTGACTGAGCTGACCGAGCTTGCCGTGCTGCGGGCTGCTCTAGGTCTAAGCTCTTTGTCGAATCTGGACCTATCCTTTTCCTAAGATACCTGTAATCACAGTGAGACACTCTCTTCAGACAATACTCATTGTTTTATTGCCATATCATGCCTATGAGCATTGTTTGCTTATTTATCAGCTGCCAGTCTCGACCGCATGAATAGCGCCTGTCTGCTTGCTGCACTATCTGCACTGCACCTAAGCCCAGTGTACTATCTGTAACGTTCTATTTACATCCGGCAACATTGCAATCGGCCGTTACTCCGCCTGTTTGAAAATAACCACATAGCCCACCATTTGCATCCCACTATTGCCCGTGCCATGTGCTGACCTATATCCCCATTATACAGCCTCTCTAAAGCACACAACTCGTCCAAATAGCCATACATTGCATAATTATGTTCGACAACTCACCACTGTTAATGCATTTTAGCCCATAGGCGCTTAGTCGCACCTAGATTGCCTGAACTGTGTCCAGTGAATACTACCACTGTCAATGCATTTTATCCCATAGGCGCTTAGTCGCACCTAGATTGCCTGAACTGTGTCCAGTGAATACTACCACTGTCAATGCATTTTATCCCATAGGCGCTTAGTCGCACCTAGATTGCCTGAACTCTGTCTAGTGAATATTGCCACTGTTAATGCATTTTAGCCACAGTTCAGGCACCTAGATTGCCTGAACTGTGCCCAGTAAATACCAACACTGTCAATACATTTTATCCCATAGGTGCTTAGTCGCACCTAGATTGCCTGAACTGTGTCCAGTAAATAATGCCTTCCCTAATTTATCTAGCTTGTAACTGCATAGTTAGTCTTAGTTTACCGGAAATGTCTCAAGTAAATTTGTCACCTATAACCTGCATTAGCCGCAGGCATACAGTCGCACTATCACTGCCTAGATCTTCACCTCCAGCTCATTTAAGTTCACAGTAGCAGTTCACTGCGTTATTACTTGCCCAGACCCTCACCCTAGATATAGTCTCCTAGTTCCCCTACGGATAGTAGGCTCCTAGCCCTCTAACCTGATTAAACCATGCTAGGTTGGTTATTACTCATGATGTTCCCCTTTTGCATTGTACCACACGATTTGCCCTGCACAGGCTCCCACTTTATCTCCCATGAAAATGGCCTCTCTAGAGCAGCATGCCCCTGTCACCACCCCATCCCAAGTCCTACGCTCTTCTTGCCACCTACCAATCCTTTCCCTCAGTATCACCACATCATCAACCATCAAACAGACTATATAGCGACCCAAAAACCACAAAGTGCGGTTAACCACACTCATCCATTACCAATAAATTGCCCAAAATGACTAATCCAGTCCTCAGTGCACTCAGGCGCTCCAGACTTATATCACGGACCTTCACCACTCCTTGGTGCCCGATCAGGGACCTCCCGAAAGTCAAGATTACAAAACAGATCCCACTACAAGGTTTCTTAAGAACCCAGAGACTCAGATCCCAGTTCATAAACCATCCTAGAACTCGTGCCTCAGCCACTATTGCCACCACAGGAAGCGCACCGCCATTAGTGACCCAAACTAAATCCCCCAAAAGGATCACCACAACCAAACAACAAACCATCAGTTCAGGGATCACTAACACAATCCCGTCTCCTTTAGTCCAAGAGCCATCAACTCCATTCACCTCAAAGCAGCCCTCATCAATGCACAGTCCATACATGCTCATGCCACAGAGATACATGATCACATTACTGAGCAACAACTTGATCTATTCATAATGACTGAAACCTGGCTCCACCAAGCCTCCGGACCTTCACTTTCTATTGCCATTCCTCCAGACTACACCATCCTTAGGACGACCAGAAAGAAGTCAGTAGGTGGGGGAGTAGCCATTATTGCTATAACCTACCTCAAAATAAGAGCCTGCCCTATTGAGAACCCAGACGGATATGAAGTCCTACTAGCTAAGTTAACTACTAACCACAAGACTGCTATTAACATAATAACTATCTATTAGACATAACTTTACTACTAACTTATTAAACCTAACACAAAATGTCTAGTCCTAGGGGATTTAAATCTAGGATTTAATGACACCCAAGACCACAAAGCAGAAGCACTACACAGGGCACTCAAAGACATGGCATTCACACAACGTGTGAACGCCCCTACCCATACAAAAGGGTGAATACTAGATTGGATACTACACTTAACACCATAGTATCCATAAATTCCATTAACTTGGTATCTTTGTCAGACAATCACAGTATAAACTTCTCTATTCTGTGCAATGAACCAGACCTACCTAAAACTAGCATAACAGAATCGTACGTAACCAGAAATATCCGTAAACTCTCAGCAGAAAACCTCAACCCACTATTAGCCAACACCTTTAAAAACAAAAAGATCAATAACGAAAACCCCTGTGCACTGGCTGACATTTACCATAAATGCCTCACCAGCACTATCGACACCCTAGCACCCTGTGTCAACAAAACCAAACGCAAAGAAAAAAAATCCTCCTTTTGGTTCAATGAGGAATTAGTCTCTCTTAGACGAATTAAAAGATTGCTTGAACACCGGTTAAATAAAACCCACACTCTAGAAGCCATGGAAGCCTTCAACGCTGCCAACAAAATGTACCAAACAGCCATCATTGCTCATAAAGCAAATGCCCTCAATACCAGAATTAGAAATGCATCTTCAGATTCTAAACAACTATTCACCATACTCAAGGAGTTAGAGAATCCGATCCCTATCATCAACCCTGTCCAACCAAGCAAAGAATGGTGTACTACCATCCAAGATGCCCTGGCCACAGAACTTTAACTATTACAAAATAAAATCATCTCCAAAAGAAACCTCCTATCTGACAAACAGACCATGTCCAACCAAGTCACTATGAACATAGACAATACCACCCCTCTCTTTAATTTCACCCCAGTCTCCAAGGATGCATTGCTTAAGACCATAACCAAACTCAAAGCTTCAAATTGTAAAGGAGACAACTTTCCAGCCCACCTAATCAAATTATGCGCCCCCTACCCTCACACATATAATTACTAATTTTGTGAATGCCTCTTTCAACTCCAATCTAGTCCCAGTCAGTATTAAAGCTGTTTGGGTCACCCATTTACTAAAAAACCCCACACTAGATCCACTAGCACACACACATTACCGGCCCATAACAACGGTCCCCTTCTTACTTAAAATCATTGACAAAATAGCCTACAACCAAATACAAACCCACCTTGCACAAAACAACCTACTAGGAGCTAGACAATCTGGCTTTAGGCCCAACCACAGTACTGAGACGGCCCTTGTGGACCTGAAAATCCAATTGGACACTATCAGATACTCAGGCAAACTAGCCAGCCTATTGCTACTGAACCTATCAGCAGCATTCAACCTGGAAGACATGACAAACTATGTGACACATTAAAAAAAGACTTAAACTTCTCAAACAACGCTACTCTTTGGATCAAATCCATTTTATCGGACGGTACATCCAGGGTTGCCATTGGAAATTATTCAGCTGACCCTATAGTAGTCCGCATAGGAATCCCCCAAGGATCCTGCCTCTCCCCCACTCTCTACAATGCATATACCAAACTCCTATTCTCGGCCCTTGACGACATGGGTGTCATCTACACTAACTTCGCAGATGACACCCAGATCATTATCCCCATTACAGGAGACTACACCCAAGACACGTTCACCATCAACAGAGTATACGCTATAATTCAAAATTGGATGGCCCTAAACAGCCTTTGCCTCAACGACGAGAAAACCGAGGTTCTCATTGTGGGCTCTCAAAAAAGAATAAGCACCCTCCATCCCGACTACTCACATATCAACATTGACGGTACACAGATCCCAGTACTCAAGCAAGTCAAAACTCTTGGAGTATATATAGATGCTAACCTCACCATGCACAAACAAATATCAGCCCCCTCCTCCTCCACAGCCTATACAGCTAAACTAATTGCACTCAGCCGCCAATTTCTTTCTCCTACTAATTGTATTACTTTGGCCAGAGCGCTGATCCTAAAGAAACTAGACTATAGCAACATCCTCTTTCTAGGAACATCCAAGACTAATATCAATAAGATCCAATTACTTCAAAACAAAGCCCTTAGAGCGGCTTTAGGGATCAAGAAATCCGAACACATATCCAGTGTTAGGAGAGAAAACCATTGGCTGCCAATTGAAGCCAGAATCATTTTCAAAACACTTAGTGTCATCCATAAATGCATCACAAACAAAGCACCTAGCTACCTCAACAACGCCATCAAGAAAAAAAGCTCCTGCAGGACACTTAGATCAAATAAACCGGCCCTCCTGGAAGTACCCCAATACAAATACAGGAGAGCAGGTGGGAGTAGCTTCAAAGTCCTAGCCCCATCGCACTGGAATGCATTACCTATCAGTATTAAAAATGAGGACACCCTACTAGGATTCAAAAAAGCACTGAAAACCTGGTTATTCAACAAATATTAACTTCAGCTAGTCCCATTCCACTCCAGCACCAAGATGTCCTGACTCTCCGCTTTTTAACTGAACCAAAATACCAATCTACCTCCTATGGTCCACATGATTGTCTAGCGGGCGCTTTTAGACTCTCACCTAGTGTCTTAAAACGAATTGTGACTCATTATTTCGACCAATTGGAAGAAAATACAAGAAAGTTGACTATACTGTAACTGTAACATAGCATGACATGTGTTTATATGACTGTAACTGTAACAATGTATAACAATGTGATATCTCGCCTGTACTTTTCACCGTGATACCTTTGGGTCTGGGCGAGTAACAAATGTAATAAATAAATAAAAGGGGAAGGGAGTCAGATAGAGGTGTGTTGGGAATATATACGGTGGGGATTGAAACAGGGGACTTTCCTTCGAAGCTAGGAACCTTTTCTTTACTGTCCTTTTCTGTCGCATATGGCCATTAGGATTTCATAAGAGGATAAGAGATGAATAGAGGTAGGGGAACCTACCTCCGCGAGGGGGTAGAAGGCAGTGCCGCATAGTAATATCTCGACTAACACAGTGATTAAAAGGTAATTAAGTGAACACAGTAGGAGTCTTGTGTAAAGAGAAGACTCGGAGTAGTCTTTAGAAAACGCTTTTCTTTCTTTTTCTTTCTTCCTTTGGTGTTCCTTGGATGGTGGTCTAGAAGGGGCAAAAATAGAAGGGAGATTCTGGGTGTAGTAAGGGTCGGGAAAAACTAGGGGACAGTAGAGAGGCAGGGTCCATGGATTAAGGTTTGTTCATAACTCCTCGTTTAATGTTGCATGATGTATGTTGTATATGTCTAATCAAATGTTATATGGCCTGTGGCCAATGTTTTATTTAATTGGGTTCGGTAATGACAAAGTGTGTTAATTAAAATGGAAGGAAAAGTAATTTATTAAACTGCATTGCAATAATTGTCGGTATACAAGGGAGAGTATTGTTGTCAAAAGATTGATTGAAAACTGATATTAGAGTGTCTATACTCGCACGCATACACACAATAGACCCAAGTTAAAACGCAATGGGGGCAGAAACGCTATTTATACATATATGCCAAAGTTTGCCAGGGTACTGCGACAGCGACAAAATAAAAAAGTATCACGAACAGTGGTGCACAGAAATTAAAGGCGAAGGTATGCTCCAAGTATGGCCTGAATGTGAGTCATTTGATAAATGCATACTAGATATGGTAGCAACCTATTTGTTCATTAAGTATAAAAGTAAACATTTGCAAAATAGAAGAGAAGTGTTAGACTTGTGGAGGTTGTTCGAAGAAATACCCCCAAGTAAGAATAAGGTTCAAGGTACGTCTTCCCAGGCATCGAATAGTAGTGAGGAGGAGGGGGTGAATACGGAAAAGCCGATTGAAGCTGTAAGACTATACCTAATGTTAACAAAACCTGCAGAAGGATATAGTGACCCAGTGTATGTATCAAAACCAAGCACACCCCCATGCCACAAGCAACAGCCCCAGGCCCACCCCGATATGATCCAATAGGGTTGTTTAGACAGACATGCACCCCTCCGTTAAATATAGAACAATTAACACAGGACTTAGAAGCGCAGCTAACAATGACACAAGCTGAACTAGCACGGGTCAGAGGGATATGTGAGCAAAGTACAACCGCACAGAAGGGTGAGCAGATGTCGTCACCCCAGAGGCCTGGTACCCCAGTGAACGTAGTGAGTGATGACTGGAAAAAGGGGGAGATTCTATTTCGAATTAATGACGCCCCCACCAGAATAATACAACTAGGGCAGTGAGAGGAGCAGGTGAGTATGGGACAGGAGAGTGTGTCATCCGAAAGGGAGGAAGAATATTGGACCGATCTAGATGAAGAAGAGGAAAGGAATGGAGAAGGTGAGATGACAGGTGGGGCATCAGGTGGAGCGTCACTCCTCATGGGCTCATCACCCGGTACAAAAGGCAAAGAGGAAGGGTGGCAAGGAAGACTAAGGAATAGAAGGGAAAAAGGTAGGAAATGTGGGTATGGGAATTGGGAAGAACAAATTACAGATGCCATTGAAACACAAGGGAGCGGAGAGATTGCATTATGTCCCATAGGCACAAATGGACAAAGCAAATCTATTGAAGACATTGCCACCACTTTCAGGGGGAGGGGCAAGCAAGTGGATATACACATTTGAGAAAAATACCGCCGGGGTTCCCCTAGCAATTGCTGATGTTAAGAGTCTATTGGTTTCGGCAGTAGGTGATCAGGCCAACAGGGTGTGGGCGAAGGCGGGGTACCCTGGGCTAACACTGGATTGTGACTGCCATGATGGGGCATCTTTTAACACTGTGAGGGCCCTGGTGTGGGATGCACTGAGGGATACATTCCCAAACACTCTCGATTTGCAGTCAGTACTGCAGTGCACTATGGGGGAGGATGAAGATGCTTCGGCTTACATTCTTTGGGTGCAGGACATGTGGAGAGCAGAGACGCCCACGGCTTCGGACCAATCCACCTCCCTGTTTTACTTCATAATTAAAAGAGGCCTCCCAAAAGAAGTACAGAAGGCACTTGATAAAATTGCAGTAATTGATGCCAAAGGCTGGCCAGAAATACAGAGCATCATAATGCAGAGAGGGAAAGGGAGATAGTACAGAAAAGGTTGGCAGACAAGGCAACATTAGTTCAAACAAAGTTGGTGAAAGTCGCAGCAGTAGCTGCTGCCCTACCTGCAGAGCAGCTTGGAGATGGGGAGGAGGGGCTAATAGCAATACAGGCAAGAATGGCAGCAAATTGGGCAACAAACAGACAGGAACAATGGGTCGGTGAAGAACAGTATGGAGGGCTACAAGGGCAAGGAAGGGTCGGAAGAGGAGGAAGAGGTGGGTACAGAGGTTCAAGAGGGGTGTATGGAGGTCACGGGCCAGAGGAGGAGGGCAAGGCGTGTTCTGGAACTTTGGTAGATGGGGCCATTTCTCGAGAGTGTCGCAGCCTCCCCATGGCGCCTTACCAAAATGAACAACAGTATAGCCACCCCCAGCAGGGTAGCCCCTATGGGCTACCAATGGGAGGATGTAGATGTGAGGAACAAGCAGACCCCCGGTATGCATATGAACACAGAGCATCCATGCTGGGTACACAGCAACACCCACGACCACAAGGTCACATGACACCTACACGCAGCAACCCATTCGCCACGCCAGCAAAAAGTGCACCGGCACCGTTTAAAGGGACAGCGGTGGTAGGGGACAATGTCTTCTACAATCATGATACAACGAGACACCCAGCATAGGACAGCCCACAGAAAGCACTTGCGTGGCCAATACTACTACCCTCCGCACAGACGAGGAACCACTGGTGGGGGCAGAGATAGGAAATAAACAATTCATCGTTATGGTGGATTCGGGAGTGGAAAATCGTGTCTGAAAGAAGGCCGGTTTCTGCTTTCGAATTAAAAAATGGGGACGCAGGGATTTTCTGGGGCGGTGGTCGAGGTTCCATACACTGAAGATTTGGATTTAACGGTAGGGGGAAAAACAGTACGGGCACCCCTGTTTTACTATGAAGATTCGCCCATAAATTTGCTGGGTATCGACCTCCTCAGCAAACTCAATATGACCATATCATTTACAGAAAGAAGAATAGTGTGTCAACACCAGGAAATGTGCCATAAGGGCCATGCTACTGACACACACGCAAGCTAACGAACTAGCAGTTTGCGGGATACCCATTGACCCAGATATGTTTGTGCAAGGGATACATGTACTTGCAAGGGTAATAACAGAAATAACGCGCCAAGAGTGGCGTGTACCATCAGAATGTGTGTTCTGCCCTGTGGCAACCTCTGAGATGGTGCCCGGGTTGATAGTGTCCATAGACATACATGCAGTGCAAGTATCAGCGCGACAAATTACGGTAATTGGAATGGACATGCAAGAGTGTGAGTGGCGTTCAGTGTTGTGCATAGACCCCAATGTAGCGCTACGTTACTTGTCGGATGAGGAGCTGTTCACTGACAATGACACTGATGCTGAAATAACAATGGAAATTTCCATCCCATGTGAGATAATCATTCAACATCGGCAGGTGACGACACCTCTCATGGCCATTGTCAGTGCACCGCCAGCATTTTTCAATGAGGATATGCAACAGGTACCGTCCACATTATAGACCACAGAGCCCCTTGACGTGGGACTCCTGCAGGAAGTAACCCCTGTCAGAATAAAGCTCAAGCCAGGTGCAATACCCACTATCACGAGAGGCAGAAGAAGGGATAAGAGAAACAATACATGCCCTGTTAGAGCAAGGAATAATCGTGCCATCAAATTTGCCCTGCAATACTTGCATTTATCTGATAAAAAAGCAAAGGGCAGGGCTTGGAGGATGATACAGGACTTAAGGCCTCTTAATGACATCATACAAAAAGAATTTACACTTGTTCCAAACCCTGCATCAATTGTGTGCAGCATCCCAAAGCCAGCGACATGTTTCACAGTAGTAGCCTTGAAAAATGCATTTTTCTCAATACCATTGGACCCAGAGTCACAATATTTAACAGCCTTCACCCTGGGGGGAAGTGGTACGAACATTGCAGATTACCCCAGGGATACTGTGAAAGTCAGAGCATTTTTAACAGGATACTACATGAAGATCTTGGGAATATTGACACAAAGAGCACCATTATTCAGTACGCAGACAATCTGCTAATTTGTGGAGAGACTGAATAAGAGTGCAGACATGACTCAATAGTCCTACTCACATTGCTGGCACACAAGGGGTACAAAGTAGACATGCAAAATTGCAGTACTGCCTAACAGAAGTATTATATTTGGGTCAGCTCATATCAAAAGATGGCAAGAGAATAATATCAGACAGAGCAGCAGTGCGCTCAGTAAACAAACCAAACACAGTAAAGGAAATGCAAATGTTCTTGGGCATGTGCAGTTACTGCTGCGCTTGGATATTAGACTACGCAGCATACACAAAACCCCTACTGCATGTACTTAAAGAACCACACAGAGAGAACACCACATTAACATCGACCCCAGAAATGAGAACAGCCTTCGACATGCTCAAAGAATTTATTTCAACAGCACACGTTTTAGCAACCCCTGATTATGACCGTGAGTTCTACTTGTTCTCACACTCTGATGGAATGCTGATGACAGCAGTACTGACACAAAAATCATCACTTGGGCACAAGCCTCTAGGCTACTACAGTGGGACACTTGACACAGTAATGCAAGGTCACTTCGTATGCGAACAGGCTCTCACAGCCGCTGCGTTCGCGATTGAAAAAAGCACCACAATTTTAATGGGATGCTCAGTGAGCTTGTTTGTTGAGCACTCATTGTTTGCCATCCTTGAAAGATCAAAGTCCACGCTAACAACACAGAGAGCTACAGCATATGAAATTATCCTTTCCAACCCAAACATACACATAGTGCGGTGCAAAACAGTAAATCCAGCTACCTTCCTTACTGAGGCCTGCACCATAGAAGATGTGCAGAACCATGACTGTGCCATATACAGGGGGGAGGATGATGACATGCCCAAAGCCAATGAAAATGCCCTAGAAGAGGGAGAAGTGTAGTTTGTAGATGGTTCAGCATCAACAAACTCAGAAACAGGAGAAAAACAAGTAGGGGCAGCAGTAGTACGATTGGAAGAAAGGGAGCATGAGACAATAGTACAAAAGATGCTACCAACACATTTTTCAGCACAAGCAGCTGAATTGGTAGCGCTAATAGTGGCACTACACACAGCAAAAGGGTGTGCTATAACTATTTACACAGATTCAGCTCAGATGATGACAACGGTACAGGGGGGTTATCACGCTTGGGGAGGAGAGGGTTAAGGAGAGCAGATGGGTCCCCGGTACGGCATGCTGAGCTTTTAAAGGAGCTCATAGAAGCATTAAAAGAGCCAACAATGGTGGCTTTGGTTAAATGCCAGGCCCACAACACTGATGTCATCGCCTTGGGAAACCTGGCAGCGGACACTGCTGCCTAAGAGGCAGGTAAAGTAACAGAAGGAGAATTCATGATGAAAGGAAATGTAGAGGAAAAGAAAGGTGAAGGTTACAACTCAATGTCAATTTCCCAAATAATTGACTTCCAAAAAAGAGACCCCCCAGAAGAACAGGAGTTGTGGGCAAAAAAAAGGGTGTATACAGTCATCCACTGACCTTCTCTAGAGGCAGAGCAATACAGGAAAAGTAGTAATGCACGTAGAAAAATTGGTGATAGAGTGTACAACATGTCAAACCTATAACTCAGGAATGACTTTGAGAACATTGAGAGGAATACTGCCCACCCCATTGGGCCATTCCGTGAACTGCATATTGACTATGCAGATATGGGACAAAGGTGCAATGGAGCATGATACCTGATTGTAGTTGTCTACCCCTTTTCACGGTGGGTAGAAGCGTGGCCCCTGTGCCCAGCCGGATGCAAAATGCGCAGCAAAGTTTTTGGTGAGAGAAGTGATTCCCCGGTGGGGCATCTGCGACGTCATACGATCCGACAATGGAACGCATTTCATCAACAAATTGTGTTCGATTTATCACCTGCAAGCGAACAGAATTGTGAGAAAAAAAACGTCTCCAAAAGAGATGATTGTCAAATTTGTGCCACACCCTAAAGAAAGACTGGGTGTACTGCTTGCCGTTAGCCCTATTTGAGTTGAGGAACCAGCCTAGCAAAGACCACCACCTTTCACCCCATGAAATAGTGACAGGGAGACTCATGCACACGGCAATATCACCCCTAAGAAGGATGTCAGATGCTCATAGAACAGCAACAGTACTGGGCGAGGTGATCCAAGATTATCTAAGGAAATAGACAAGAGCAGCAAGGATATCAGCAAAGCAAATAGCACCGCCCTTTACAAGAGAAAGTGACACAGTAACACCAGCAGGGGATAGCCCAAATACACAACTAATTGTTGTGGAGGCAGTGTGTGTACGTAGCTTTGTGCGGTGTTGGAATTCTTCAAGATTTCAAGGCCCATACAAGGTAATTTACTGTACACCCACAGCTGTGAAAGTGCAGGGGCTGAAATATTGGATAGATCTATCAGATGTCCGGAAAGCATATGACAGCGTTGTGGTAGAAAGGGAGAGAAACCTTGAGGAAGTAACAACACAGACATAGCTGAATAGTGAGGCCGAGAAATAATACAGAACCAGATAAAAGGAGAAATAAGATAAAAGGTGAAAAGCCATACATTAATAAAATGGGTGCATAAGGTAATGGAAAATAGTACATAGAAATGAATGATACCAGCAAAATGCAAGAGTATACATGTCTAAGACTGTTAGACTAAACTGCCCATCTCTTTCTTTCTTTCTTTCTTTCTTTCTTTCTTTCTTTCTTTCTTTCTTTCTTTCTCACCCACTTTCTCTCTTTTTCAGCACCTTGCCTCACACTAGTCTCTCGTTTTCTTTCTCACTTTAATCACATGATATGGAAAAGGTAGATGAATGTCGATTATTGTGTAAAAGACATTTCTGCATAAATGACCTTGTTTGTTGAGCAAACAAAAGACCATGGGGAATCCTCAGGAATGAAAGACTCTTGAGTGCTGTGACCCAGGGGCCATCGAGAGGCATATGAGTATTGAAATGAGAAACAAAAGGCCATGGAGAGCTCTAACAGAAGTAAACAAGAGTAGTCAACAAGGGGTCTTGGTGAGTCCTCAGCAAAATCTGCCTGTAAACCGGAGGAGACTGGGAGACCTGATGGAAGAAGATATGGAGAAGAAGAAGGGATTTTAGAGATGCTGAATCAGGAGTACCCACTGCAGGGGCATGGCCAAGAAACATCTGGTATTGTTCTTTGTTTACAGGATATGAACCTTTTGGATAGTGTTCCTTTTGTAGAAAAAGGACTAGTGGCCTGTTTAGAATTGGTTTCACCATTCCAGAGTTTGGTTAATAGAATAGGGGGACCCTGGAGGGACAGAGACTTCAAAGCTTAGTTAAATAGTGTATGTGGTATGCTATGGTAATGTTTATTTGAAAAGTGCCTATAGACAATACACGTGTTTCAAAGTGCTCAAGGAGGCAGGGAACAAGGGGAAAAACAACAATCATTCAGTCAGAGCCCTTGAATTTCTGAATGATACAAGTCTGCACAAGCAGAGTATGTACTTACAATACAGTTAACAGTTTAACAGTGTGGGTAACCGCAAATAGGTCTGACGATGAGGCGCCACCATTCAAGGACAGGAGACAAGGAAGATAGATAGATGATCTTCAAGGCATGGCACGTTCAGGTCGTGCAAGTAGCAAGGGGTACAATCGTGGGGTGCAGGGATCACATGGGGTATGCCTCTGTATTGTTCCATCCTTGGCATTGTTCTACAGATTCTTTTTATTTTTATTAAAATGGTATAGATTTTTACAAAACTTTTAATTTGTGATTTTGTTATCATACATATTCAAATTCTTGTAAACAAATTTAATACAATAGGAAAGCAAATAATGTTCGGATATGTTTGTTCCCGTGATCTGTTTGCTTTTTGTCTAATTTATTTCCACAGTAGCTGCAGTCCCTGGATTTGTCATGGGAATTATGTGATTCTAGAAATGAATGATAACCGTTGTTAGACTTCTGTTATTCCCTGATAGTATGGTGTTCCATCTGTCATGAGGATTCAGCTCGGGCCACTTGTGGATATCATTCCTGTGAACAAGGATAGGCCGGTAAGATAGCTCAGCGGGTTGAGCGATTGCTGCTGCGATCTGAGCGTGAACTGCAGGATGCAGGTTCGAATCCCGGCAAGGCCAACTCAACCTTTCATCATTCCGAGGTTGATAAATGAGTACCAATTTCAGTTGGGTGATATTGTATGTAAATATGTGCTCTGTAAAGCACTTTGGATTAAGGTGCTATATAAATAACATATCATTACCATTATCTTGATAGCGCCGGGCAGACCATTAGAACATGGTGGAGAGTCTCAAGGGTCTGTTTTTCTTCACAGAATCAACAGAATGCTTCCAGTTTGGGGATCTGCCTGTTTTTCGCCAGGAGTTCACGTGTTGGTAGTTGGTTGAGTCGTAATCTAGTGAATTGATCTCTGATCATCCGATCCGGGAATTGCATCAGATATGATGGAAGTTCGTTAAGGGCACGGATGTCTAACTTGCAGTTCAAGTTCATCTGGTACTGGGATTTCTCTGATAAGGTACATATCCAGTCATTTAGTTGTATTCTTTTTTTGGCACATTGTGGATGATTCATTAGCATCTCCTGCGCAATGTTATTCGCTGTCATAAGGCCTTTGACTGCGTTTTTCCATATGGTCAGCGCCGTGTTAGCCACTGCATTCATCCCCTCTTGAAATATTTTGTAGGCTGGGATGTTGTCATCATTTATCATTTTTCTGTAAAGATCAATTTTTTTCCAGTCGACTATAGATCGTAGTGATTGAATGGCGATCTTGTGTCTGATTGTTTTTATCAGGAAGGATTTAGGGAGGACCAAGATTTTCCGCCAAAATAGGCCTTCCAAGACATCCTATGTTGTCTGGTCGAGGTTGATCATAGACTCACTCCCGTAGGTAAGAATAGCGGACACTTTCTCTCGATAGAAGATTACAATGGGTTTCATCGAAAAAAAATCCAAATTTTCGATGTAGAATTAAGCCTTGTCTGGCCAGTGAGGATTTTTTTGACTTTAGATGGATTTGCCAATCTGTTTCTACTTTTGACTGGTTCACTACAATTCCCAAATATTTGATTGATGTTTGTTGCATCCGTTTTTTACCATTCAGGTAGAATGTAAAAGATTTGTTTTTCGCTTGTCGCACCATCGTCAGAGCCATGATTTTCGTTTTGTCTGTGTTGATCTCCAAGTCATTTTGCGACATATAGGATTCCAGATCATTTAGGCTTCACTGTAGCCCATTCTGGGTCTTGTCAAGGATGACAATGTCATCTGCATACATGAGGTGTGGAATCTGAGTATTGTTTGGTTTGGGCGGATTTGCCGCCTGAAAGCAGGGGGGTCTGGAACGTGTGAAGTATAAAGATTGAAAAGCATTGTTGCAAGGGGGCAGCCCTGTTTAAGCCCATTATCCAAAATTATGGACAGTGATAAGTGTCCCTGTTGTGAAAATCTGATTCTGTATGTTGTATTGCTGTAGAGTTGTTTGATGGGCTCCAATATTGTTGTTGTACAGTTCAACTTTTTCAGTTTTTCCCAAGTGTCACTGTTCACCAGGTCGAAAGCCATTTGCAGATTTATGAACGCTGTATAAATGTTGTAGTTGTTGCCAAGCACTTCATGTTTTAGCAAATTGAGTATCATGAGATTGACATGAGTACCAGTGTTTTTTGTAAATCCTGTCTGTCTAATGTCAAATTTCTCACTTTCTTTGATCCATGTGTAAAGTTTATTAAGCAGAAGAGTGGCCAAGATTCATTCTTTGTTACTTCGGGGTCATTTCCCTAGTTCATTCAGGCATTTGTGCAACCCTATCTCAAAAACAGACCTTCAGGGGCTGGTAGATACCTGACCATCTTAAACATATTAAATGCATGATCTACGAGAGTTTGGATGAATTGGCCCTTGTGCATTGGTGTAAAAATTAAATCTCTCTCACACGCATCCCTCAGGGATTCCTTGCTCCTCCCACTCCTCACCCCAGGTATCAGACCTGTGCATCATTCATACAACCCAAGAAACGGACCATGTAAGGTGTGTCAACTGCCTTCCCAAATGTAACCCTTCACTCGCAGCAAAATCAGGTGGGTGTTTTTCTCCCAAAAGCTTCCCTGAGAGATTCCTTTCCCAGGTGTCAACATACAACATATTCACGCACTTGAAGACTTGAAGATGGAAACTAAGTGCTATATGATGTACCACCCCAAACCTCATCTACTCCTCTGCAGCAAAATAGGTTGAGCATCTCTGCCCCCTGGCTCATATGTAGTTCTCCCACTGAAGAGATGGACACCGACCAATGTTTCAACTGATCCACCGACTCTCTGCTGCTGCATCACAGCAAAATCAGGCATGTGTGTCTCCCTTACAGTCTCTCGCCAAGGATGCCCAACACCTATTGCTCTTTCAACGTGGTAGCATCCGATGTCATGACTCTCAATCACTCACTTCACGAGGCAGCCAGTGACTGTTCCGTCATACGTCTCTCTGAATCTCAGCTCTTCTTTTCCAGCAAAATCAGGTCAGCCTGTCTCTTGAAAGCAACAGGTCCCAAAGCGAAACCAAATGAGCCAAATAGAGGACACACCCCACTAGCGAATGAGACCAGGAGATGGAGTGCAAGTTGAACAAAGTTTTATATAAAGTTGTGCCCTGAGAGCGCTCTGCCAAACATTACAAGAACAGTACATTATAAGTTCTGAAAATGTCACTATTGACGTCTCCCTATAAGTGCATGAGAGTCCATCAGAATTGGTGCAATACATAGATACATTATAGGAGCTTATAGGCTGGTCCCACAGGATTGGCTGGTAGTTTGGAGGTTCGGTGGGCAGCAGGTGGGTCAGCTCATCATCACGGGGTGAAGATCAGGCGCACAAGATGCAACCTTTCTAGCTAATCTATCGTAGCATAACAGGAACTGAAGACACAAGACAAATGACTACTATAAAAGTTGGCATTTACCGGGGTGCCTCAAAGTTCATTTTGACAAGTACATGGTTAACCTACCCTTTACCCCCATGGAGCCCTAAACCATAGTGCCCTAAACCAGGGGCCCCTCTTGATCTAAAATGACTTGTGTTGTTTCTAAAGTGGATATATGGTGCGAAGAGATTAGGACTGCGGTGGGTGCTCGGTTTGGTCACTGCAAAGGGGTTAGAGGTGTATCTGCATCAAAGCAGGGGGAATGCACACAGGGGGCTCTGTAAGCTGTAACATCTAGAGGTGGGGGTGTCGAGAGAGCACAAGCAGGTTTTTGGAGACGGATGGGCACACAAGTCATAGATTTCTCCGGTCACACGCAGGGCAGTGAGCACATCGGAAGAAGAAGCATACTGAATATTTGCAACAGTACATGGCTGAGTTTCCATGAGAAATGGGTTTGTGCCGAGCTGCCAAGAGAGGAGGGGGTGGCCGGGCTCACTGTGTGCAGCACTGGACAGAGGGAGAGATGGTTTTTAGAGATCATTGTGTGGCCTAGTAAAAGATGGCGTTCAGGGAGGCACACAATGGAGTCTGTATGTCCTACCAAAATGACTCTGTTTACCATCTTGTTTATTTTTAATATGTGGTCCAAATCGTATACATAGGTAAACAAACATGGGGACGTCTCCCACCATTGGGGGAACACAAGATCCATGTAATATGGGAATGTCGAGGGGGGTCAAAAGGACCTTCTCTTCCAAACACTCTACAAACCTTGACTGGTGTGTGACCTGGCTCTCATAATCTCTGGAGATGACACTTGTGTTTTTCTCTCACTTCATATCACGGCATGTCTACCACAGCACTGTGTACTGAAAACCAACTGTAAATCTGAATCCCTCATGGGGTCCTCAGTCACTCACTACCTCTCCCTACCCTTATTCCTGCTCACCTACTCTAAATGTACTGTAGTATGTTAACCTTCATACATTACCTAAACCTGCCTCCAGCAATGACCCCCTGCCTTTCTCCAACCCTCCAGACACTGGAAACGGGCTTGAGCTATGGGTTCCCGTCTAAGTTAGTATTGACAGCTGAGGATATAATGACTCTCTTATGATGGTGTAGAGCTTAGCTGTTATGCAGTGGAAGGGGGAAGTGTCCTTACGAATTGCAGTGTTGCTTGGATGGTACCTTTTTGTTTTAAGCAGGCATAGGTAAATACCACACTTCCATACTAAAGGCATGGGGACACTGTGATTAATGGTCTGCCCACACTATGAACGAGATCACTGGGCACTTGTTTTACACTGGGCAGGGCACAGTAACTAACACCCCAAGGACACAGGAGAATAATGATGTTTCTTTGAGCCAAAAACATCACACAACATTCCATTTTAGTGGTTAAGAAGATAGCTGAGGGTCTAGGTAAGATAGAATCCACTCCATATTAGGGACAGGAAGACAGCAAACACATTTATCTGTAATAATACCTGTTGATAACTGCTCTTCTCTGCCCCTCTCATGTATACATCTGTAATGTATACCTGTTGTTCTACTGTCTAACAATGCAATGTATAGAATGTAATGTATATATGCTGCTCTACTTTGCAACTAAGCTGTGAATCTCCTTGTAACCCCTGCACCCTGAAACCTACTGGTCTGGAGCACAATACAAATGAATAAACAAACAAACAAACATATAACAGTAATAATTACTTTTCATCGGGAACAGTAATCTGTTTTCAGGAGAGCAAGGACGGGAGTCAGTTCACTCTTTTTCAAGGGCCACAAGAGCACAACAATTTGACTTAGTGAGCACTTGAATGGGATCAAGCTGTTCACCTTAAGCACATGGAGGGGGGTGGGTAGCGGTCAGTGAAAGGTCATTGATGGGCCAAATGTTGACATGCCAGGCAGTCCAGGTGGGCAAACCGAACAAGCAAACAGGATTCTCGTTTTCTCATTGACATTTGCTCAGTTACCTGGCAAGGGACCTCAGGCATTTCTTGATGGACAGGAGAGGCCTGGGTCGTGGGCCTGTTCCTCCACTCTCCTGTGGCAGCGGAGGGTGCGTAGTAGCATGGGCAAGGGGCTAATGTGTTATGAGAGTTTGCCCCTAGACAGGAATCCTCAGTGAACCTCATAATTCATGCTGTGGAACGATAACCCCCTCTCCTGCAAGTTCTAAGGTTAGACAGGGGTCCCATGATCATGGTCTACCAGAGTGCTATGGCTATCACACTGCCGCACCATTGCCAGTCATATTTTGGGTATGAGTTAGTGAGGGGAGGGTGCAGGTAGCTAGGAGTGAGCAAGGTTGCCCTGGGCTGCCTAGATGATCAAGCATGGTTCTAAATACTAGCATACATACACATAGCCACACACACACACACACACACACACACAAACACACACAGGCGCACACACACACTCCAGATTCATATTATCTTAACAAACAGAAACATTCACTTTGCTGTGTCTTGTGAATGCTATAGAGTGCTTAATACTATCATCACATAAGATGTAATGTCTCTCTTTCTCTGTGGAGAATGGGGAACATGTTTTCTTTTTGGTGATGGAATGTATTACAAATGTTGACCTGTTTTTGGTGGTGAAGATTTCATTCTCAATATAAAACATACAGTGGTGGTGGACAAGTCTGCAACCAGCGCCTTGATTCCTATGAGTTTAGCACACTTACTATTTATTTATTTATTTATTACATTTATTAAGCTCCTCTGGGACAGTGCATTCCACCTAAACGCCCCCTGCTATGCCCCAATCAACGAATCATGAGAGACTGATTTAGGTCAAATTCGACTTAAAAAGCCTTAAGCTGGTTCATCAGTAGAAAATTATTTAAAAAGCCAAGAGGAGCTTAGACAAAAACAACAGTTCAGGTTTCATGCCCAAGTTGGTGCAGTATTTGGCATTTGGTCTAAGCAAAGAAAACCACACGGGACCCATAACTCAGTTTGTGAACGAATGCTGCCAACTTAATAGGGGTAAATAAGGGTAATGTCCTGGCTTAGACCAAAAATAACACATCCTAGCAGTCAGCCTAGAGGCTGATGCAGGGACATGGGAATAAGAGGAACATTCTAAAAAAACAGGGGTCACATTACAGACGCTGTGTACAGATGTTTCAGTGCATGCCTTGTAGTCGGTACAAAAGCTGATGACCATTGCAGAAGTGATATCTTCCATCTATCATCAGCTCCGTCCGGCTTATAATGTCATACCTGAAACTGTTACAGAGAATAATGGCTGTCATCACCTTAGTAGCTTCTCGATCGCACCACTGCTTTCTACCTGGGCATTCAGGAGCATTAGCTGAGCCACCTAAGAGATTGCAAAAAGCAACATATAGACACCTCCTATGACAGGAAAAGTGGGAAACATAGCCACAATTCCCAGAAAGCTCCACCTGATCCCTGTCAAATGCAGAATCCCACCCAGAGCCCTCTTTATCTCTCCTCTCCAGGGGCACAGTATCCACCAAGAAGAACTTCTGACTGGTGTGTAGGGGTGAACACTTCCAGCCAACAATGCAGCCCCAGTAACAGTCCCAGCAACAACTGGGTAAATCAAGGAGCACACTTATTCTAATTACTTGCAATTTAACCTTGTAGTACATGCCCTGGAAGCTCTGAACAGTGGAAGACCACCTGGCCTTCAGACAATCTCTCAAACCCGAGCTTTCCGTTAGACCACCACAGATAAATTAGTATAGACCTACACGTTCCAAAGACCAGCTAATCACATCCTTAAAAAGTACTTGGCTATTCTGGATTGCAATCCAAAGAGTACTAGCCTCATTAAAATGAGCACACTAGTGAAGTGACTTAATTAGTTAATCCCACCGATGCATGCAAACACATGTGTACCCCATATTGAAATCGGGAACACCATGAAGCTCAGACTCAATAGTGTCAGTGTTTCCAACTCTATGAGATACAGCTCACCAACACAATAGATAGTGATGCAACCCTCTCTGTCTCCACCTTGCACCCTACACACCAAAACACAAGAATCTAGGTCTCTCTTTAACTGAAATGCAATTCATGCATTCCCATTGATATGATAGTTAATTTATAACACACATGTACACAATTGTTTCTTAGCACGACAAGGCAAGGAAGTAAGGACAGAAGTAGGACAAACAACGATCTTACTAGGCCTTGTGTCATTCTGATCGTGCAAGTGCAGGAGGTAGGGAAGAGAGAATTGCCAAGGTGAAGGGGGGATGGGAGAGTGCAAGTAACTTGTAAGTGCTGCCGGGAAATGGCTCATAAGTGCAGAGAGTCAGGGGGCTGTGCGGTTGCAGATACAGTCCCTTGAGTGGTTGGGAGACCTGGAGGCAGTGCAAGGGCAAGTGGCTGGGCAGGAGCCTGGCCCCGTACATTCAGTGAGTGGCCAGGTAACCAGTATGCGCAGCAGGCAGGGACATCAGCAAGAGAGAGAGAGTAAGCAGAAGCAGAAAGTAGGGTCTTGAGTTGCTTCCGGAACCTTAGGTGGTCCTACTCAAGTTTGCGAGAGGCAGGGAGGCTGTCCCAGAAGGGGGCCCCAGCTGAGGACAGAGATCTTCCCCCACTCTCTGCATGGAGAAGTGTCTGACCCTCAAAGTTGGAGGTGGATGAGCAGAGGGCAGGAGAAGGAAGATGCTTAGGAAGAGAAAGTTGGATGTAGTGTGGTCCCCGGCCCCAGAAAACCTTGTACACAACACAGAGGGTCTTGAACTTGATTCTCTCAGCCACAGGGAGCCAATGGAGAGATGTCAGGTCTGGACAGATACAATCCTTGGGGCTAAGGCAGAGGGCAAGTCTTGCAGTCCTGTTCTGGATAGGGTGTGAAGGTCATAGAGTAGAAGCAGGCAGATTGAGAAAGAGGCTGTTGCAGTAGTCAGGACCAGGGCTCGGGAGACAGTGAGCTTCTGGGGGAAAGTGAGAAATGGAAGAAAACCCATGAGGAGGTGCAGCTAATATCGTAACTTCTTAGAGACGTCAGAGATGTAAGTAGAGAAGGAGAGGGTAGAGTCGAAGATGACACCAAGGTTCTTAGCCTCACAGGAAGGAGCAGGTAGAGGGCCCACGGTGGACAGCCAGAGTGAGAGAGATAAGGAGGAAGCAAATGTCCCAATGAGGAAGATCTTAGTCTTACTGGCATTAAGAGAGAGGTCATTGGAGGCACACCATTCCTGAATTACAGAAAGAAAGACAGTCTGGTATGAGAGAATTTGGGTGAAGAGATGACATTCAGTGGCAAAGCTATGCTCCCGTAGTTCTCTACAAAGGTACGGTAGCCTTTGAGAACTAGGAAGGCTCTCACTTGGGTTTGAGTAGTGGGGATGGCCCAGTCCTGTACAGCCTGTACTTTACTAGGCAAGGGCCTAATCTCACCACCACCTACCTCATGTCCAATTTGACATTTGCTTGCCTTTATGGTCAGATGGGCCTGTTCAATGAACTGCAACACATATCCATGGTGATGATGATGTTTTAACCAAGTGCGTCTGAGCACTGCAATGTCATCCAAATATGCCACGCAGAAGTCATCTAACCCATTCAGAACATGGTTCCCCATCATTTGGAATGAGGCAGGTGCATTCTTACTCCATTCTTGTGCCTTAAATTGGTACAAGTTCCCAGGGGTAGAAAATACACCTTGGTATGGTCTGTCAGAGCTATTTTCCAATAGCCTGAGGTTAAACTTGGCAGCTCCGAGTTTGACCACCAGCTCACCTGTCCTAGGTAAAGGATCAACATCAGTCTTGTGACTGCATTCAGAGCCCTATAGTCCAGGCAGAATCGCAACTCTTTGTTTCCTGATTTTGGCACTAGTACAACTGGACTAGCCCATGGATTGGTAGATGGGTCAATAACACCAATGTCAAGCATCTTGATGACCTCTTCCTTTATATGACTTCTTACATGATCAAACATTCTGAATCCCCTTCTTTTGACAGGGAGACTGTCACCAGTGAGGATATCATGCTGGCCCCAAGGGGTCAAGCCTGGTCTCAGAAAAGGCAGAGGGGCAAACCGAGTTAACAGAGCTTTGTTCTTCACTTGTTGCTGCAGTGTCAGATCAGAAGAGAGGTTTACTCCTTCTATAGTTTCATCTGAAGGATGTCCCCTGAGGAGATCAGGGAGAGACTCACTCTCCTCCTCCTCCTCTTGGTCAGAGGCTAGAGGCAGAGCTCCTACTTCTGGTCTGGAGATATAAGCCTTGAGACGATTAGTGTGAAAGACGCTAGTGGTCTCCTTGGGGTTGCTCAAGTCCAATAAATATTTGACCTCACCAAGTTTGCCTACAAATTTGAAGGGATCTATCAATTTCTAAACTCCACCATGTTGGCTTTCTGGTCATGCAAAGGCTTGACCAGGGCTTGACCAGCCTTCAGGTTTTCTGAAGCTACAGTCATCTGTTGTACCATCCTCTTCCTGAGGAATAGTACAAAGTCAGTTACACGTACTGGCTTTAAGGGTGGAGCACTCTCCAAACCTTCTTTGATCAGAGCCAAAAGGCCTCTGACAGGATGACAGTAGAGGAGCTCAAAGGGGCATACACCCACTGCAGCTCGAGACCCCACTCTATAAGCAAAGAGAAGGCATGGCAGTAGAAGGTCCCACTTTCTATCTCAGGTGTTCTTCTAAGGCAACTATCATGCTCTTCATTGAGCAGTTAACCCCCTCTACCAGCCCATTTGTTTGAGGGTGGTAGTGTCACGCTCACCTGGTCTCCACAGGGGCATAGCACGTAGTCGTATGACCGATATCTGTACTGACGTAGTTTTGATGGTATGTTGGCATCCTCTCCCTTTTAACCTCTCCAGGAAGCGTTAGCCTGCAATGGCAAAACAAGATGTTAGCTATGAGTGGGTTGGATTGGTCCCACTACTTGCCACCACCTGATGCCCGACTCCTCTCCTCCTCACCTTTGAGTTTGATGAGGCTGGCTCTCTGTCCTGGATAACCTTCAGCAGGGGCGCGGTAGGCACAGTCTTTTTCTGGGCACAGTTACCTCACTGTTCCAGAGTGCTGTAAGTGTTTGTTTTGGAATGCTGGGATTATCGGGTGAGTATCTACCTCAATATCAGCTTGGTATAGATTCTCAAAGTCTTATTGTCCCAATGTTTAAACGTATTTGTTTTCTCTTGCAGATGCAGTTTTGGTGCAGAAATCAAGTAGAAGATTCGACTCTCCCAGGATGCTAAATAGTTGCATCCAGGTGAGTATAACACGGATGAAAGGCACTGAGTGACTGGAATAAATGTTCATTCAGTATTGTGCGCGGCTAACCTGCTGTTTCTTTTTCTGTTCCCTTTTGAAGGCGCGGCGCAGTCCCAAGATGAAGAATGAAAGAACCGCTCCAATGAAACCAGGAGGAACGCGGAATCCCGGGTGAGTATCAACACCTGCGTGGACGTCCTTTCAACAGGGGCGGCGATCAGGAAACCAGCTGGAGATGCGACTGATGGACTGGATTGCAGGTAAGTGTTTGGTCGCTGAAGTAACTCTTCTCTTTTTCTATTTCCAGGCTCCGATGGATAGAAGCACTGACGGGAGTGGCTGTGGAAGCTTGAGGACAGAGCAGACACGGTGAGCGTTACGCTGCAGGAGTGCAGAATAACGTAAAGCGTGTTCTGCATGCAGGGTGTGGCTTATATAGCCTTGTAAGTAGTTCCAGGTAAAGTAGTCCCTTTGCCACACCCTGTCTTCCCAAGAAAAATAGTCCTTCTGCCCCTCCCTGGATTATACCAAGGCCCAGCCATACTAGGCAGGTTAAATAGTTCCCTGAGTTCAGCCCATTTCATGAGCCTGGCGCCAACAGCACCAGGACTGAGTCCATGAGGCTCTGGGGCGTTTCCTTGGGGCCTGACAAGCTCTTCTGGGTGGTGGGGACTGGGATGGGCCCAACAGCTCCAGGGGTTTCGGAGCTCACACCATGACAGGTAGTCAGTTGAGGACTTGTAAATAACTCCATGTAAATAACTCCAGTGTTTCTACATGGCTTGCATGTAGTGGGACATACAATTTGACCCCCTGTCAGAGATTACTTCCTTAGGAATGCCTACCCTGGTACAAATACCATGTAGGGCCTTAGCCACTGCATGAGCAGTAACAGTCCTTATGGCTATGTCATCAGGTTATCTAATAGCATGGTCTACTACAATAAATATAAATTGGTTGCCTGAGGAGGTTGGAGGGTCTAGGGATGAACAATGTCAATCCCCATCCTCTCAAAAGGAACTTCCATCATGGAGAGATGAACTAAAGGGGCCACATTCTTGGAACCACTTGTACGAGAGAGCTGGCAAGTGTGGCAGCTTCTACAATGTTTTTCAACATCTCTGCCCATCTTGGTCCAGTAAAAATACAAGAAGTGTCTCTCTTTGGTCTTCTTGGAACTCAAGTGACCGGCCAGAATGATCTCATGTGCTAGTTGTAGAAACCTTGGTCTTATCTCTTGGGGGACCACCAGAGTCTGGAGTTCTCCTGGAGTAGACTCTGTAGTCTCACTATCACGGAGTCCACTCTCCCAGTAGAGTCTATGCTTCCCTGGCTCTTGCCCTTTCTACTTTGGAAGCTGTCTGCTAATGCCAATCTTCTAGAGAGGAAGACTCTCTTTGTCCTCTGCATGTGGATTTGAGATAGTGGATTGCTCCTTAATCTCAAAATGAGATTCTCTCAAGGTTGCCTCTCTGGTCAATCTTGTCAGCTTCTGTTACTTTTTACTGGGAGGCCTTGGGGTGCTGGAGATTACTCCTAGACTCTTCGAGTCATTACCCAAAAGGACTCTTCCAGGTACTTCAGATTGCACACTACCAGGAATTCTTACAGTCATTTTGTTACACTGAATGAGGCCTTGCAAAATGACGACCATTTGGGTAGGCCCCCCAGCAAGCTTAGTGGGACCTTTGAGTGCCTCAGCTACATCCTCAGGTTTGAAAAAACGTTCATTAACCACTGTAATGCTGTCCACAGTGTCTCTAAATGCAGGGTTCTCCTGGCCTTGTACAAGTATTCTGTCCTTGTAATATTTGCAGGTGTTGTCAGGGATTGCATTACAAACATCAATATTCAGTTGTTCCCACAGATCCAAGTCACTAAAGAAACACTAGCTTCAGCTGGTAAGTAAAAGTAAGCATCTGTCATGGGAGATTCATCCTCAGAGATAAAGGCTAAGGAGACAGCTTGGACCCCTGAAGGTTTAACCTTTAATCTGGGATTTCCTTCCACATGGTCACCAGATCCACAAACCACACATTTACCAAATGTTTATCAAGGCTGCTTTTAAAGTGGTTTCGTTAGAGGATCCTTCTAGATTGCAGTCCAGAAGGCAGTTGGAAATGGCTGCCAGGAACAAAGGCAGAGGCACACCTGACTGTTCCAACCAATTGTAAGGAGGAATACAATTTGCAACCAGGACAGCCAGACTCAATCGGACAGTTCCACTCTGATGAAGATCTTCAGAGGAAAAGTTAGTTAACCAGTCAGTGGTTCTTGAAGAAACACAGGATCTCAAGGGGAGCCTACCTGATAATGCCCAGACTGCAAGGCCTGCACAGAGGAGTTGAGGTTGACTCTCAATTGAATAAAGTATCACTTCCCAAGCTAGGAAGCACCGAAATGTGCACAAGATATTTACAACCCAAGCCCCACAGTACCTTAAAAGTGAAAAAGAAATTTTAGCTGGCTTCCTTCGAGGTGCAACTTTGCAGACCCTGATTCCTGCTCCTTGGTCAGGAGAAGAGGATGGCAGTAATGGATTGAGCTCACTCCAGAGTATCTTTGTGGTTTTGTCACCTTTTTATAGCCCCAAGAAGAAATATCGCTGGTTGGATTCTCTTTGATTACTCGGTCTCGAACTCTGGTGAGGGGACAATTGGTGAAGAATTCTTGCCTCTGGATGTCCACACAATGCCTGCAAAGTTTCAGCCAGATTCAGTCTTTGGAAGATGATGCACTCAATAATGGTCCAGGTACCTCAGGTATTGGGATTCTGCAGCCCAGGAAAGTCGCAGTAAGTCGGGATTGCCCAAAATAAAGGACTTGAGGCTAGTGGGTCCCGCCAGCCTAAGGGAGGAAGCCGCCCTTAGCAGGGCCTCCCTGTCAATGTGGAAATGGGTCAGTGCAGCTGCAGGGCTTCACTGGTGCTTCTGTGGTCTTGGAAGGTACTGCTGGTGTCTCTGCTTGTCTTCTGCTTTGGATTCCTTGTTCCAGTGGTTTACTCTGTCTATAGTCCCAAATTCCTTGCCTTTCATGCTGGAACCCATTCATTCACTCCCATGGAGCTCTCAATCACCTGGGGGTGGCTGTCCTCCAGGACAGCCAGCCACCCAGTTAGGGTTGGTTTCAGCCAGGCACACCCACAGGCAAAGGACCGTGAAGTTTCGGGATCCTCCCTCACTTCCTGCCTTCCCATACACACTGTAGCCTGGGTGGGCCTCAGGGCTGAAACCCTGCCAAAGGCAAAACTCAGAAAGGACTAAAGAACTCAAATCTAAATGTTAAATGGAACATTAATATAAATCTGATGGCCGTAGTTATAGGTTTTAACATCAAAGGTGAACATTTTGATTGTTTCTTGTTAATATCAGGTTACTGAAAAAAAATCATACATTAACTGTTTTGAACAAGTTAAATGCTAATTTTATGAAAATGCATTGCTAAAGATAATCGATTCCAATAAATGAATTCTAGTCTCGTAGTATGCGAGTTCTGCCGCATAGAGTATTTATCCCTTTTGACAAGTGGTACTGAGAACATACATGTATCGAGTGGATCTTTCACTATTTCTTGGTGGATTCTCACCCTTTTGGAAGCCGTCCATTGGCTGGTGCTTACATTCTCATTCATCCTAGGCTTCTGTCTCTGACCTGCAAGGTTGAATCTACTGTTTCAAGTAGAAGTAACAGAACCATCTGTTATGCCCGCAAATAGCATAACATGTGCATTTGTACAATGTACGCTCATCCCCAGAGGGGTATCCTGGCACTATTGACAGATAATTATAATTCTTCTTTTATAACAAGCTTAATACCAGAAATTTCTTTCTAAGCGCGGGATCAAGATTGAAACGTTGTCCTCTCCTTGAGCTATTGTTATGCAACGTACTGATGATGAAGGGCTGAGTGGGCCTGCCGGGATTTGAACCTATCTCCATGTGGTTCAACACAGTCCCCTGCAGTGGATGCATTAGACCTCTGTGCGATGGACCCAGCTGTATAGAACCCTTTCCCACTCTAAGAGCCGAACATATTACCAGGATAATGCATTCAGCCCTATGTGTTCCATGTCCACATTGTGAGTAAATAAAATGGCCACTTACCAGATCTCTGTTGCAGTGGCATGGCATTGAGACCTGCAAGAGAACAGAGACACAGAATGAGGGCTTCTCTGTTTGCACTGTACATAGTTTGTTTCTCCATTAGAAGCCTTGCTTCTAAAGGGAAAATTCACTGGGATTACACTCAGGGCCCTTTATGCACTGCTCTTGACAATCTTATATGGTGCTCATTGACTGAGCTCTGGAAGTGTGACAGGTGCCAGATCCATAAGGTTAGTTCAATTTAAATACATTATACAGTGAGGACTGCAGGTCCTGTTCAGTTTATTGTCATTATAAAAGGGAAGACATACATGAAGGCACACACTGTTCATGCCATGTGCAAATCCTCATAAATAAAACAACATAATAATGTTCCTGCAAAAAGGTTGCCATGCCAAAAATATGCTGGAAAATTGCCATTTTTTGCTGAGACATTATTATATAGAACATGCAGGGGGACACCTCTGTAACCCCCAACACCAATATTTTTCAAGGAGAGTAGGGCACAACCCCGCAACCCCTGCTCCGCCTGTCCCTATATATATGGTCACCTATAAAATATCACTACAAACTTTTCCCAGCGACATTATGCACGGTGACCAAATTCTAAAGGGGCATTATTACCTGATACCATTTTAGCACCATCAACACTGCATGGGAGGGGAGGTTTTTCTATATTTTACTAGAATGTTTACTAGTGAAATGGCTTTTAGAGAAGGGAGGCCCCATTTTGTTGGGCTTGCATTAGTTTTATTGTGAACTTTGGCATTGCTGGCTGGGGAGGGGGCAATTTACAGTATGCATGTGGTTGTTTGGTTGTTGCTTGTTTAGCAAGGATGGCATCAGACCCTTTCACGTTTGATGTTGAAACAGGCTTTGAGCTTCAGGGGGGCACTGAGCAGTTGCTTGCATGTTGTACTGTTAAGGCACAGCAACATATTGATTGTATTTGTGATATTAAATGCGTGCTTTGCTGCGTGCATGTTTGATTCTGCCTTTGCTAGAGTCAGCATCCAGCGGCATTGCAATTACCCTGTTGCCTTTTGCTTTGGTTTCGGGTACATTAGCAAAGAGACAGAGGCCTTGTTGCCAATGGTAACAAATTGATAGGAGTAGGAAGGGGGACCTTGGGAAAATGTGTGTGGTTGGGAAAGACCAGATGTGGTGTCAGGTCGGGGGAGCGCTGCAAGGCTATGTTCAAAGTTATATGTGGGTGAGGTGGTGAGGATAGTTTGAGGGTTGACGGTGGGTTAGATGAGATGGGTTGTGGGTTCAGGGTTGTGGATATCAGTAGTTGAGATGAAGTAAGATGGTAGGGACAGCTTTTGGGGTGAGGTAATGTGAGGGTGACTGGCTGTTCAGTGCGATTGGGCTGAGGTATGTGAGAGGTGAGGTTAAAGCTGGGGAAGTGAGTTTCTGGGGTGAGAGTGGGTGGGTGAGATGGGATAGAGTCTGGTGGTGGGGTAATGGTTTTCATGGGTGTTGTAGAGGTTTCAGTGAAATGAGTTGGTGAAGTGTAGTGGTAGAATGTTGGGGCCAGCAGGAATGATGGTAGGGGCTTTGGAGGATAGCTGGAAAGGGGTAAAGTTGTGGGGTGGGGATGGGTGAAGGGAGCCGATGGAGTACATTTGGGTGGGATGAATTGAGTGTGTGGGGAGTGTTGGTGGATAGCTGGGGTACTTGAGGGAGGGTGTGGTAGGTAATGTGGTGGGTGTGATGTTATAGTTGAGGTAAGGCTGGTGGGGTGAGGTAGTGAGTCATTTTGCGATGCAATGAGGTGGGAGTTGAGTTTGGTTGTTTTGAAGTAAGGGTGGATGGATTGAGGCCATTAGTTGTAGTGTGGAGAGATAATGTGGTGAGTCAGTGTGGTAAACTCGGGGTGAGTGTTTACTCTGAGCTCATGAGGTGACTGGGCTATGTGATTGGGATGAGGGGAGTGGTCTGAGGTTGGGAGTGTAGACTGAGGTGAGTGTGCCAGGTTGGGTGAAACAAATGGTGTGGTTCTGTTAATGATTGGCAAGGTGGTGAGTTTGTAATGGGGTAGCTGAATAAGATTTACAGATAGGTGATGTTAGGTGATGGGATGAGGTAATGAGTTGATGAGTGTGATGGCTTGATGATGTTTTGTGGTTGATGTGAGGAAGAGTGAGATTGAAATGAGGTAGTGATAATGTTTTTTTTGGGTTGATGAGGAGAAATGATGCGAGTAGTTAAGATAGTGGGGTGAAGTGTAGCGTCCTTTGCTGTTCGAGTGGGCCAGGTGGGACTGTTTGTGCAGGATGAGGTAGTGTGAGACTGCTTGGGTGAGAGATGTCATATGAGCTAGTGGGGTGATCAGTGCAGAAACATAGTGCTGTGGTGTTGGGGGTTGATGGGGCGGTAGTATGTAAATGGTGGTGTTATGCTTTGTAGTTGAGGTGAGGTAGGAGCTTGAGTGGGTGGTGTTCGTGTGTGAGGTAGGAGGTGGGGTGAGTTTGGTGGTATGATGTTGGGTGAGGTGGTATGTTCAGGGCATGTGTGGGTGTGAGTTGTGGTGTGTTACTTGGTGGGTTTAGGATTTATGGTTGACACTTGGTTAGCTGTGTGATGTGGTGAGTTGGGATGGGATGACAGGATTGGGAGACAATGAGGTGTGATTTAGAGTGATGGGGTAAAGTGAGGATGGGGTTGGGGTAGGATCTGAGACTGGTTTGTGGAGTGAAGTAATGTGATCTGGGTGTGTGGTGTGAGGTTTGAGAGTGGTACTGTGAGGTGTGGTAAGGGTGGGTGTGATGAGGTGAGATGGGATCAGGGTGTGATGAGGTGATGTGGATGAGGTGATAAAGTGGGTTTGGATGTGTAGCGTGAGATAGTGGTGTGAGGTTGCATGAGTGAGAAGTGTTGGTGGATGAAAGTAAGGAGGTCAGAAGAGTGAGTGGGTGTTATGGCCATGTTGTGTAAAGTGTGGTGAGTGGGGCGGTGGGTGAGATGAGCTACAGGGTGACTTTGAGGATTTTACATGTTAGTTATTTGGGGTGGCTGAGGTGAGGGGAAGGCACATGTGTGAGTCTAGGTTATACTGTGAGATTGTGGTGGTGAGTGAACTGTAGGAATGTGGAGTACAGACAGGGCTGGGCCTTGGCAGGTGGATGATGTGGTGTGGAGTGGTGGTGTTAAGTTGGGTGAAATGAGCTGGTAGGTAGTGGCTAGGTGGGTGGGGGTGAGCTCAGGTATGTGAGTGGTGTTTGGGATTGTGGTTGAGGTGTGATGTGTGTTAGGCAGAATCCACTGCAGTTCCCTTGGGGAGCACTACAGCAGATTAAGGCTACAGGTATATACAATAAATTCCCTTTGGTATCAGTCTGCACCACAAAGATTTAGTTGGTAGCTGTGGCTGAGCAGTCAGACTTATCTCAAGAGGAAGATGAGCGGTATTCAGGGTTTACACATTAGGACTACAGTACTATGGTACAAGGAAACACTGACCAAAGCTTTGTATTAAAAAGAATATATATATTTATTTTACACACTTCAAGTTCAACACATAAATCACAGTTATCAAAGCAAGTCAAAACAGTCAAGAAAAGTATACACAACTCTCTATTTAAATTATAGACAAATTTGAGCAAGAGTGAAAACTGAGCAAAATGGCACAGGGTCAACCAAGCAAAAATGGCACTCTAGTAAATTCTCAAAAGGGAGGGAAAGGACAAGTTATACAGATCTAACCTCTTAAAAACACAAACAATACTTCCCAAGTGGATTGTGAACAAGTTAGGCAAGGTAGCACTTTAGCAATAGTCATACATAGGTGAAAACCGAGCAAAATAGCACTTCAGCAATACTTAAGAGAAAAGGAAGAGTGGTTATAAGAGTTTCTGGTGCGCCAACACAGTTGAGGGTGAAAAGCAATCTAGTGAAGGCAGTTGTAACAGCTTTAGCCAAAGTCAATAGGCCTGTGCCAGTGTTAGTGGTACAGGGCAATGTGCCCAGGATCAAACTGTTCTAGTAGCTGCAGTCAAATCTTTGGTTTAACGATCCAAAAGGAGGGTGCAGAAGGTAAAAGATAATGATAGTTGATAGGGGCGGCCAACCCAGGAGGTAGGTAAAGGATTTCAAATACCTTTAGCAGTACCCTTCTAAACGGGAGGCCTGGCGGAACAATGTACCTGAAAAAGTGGTGGATTTCAGCAGGCACAAAGAGCGAATCGAAGCAAAATACCAAATGTAGTGGGATCGCTATCAAATTGCGTGCGCTATTTTCCACTCTCGTACTTCAAAAAAATATATATAAGAAAGATGGGGTCGGCAGCAAGTGATATCACTCCCTCAAACTTCCCACAAAGTTTGTACAAAGTAAACAAGAATATCAGAGTTCGGGAGGTTATCTCGCGCTCACACCAATAAGTTTTTTATGAAACCTATTATCACTGTTACTAAAATTCCTCAGGATAGGTTCAAAAAAGTCTTCAAGTTACACAATGCTCGTCAATTCAATATAATTTAATTTATCTTCCAAGGTAAAGAACAGCCGACACGTGTTTCGACCCTTGGTCGTTAATCCTTATCATCTCTGAAATACTTTCTAAATTTCCTCAATTTGATATCATCCTGATATTCTCGCAAAATTTCATTCATTTTCTCATAATTTTTTTCCTTGGTAGTTTATGCATTTGGCATGGCCTTTATTTCTTCCTTAAGTTTGTTAATTGATACTATGACTCTTTTATGCTCTCTTGTAGCATGAGTTATTAGTAGTTCCAACATAGTTTTAGAACTCTGATTTAAGTTCTTCTCCCAATCTTCTGCCAAATCAGCATCCTCATCATTATCAAAATTAGGAAAAATCAGAACTCTCAAACCACGAGGAATAATACCATTTTCTAAGTAATTCACCAAAGACGCATGTTCCCAATACTTATTAATTTCTTTTTTCGACAAACGTTCCAATTTAATAAATTTCTGTTTGAGAGTTTCTGCTGTGGTATAACTACTCCTAAAAGGGTTCGACATACTCCCCCTCGGTGCAAACAGAGCTGCTCTGTCTTCATCCCTATTGCACATGTAATCTGCCATCATTAGTAGTGGATTTCAGCAGGCACACAGAGCGAATCGAAGCAAAATACCAAATGTAGTGGGATCGCTATCAAATTGCGTGCGCTATTTTCCACTCTCGTACTTCAAAAAAATATATATAAGAAAGATGGGGTCGGCAGCAAGTGATATCACTCCCTCAAACTTCCCACAAAGTTTGTACAAAGTAAACAAGAATATCAGAGTTCGGGAGGATATCTCGCGCTCACACCAATAAGTTTTTTATGAAACCTATTATCACTGTTACTAAAATTCCTCAGGATAGGTTCAAAAAAGTCTTCAAGTTACACAATGCTCGTCAATTCAATATAATTTAATTTATCTTCCAAGGTAAAGAACAGCCGACACGTGTTTCGACCCTTGGTCGTTAATCCTTATCATCTCTGAAATACTTTCTAAATTTCCTCAATTTGATATCATCCTGATATTCTCGCAAAATTTCATTCATTTTCTCATAATTTTTTTCCTTGGTAGTTTCTGCATTTGGCATGGCCTTTATTTCTTCCTTAAGTTTGTTAATTGATACTATGACTCTTTTATGCTCTCTTGTAGCATGAGTTATTAGTAGTTCCAACATAGTTTTAGAACTCTGATTTAAGTTCTTCTCCCAATCTTCTGCCAAATCAGCATCCTCATCATTATCAAAATTAGGAAAAATCAGAACTCTCAAACCACGAGGAATAATACCATTTTCTAAGTAATTCACCAAAGACGCATGTTCCCAATACTTATTAATTTCTTTTTTCGACAAACGTTCCAATTTAATAAATTTCTGTTTGAGAGTTTCTGCTGTGGTATAACTACTCCTAAAAGGGTTCGACATACTCCCCCTCGGTGCAAACAGAGCTGCTCTGTCTTCATCCCTATTGCACATGTAATCTGCCATCATTAGTAGTGGATTTCAGCAGGCACACAGAGCGAATCGAAGCAAAATACCAAATGTAGTGGGATCGCTATCAAATTGCGTGCACTATTTTCCACTCTCGTACTTCAAAAAAATATATATAAGAAAGATGGGGTCGGCAGCAAGTGATATCACTCCCTCAAACTTCCCACAAAGTTTGTACAAAGTAAACAAGAATATCAGAGTTCGGGAGGATATCTCGCGCTCACACCAATAAGTTTTTTATGAAACCTATTATCACTGTTACTAAAATTCCTCAGGATAGGTTCAAAAAAGTCTTCAAGTTACACAATGCTCGTCAATTCAATATAATTTAATTTATCTTCCAAGGTAAAGAACAGCCGACACGTGTTTCGACCCTTGGTCGTTAATCCTTATCATCTCTGAAATACTTTCTAAATTTCCTCAATTTGATATCATCCTGATATTCTCGCAAAATTTCATTCATTTTCTCATAATTTTTTTCCTTGGTAGTTTCTGCATTTGGCATGGCCTTTATTTCTTCCTTAAGTTTGTTAATTGATACTATGACTCTTTTATGCTCTCTTGTAGCATGAGTTATTAGTAGTTCCAACATAGTTTTAGAACTCTGATTTAAGTTCTTCTCCCAATCTTCTGCCAAATCAGCATCCTCATCATTATCAAAATTAGGAAAAATCAGAACTCTCAAACCACGAGGAATAATACCATTTTCTAAGTAATTCACCAAAGACGCATGTTCCCAATACTTATTAATTTCTTTTTTCGACAAACGTTCCAATTTAATAAATTTCTGTTTGAGAGTTTCTGCTGTGGTATAACTACTCCTAAAAGGGTTCGACATACTCCCCCTCGGTGCAAACAGAGCTGCTCTGTCTTCATCCCTATTGCACATGTAATCTGCCATCATTAGTAGTGGATTTCAGCAGGCACACAGAGCGAATCGAAGCAAAATACCAAATGTAGTGGGATCGCTATCAAATTGCGTGCGCTATTTTCCACTCTCGTACTTCAAAAAAATATATATAAGAAAGATGGGGTCGGCAGCAAGTGATATCACTCCCTCAAACTTCCCACAAAGTTTGTACAAAGTAAACAAGAATATCAGAGTTCGGGAGGATATCTCGCGCTCACACCAATAAGTTTTTTATGAAACCTATTATCACTGTTACTAAAATTCCTCAGGATAGGTTCATAAAAGTCTTCAAGTTACACAATGCTCGTCAATTCAATATAATTTAATTTATCTTCCAAGGTAAAGAACAGCCGACACGTGTTTCGACCCTTGGTCGTTAATCCTTATCATCTCTGAAATACTTTCTAAATTTCCTCAATTTGATATCATCCTGATATTCTCGCAAAATTTCATTCATTTTCTCATAATTTTTTTCCTTGGTAGTTTCTGCATTTGGCATGGCCTTTATTTCTTCCTTAAGTTTGTTAATTGATACTATGACTCTTTTATGCTCTCTTGTAGCATGAGTTATTAGTAGTTCCAACATAGTTTTAGAACTCTGATTTAAGTTCTTCTCCCAATCTTCTGCCAAATCAGCATCCTCATCATTATCAAAATTAAGAAAAATCAGAACTCTCAAACCACGAGGAATAATACCATTTTCTAAGTAATTCACCAAAGACGCATGTTCCCAATACTTATTAATTTCTTTTTTCGACAAACGTTCCAATTTAATAAATTTCTGTTTGAGAGTTTCTGCTGTGGTATAACTACTCCTAAAAGGGTTCGACATACTCCCCCTCGGTGCAAACAGAGCTGCTCTGTCTTCATCCCTATTGCACATGTAATCTGCCATCATTAGTAGTGGATTTCAGCAGGCACACAGAGCAAATCGAAGCAAAATACCAAATGTAGTGGGATCGCTATCAAATTGCGTGCGCTATTTTCCACTCTCGTACTTCAAAAAAATATATATAAGAAAGATGGGGTCGGCAGCAAGTGATATCACTCCCTCAAACTTCCCACAAAGTTTGTACAAAGTAAACAAGAATATCAGAGTTCGGGAGGATATCTCGCGCTCACACCAATAAGTTTTTTATGAAACCTATTATCACTGTTACTAAAATTCCTCAGGATAGGTTCAAAAAAGTCTTCAAGTTACACAATGCTCGTCAATTCAATATAATTTAATTTATCTTCCAAGGTAAAGAACAGCCGACACGTGTTTCGACCCTTGGTCGTTAATCCTTATCATCTCTGAAATACTTTCTAAATTTCCTCAATTTGATATCATCCTGATATTCTCGCAAAATTTCATTCATTTTCTCATAATTTTTTTCCTTGGTAGTTTCTGCATTTGGCATGGCCTTTATTTCTTCCTTAAGTTTGTTAATTGATACTATGACTCTTTTATGCTCTCTTGTATCATGAGTTATTAGTAGTTCCAACATAGTTTTAGAACTCTGATTTAAGTTCTTCTCCCAATCTTCTGCCAAATCAGCATCCTCATCATTATCAAAATTAGGAAAAATCAGAACTCTCAAACCACGAGGAATAATACCATTTTCTAAGTAATTCACCAAAGACGCATGTTCCCAATACTTATTAATTTCTTTTTTCGACAAACGTTCCAATTTAATAAATTTCTGTTTGAGAGTTTCTGCTGTGGTATAACTACTCCTAAAAGGGTTCGACATACTCCCCCTCGGTGCAAACAGAGCTGCTCTGTCTTCATCCCTATTGCACATGTAATCTGCCATCATTAGTAGTGGATTTCAGCAGGCACACAGAGCGAATCGAAGCAAAATACCAAATGTAGTGGGATCGCTATCAAATTGCGTGCGCTATTTTCCACTCTCGTACTTCAAAAAAATATATATAAGAAAGATGGGGTCGGCAGCAAGTGATATCACTCCCTCAAACTTCCCACAAAGTTTGTACAAAGTAAACAAGAATATCAGAGTTCGGGAGGATATCTCGCGCTCACACCAATAAGTTTTTTATGAAACCTATTATCACTGTTACTAAAATTCCTCAGGATAGGTTCAAAAAAGTCTTCAAGTTACACAATGCTCGTCAATTCAATATAATTTAATTTATCTTCCAAGGTAAAGAACAGCCGACACGTGTTTCGACCCTTGGTCGTTAATCCTTATCATCTCTGAAATACTTTCTAAATTTCCTCAATTTGATATCATCCTGATATTCTCGCAAAATTTCATTCATTTTCTCATAATTTTTTTCCTTGGTAGTTTCTGCATTTGGCATGGCCTTTATTTCTTCCTTAAGTTTGTTAATTGATACTATGACTCTTTTATGCTCTCTTGTATCATGAGTTATTAGTAGTTCCAACATAGTTTTAGAACTCTGATTTAAGTTCTTCTCCCAATCTTCTGCCAAATCAGCATCTTCATCATTATCAAAATTAGGAAAAATCAGAACTCTCAAACCACGAGGAATAATACCATTTTCTAAGTAATTCACCAAAGACGCATGTTCCCAATACTTATTAATTTCTTTTTTTGACAAACGTTCCAATTTAATAAATTTCTGTTTGAGAGTTTCTGCTGTGGTATAACTACTCCTAAAAGGGTTCGACATACTCCCCCTCGGTGCAAACAGAGCTGCTCTGTCTTCATCCCTATTGCACATGTAATCTGCCATCATTAGTAGTGGATTTCAGCAGGCACACAGAGCGAATCGAAGCAAAATACCAAATGTAGTGGGATCGCTATCAAATTGCGTGCGCTATTTTCCACTCTCGTACTTCAAAAAAATATATATAAGAAAGATGGGGTCGGCAGCAAGTGATATCACTCCCTCAAACTTCCCACAAAGTTTGTACAAAGTAAACAAGAATATCAGAGTTCGGGAGGATATCTCGCGCTCACACCAATAAGTTTTTTATGAAACCTATTATCACTGTTACTAAAATTCCTCAGGATAGGTTCAAAAAAGTCTTCAAGTTACACAATGCTCGTCAATTCAATATAATTTAATTTATCTTCCAAGGTAAAGAACAGCCGACACGTGTTTCGACCCTTGGTCGTTAATCCTTATCATCTCTGAAATACTTTCTAAATTTCCTCAATTTGATATCATCCTGATATTCTCGCAAAATTTCATTCATTTTCTCATAATTTTTTTCCTTGGTAGTTTATGCATTTGGCATGGCCTTTATTTCTTCCTTAAGTTTGTTAATTGATACTATGACTCTTTTATGCTCTCTTGTAGCATGAGTTATTAGTAGTTCCAACATAGTTTTAGAACTCTGATTTAAGTTCTTCTCCCAATCTTCTGCCAAATCGGCATCCTCATAATTATCAAAATTAGGAAAAATAAGAACTCTCAAACCACAAGGAATAATACCATTTTCTAAGTAATTCACCAAAGACGCATGTTCCCAATACTTATTAATTTCTTTTTTCGACAAACGTTCCAATTTAATAAATTTCTGTTTGAGAGTTTCTGCTGTGGTATAACTACTCCTAAAAGGGTTCGACATACTCCCCCTCGGTGCAAACAGAGCTGCTCTGTCTTCATCCCTATTGCACATGTAATCTGCCATCATTAGTAGTGGATTTCAGCAGGCACACAGAGCGAATCGAAGCAAAATACCAAATGTAGTGGGATCGCTATCAAATTGCGTGCGCTATTTTCCACTCTCGTACTTCAAAAAAATATATATAAGAAAGATGGGGTCGGCAGCAAGTGATATCACTCCCTCAAACTTCCCACAAAGTTTGTACAAAGTAAACAAGAATATCAGAGTTCGGGAGGATATCTCGCGCTCACACCAATAAGTTTTTTATGAAACCTATTATCACTGTTACTAAAATTCCTCAGGATAGGTTCAAAAAAGTCTTCAAGTTACAAAATGCTCGTCAATTCAATATAATTTAATTTATCTTCCAAGGTAAAGAACAGCCGACACGTGTTTCGACCTTTGGTCGTTAATCCTTATCATCTCTGAAATACTTTCTAAATTTCCTCAATTTGATATCATCCTGATATTCTCGCAAAATTTCATTCATTTTCTCATAATTTTTTTCCTTGGTAGTTTCTGCATTTGGCATGGCCTTTATTTCTTCCTTAAGTTTGTTAATTGATACTATGACTCTTTTATGCTCTCTTGTAGCATGAGTTATTAGTAGTTCCAACATAGTTTTAGAACTCTGATTTAAGTTCTTCTCCCAATCTTCTGCCAAATCAGCATCCTCATCATTATCAAAATTAGGAAAAATCAGAACTCTCAAACCACAAGGAATAATACCATTTTCTAAGTAATTCACCAAAGACGCATGTTCCCAATACTTATTAATTTCTTTTTTCGACAAACGTTCCAATTTAATAAATTTCTGTTTGAGAGTTTCTGCTGTGGTATAACTACTCCTAAAAGGGTTCGACATACTCCCCCTCGGTGCAAACAGAGCTGCTCTGTCTTCATCCCTATTGCACATGTAATCTGCCATCATTAGTAGTGGATTTCAGCAGGCACACAGAGCGAATCGAAGCAAAATACCAAATGTAGTGGGATCGCTATCAAATTGCGTGCGCTATTTTCCACTCTCGTACTTCAAAAAAATATATATAAGAAAGATGGGGTCGGCAGCAAGTGATATCACTCCCTCAAACTTCCCACAAAGTTTGTACAAAGTAAACAAGAATATCAGAGTTCGGGAGGATATCTCGCGCTCACACCAATAAGTTTTTTATGAAACCTATTATCACTGTTACTAAAATTCCTCAGGATAGGTTCAAAAAAGTCTTCAAGTTACACAATGCTCGTCAATTCAATATAATTTAATTTATCTTCCAAGGTAAAAAACAGCCGACACGTGTTTCGCCCTTGGTCGTTAATCCTTATCATCTCTGAAATACTTTCTAAATTTCCTCAATTTGATATCATCCTGATATTCTCGCAAAATTTCATTCATTTTCTCATAATGTTTTTCCTTGGTAGTTTCTGCATTTGGCATGGCCTTTATTTCTTCCTTAAGTTTGTTAATTGATACTATGACTCTTTTATGCTCTCTTGTATCATGAGTTATTAGTAGTTCCAACATAGTTTTAGAACTCTGATTTAAGTTCTTCTCCCAATCTTCTGCCAAATCAGCATCCTCATCATTATCAAAATTAGGAAAAATCAGAACTCTCAAACCACGAGGAATAATACCATTTTCTAAGTAATTCATCAAAGACGCATGTTCCCAATACTTATTAATTTCTTTTTTCGACAAACGTTCCAATTTAATAAATTTCTGTTTGAGAGTTTCTGCTGTGGTATAACTACTCCTAAAAGGGTTCGACATACTCCCCCTCGGTGCAAACAGAGCTGCTCTGTCTTCATCCCTATTGCACATGTAATCTGCCATCATTAGTAGTGGATTTCAACAGGCACACAGAGCGAATCGAAGCAAAATACCAAATGTAATGGGATCGCTATCAAATTGCGTGCGCTCTTTTCCACTCTCGTACTTCAAAAAAATATATATAAGAAAGATGGGGTCGGCAGCAAGTGATATCACTCCCTCAAACTTCCCACAAAGTTTGTACAAAGTAAACAAGAATATCAGAGTTCGGGAGGATATCTCGCGCTCACACCAATAAGTTTTTTATGAAACCTATTATCACTGTTACTAAAATTCCTCAGGATAGGTTCAAAAAAGTCTTCAAGTTACACAATGCTCGTCAATTCAATATAATTTAATTTATCTTCCAAGGTAAAGAACAGCCGACACGTGTTTCGACCCTTGGTCGTTAATCCTTATCATCTCTGAAATACTTTCTAAATTTCCTCAATTTGATATCATCCTGATATTCTCGCAAAATTTCATTCATTTTCTCATAATGTTTTTCCTTGGTAGTTTCTGCATTTGGCATGGCCTTTATTTCTTCCTTAAGTTTGTTAATTGATACTATGACTCTTTTATGCTCTCTTGTAGCATGAGTTATTAGTAGTTCCAACATAGTTTTAGAACTCTGATTTAAGTTCTTCTCCCAATCTTCTGCCAAATCAGCATCCTCATCATTATCAAAATTAGGAAAAATCAGAACTCTCAAACCACGAGGAATAATACCATTTTCTAAGTAATTCATCAAAGACGCATGTTCCCAATACTTATTAATTTCTTTTTTCGACAAACGTTCCAATTTAATAAATTTCTGTTTGAGAGTTTCTGCTGTGGTATAACTACTCCTAAAAGGGTTCGACATACTCCCCCTCGGTGCAAACAGAGCTGCTCTGTCTTCATCCCTATTGCACATGTAATCTGCCATCATTAGTAGTGGATTTCAGCAGGCACACAGAGCGAATCGAAGCAAAATACCAAATGTAGTGGGATCGCTATCAAATTGCGTGCGCTATTTTCCACTCTCGTACTTCAAAAAAATATATATAAGAAAGATGGGGTCGGCAGCAAGTGATATCACTCCCTCAAACTTCCCACAAAGTTTGTACAAAGTAAACAAGAATATCAGAGTTTGGGAGGATATCTCGCGCTCACACCAATAAGTTTTTTATGAAACCTATTATCACTGTTACTAAAATTCCTCAGGATAGGTTCAAAAAAGTCTTCAAGTTACACAATGCTCGTCAATTCAATATAATTTAATTTATCTTCCAAGGTAAAGAACAGCCGACACGTGTTTCGACCCTTGGTCGTTAATCCTTATCATCTCTGAAATACTTTCTAAATTTCCTCAATTTGATATCATCCTGATATTCTCGCAAAATTTCATTCATTTTCTCATAATTTTTTTCCTTGGTAGTTTCTGCATTTGGCATGGCCTTTATTTCTTCCTTAAGTTTGTTAATTGATACTATGACTCTTTTATGCTCTCTTGTAGCATGAGTTATTAGTAGTTCCAACATAGTTTTAGAACTCTGATTTAAGTTCTTCTCCCAATCTTCTGCCAAATCAGCATCCTCATCATTATCAAAATTAGGAAAAATCAGAACTCTCAAACCACAAGGAATAATACCATTTTCTAAGTAATTCACCAAAGACGCATGTTCCCAATACTTATTAATTTCTTTTTTCGACAAACGTTCCAATTTAATAAATTTCTGTTTGAGAGTTTCTGCTGTGGTATAACTACTCCTAAAAGGGTTCGACATACTCCCCCTCGGTGCAAACAGAGCTGCTCTGTCTTCATCCCTATTGCACATGTAATCTGCCATCATTAGTAGTGGATTTCAGCAGGCACACAGAGCGAATCGAAGCAAAATACCAAATGTAGTGGGATCGCTATCAAATTGCGTGCGCTATTTTCCACTCTCGTACTTCAAAAAAATATATATAAGAAAGATGGGGTCGGCAGCAAGTGATATCACTCCCTCAAACTTCCCACAAAGTTTGTACAAAGTAAACAAGAATATCAGAGTTCGGGAGGATATCTCGCGCTCACACCAATAAGTTTTTTATGAAACCTATTATCACTGTTACTAAAATTCCTCAGGATAGGTTCAAAAAAGTCTTCAAGTTACACAATGCTCGTCAATTCAATATAATTTAATTTATCTTCCAAGGTAAAAAACAGCCGACACGTGTTTCGCCCTTGGTCGTTAATCCTTATCATCTCTGAAATACTTTCTAAATTTCCTCAATTTGATATCATCCTGATATTCTCGCAAAATTTCATTCATTTTCTCATAATTTTTTTCCTTGGTAGTTTCTGCATTTGGCATGGCCTTTATTTCTTCCTTAAGTTTGTTAATTGATACTATGACTCTTTTATGCTCTCTTGTATCATGAGTTATTAGTAGTTCCAACATAGTTTTAGAACTCTGATTTAAGTTCTTCTCCCAATCTTCTGCCAAATCAGCATCCTCATCATTATCAAAATTAGGAAAAATCAGAACTCTCAAACCACGAGGAATAATACCATTTTCTAAGTAATTCATCAAAGACGCATGTTCCCAATACTTATTAATTTCTTTTTTCGACAAACGTTCCAATTTAATAAATTTCTGTTTGAGAGTTTCTGCTGTGGTATAACTACTCCTAAAAGGGTTCGACATACTCCCCCTCGGTGCAAACAGAGCTGCTCTGTCTTCATCCCTATTGCACATGTAATCTGCCATCATTAGTAGTGGATTTCAGCAGGCACACAGAGCGAATCGAAGCAAAATACCAAATGTAATGGGATCGCTATCAAATTGCGTGCGCTCTTTTCCACTCTCGTACTTCAAAAAAATATATATAAGAAAGATGGGGTCGGCAGCAAGTGATATCACTCCCTCAAACTTCCCACAAAGTTTGTACAAAGTAAACAAGAATATCAGAGTTCGGGAGGATATCTCGCGCTCACACCAATAAGTTTTTTATGAAACCTATTATCACTGTTACTAAAATTCCTCAGGATAGGTTCAAAAAAGTCTTCAAGTTACACAATGCTCGTCAATTCAATATAATTTAATTTATCTTCCAAGGTAAAGAACAGCCGACACGTGTTTCGACCCTTGGTCGTTAATCCTTATCATCTCTGAAATACTTTCTAAATTTCCTCAATTTGATATCATCCTGATATTCTCGCAAAATTTCATTCATTTTCTCATAATGTTTTTCCTTGGTAGTTTCTGCATTTGGCATGGCCTTTATTTCTTCCTTAAGTTTGTTAATTGATACTATGACTCTTTTATGCTCTCTTGTAGCATGAGTTATTAGTAGTTCCAACATAGTTTTAGAACTCTGATTTAAGTTCTTCTCCCAATCTTCTGCCAAATCAGCATCCTCATCATTATCAAAATTAGGAAAAATCAGAACTCTCAAACCACGAGGAATAATACCATTTTCTAAGTAATTCATCAAAGACGCATGTTCCCAATACTTATTAATTTCTTTTTTCGACAAACGTTCCAATTTAATAAATTTCTGTTTGAGAGTTTCTGCTGTGGTATAACTACTCCTAAAAGGGTTCGACATACTCCCCCTCGGTGCAAACAGAGCTGCTCTGTCTTCATCCCTATTGCACATGTAATCTGCCATCATTAGTAGTGGATTTCAACAGGCACACAGAGCGAATCGAAGCAAAATACCAAATGTAATGGGATCGCTATCAAATTGCGTGCGCTCTTTTCCACTCTCGTACTTCAAAAAAATATATATAAGAAAGATGGGGTCGGCAGCAAGTGATATCACTCCCTCAAACTTCCCACAAAGTTTGTACAAAGTAAACAAGAATATCAGAGTTCGGGAGGATATCTCGCGCTCACACCAATAAGTTTTTTATGAAACCTATTATCACTGTTACTAAAATTCCTCAGGATAGGTTCAAAAAAGTCTTCAAGTTACACAATGCTCGTCAATTCAATATAATTTAATTTATCTTCCAAGGTAAAGAACAGCCGACACGTGTTTCGACCCTTGGTCGTTAATCCTTATCATCTCTGAAATACTTTCTAAATTTCCTCAATTTGATATCATCCTGATATTCTCGCAAAATTTCATTCATTTTCTCATAATGTTTTTCCTTGGTAGTTTCTGCATTTGGCATGGCCTTTATTTCTTCCTTAAGTTTGTTAATTGATACTATGACTCTTTTATGCTCTCTTGTAGCATGAGTTATTAGTAGTTCCAACATAGTTTTAGAACTCTGATTTAAGTTCTTCTCCCAATCTTCTGCCAAATCAGCATCCTCATCATTATCAAAATTAGGAAAAATCAGAACTCTCAAACCACGAGGAATAATACCATTTTCTAAGTAATTCATCAAAGACGCATGTTCCCAATACTTATTAATTTCTTTTTTCGACAAACGTTCCAATTTAATAAATTTCTGTTTGAGAGTTTCTGCTGTGGTATAACTACTCCTAAAAGGGTTCGACATACTCCCCCTCGGTGCAAACAGAGCTGCTCTGTCTTCATCCCTATTGCACATGTAATCTGCCATCATTAGTAGTGGATTTCAGCAGGCACACAGAGCGAATCGAAGCAAAATACCAAATGTAGTGGGATCGCTATCAAATTGCGTGCGCTATTTTCCACTCTCGTACTTCAAAAAAATATATATAAGAAAGATGGGGTCGGCAGCAAGTGATATCACTCCCTCAAACTTCCCACAAAGTTTGTACAAAGTAAACAAGAATATCAGAGTTTGGGAGGATATCTCGCGCTCACACCAATAAGTTTTTTATGAAACCTATTATCACTGTTACTAAAATTCCTCAGGATAGGTTCAAAAAAGTCTTCAAGTTACACAATGCTCGTCAATTCAATATAATTTAATTTATCTTCCAAGGTAAAGAACAGCCGACACGTGTTTCGACCCTTGGTCGTTAATCCTTATCATCTCTGAAATACTTTCTAAATTTCCTCAATTTGATATCATCCTGATATTCTCGCAAAATTTCATTCATTTTCTCATAATTTTTTTCCTTGGTAGTTTCTGCATTTGGCATGGCCTTTATTTCTTCCTTAAGTTTGTTAATTGATACTATGACTCTTTTATGCTCTCTTGTAGCATGAGTTATTAGTAGTTCCAACATAGTTTTAGAACTCTGATTTAAGTTCTTCTCCCAATCTTCTGCCAAATCAGCATCCTCATCATTATCAAAATTAGGAAAAATCAGAACTCTCAAACCACGAGGAATAATACCATTTTCTAAGTAATTCACCAAAGACGCATGTTCCCAATACTTATTAATTTCTTTTTTCGACAAACGTTCCAATTTAATAAATTTCTGTTTGAGAGTTTCTGCTGTGGTATAACTACTCCTAAATGGGTTCGACATATTCCCCTCGGTGCAAACAGAGCTGCTCTGTCTTCATCCCTATTGCACATGTAATCTGCCATCATTAGTAGTGGATTTCAGCAGGCACACAGAGCGAATCGAAGCAAAATACCAAATGTAGTGGGATCGCTATCAAATTTCGTGCGCTATTTTCCACTCTCGTACTTCAAAAAAATATATATAAGAAAGATGGGGTCGGCAGCAAGTGATATCACTCCCTCAAACTTCCCACAAAGTTTGTACAAAGTAAACAAGAATATCAGAGTTCGGGAGGATATCTCGCGCTCACACCAATAAGTTTTTTATGAAAACTATTATCACTGTTACTAAAATTCCTCAGGATAGGTTCAAAAAAGTCTTCAAGTTACACAATGCTCGTCAATTCAATATAATTTAATTTATCTTCCAAGGTAAATTAATAAGTATTGGGAACATGCGTCTTTGGTGAATTACTTAGGAAATGGTATTATTCCTCGTGGTTTGAGAGTTCTGATTTTTCCTAATTTTGATAATGATGAGGATGCTGATTTGGCAGAAGATTGGGAGAAGAACTTAAATCAGAGTTCTAAAACTATGTTGGAACTACTAATAACTCATGCTACAAGAGAGCATAAAAGAGTCATAGTATCAATTAACAAACTTAAGGAAGAAATAAAGGCCATGCCAAATGCAGAAACTACCAAGGAAAAAAATTATGAGAAAATGAATGAAATTTTGCGAGAATATCAGGATGATATCAAATTGAGGAAATTTAGAAAGTATTTCAGAGATGATAAGGATTAACGACCAAGGGTCGAAACACGTGTCGGCTGTTCTTTACCTTGGAAGATAAATTAAATTATATTGAATTGACGAGCATTGTGTAACTTGAAGACTTTTTTGCACCTATCCTGAGGAATTTTAGTAACAGTGATAATAGGTTTCATAAAAAACTTATTGGTGTGAGCGCGAGATATCCTCCCGAACTCTGATATTCTTGTTTACTTTGTACAAACTTTGTGGGAAGTTTGAGGGAGTGATATCACTTGCTGCCGACCCCATCTTTCTTATATATATTTTTTTGAAGTACGAGAGTGGAAAATAGCGCACGCAATTTGATAGCGATCCCACTACATTTGGTATTTTGCTTCGATTCGCTCTGTGTGCCTGCTGAAATCCACTACTAATGATGGCAGATTACATGTGCAATAGGGATGAAGACAGAGCAGCTCTGTTTGCACCGAGGGGGAGTATGTCGAACCCTTTTAGGAGTAGTTATACCACAGCAGAAACTCTCAAACAGAAATTTATTAAATTGGAACGTTTGTCGAAAAAAGAAATTAATAAGTATTGGGAACATGCGTCTTTGGTGAATTACTTAGAAAATGGTATTATTCCTCGTGGTTTGAGAGTTCTGATTTTTCCTAATTTTGATAATGATGAGGATGCTGATTTGGCAGAAGATTGGGAGAAGAACTTAAATCAGAGTTCTAAAACTATGTTGGAACTACTAATAACTCATGCTACAAGAGAGCATAAAAGAGTCATAGTATCAATTAACAAACTTAAGGAAGAAATAAAGGCCATGCCAAATGCAGAAACTACCAACGAAAAAAATTATGAGAAAATGAATGAAATTTTGCGAGAATATCAGGATGATATCAAATTGAGGAAATTTAGAAAGTATTTCAGAGATGATAAGGATTAACGACCAAGGGTCGAAACACGTGTCGGCTGTTCTTTACCTTGGAAGATAAATTAAATTATATTGAATTGACGACCATTGTGTAACTTGAAGACTTTTTTGAACCTATCCTGAGGAATTTTAGTAACAGTGATAATAGGTTTCATAAAAAACGTATTGGTGTGAGCGCGAGATATCCTCCCGAACTCTGATATTCTTGTTTACTTTGTACAAACTTTGTGGGAAGTTTGAGGGAGTGATATCACTTGCTGCCGACCCCATCTTTCTTATATATATTTTTTTGAAGTACAAGAGTGGAAAATAGCGCACGCAATTTGATAGCGATCCCACTACATTTGGTATTTTACCTGAAAAAGTGGAAGCGGTTCCTGCGGTGGCAGTGGTTCCTGGCAGTTCCTGCAGTTCGTGTTGTCCAGCAGAGGAAGAGAGGCTCTCATCGTGGAGGAAGGTTCAAGTTACTGCACTGCCCAGGGAAGAAGCCAGCCGCGGTGATGCTGAAACGGATTAAAAGGTATGCTCCTTTAAATCGCGGTCGTGGTGGACGGGTGCCTGGCTATCCCACCAAGGCAGGACCTGGAAGGCGATTGACGAACTGGTTGGCCCCACCAGCTCAAGGGAAGAAGACTCTTGCAGGTGAAGATCTTCTCAAGTCGTTGGAGAAAAGTGGTGAGGATCTGCAGCAGGGCTTCACTGGTGGTTCAGTCGTTACAGATGTCTTCGGCTTCTCTCCACTTCCGTTTCTTAGTTCCAGTGGTGACGTCTTGTCCTCCAGTCCTCAGGACCCTGCTTTTATGCAGCAAGACCCCCATTCATACAGCCTAGCTGTCACACACACAGTTGGGTGGTGTCACAATCCTCAGCCCTGATCCCCACTGGCAAGCCCATTGGCCAGGTGGAATCAGACTTCGGATCGCAAATAAGGCCTGGCATCGACTTCCCAGGCCCTCTTGGGGCCAGTCCTGGCGCCTTTGGCACCAGGCTCATTAATAGGGAAAGACATCAATTAAGGAACTACTTTTTTCAGGCTTTTAGCCAACATGGAGGCATCCACATAGCTTGATTCCCAGAACCAAGCTATGCGGTATAGTGTTTTGGGTGTGTGACCTAGGGACTACTTTACCTGGACTACTTTGCAGAGACTATTTAAACCACACCCGAACAAGACAACACGCTTCACGTTACTTTTCTACTAGCAATGTGATGCTCACCGTGTCCAGCTTCTCACAAGCCTGGCAAGATCCGGACCTGCAGAAACCAACAAAGAACATCGTTAGCAGCAGAATCTTACCTCCAATCTCCATCCTTCACTGTTCACAGCTCCTGGGCAGCTTCGTGCGGGTGGTTCGTCACCCGGATCGAAGGACCTGAGAAAGGAAGAAAGACATCATTAAAGAAGGTAGTAGAGACATTTCAACCACAAATTGCTTAGAGACTTACCTGGCTGGTGGTTGTTCGTCCGGTATAGCTCCGGAACTCCATCCGCGCTGGGAGCACACTGCAACCTACAAAAAAGAGAAAACACAGGTCAGTGACGACAAGACTTCGCCGCACTGCGCAAAGCGCCTACTTACCGCTTCACAGTGCTACTGTGCACCATCATTTACCGGCAAGAACCAACCTAACCAGTTCGCCAAGCAGACGCCCCACGCACCTAAGGTAGACAAAACGAGACATTATCAAACAGAGAAAAGGCATGCAAGAATAACAACTCCATAAACCGCAATAAGACCTACCTGAAAGACATTACTTGGGCCCCTGTCAGTGAAGGAACTGGACTGCACGCGCCCACGAAAGAAAACGCGCCCCTGCGCAGAAAGCAGGACTGAGAGCCCACCAACTTCAATAACAAGGTGAGAAGAGACCCGGAGGGGCTGAGATTACAGGGAGGTGGGAAGGCTTACTTTGGCTGTCCAGTCCTAAACATAGTCTTCATTTCCAGGCAGAATTCCACCGAGAACCGCACCAGGGAATCATTCAAAGAGCAACAACGACCAACTGGCTGGGTGGCATCCCCGTGGATACCAGGTGAGCATAACAGGTGGATCTCCTGGTGGGAGAACCCCGAGCCTATCAGGGCAGAGAGCGACTTGTGTTGCGCAGTCAACCCTGTCCGGGGTGCTTATTCCCCCTCCCACAAATCCTGTCTACCCCAGACTCAATGGCGCCGAGAGGAGGGCTTCTGTGCAGAAGCCCACCAAAAGGACGAACAAAGGATCCCCGACCTGGGTTAGGATTATAGAGAAAGACACGAGAAAGAAATTAAATCAAAGTTCTGGCAATAAAAACCTACCAGAGTAAAGTTAGTATTAAAATAAACCAGCAGTATGTTAGAGGCTGTCAGTAAAAGTGGTAGCCTCGAACAATGGGAAAATCCCATATGGAAATATTTGCGGTCGAATATTTACGGTAGTAACCACTGCCACCAGCCAGAAACTTTTGAGAGAGGGACTGTATGGTACCCCCTCGAAAATGAACATTAGGGAAAAACTATTAACCCTGTCCAGTACTTCTATAGTAAAATGGGTTGTACTGGTTTTGTTCATAAGAATTGACTAGTAAAGTCAGCGGGACTTTACATGCCCTGGGAGACAGTAGTCAGTCCCAGGGTATGGAGTCTATACTGAGGGTCTCTATGACACCCCTGTGTTACTGCACTGAGGGTGCTGTATACCACACATGTTAAAAAGATGATTCCTATGAGGGTGAGATAAACCCCATAGACCATAAGCACACAAGATAGCCTAAAACACAGACTAGCAATCTGTCTAAGAGTGGGAAAAAAGGGTCTCACTCTTAGCAGGAGAACAAAAATAAACCCTGCAAATCCAGCAAAGCTGCTGGGGGCTCTATAGGTAAGGGAAATTAGCCATAGAATGAGAATTCTCCCTAACAATGTGTGAGGTGGTTGGGTGGTTGGGTGATGCAGTGAAATGGGTAGGGTGAGTTGGTGAAGGGGTTCTGTTGTTTGTCTAGTGTTAGGCAGAATTGCATGCAGTACCCTCTGAGAACACTACACCCAATTAGGACTACAGGTGTTAGCCAAACCAACCTTTGGTATAAGTCTGTACCACACAGTTTTTGGTGGCGAGCTGAGCAGCCAGGCTTATCTCAAGAGTGAATGTGAGCAGTAAAAGTAGTTACACAGTGGACTTTCAATCACAGTGGTTCAAGTGAACACTTATACTCAAGGTTTCTTGGTAAAAAAACACTTAGTAATTTATTAAACAATCATTTAGAAAACATTTCAAAAGCAGTAGGCAACTTAATATTATATACCCATACACTTCAATACAAAACTGTAAGCTTTTGAGACTGTTTGAGCTCCCTGAAATAGGAGCAAAATGGCAGTTCAGTTACTTAGCCGTGAGCAAAAAGGACAAAAGTAAGAATAGATCATATATACTTTCTAGGCAGTGCAAATAGTTTCAGTTCACCAGAAGAGTTCAATTCAAGTCAATAGGCCAGGCCAAGGTCAATGGGCTAGTGTTCTGGATAGGAAAGAGCAGTTCTGGAATCAAACGCTAAAGTCTTTGCGAAAGTTCTTAGAAGTAGTTTAGGCGAAAAAGAATCATATGTGGGGTCACAAGCTGATAATGACCTGCAAGTTGGGAAAGTTTCCTGAACTTTCACCGCAAGAATGGCGTTCTCTCAATCGGGTTGGCACAGTACCTTTGGTTTGAAGAAACAAATGCTGATGAAGTCATGATTCCTGGCAGGTCCTGCAGATCTTACTGTTCCTGAGCCTCAGTCGTGGGGACAAGAGGAAGGACATCGGGGGACTCCTGCACTGCACAGGATTGTTGAAGAAAGCAAACAAGATGGAGTCACTTCAGTCCTGTAGCTGTAGATACAAGAAAACAAACTGGCGAGCCTCTCCCTGGTTAATCCTAACCAGCCTTGAGTATGGTACCAAGGTTTCTTTTGAGTTGTTTGGTTCCACCAATTCAAAGGAAGAAGCCGTCCTTCAAGGAGCTTCTCTGTCAAATGGAGTGTGGCAATTCAGACCTGCAGCAGGGCTTCACCGGGCAAACCAACAGTCCAGGAGTTGCAGCAGCCGTCCTCTTCCAGCTCGTCTTCGGTTCTTTCATTCCAGTGGTCGACTCTGCCATCCAGTCCTGGAGATTCAACTTTTTAACCATTTTCTCCCTTTCATTCTAGCCTAGCTGTCAATCACCCAGCAGGGTGGCTGTCCTTGCCGGACAGTCAGCCAGCCAATCGCCCCAGAGTGCATTTGGGTCTCCTAGGAGACTAAGCACAGGGAGTTTCTGGCACCTCCCTCACTTCCTGCCCACCCCAGACACTCAGACGCCAGAGGCAGTCTTCAGTCCTGAAGCGCGCCAAAGGCACACAAACAAAGGGACCAAACCTGGTTTGGCACGCACAGACAAACACTAGAAGGAACTTTCCAAAAAGAAACGGAGAAAAAAGAAGACCGGGACCTGTTTAAACAAAGGAGCCTAAGGCGCCATCTTGAAAAATATGGCTCCTGTGATTTTTAGCTACCGGTGTTCGCGGTTGGGAAAAATCATGGTAGTTCGTTGTAAAACCACTGCCACTAGCCTTTTCAATAGGAAAGGGTAGCATTTGACTGCTACCTGAGTATTTAGGCACAGGGGACACTATATAATCCCTCCAGCACTCCACTGGAAGATGGTGTGTGCTGGGTCTATGAATTTGGAAAGACTAGTAAAGTCAATTTCACTTTACATTCTCTGGGACACTGTAGTTTATCCCAGAGAAGGTATTTAAACCTGTGAGAAGACTAAAAGCCCCCCCCGTGACACTGCACTGAAGATGTTGTGTAACACACGTGAAATGATGATGCATATGGAGTTATCTAAAACTCCATAATCAAAGAACACACATGTAAAACACACATCAAAATACATGAAAGAGTGGGAAAAAAGGCTCATACTCTTTCCAGGTAAAAAAAAAACAAGTCCTCAAAATCAAGCAAAGTTGCTGGGGGTCTCTAAGATGAAGGGAATTAACACTTTTAGGAGAATTCTCCCTAATAGCTAGGGGAGGTAGAAGGTTGGAGTTATGGTGAGCTGGTGCGAGTGCAGTGAGATAGTGAAGTAATATGTGGCATTTTATTGGTGTATTGGGGTGGTAAGACAGGTGTTAAGGTGGTCTGAGTTGATTGTGTGAGTGCGTGGCATATGTGTGAGATGTGAGGAATGTGATGAGGTGATGTAGTGAGGTTGAGGTGGGCGTGAGATTAGGGTTTCAGGTTGGGGGTGGTGTTAGGTTGAGGTTGTGTGTTTTTGGATGAGGTGATGATGAGTAGGGCTGAAGTGTATGGAGGTAGGATGGTTGTGGTGAGGTGGTCCCATGAGGGTGAACGAGGGGAGGTTAGGTAGTGGTTTGATGAGCTGAGGGGTGATAGTCGGGTGAGGTTGTGTGATCAGATAATATTATCCCTGCATTGCAAATTCAACGCTGGATTCCAACACAAAGAGCGTTATTTTAAGTACCTCTGACTCCTTTTTAAAAGTCTGAACTCTTTCTGTGACTCATCACTCTCATCCAGGTTTAAATGGTACCCCAAGATCACCTAACGGAAGACTAGCTCATCCCATTCATTATAGGAAAATGAGGCAGGGAGGACAAGCTCTCTCACCATAGGCCACTATACTTTGGAACAAACTAGCCCTCATCCTTCAGAAAAAGACGAATTTTGCATTGAGAAAGAAGCTGTAAACATTTCTATTCAGTCGCCCTTGTTTTACAATCTTGATCCATTCACTATGCCCTGATGAAGGAACTGGATAGTCCGTAATGCATTGGCCATAGGAGTCTGTTCAGAACAAATGAAAGAAACTGGTCACTTTCCTTAAATCTATTTACACCTGGTATCCAACCTCGTGCTTTACCATTGTATCCACAATATTCTGTAACCTTTCACCACTGTAGGTGGGTAGGTTGTGCAGCCCTCACCGCAGGCCTGTTGGCCTGGGTCTTTGGTTTCAGGATTCAGTTTTGGCGTCATATGCGGAGGAGCCTTCAGAGGGTTTGCACCCCACTAAACACACTATAATATTGTACTATCTGTTATATTTACATTAGGTAACTTTGCTGTGCCCACTCACCACACACCTACTCTCTGAGGTGTAACCTTAGTTCAGCTAAA